>NC_060146.1:29790392-30415392 GCF_021461385.2 Schistocerca piceifrons | reverse complement strand
AGCATGGAGGGCTGCATCAAACCAATCTCTGGACTGAAGACCACAACAACAACAACAATATTGCTGTGCAGTATGGGATCCTTAGGACTGGCGGAGGACATCGAAAATGTTCAAAGAAGTGCAAGCTCCTTTTGTATGATCCTGAAACATAGGAAAGACTTTTTTTACAGAGTGGGATGGTGCAGTAGTTAGCACACTGGTCTCGCATTCGGGAGTAGACGGTTCAAACGCGCTGCCGGCCATCCTGATTTAGGATTCCCATGATTTTCCTAAGTCGCTTCAGGGAAATGCCGGTATGGTTCGTTTGACAGGACATGGCCGATTTCCTTCCACATCCTTCCCCACTCCGAGATTGTATTCCGTCTCTAATGACCTCGTCGCCGACGGAACGTTAAACACTGATCTCCTGCACCTCCTCCAGGAAAGAGGTGGATGGGTATAACAAGTGAGTTATGCCGGCAATCCAAACTAGTTGCAGCTAAACTAGTTCAAGTAAGTTAGATCACCAACTTTCACCTCCGAATGGCAAAACATTTCGTTGACGCGTGCCTACAAAGGGAGAAATGATCCTCGTGATAGAATGAAAGAAAGCAGAGTTCTCACGAAAACGTTTAGGTGTTCATGATTCCTGTGCTGCTCGAGAACGATGGAGGAATAATCTGAAAGTGATTCTACATGCTCTCTGCCAAATACAGACGTGTCTGCCGCCATTTACTCAATGTCCCTCCAGGATATTATCGTGTTTGTTATATGACTTTGTGACTGCTGTAAAACATCGCTCTGAAGTTTTCATAACTGTTATACATAGCCTTGTTGCTGTGTTAAGTATATGAGTGGTGGAACAATTGTTGAAAGCGACCAGGCTCTCTGCGTACAGACGTTCACTACCTCATTGTCGCTATGCCTGTGATTGTTTAGCCTCTATCTTGACCAGCTGTCGTTTAGCGATATAATGTGTACTGTGTCGGCTGCTGCAGGAGTCAGCATGGACACCAACAAGGAATTCCTGTGCCTCCTACAGCGTGTTTAAAAAATGACTGGTATATTTGAAACGGCAATAAAAACTAAACGAGCAGCGATAGAAATACACCGTTTGTTGCAATTTGCTTGGGACAACAGTACATTTTCAGGCGGACAAACTTTCGAAATTACAGTAGTTACAATTTTCAACAACAGATGGCGCTGCAAGTGATGTGAACGATATAGAAGACAACGCAGTCTGTGGGTGCGCCATTCTGTACGTCGTCTTTCTGCTGTAAGCGTGTGCTGTTCACAACGTGCAAGTGTGCTGTAGACAACATGGTTTATTCCTTAGAACAGAGGTTTTTTCTGGTGTTGGAATTCCACCGCCTAGAACACAGTGTTGTTGCAACAAGACGAAGTTTTCAACGGAGGTTTAATGTAACCAAAGGACCGAAAAGCGATACAATAAAGGATCTGTTTGAAAAATTTCAACAGACTGGGAACGTGACGGATGAACGTGCTGGAAAGGTAGGGCGACCGCGTACGGCAACCACAGAGGGCAACGCGCAGCTAGTGCAGCAGGTGATCCAACAGCGGCCTCGGGTTTCCGTTCGCCGTGTTGCAGCTGCGGTCCAAATGACGCCAACGTCCACGTATCGTCTCATGCGCCAGAGTTTACACATACAAAATTCAAACACGGCAACCCCTCAGCGCCGCTACCATTGCTGCACGAGAGACATTCGCTAACGATATAGTGCACAGGATTGATGACGGCGATATGCATGTGGGCAGCATTTGGCTTACTGACGAAGCTTATTTTTACCTGGACGGCTTCGTCAATAAACAGAACTGGCGCATATGGGGAACCGAAAAGCCCCATGTTGCAGTCCCATCGTCCCTGCATCCTCAAAAAGTACTGGTCTGGGCCGCCATTTCTTCCAAAGGAATCATTGGCCCATTTTTCAGATCCGAAACAATTACTGCATCACGCTATCTGGACGTTCTCCGTGAATTTGTGGCGGTACAAACTGCCTTAGACGACACTGTGAACACCTCGTGGTTTATGCAAGATGGTGCCCGCCACATCGCATGGCCGACATCTTTAATTTCCTGAATGAATATTTCGATGATCGTGTGATTGCTTTGGGCTATCCGAAACATACAGGAGGCGGCGTGGATTCCTCAGACATGAACCCCTGTGGCTTCTTTCTGTGGGGACACTTGAAAGACCAGGTGTACCGCCAGAATCCAGAAACAATTGAACAGCTGAAGCAGTACATCTCATCTGCATGTGAAGCCATTCCGCCAGACACGTTGCCAAAGGTTTCGGGTAATTTCATTCAGAGACTACGCCATATTATTGCTACGCATGGTGGATATGTGGAAAATATCGTACTGTAGAGTTTCCCAGACCGCAGCGCCATCTGTTGTTGAAAACTGTAACTACTGTAATTTCGAAAGTTTGTCTGCCTGAAAATGTACTGTTGTCCCAAGCATATTGCAACAAACGGTGTATTTCTATCGCTGCTCGTTTAGTTTTTATTGCCGTTTCAAATATACCGGTCATTTTTGAAACACCCTGTACATGCAATTACATTACTCGCTATTACCACTCACAGAACGAAGGGTAAGAATCGTCTTCTTAATACACGGTACCGATGCTCTCGAAGGCTGTGACCGAACAGGGCCGACCAGCGATGGGTGCTGGTGAAGCCAGCGTTGACAGGGGGCGCTGAATCCCTCTTCCTGGAGGTGTGGCGCTGTCCGACCTTCCGATGACGCTTCGGGGCGCTTTGCTGGTCGGTGTGCTGTCGAAGCTGCATATAAATGTGTGTGCGTGTGTGTGTGTGTGTGTGTGTGTGTGTGCTGTCTTTTTTATTGTTGTTTCTATTACCTGATATAAGATTTACAATCTGGAATTGTTTACTAACATGGTGCTCTGCAGTATCTAGTTGATTAAAATGTATCGCAATAGTCCGATAGGCTATCGCGCCCCAGTGGTGGAGGCAGAGATATAGCCCAATACAGTAATCGTTAATGTGTTGAAATTCGTTGAATTAAACATAATGTAATAAAGTTCCTTGAGATGTAAAAGGTTCTACCCACAAATCAGAACGGATTTAGAAAGCCTTGCTCGTACTACACTCAGCTTACCATTATCTCCGCGATGTCCCGTGAATCGTGGATGAATGTGTACAGGCTGGTTCCATATTGCTAGATTTCTGCAAAATGTGCTCCACTGCACACTGTCATTGGAAGTCTGAGCATAAGGAATAGGTTCCCAGATACGTACAATATGTGATCAAAAGTAACTGGACACCTCCAAAAACATACGTTTTTCATGTTAGGTGCATTTTGCTGGCATCTATTGCTAGGTACTCTATATCAGTGACGTCAGTAGTCATTAGACAACGTGAGAGAGCAGAATGGGGCGCTCCGCGGAACTCACGGGCTTGGAATGGGGTCATGTGATTGGGTTCGGTGTCATTTGTGTCGTACGTCTGTATGTGAGACTTCCACACTCCTAAACATTCCTAGGTCCACTGTTTCCGATGTGATAGAGAAGTGGAAACGTGAAGGGACAAGTACAGCACAAAAGCGTGCAGGCCGACCTCGTCTGTTGACTGAGACCGCCGACAGTTGAAGCAGGTCATAATGTGTAATAGGCAGACATCTATCCAGACCATCACACAGGAATTACAAACTGTATCAGGATCCACTGCAAGTACTATGACAGTTAGGCGGGATGTGAGAAAACTTGGATTTCATGGTCGAGCGGCTGCTCATAAGCCACTCACCACGCTGGTTAGTGTCAAACGATGCCTCACTTGGTGTAAGGAGCGTAAACATTGGACGTTTCAACAGTGCAAAATTGTAGTGTATAGTGACCAATCAGGTCACACAATGTGGCGAGTCGATGGCAGGGTGTGGGTATAGCGAATGCCTGGTGAACGTCATCTGCCAGCGTGTGTAGTGCCAACAGTAAAATTCGGAGGCTGTGGTGTTGTGGTGTGGTCGTCTTTTCCACGGAGGGGGCTTGCAACCGTTGTTGTTTTGCGTGGCACTATCACAGCACAGACCTACATTGATTTTGCTTCCCACTGTTGAAGAGCAATTCGGGGATGGCGGTTCCATCTTTCAACACGATCGAGTACTCGTTCATAATGCACGGCCTGTGGCGCAGTGGTTACACGACAATGACATCCCTGTAATGGACTGGCCTGCACAGAGTCCTGACCTGAATCCTGCAGTACACCTTGGAGATGGTTTGGAACGCCGACTTCGTGCCAGGCCTCACTGACCGACATCGATACCTCTCCTCAGTACAGCACTCCGTGAACAATTGGCTGCCATTCACCAAGGAACCTTCCAGTATCTGATTGAACGTATGCCTGCGAGAGTGGAAGCTGTCATCAAGGGTAACGGTGGGCCAACACGATACTGATTTCCAGCATTACCGATGGAGTGCGCCACGAACTTCATCAACGGCGAATGGCCATTAGAGACAAGACTATCGCCGGGGATGTGTTGGAGGACTGCTGTTGTTCTCTGTAGATACAAAACATTTGATGGACGGGCTGAGAAGCAAACTGCAGTTGCTTCTGATGATGCTGTTCGCATGGCAAAATTTTTAAAGGTGGTGAGAAAGGTAGAATTAGGCAGCTGGGATCTCACTTTCAGGAACAGTTTTTTTAAACAGGAGAATGTTCGCCTTTTTAGTGCTCCCAATAGGAGCAGTGTTCATGTGGTTCCCTTCTTTTCCCTACCACAGCAGCGCGTGTGACTCATACGGAAAAGACTTTATGGACCAGAGAAAATTTTGATATTTTTTTAAGTGAAACTAAAATAAAGCAAAACATTTTACACCTTAGACCAGACTGTATGAGCACAAAAATCTTGCATGTGCTTCAGTACTGCAACATGCGGTTTCTAGAACCGTTCTGATGTGTAAATGAGGCACTTTACAGCATATTTCTCAGTGCTACGTCACTTTATAAACTAGTTTCCTGCCTCACACAGGATTTTACGTGCATATTTTACGTGTACGTGTAGAGTATCTTTAAACCTCTGTACTACGGAAACTGATGAAGACATCAAGAAAATTTCAACGTTGTTCGAGATCGGTATCTTATCAATATATCATAAAAATTACATCCAGTTCCTGTGCGTAGGGAGTGGCCGAGCGGTTCTAGACACTACAGTCTGGAACCGCGCGACCACTACGGTCGCAGGTTCGAATCCAGCCTCGGGCATGGATGTGTGTGATGTCCTTATGTTAGTTAGGTTTAAGTAGTTCTAAGTTCTAAGGGACTGATGACATCAGCAGTTAAGTCCCACAGTGCTCAGAGCCATTTGAACCATTTGAACCTGTGCGAAGCCGTCTTGGTCTATTACTCCATTGTTACGAAAAAAATGGTAAAAAATCTTTTTTGCGGTTTTATAAGGAACCGCCCATGAACTGATGGTGCCCCTCTAAGGCCCACCGTGGACCACTTTAAATGCAAAAAGAACCACCCGATGTGTTCCATTTGCCTGAGCAGGCGGAAGTGTGCGATGTTGACACTTCGACCCTGTACTGATGGTTGGTGGCACTAAGACCATCGTTCTGTTGACAATGCAAACGGTCCCTAGTCAAGAGCCACCCGAAACACTTGAGCCCATCTTCCTATCACCAACAGTACCCGTGGAAAGAGCTACAGAGGAATACTGTTTTTATGTGCGGCGTTTTGGAACGTATTAGGTAGCGCATGCTACCACATGCGTACCGACTGTAGAGGAGGTAATTATTTTTATCGGTTTTATATTGTCGTGCCTGAAGTTAAAGAACTTGGAAAACTAAGCACTTCTTGCCTCCTTTTGTTTATGCATGCGCCCTCAATTTGTTGTTTTTTGTTAATCAATCAACGCACTTAGTTTCATGCTTATACAAGCCGCAGTAAAATTGCTCTCCAACTGAGATTCTGCGCCACGGCACCCTCTGCCTTGCATTCCACAGAGGTTTAAACAATATAGACGTAGATGCGTAAGGATGAAATTTTAATCAACGTAGCCCAGTAGCGTGCAAATACTGAAGACGCAGTTCGTAGCGTTCGGCCCAGGCGTTCGTGGTGTAACATTATGCTTTTCAGTCAGTGTAGCAGTGAAGGGTCTAGATAGACTGTGCAATCGCGTTAATGTGACCACATGTCTAAAACGGGAATAACCAGATTTCGCGGCTTGGACTGTTGCGAGACGTGCAGGAAGTGAGTCGCTGTTGTCGTGGAGGGAACCGACAGGGGTGTGGAGTACCGTGGCCAGCCGCGCCGGACTCCTCGGCTGAGGACGCGCGGCGTGGACAGCCCTGTCGAGGTGGTCCGCAGGTTCTTGGCTGGGTCTAAATAGGGGGAGTCTGGTAGGCAGAGGGGTGCGGTAAACTGATCACGGTGCTCTTCCAATGAAACACGTGCACTGCGAGCCTTGTGACAAGTTGCATTGTCCTCGTGGTAGATGCCATCGTGCCGAGGAGAAACAAACTGCACGCAAGTGTGAACATGCCCCCAAGAATAGGTGCGTACTTGTGTCGATGCATTGTGACTTTCAGAATGACGAAATCAGCCAGGGAATGCCACGAAAGTATTACCCAGACCGTACCTGTTGCACGCTGTTTGACTCCAGACAATTCACGCAGTACACGCCAACGGCCGTCTGGACGATGCAGCATAAAACGTGATTCATCCGAGAAGGCCAGCTGTCGCCACTCGGCGGACGTGCGGATCCCAGCCCTCGTCGCCGGTGGACGGCAGCCAGCACGGACGCACGGACCAGGTGCCTGCTGCAGGGGACCACACGCATCTGCGACACTTTGAAGAGACACTGTTTGTAGCCCCTAGGTGCGTCTAGGCAGTCATTTACTCAACAGCTGCACGTCTGTTCGCGCGCACTCTTCTCCGCAGCCGTCGTTAAGCCCTGTCATCTGTGGCCCGTGGTGCACCACAACTGACCCGGCATCGGTTTCGGATGGCGCCATTTTGCCGTCCACGGTATACTTTAACCACGGTGGCACGCTAAAAGTTTGCAAACCTACCCGTTTCGGAAATGCTTCCACCTTCAGCTCGAAAGCCAATCATTGTCCCCTTTTGATCATCAGCATTACGATAACGACTGCACTGTTTACACACTGAAGTCATGGGATAGCGGTATGAACGTATACAGATGGCGGTAGTATCGCGTACACAGGGTATAGAAAGGCAGTGCATTGCCCGAGGTGTCATTCGTACTCAGGTGCTTCACGCGAAAAGCTTCCCGACGAGAGTGTGGTCGTACGGTGGGAATTGGCAGATTTTTAACGCCGAATGGTAGTTGAAGATAGACGCATCGGACATTCCATTACGAAAATTGTTAAGGGACTCAATAGTCCGAAACCCTCAGTACCGAGAATATCAGACTTCAGCCATTAATTCTCACCACGGACAACGGCGTGGCGGACGGCCTTCATTTAACGACCGTTGGCGTAGAGTTGTCACTGCTAACACAGATGCAATATTGCGCGGAATAACGTCAGAAATCAATGTAGGACGTACGGCGAACGTATTCGTTACGGCAGTGCGGCGAAATGTGGCGTTAATGGCCTGTTGCCGCAGACGACTTGCTAACAGCACCACATCGCCTGCAACGACTTCTCTGGGCTTGTGAGCATGCCGGTCGGACCAAAGACGACTGGAAAACCGTCACCTGGTCAGACGAGCCCCGATTTCACTTCGTAAGAGCTGACTGTGGGGTGAGAGAGCGGCGCCCCCCACACCCCACGAAGCCGACTGACTATTTGCAACCATTCAGGGGCTGACGTACCCAAACAGAGATGGAATTTTTATGGATGACACTGTGCCATGTTAGCATGATACAACTGTTCCCAATTGGTTTTAAGAACATTCTGGACAATTACAGCAAGTGATTTTGCCACCAAAATCCCCCAACATGAATTCCATACTTGCGCGACCTAATCGTGGGGTCAGTTGGTGCACAAAATCCAGCACCGGCAAGACTTTCGCGGTTATGCACAACTTGGCTCAATATTTCTGCTGTGGATTTCCAACATCTAGTGCAGACGTCGAGTTGCTGCACTACGCAACAGGAAGTCCGACACGATGTTGGGAAGTGTCCCGTGACTTTTGCCACCTCAGCGTAAGCAGATAAGCAGGCTACAGCGATGAATGAAAATTCGTACCAAGACCACGATTTTAACTTTTGTCTGCTACTCACTAGGTAAAGGTTCAAATGGCTCTGAGCACTATGGGACTGAACATCTGAGGTCATCAGTCCCCTGGAACTTAGAACTACTTAAACCTAACTAACCTAAGGACATCACACACATCCATGCCCGAGGCAGGATTCGAACCTGCGACCGTAGCAGTCGTGCGACTCCAGACTGAAGTGCCTAGAGCCGCTCGGCCACTCCGGCCGGCTACTCACTAGGTAGATGTGCTAACCACTATGCCACCCTGGTACAGTGACTTTGTGTAACTCCATGGACTACTCTAGAGAGGCTCCCTCCTTATTTCAAATTCCCCTGTTCGATTGCAGCTGGTGACCCTCTGCAGTGCTATTCGAGTTTAGGGGGGGGGGGGGGGGGTACAGCAAGTGGGCAGAGAGGTGAGTGGGGTTCTGGATGGAGGAGAGAAGCGTGCTAGGGTAGTCCGTGCAATTACGCAAAGCCACTCTACCACGGTAGCGAAGTGGTTAACGTGTCTATCTAGTAATCAGGCGACTTGGGTTCGAATCCGGACCTCGATATATGTGTTTATTTGTCGCTTCACTTTGCACGTATTCATAATTGATGTTGGAGACTTGAAAAGGTCTCTGGAACCATATAGCTTCATTTGGCCGACTGCAATGTTTTTCGCGTTCCCCCGACACACTTCGTGTACTCTCCACTGCTTGTGGTGCCATATGCCGTTTGCGAGTAGTCTCTGGACGCCGGTGGTCACGTTAATGTGACTGGACCGTGTGTCTAGTAGGGACGAACTTTATTCAGGAGGCACCAACACGAGAAAGTCGCGGTACTTCGTGCAGCGGGCAGTTAGTCCTTTATGGTTTACGCTCGCGAGAGACGCGCAAATAGCCGAAGGCGTCGAGCTCAAGTTAACGAGGCAGGCGTGAGAGGTGCGAGGTCCCTGCTAACAGGCTCAGAGGCGCCGCCCGTTAGCACAGCCTGCCAGGCGCTCGTCAAATACCGGCTCTTCCGTGTAACGCAGACCGGCTCTCGCTTCGTAACGACTCCGGTCGACAGGGGCTCTGAAACGCCGGACAAACGTTACTCTGTGCAATATCAGTTATCACGGCTGCAGATGTGCTGCCGAACGGCGTGCGCAATTAACCGGTGCAAGTTTCTGTGGTATCGATAGCTACGATGCCACGGCGTAGGTACAAGTTGTTAGGTTGGCACTACGACACCGACACCGACGACAGCGGCCTCTAGCCGGCGCTGTGCAGCTCTACGAGCGCCGCTCCACATTCTACCCTTTTGATTCCGAGCCGACGACCGAACAACTTGGCTTCTAGTTCTTAGTGGGCGAGCTACTACGTATCGTGCCTGCGTAACTTTTGTGAACTTTGATACATCCGGCTTCGCACCTACGTGCTCCTCAGTGCAAAGTTACGTATATGTCATTGACTAATATTCTCTATTAAATGCACTGTTACGTAAATAGTTGTAGTGAGAGATTTTTACCTCACCTGCTCCTACTCGCTTCCTACATTCGGCCTAGCCTTCAGTTTACAGAGGCAGACCCACGCGCCACCTACCAGGCGGGATACAAAAGTTTCCAGTCCGTCTTACCGCTTCCACTCCTGGGTTGGGTTGATTCGGGGAGG
The DNA here is from genome assembly GCF_021461385.2 of Schistocerca piceifrons. Taxonomy (NCBI): domain Eukaryota; kingdom Metazoa; phylum Arthropoda; class Insecta; order Orthoptera; family Acrididae; genus Schistocerca; species Schistocerca piceifrons. Next base: position 30,405,579 of record NC_060146.1, on the reverse strand, counting down.
GTGGGGGGGGGGGGGGGAGACCAAACTGCGAGGTCACCGGTCTCATCGGATTAGGGAAGGGTGGGAAAGGAAATCGGCCGTACCTTTCAGAGGAACTATCCCGGCATTCGCCTGAAGCGATTTAGGGAAATCACGGTAAACCTAAACCAGGATGCCGGACGGGGGATTGAACCGTCGTCCTCCCAAATGCGAGTCCAGTGTGCTAACCACTGCGCCACCTCGCTCGGTGCAGTTGTAAGGATACGGATGTCGATACTGTACCTGAGAGATCGAATCCACCATTATTCTCTTGATCGAGTGGAATAATATCGATCCCGCGGGGATGTCCCGCACTTATAGCAACGTGAGGGTTGGCGCCTTTCGACTTTCTGCGCTAGATCTATTTCAGTTCTACTTTGCCGACTGTCTGCGCTAGATTACTAATCAGTTCTACTTTGCCTGCTATGGCAATCTCGTCGCTTGAGCGGGAGATACGACAAAATCGCGCATAAAATTGCATTTCTGGGAGAACAGGTTTAATTTCGTATCTGATGCAAGTACAGCTGATGCAAAGGCGACCGTCAAATACCTGACATGAGTGAAAAACTCAAATATAACTTAGATAACAGAGTGAATGTGATTGTAGAGGGAATGTGATTAGACCTCATAGGGACATCGTTCATTCGCTTAAAGAACAACACACTGATGGGAAAAAAATCGCAACACCAAACGGGAGTTGTGCGATATAAGCAAAACTTGGTAGGCGTCTTTCAAAATCTGAAAAAATATGTCAATTACAGTTTCGCGTAGTAGCACTACTATAAGGATGTAAATCAGTTTTGCTTTAAATACATGTTGCAATGTTGGTATGCGTGAGTTACTTTTGAGTTGGTGTTAGTGAAGAATGCTTTTAAGGCGACAAAGGTGCCATCACGAACACCTCACTGAGTTTGAAAGAGGTGGTGCAATAGGCTGTGAGAAGCTGGATGTTCTTCTGCGATACTGCAGGAAAATTTGAGAGAAATGTGGCCACTGTGCATGAGTGCTGGCAGCGGTGGTCGCTTGAACGTTAAGGTCGCAAGAAGAATGAGCTGAGGAAGGCCACGTGGTGCTTTGGACAGGAGAGACCGCCGCGCCGTGTTCGGCCTGTGGCTCCGGTGCGTCGTGCTGCAGCAGCAGTCTGAGCACCGGTTGACACCACAGTGGCCCAGTGAACTTTTACAAATCAGTTACTTCAAGGACAGCTCCGGGCCACATTCTCTTCTCATTCTTGGACAAAGTATTCCGTGTTACTGGCTGAAATTTATTACAGAACTCAATTAGTCTTTTTTTCTCTTTCATTCCTTGTCAAAAATGGTTCAAATGGCTCTGAGCACTATGCGACTTAACTTCTGAGGTCATCAGTAGCCTAGAACTTAGAATTAATTAAACCTAACTAACCTAAGGACATCACACACATCCATGCCCGAGGCAGGATGCGAACCTGCGACCGTAGCGGTCGCTCGGCTCCAGACTGTAGCGCCTAGAACCGCACGGCCACTCCGGCTGGCCATTCCTTGTCCCAAGCCTCTATTCTCCTGTAACCTTTTGTTCTGCTCCTTCCTCTGCAACTGCATTACAGACCCCCATGCCTATTAGATTTTCATCTCCCTTTACGTAATGCAGTACTGCATTACCCTTTCAATATCCTCATATGTCTGCAGCGGATAGGCACTTGGTGCAGGGAGTGGCAACTGACCCTTAACATAGACAAATGTAATATATTGCGAATACATAGAAAGAAGTATCCTTTATTGTATGATTATATGATAGTGGAACAAACACTGGTAGCAGTTGCTTCTGTAAAATATCTGGGAGTATGCGTACGGAACGATTTGAAGCGGAATGATCGTATAAAACTAATTGTCGCTAAGGCGGGTGCCAGGTTTTCATTGGGAGAGTCCTTACGAAACGTAGTCCTTCAACAGAGGAGGTGGCTTACAAAACACTCGTTCGACCTATACTTGAGTATTGCTCATCAATGTGGGATCCGTACTAGGTCGGGTTGACAGAGGATATAGAGAAGATCCAAAGAAGAGCGGCGCGTTTCGTCACAGGGTTATTTGGTAAGCGTGACAGCGTTACGGAGATGTTTAGCAAACTCAAGTGGCAGACTCTGCAAGAGCGGCGCTCTGCATCGCGGTGTAGCTTGCTGTTCAGGTTCCGAGAGGGTGCGTTTCTGGATGAGGTATCGAATATATTGCTTCCCCCTGCTTATACCTCCCGAGGAGATCACGAATGTAAAATTAAAGAGATTCGAGCGCGCACGGAGGCTTTCCGGCAGTCGTTCTTCCCGCGAGCCATACGCGACTGGAACAGGAAAGGGAGGTAATGACAGTGGCACGTAAAGTGCCCTCCGCCACACAGCGTTGGGTGGCTTGCGGAGTATAAATGTAGATGTAGATGTAGATACTTTCTCTATCTCTTCCTCTTCAACTTGCGATGTCGGCATGTTTACGTGAACTATCGATATCGGTGGTGGTTTTTCTGTCGATTCTGATAAGGATAACCCTGTCACTGAACTGTTCACAGTAACATACTTTCTCCCCTACCTTCCTATTCATAATGAATCCTATTTCTGTTATAACATTTTCTGCTGCTGTTGATATCTAACCACAAACCCCTGTCTTCTTTCCATTTCACTTCACCGACGCCTACTACATCTACATCGAGCCTTTGTATCTCCCTTTTCTAGCCCCTTCATGTTCAAATTTCTGACATTCCACGCCCCGACTCATAGAACGTTATCCTTTCGTTGGTTATTCAGTCTTTTTCTCATGGTCACCTCACCTTTGGCATTTCCCTCCCTGACATCAGAAAGGGGGTCTATTCGGGAATCTTTTGTCAATGGATAGATCATCATCACACTTTTCAGCTACAGGCCACACGTCCTGGAGCAGTTTCCCACCTCAAGGACAAGAGAGTGACCCTAACCTCTGTCCGCTCCTCCGCCCTCTTTGATAAGGCCCTTGGCAGAATGAGGGAGACTTCTTATGCCGGAAGTCTTCGGCCCCCAGTGCTGATTATTAATCAAATTTAAGAGGTGGTGTGTTTTGATTACTAACTGTAGTCCACGGGTGCCCCTCCTATGGGCTCAGGTTCTACTAGGTCGACGCCTAGAACTTTCGACAGCCAAAGTAGGTCAAAACAATTTTTTAACTGAAAGGAGGTGCGGTTTACACGCTCCCGTTTGGCGTTCTTACAACTGAACTATCTGATCCTACATATTCGGACACCCGCATTAATTCGCAATTGACCACTAAGTGTCACGATAGGATCCAGCAGTATAAAAGCAGACAGGATGAACGTCCTGTTGGCGGCAGAGAGGCAGTAACAGCAGAACGGCTCAGTGATCGCCTGAATAACAGCCGCATTAAGGACACTCAACCCTCCTAAAACTGCCCACCTCGGCTCTTGGTGATTGCTTTGTGTGAGATGGAAATTCGTAGGAACGATCAAGACCGGGCAGACCCCGTGTACTGACGGCACGGACCGGCGGGCGCAGCTCAGAGTGCCTGCAGAAACCACGTGACGTCAGTGGGAAGAATGGATCGTGAGTACCGAAATGCTATCAGCAGTCCAGCTGTTAAGTGACTATGCGTACGTAGTTTGTTTTGAGTCATCAGTCTTCTGACTGGTTTTGTGCGGCCCGCCACGAATTCCTCTCCTGAGCCCACCTCTTCATCACAGAGTAGTAATTCCAACCTACGTCGTCCTCAAGTATTTGCTGAATGTATTTCAACCGCTCTCTTCCTCTACAGTTTTACGTTTCTACCCTCTACAGCACCCTCTCGTACCATAGAAGTCAATCCCTGTTGTCCCAACAGATGTCCTGCCATCCTGTCGCTTCTTCTTGTCGGTGGCTTCCACATATTCCTTTCCCTGCCGATTCTGCGGAGAACCTCCTCATTCCCTGCCTTATCGGTTCGCCTAATATTCAACATTCTTCTGTAGCACCACATCTCGAATGCTTCGATTCTCTTCTGTCCAGGTTTTCCCACAGTACATGTTTCACTAGCATACGGTGGTGTGCTCCAAACAAACAGTCTCTGAAATTTCTTCCTCAAATTCAGGCCTACGCTTGATATCAGTAGACTTTTCTTGGCCAGGAATGGCCTTTTTGCCAGTGCTATTTTCCTTTTGATGCCCTCCTTGCTCCGTCCATCACGGATTATTTTGCTCTCTGTGGATCAGAATTTCTTAACTTCGTCTACTTCGTGATCCCCAATTCTGCTGTTGAGTCTTTCGCTGTTATCATTTCTGAAACTTTACATTATTTTCGTCTTTTTGGATTTACTCTCAGTCCATATTCTATACTCCTTAGACTTTTCATTGCATTCAACACACCCTTCTTCCCTCTCACCGAGCATAGCAATGTCGTCAGTGAATCTTATCATTATTATCCTTTCACTCCTTATTTTATTCATACTGTTGAACTTTTCTGTTATTTCCGTCACTACTTCTTCGATGTACAGATCGAATAGTAGGGGCGAAACACTTCGTCCCTGTCCTGTTGTTCTTGTCGTTGTTGTTATTGTCGTCTCCAATCCGAAGACTGGTTTGATGCAGCGCTCCCTACTACTCTGTATTGTGCAAGCCTTTTTATCTGCTAATTACTGCTGCAACCTACATCCTTCTGATTCTGGTTGCTGTTTTCATCTCTTCATCTTCCTCCATAATTTTTACCCCACACATTCCCCTCCAGTATTAAATTGGTGATTTCTCGATGGTTCAGAATGTGCCTATCAACCGAGCCGTTCGCCTAGTCAGGTTGCGCCTCAAATTTCTTTCCTTCCCACTTCCATTCTGTATCTCCTCATTAGCTGCGTGATGTACCCACATTATCTTCAGCATTCTCCTGTTGCGACATGTTTCAAAAGCGTCAATTCTTTTCTTCTTTAAACTATCCATGTTTCACTTTAATACATGGCTACACTCCGTACAAAAATTTTCAAAAAACATCTTCCTGACACTTAAATCACTACTCGATGCTAGCAAATTTCTCTTCTTCAAAAACGCTTTCCTTGTCATTGCCAATCTTCCTCTTATATCCTCTCTACTTCGACCATCATCAGTTAAAATGCTCCCCGAATAGCAAAACTCATCTACTACTTTAAGTGTCTCATTTCCTAATCCAGTTCCCTCAGCGTCACCTGATTTAATTACATTCCATTGTCCTCGTTTTGCTTTTTTTGATGTTCATCTTATAAACCTCCTTTCAAGACACTGTCCATTCCGTTCAACTGTCCTTTCACGTCCTTCGCTGTCTCTGACAGAATTGCAATGTCATCGGCAAACCTCAAAGTTTTTATTTCGAATCTATGGGTTTTAATTCCTACTTCATATTTTTCTTTGGTTTCTTTACTGCTTGCTCAGTGTGCATGAGGGATAGGCTACATCTCTGCTTCACTTCATTCTCAACCACTGCTTCACTTTCATGCCACTAGACTCTGTGTCTGGTTTTTGAGCAAGTTGTAAACAGTCATCCGCTCTCCTTATTTTACTCGTGCTACCTTTAGAATTTGAAAGAAAGTATTCCAGTCAACATTGGCAAAAGTTTTGTCTAATTTACAAATGCTGTAAAGGTAGGTTTTCCTTTCCTTAACCTGTATTATAAGAGAAGTCGTTGCCAGTGTTGCCTCGCGTGTTCCTAAATTTCTCCTTAATCCAAACTGATCTCCCCCGAGGTCGGCTGCTATCAGATTTTCCATTCTTGTGTAAAGAGTTCCTGTTTGTATTTTGCTCACATTGCTTATTAAACTGATAGTTCGGTAATAATTACAATTCTCAGCATCTGCTTTCTTTGGAACTGGGATTATTATATTCTTCTTGCAGTATGAGCGTATATCATCCGTCTCATACATCTTGTACACCAGATGGTAGAGTTTTGCCATGCCTTGTTCTCCCAAGACTATCAGCAGTTTTGACGGAACTTCGTCTACTTCCTGGGCCTTGTTTCGACTTAGGTCTCTCAGTACTCCGTCAAATTCTTTCGCAGTCGTATCTCCCATCTCGTCTTCATCTTCGTCTTCTTCTATTTCTGTAACATTTCCTTCAAGGCTATCTTCTGTACATCGTCTATATCCTCGTTCCACCTTTCAGCTTTGCCTTCTTTACTGAGGACTGGTTATCCATCTGAGATGTTGATGTACATACACCAAAGGCTTCTCTTTTCTCTAAAGGCCTCTATAATTTTCCCGTAGGCGGTATCTTTCCCCTAGTAACATATGTTTCTAAATCCCTACATATGTCAGCTGCCTACATTTGTACTCTAGCTATTCCTGCTTAGCCATTTTGCACTTCCTGTGAGTCTCATTTTTTAGGCGTTTGTATTCACTTTCGCCTATTTCACTTACTGCATTTTTAAATTTTCTCCTTTTAACAGTTATATTCAATGTCTCTTGTGTTACCCAAGGAGCCGGCCAAGGTGGCCGAGCGGTTCTAGGCGCTTCAGTCTGGAACCGCGCGACCACTACGGTCGCAGGTTCGAATCCTGCCTCGGGAATGGATGTGTGTGATGTCCTTAGGTTAGTTAGGTTTAAGTAGTTCTAAGTTCTAGGGGACTGATGACCTCAGATGTTAAGTCCCATAGTGCTCAGAGCCATTTGAACCATTTGTTACCCAAGGATTGCTACTGGTCCACGACTTTTTGTCTTCTTGATCCTCTGCTGCCTTCACTACTTAATCTCTCAAAGCTATCCATTCATCTTCTACTCTATTCCTTTCCCGTGTTCTTGGTAATCTTTGCCTAATGCTCCCCCTGAAACTTTCAAAAACCTCAGCTTCTTTGAATTTACCCGAGCACCTTAAAAAAGTGTGACCACCATATCCGGAATTCAGAGGACTTGATAGGACGCCTGAAGACTCGTAAGCGACAAGCGTCGGATATTTTGGTTAGCTTTGACTCTGTATCTCTATTTACGAAAGTGCCTCTGCGGCACTCGTTAGAGCTTATCAGCAGCCAGGTTGAGAAAGATATTGTGTCATTATTTAAACGTGTGCTTACCTCAACTTGTTTTTTATTAAGTGACCAGTATTTTGAATAAGTGGACGGTGTCGCCATAGTGGCCAACTATTTTATGGAAGACTTTGAGGAAAAAGCACTGCAGTCGGCAAGTCTCAAACCTTCCTCCTTCTGGCGGGTATATAGACGAAACATTTGTGATGTGGCCCCACGGAATAGAGACATGACCTGTCTTTCTCCGGCATCTGAACTCGATCCATCCCAACATACAGTTCACAGTAGAAGTGGAAAAAGATGGCATTTCACCATTCCTGGACGTCATAGTCAGAAGAAATCTGTTGGTAGACTGGGACGTAGTGTGTATCGGATACCACCTCACACGGTGCTACATTTGCAGGCCACAAGTTGTCATCACCTGGCCCAACGTGGCAGTGTCTTACGTTCTGTGGCACACAGAGCGCGTGAGATCTCAGGTGCCGACCGTCTACCTGGTGAGCTACAGCACCTAAGAACGGTATTCCATCAGAATGACTGTTCTGATGGACAGATACACCACGCATTCCGTTCTAAGCAAATTCAAAGCAGGGATGTAAATGAAGATACGGAGGCACCCACTGCAACAGCGTTCTTGCCCTATTTCGGCGGCATGTCTTCAACTGTAGAAATAACCCTCAAAAGACGCGACATCAAGTGTGTTTTTCGGCCACCAGCAAACTTGAGGACTTAATTATGCTCGATCGAAGACGACCTTGGGCTTAGGAAACGTGTATAAAATCCAGTGCCAGTGTGGAAAATCGTATATTGGGCAGACACGCCGAACCGTGCAAGAGCGTTGCGTCGAACAGCATCGTCATACACGCCTGGGGCAACCTGATAAATCTGCAGTAGCGGAGCATTGCGTGGACGCGGGACATCGTCTGTTTTACGAAAAGACCGAAATTTTATCCCCAGCGTCATCTTTCTGTGACTGTGTTGTTAAGGAGGCCATACATATTCGTATGGCGGATAATCTTAGCAGCAGGGTTGGAGGTTTTCAGCTAAGCGCCGCCTGGAATGCAGCACTAGCTGCCGTTGAATAAAAACGGGGAAAACAAGAACCTCCGACTCATCACGCGGCGCAGCGCACTGCTGAGGTTTAACTCAGCCTCTAACCACGGGAGCGCACGCGCGGATGGCCTTTCTGCGGCACCACGAGCGCCGCTTCCGTCCAACTACGAGCGTCTTCCCGCGCACGTGTATTGGCTGCTCCCGGCATAATGCGTCACGCGATTATCATCAGTTGCGCTTTGCAGCAGTGACAGCAGCTTGCAAGCCCTACCTGTTTTTATTGCCCTATTATTGTGAGCTGACATCTTACTCAATCCGTGTTGTAGTTAACTGAAATTGTGTTTGCCAACAACCTACCTGTTTCAGGGGTTTATATGTCAATAAGCCAACGTCACCAACTCCCACTATATGTAACTTTAACCTATTCGTTTCCCTTTTTAAATTTTCTAAACTGTCTCCGTGAGCAATGGATCTAACATTCCATGCTCCGATCCGTAGAACAACAGTTTTATTTCTCCTGTTCACGACATGCTTCTGACAAGGGAACCTCCCCATCGCACCCCTCTCAGATTTAGTTATAATTTGGCACAGCGGATAGGCCTTGAAAAACTGAACACAGATGAATCGAGAAAACAGGAAGAAGTTGTGTGGAACTATGAAAAAATAAGCAAAATATACAAACTGAGTAGTCCATCGGCAACATAGGCAATATAAAGGAGGATGTAAGCGCACGGTCGCCGTGGTCCCGTGGTCAGCGTGAGCAACTGCGGAGCGAGAGGTCCTCGGTTCAACTCTTCACTCTAGCGAAAATTGTACTTTCTTTATTTTTGCAAAGTTATGATCTGTCCGTTCGTTCATTGACATCTCTGTTCACTGTAACAAGTTTAGTGTCTGTGTTTTGCGACCGCACCGCAAAACCGTGCGATTAGTAGACGAATAGACGTGCCTCTGCAATGGGAACCGAAAACATTTGATCCAGTAAAACACGTCTCATATATTCCATACGACACTGGTGACGGCATGTGCGTCACATGACAGAAATACGTTGTGGAACCACCTAACTTGCACACTTGGCGAATGGGTAAAAAGATTCTTCTACCTTGCCCGATTTAGGTTTTCTTGTGGATGTGATAATCACTCCCAAAAAAGTGATGAAAACATAAGAGTGTGTCACATAAACTGCAACAAATGAATGCAACAGTTTCACAGTCGCACAGTTTCCTCTGCGCTCTCTCAAAACGTACGTTTTTAACGTTTTCAAATTTTTCCGTGTGTAGACCTGTATATGTCCAAGGAAATCTGAACATGTCCTGGAATTTTGGAGAGCGAAGTTGATTATGTTTGAGTGCCTGAACTCTGATAATTGCCTGAAAATAAAAATTTTCAGTTGATGGAAGACTTGAACGTAGGACCTCTCGATCCGCAGCTGCTCACGCTAACCACGGGACCACGGCGCTACTGAGCTCGCATCATTCAAAAAGTTTCATATCTCGCACATGGACTACTCAGTTTGTATATTTTGATTATTTTTTCATAGTTACACACAACTTCTTCCTGTTTTCTCGACTGATCTGTGTTCAGTTTTTCAAGATCTATCCACTGTGCCAACTTATAACCAGATCTGAGGGGGGTGCGATGGGGAGGTTCCCTTGTGAGTAGGATCCGCCCCGGATGGGGGACAACTTTACCTTCGGAATATTTTACTCATGAAGACGCCATCAGTTGCAGTTTCTTCTTGCTTTCAGCCGTTCGCAGTACCAGCACAGCAAGGCTGTTTAGGTTTGTGTTACAAGGACAGATCAGTCAATCATCCAGACTGTTGATCCTGCAACGTCTGATAAGGCTGCTGCCCCTCTTCAGGAACCACGCAACTGTCTGGGTGCCCCTCTTCAGGAACCACTCAATTGTCTGTCCTCTCAACAGATACCTTTCCGTTGTGGTTGCGCCTATGGTAATGCTATCTGCATCCCTGAGGCACGCAAGCCGCCCCACTAACGGCAAAGTCTACACTCTTTTTAATGGGAGCAGTTGATTCTGTATAGATTCCTCTTGGTTGTAGTACATGTGGTGTATTAGTCGTGTTTCCCTATAGTTTACCTTTATTTTTCTCAGAATTTCGAACATCTTGCACCATTTTACGTTGTCGAACGTTTTTTGCAGATCAACAAATCTTATGAACGTGTCTTGATTTTTCGTTAGTCCTGCTTCCATTATCAACCACAAAGTCATAATTTCCTTTTCTGATCGCATCCTCAATTTTCTTTTCAATTCTTTTTCGTTTTCTTCTTGTTACCAAATTGGATGTATGAGCTGTTAAGCTGATTGTACGATAATTCTCGCACTTGTCGACTCTTCCCATCTTCGGAGTAGTGTGGATAATTTTTCCAAAAGTCTAATGATACATACATTCTACACACCAACACAAATAATCGTTTTGTTGCCACTCCTCCCCCCCCCCCCTTATTTCAGAAATTCCGATGGAATGTTATCCTTCCCTTCTGCCTTATTTGATCTTAAGTCTTCTAAAGATTTTTTAAACTCTGATTCTAATACTGGATCCCTTATCTCTTCAATGTCGACTCCACTTTCTTCTTCTACCAGTGTATTCAGTGTACTGTTTCCACTTATCCGCTCTTTCATCTTAATTAACCAGTCGAATTCCCATTGCGCTGTTAATGTTACGGCCCTTGCTTTTAATTTCTCCGAATGTTGTTTTGAATTTTCTATACGTTGACTCAGTCCTCCTGACAATCATTCCTTTTCGATTTGTTCAAATTTTTCCTGCAGAAATCTCGCCATCACTTCGCCTCACTTTCGATTTATTTCTTTACTGTATTTCTTTATTCCTCTATTTCCCTGAACATTTTTATACTTCCTTCTTTCGTCGATGAACCGAAGTATTTCTTGTGTAACCCACTGTTTGTTCGCAGTTAACTTCTTTGTACCTCTGTTTTCTTTTCACCTTCACAAACTGCCCATTTCACAGGTGTCCAATCCTCTTCAACTGAACTGCATACTGAACTATTCCTTATTCGGTATCTATTGCCTCAAAGAACTTGAATCGTCTGTTTTCATTTCTTAGTACTTCCGTGTCCTACATCTTTGCACACTGACTCTTCCAGATCAGCTTACTCTTCATCACCACTACAATATGATCTGACTCTACATGTGCTGCTGGATACACCTTACAATTCAGTATCTGATTTCGGAATTTTTGCCTGACCATGATGTAATCTAACTCCAATATTCTGGTATCTTCCGTTCCGACCTTTTCCAAGAACGATTCTTGAACTGAGTATTCGCTGTTATTATCCGAAATTTATTTCAGAGCTCAATTAGTCTTTTCCGTTTCTCGGTTCTACAACCAAGCCCGTATTCTCCCGTAACTCTTTCTTCTACTCCTCGTAAGCCACATGTTTCCGTAGCCAGTGCTGGGTGACTCTGGAGGTGGGTGAGTGGAAGCGAGTGATTTGCAGTTGCGGATCTCGCTGTACCCTGTGCCAATCACACGTGAGCGTTCGGGTTTCTGCAAATGCCTGCCGTCATGTGTAGTGCCAGAAGTGAAGTGCAGAGGAGGTCGTGTTACGTTACGGGAGCGTTTTTCGTGATTAGGATGTGGTTCGGAATGATACGAATACATTTTACAACACTGTGTACTCCGTACAGTAGAGGAACAGTTTGGAGGCCATGACTGACTTTATCAGCATGACAATGCACCTTGTCACAAGGCATCATCTGGTTTGTGGACAGTAATATTGATGAAGTGGACCGACTTGCTCAGGCCCGGCCTGAACCCATCGAAACGTCTTTGGGTTCAGGTAGAGCGTAGACTTCATTCGAGACCCCTGGGAGTAACATCAACCATCTCAGGTCTCCGCTGTTGAGGATGAATGGGCTGCCATTATTCCGCAGACATTGAAACATTCCATTGAAAAGGTCTCCAGGAAAGTTCAAACCACCAAAATATCAATGTCCGTCAACGTGTCCAGATACTTCTGATCTGATAGCGTACACCTATACTTCACCTCCACCTCTGACAATATGTGTCAAGGGGGGGGGGGGGGGGGGGCTCTTCTGGTGCTACTCTCATTGTCTACCTTATCCGTTCCATTCACGAATGGCGCACGGAAAGAAAAACTCTCGGTAAACCTCCAGAAGAAATTCACTTTCTCATAGACACCTCATCGTGATCATAAAACGAGATGTTATCCAAACAGTGCACTGAGCACAACGTAAAGGAGCACAAAGAGAAATGTGAAACGAGAATCACCACCCAGGAAGAAAAAATTAAAATTTGGTTTGCCGCTAGTGACACGGCCGTGTCTAAGGCGACTGTCGGAGGATGAGAACCGTCCGTGCCTCCAAGTGAAATCCATAGCCGAATGAAATCTGTCTACCGGTGACGATTGTGTCGACATCAGTAATGCAAGAGCACTGGCTTGTTCGTGCTCGTAATGAAGGGACCGGTGGTGCTAAGCTCAACGTGTGTGAGAGAGCTCGGAACGGACGACCGTATATGACAACCAACGAGACTCATCGGAATTGGATTGATGAAATCATCAGAGAAAATTGTCAATCAGCAGAAACATATCTCTCAGGGACATGCAGCATATCACGATAGCGATTACAGGCCGTCATTGCAGAACTGCGGTACAGAAAACTTTGTGCGCGGTGGCTGCCTCGAATTAAGACTACTGATATTTTTACAAATTTCGGGAATCCTATACATCGATATTTACAAAGCATCAGTATCGGCTCTCGACATATCGAGGTACCGACGGAAGAAATATCGACGTACCGGGCTATAAAAATATCGGCTGCACATTGTAAGTATACTGCCGGTTTTAGAGCTGTACATTTAGATTTTATGTACATCAACAAGCTAGCAAAGAATGGTTCAAATGGTTCTAAGCACTATGGGACTCAACATCTGAGGTCATCAGTCCCTTGGACTTAGACCTACTTAAACCTAACTAACCCAAGGACATCACACACATCCATGCGAGAGGCAGGATTCGAGCCTGCGACCGTAGCAGCAGCGCGGTTCCGGACTGAAGCGCCTAGAACCGCTCGGCCGCAGCGGCAGGTAACAAGCTAGCGGCCTTCTTATCCCCCTTAGAGCAACACCTGCAAGGAAGACGATGCACGTTCACCCTTGCTGATAAGCACTTTCCTAACAACGTAACTGCATATACAGGCTGATAATTACTGAACTATATAATAAACATAAATTAGTTAAAAACTACGGCGTATAGACACTTTATTCTACATGTAAACGTCACTACAGACATTCGGGGTTAGGTTACGACTTGTTCGATACGCCTGCCATCCTCACTGTGATGTGGCGCAGACGAATGGCGAAATTCTGCATAACCCACTGAAGTGTCGGAACGTCGATGCTGTTGGTGACCTCTTGAATGTCTGTTTTCAGCTCAGCAATGGTTTTGGGGTTATTGCTGTACACCTCGTCTTTATCGTAGCCCCACAAAAAGGAGTAGCATGTGTGCTGGTGTAAGCTGTCGCCAGCAAACCGGTCGGCAAAGATAAAGCAAAGGTCGACAGTAGGAGCTGGTGCAAGCGGGCCCATCCAGTGCGACCTGGAAACGAGGCCACTACACTGCGTGTGTGACGTCTGCGTAAGAGTCGTACCACTGTGCTACGAGTCGAGAGAGACTTGTGGCTGCGAGTATATATTGGACTTTACGTTTATCAAGTAATTCATTTATCTAAAATAAAAAGAAATTCTAATACTTTAAATAACGTTTCCTTATTTTTTTACGATAAACTTTTTTTCCTAAAATCACCTTTAAACTTAAGTAATTTGAAGTTAAGTGAAATCATGAATTATCTGTATAAATATCTGTTTACGGAAATCAAGGAAAGGTTTGGGAATTCAATAAGCAGTGAATTAATATTTATGTTTACACAGCTACCGTATTTGTCTATTATCTAAAAGCACAAGAAAAGAAACAGAGCCAAATTTTCAGTCCATTTTTCTCATTCTCTTGAGGGTTGTACTATTATTTGTATTTACAATGTCATTGACCCTCTTTGTATAATTATTCAAAAGAATATTGACAGCAGCACCAAGTATATTGTCAATGATTTCATGTACAGAGTGATTTGCAGTGCAAGCAAACCCAACAAATATGTCATCAGGCAAGTTGCTATGACATACACAAAACAATACATTTCTTTGACACTTTTCCCGAAGAAATAACTCTTCTTTTTCTGTAAGCAGTTTCTGTGCAGTAACATATACACATGCTACACATGTTACAACATCCTGACTAGGATAGTAGAGACAACCTCTATTGGTCACAGTTGTTAAATGATTTCTGTCATTTTTCACATTCTCGTCATCTCCTGTTAGATACATTTTACAATAATCACATTTAAGTTTCTGAATGACTGCATATGAGCAGTAACCACCTATGTAGTGAAGTACAGGCCACACATCCTCATCTAATTCCTGTATATCAATATCTTCCACAACTACATTTAACCCTTCATTATATGTCACTTTTGGAAGGTCATTTATGTCTGTCTCATTAGATTAGATTAGATTTACTTTCATTCCAATTGACCCATAGTGAGGAGGTCCTCCAGGACGTAGAACATGTCAGAAAAACAGCAATACATGACAAATATTTACAACTAAAACAAATAAGCTAATGTACCATTCCACAGGTCCCAAGTGGAATGTTCTTCATTTTTTAACGAACACTATATGAAACAGTCATTTTACAAATACTAATACACTGAATTTAAAATAAAAGAGTTTATTTATTTATTTATAAGGTAATAAACGTGTAATACAACTACTATAATACAATGAACACATTACTGCACAGAAATGGTGCAGAAGTTAGATTGTACACACACATTTACAATGAACACATTACTGCACTGAAATTGTGCATAAGTTATATTATATGGTTTTACTGAGAAATTCATCAATGGAGTAGAAGCAGCTGGCCACCAATAAATCTTCTTTTAAACATTGGTTGTTAAGCTTTTTATGGTTGCTGATAACTTATTGAAAATGTGTGTCCCTGAATAATGCACACCTTTTTGTACAAGACTAAGTGACTTTAAATCCTTGTGAAGATTATTCTTATTTCTAGTATTGATTCCATTAATTGAGCTGTTGGTTTGAAAAAGTGATATATTTTTAATGACAAATCTCATTAAGGAATAAATATATTGGGAAGCAGTAGTTAGTATCCCTAGTTCCCTAAACGGGCTTCTGCAGGATGTTCTTGAGTTCACACCACATATAACTCTTACTGCACGTTTTTGTCCCCTTAAAGCTTTAACTTGCGTTGATGAATTACCCCAAAAACTAATACCATATGACATTATGGAATCAAGGTAAGCATAGTATGGTATATGAGCAGGGCTGCCGCTGGACTCGCACTGCCTGCTGCTAAGAAGGTGATTGTTTTTGCTGATATGACTTGCAATAACGACTGCGCGAAACGCCGCTATCTCGTTAGGGGTGCTACGGCAGACACCCTCTAGAGCACCCCGAAGACTTCTCGAGCTCTCGGCTGTGATGGGTTTCAGGCTGTCAAAAGAACTATGGTGTGTGCATGGGCGTACATTTTTATATTCATTTTTATATCCCCTATGTCTGACATAAATCGCATTGGAAATAGAGATTTGCTAAGATGTTTCAGCAGTTCTGTGGTGTGCTCCTCCCAGTTGAATTTGTTATCAAGCTGTAATCCCAAGAATTTAACGCTCTCCACTTCTTCTATCTGCTTGTCATCGTATGTTAGGCATATACTCGTGGGACACCCCTTACAAGTTCTGAACTGCATGTAATGTGTTTTTTCAAAGTTTAGTGACAAAGAATTGGCTAGGAACCAGTGATAAATGTCCACAAATATTTTATTAGCTGATCTTTCTAAGACTACACTTGATTTGCTATTTATTCCATTGTTTGTATCATCAGCAAACAGAACAAGCTTGGCATCTGGTAATGCTACTGATGAAAGGTCATTGATAAACGCAAGAAAAAAATAATGGCCCCAAAATGGAACCTTTGAGGCCCCACATATAATTAGTTCCCAGTTGGATGATGCCTGATAGCTTGATACATGTCTCTTTCCTAATAACACCCTTTGTTTCCTGCCAGAGATATAAGATTTGAACCATTTTCCAGCATTTCCTGTTACACTATAATATTCTAATTTATTTAAAAGGATATTGTGATTTACACAGTCAAACCCCTTTGACAGATCACAAAATATACCAGTTGCCTGCAATTTTTTGTCTAATGAATTAAGCACATTTTCACTGTAAGTGTAGATAGCCTTCTCAATATCAGAACCCTTTAGAAATCCAAACTGTGACTTTGACAGAATGTTATTTGAGATAAGATGGTTATAAAGCCGATTGTACATTCCTTTTTCTAAAAATTTTGACAATGCTGGCAACAGTGAAATTGGACGGAAATTTTATGCTGTTTGTTTATCTCAAACATTGGCTTAACTTCAGCATATTTCAACCATTCAGGAAATATTCCACTGATAAACGATTGGTTACACAGATAGCTTAATATCTTACTTAGCTCAGAATCACATTCTTTACTTAACTTTGTTGATATTTCATCATATCCACTAGCTGTTTTTAAAGATTTTATGATGGACATTATTTCTGCTGGGGTAGTGAGGGTCAAATTCATATTGTGGAAGTTACTTGAAATGTCTGGTCTGAGGTATTCCATAGCAGCATCTACTGAACCTGACAACACCATCTTTTTGGTAACAGTTACAAAATGTTTGTTAAAAAGTTCTGCAACACTATACACATCTGTCACCAATGTATCATTTACTCTTTATCCTATTTGTTCCTCTTCATGTCTGGTTCTACTGCTCTCCTCCTTCACTATATCCCATATTGTCTTTATTTTATTATCTGATATGACTTTCTTTTCCTTGTAATATATTTGCTTTGTTGTCCATATTACAGTCTTTAATATTTTACAGTATTTCTTGAAATGTGCTATAGCATCAATATCGGAACTGTTTCGGACTGACGGATACAGTTTTCTTTTTGTTTTACAAGATACCCCTATTCCTTAAGTAATCCATGGCTTCTTTGTAGACTTTGCTCTGACCTTGGTAAGTTTTGGGGGAAAAGAGTGTACAGGTAAGGTAAGCACTTTATTAGCAAAAGTGTTATATTTTTCATTCATGCCATGAGCGCTGTAAACATCAGTCCAGTGAATGTCTCTGAGTAGTGTCCTAAAATAATCAATATTTGGCTTATTGATTACCCTCTTGAGCTCAGATTTAACAGATTTTATATCTTGTTCAGTATTAACATTTAACAAAAGGAACTGCATGTCATGGTCTGAGAGGCCATTGACTATTGGTTTTGTAATGTAATTTTCTATAAAGATATTATCAGTGGCTGTTTGTGAGCAATTACAGTGGGTATTAAGCTGAATGATGGTGTTACTAACTCAAATAAGTTCTTATTGGGAGACTCTTTAAGGAAATCTACATTGAAATCACCAGCAACCACTATTTCTTTGTTTTTGGTTGTTAAATGGGCCAGTACAGCTTCAAGGTGGTTTACGAACAGATTAAAGTTACCTGCAGGTGCTCAATATACACTTAATATTATGAAAGATTTTTTGTGAATTTCTATTTCTGTTCCACATGCTTCCATATGCTGTTCTAGGCAAAATTTATGAATGTCTATGTTCTTAAATTTATGACAGTTCCTGATGAATGTGGCAACTCCTTCTTTCTCCATTTATGATCTACAAAAGCTAAACCCTGTAACACTTAAAAGTTCTATACCAGTGGTCACATGATGTTCAGAGAGATAGATTATGGCAGCTGGGTTTGAAGACACTAATTCATCTATGCAGATAGTTAATTCATTAATTTTATTTCTCAGTCCTCGAAATTTTTGATGATTTTGAAGAAATTCATCCTTGGCAATTCCAACATCACACATTCTTTGGGACTTTAATATTAATGATACATAGCTTTGTACCCTCAGTTTACTTTCTCTCTCAAAAATCTGTCTGATTGACACATGGTAAGTACCACCACTCATCTGACGAAATTTACGAAACTTGCTTTCCAGGTCATCAGTTTGAACCTTGCCTGTTAGAAAGTATTCCCTCTTTTTCTCATTGAGCCAATACTTAGCCATTCCACCAATGCAAGAGTGGTATGCCTAAGAGGTAAATGTGTTTGTCTGCTAAGACCAATTAAACACTGAGAATTTTCCTTTAGTAACCAATTTGCAAACTGATGTAGGAACTCTAGTATATGCTGAGAATTCCTGGTTATTGGCTCTTGAAACCTATTTAATAACCTTTGACCTCTTAACAGTGTTTTTACATTAAAAAAAATGGTTCAAATGGCTCTGAGCTCTATGGGACTTAACATCTGAGGTCATCAGTCCCCTAGAACTTAGAACTACTTAAACCTAACTAATCTAAGGACATCACACACATCCATGCCCGAGGCAGGATTCGAACCTGCGACCATAGCAGTCGCGCGATTCCGGACTGAGCGCCTAGAACTGCTAGACCACCGCGGCCGGCTGCGTTTTTACATTAACTGCATTGCACCACTTGCAAATGATCCCAATGAAAGTTGCCGTATCATTGCAGTATTCAATATTGTGTTTAGAACCTAATTCCCTGAGAGCAATAGCTATTGTATGGTCAAAAATATGGAGAGCAAGGTTTACATTCTGCCTTTGTATGATTGAGGGGTATAGTGATTTAAGACATAGCTTGTTTGCAAATTTCAATAAATTTGCCTTTTCAGGCAAATGAAGAGATTTCAAACTATTGAAAGACGCAAAACCACCATCCAGCTCATTATTAAAATCCGGAACCGCTATAATCTCTTCTTTCTGATACAGCCAGTTGTTACATATGCATTTTAACAGGTGCACACTATCAAATAGAAAATAAAAAGGCCTGCTTCCAGCACCTGAAGAAGGGTGTCGGTATTTAATTTTAAGTTCAGGTGGATCACTGAAGTAAGATACAGCTTTCTTATTGATTGCATTATCATCAGATACAATACCAACAACTTCAAACCCTATGCTTTCTAACTTCAATACAATATCTTTAAGGAAGGTGAAAAGAGCAGGGGCCTGCATGGCTTTGACCGGGAGAATGTGAGCTACATCGGTGAACTGTGTATCCAAACTATGCACCATGAATATGCAGGCTCCAGATGCACATTCACTACTATTATAGGCCTGGGCAACTATGTTTCCCCCTTTGTAGTCCATTTGTGGCTTTAAATGGGTTTCATCCATCAAGAGGACAACTGTCCGGTCTTCTTCAGCTAAAAATTTCAGTTTCTTAGTTAAATATCCAAGAAAATGTGCAGGAAATTGTTCAAGAGCAGGATTATTAGCAAATCCACCACATATTCTAGTCAGAGTAGCAGGGCTAGGCATAGTTATTATACCACTGCTTCTTAAAAACTTGTAACAGTGAGGAGAAATAGAATGAACTAATGATCACAAAACTAAAATATCCCATGAATATCTTGCACTATTCTTCTTTCATTTTAGCAATTAAATCTGTTCTTTCATAAAGTTTATAATTTCATGTTTATCTGGAAACTTTTCAGATAAATTATTCAAAATAGTGGTTATGAAATCAATAATCTCATAAGGTTCCTGACCTTCTCTGTTGCTAAATTTTAATTTGACAATATTAAGAATATTAGTTAACTGTGTTGTGGTGCTTACAGTTACTAGAAACTTTGTGTTCCCTATTTGACCAAGCTGTAAATCATTGACATGGACAGTGAAAGTAAAGTTTGCGTTAATTGTAACATAACACAGAACTTTCAAAAATGGCACTTCACTAATTAAAAGAAAATACACACTGTGCAACTTTTTGACACAGGTCCACCCATTCAAATCACTACTGTTAATTTTATCACATAATTCCTTCAACGAAGAGAGTGATATTGCCTTCTTATGGTCTTCATGAGTAATCAAACTTTCTTTCAGCACAGATCTGACGATAGCATTTTCCTAACGCTGTCTTCGATCTTCAGGATGTTCTCTTGATGCTGGCGGTGTAGATAAATATTCAGGGCATCCTGACAATAGTGCTGGTACTGCACCTACAAAAAAATATTAATTCTCAGTACCTTACCATATAAACCAAAAGCATAAGAGATTCATCCAATAATTATATAACCTAACTCGAAATCCGTAAACAACCAACTTACCTTTCCTTAGACGTGGACGGTCAAGAGGCGCTGTAATTAATCTTCCAATCTTAGCATCATATGCTGATGTAGTTCTTTCTATATCGAGTGCATGGAAATGCAGCTGACAAACCTGTTAAAAATAATGGATTACGTTACGTTAGCATGAGAAAAGTTTGGCCTATGTATACAGATTATGTTTATAAATTACAAATAAGAATCAGACTAAACAGAACCATTTCATAGGTTTATTTACTAAAGCTGCTACTTACCACAGAGTAATCTGAAGGGGTAAAATTATCACGGTGAACTGCTCTTATCCATTCCCTCCTTGCATCTTCAACACGAGGGAAATGGAATGGACTGACTCTTTCCTGAGCAGTATAATTGCCTCTAAAAGAAAGTATACAGCATCTACGAGCCATATTTATATGTTGAAGTAGTATGAACAGTATTACACCAACATTTCAATTCACAATTATGTAACGGCTACACAGGCGAAACAACCAAGACAGCACATGTGGCTTTGTGTTTGTTATGACCCGTAGAGCGACTCCAGAGACAGTGTGGCGGCCTTGTTGCTAGGTGGCACTGGCCTATCACGGCAGAGAGACACCGGTAAGCGAAACTCCGCCAGCGCCCTCTCGACCGCCTGTGTTTGAGTCGCCGCCGACCAGAGGGCCTCACTGACTCACTCTCCCAGCTGGCGCCAGTCATTCCCTCGCAGAGCAGAGCGGGCTCAGTTCACGTAACAGGCTGTGACAGTACATGGCGACCAGATTAGTGGCAGTAGAGCAATTAGCACTGAGAATAAAGTTTATAATAGCAAGATTATCGGTATCGTCTGCAAGAGGACTATTACTGATGAGGTTGTACCATCTGGACTCTGTTCAGTTCAGTAAATGTATTAATACAAGTCTGCATTTGTGTTTTCGAAAGAGGATACCGGCCGCCCATAAATATATCCTCTCCCTTGCTTCCTTGATACAAGACGTGTTCAAGTCCGGAGAATATGGCGGTAAATCGAGGTCTGTGCCAGTGGCCTCTGGGTACTCCAGAGACAGAATGCAGTCCCCAAAGTGCTCCTCCAGGATATCAAACGTTCTCCTGCCTCTATGTTGTCGAACTCCGTCTTGCGTGAACCACATCTCGTCGAAATCAAGGTCACCTTGGATAATGGGGATGAAATCATCTTTCATAACCTTCAGGTATCGTTCTGTAGTGACTGTGCCATCGAGGAATATCGCACCGATTATTCCGTGACTGGATACTGCACACCATACAGTCACCCGTGAGAGTGAAGAGACTTCTCGATCGAAAAATTCTTAGTCCTCCAAATGCGCCAATTTTACTCATTGACGACCCCATCCAAATGAAAGTGGACTTCATCGCTAAAGCAAACCATAGAAATTCCCATCATTACCCCTGGCAAACTATGCAGTTTGAACGTCCTAACGCAAACCATGTAGAAGTTGTGACGATTTTATTTCATATAGTTTAATAATTGTGACCCTGTAAGTGGCACAACAAAAACTGTCCGATGGGTTCGTCGTTCGGTTTCGTCACATATCGAATTCGTCGTGAACACTTCATGTCGACTTGCCTTTTTTTTCGTTTCTGCAAACGCCAGCGACCTAGCAGATACAGTGTCAAAATTGCGTGGTGCAGTGAAACGTTGCAGATTCTGTTGGAAGCGCCGAACGCCGATTACGTTAGCATTTCACCTCACACATCTCCGCACACCACAATGACCAGTATTGTAATTAAGCTTTTTGTTCATCATTTCAGCAACTATTTTCGAAGAATGCGGATCTCAAGAGATGGAACACTAGTTGCATTAAAAATTGTTTTTCGAAACAGATGTTGTGCTATTTCTTCACATCAGAAATTTTGTTACTCCATTCACAACGTCACCTCCCGTGCAATCAGACCTTCTTTTTTGTGCCACCTGCACTTGCTTCACGCAGTCAAAGAGAAAGACTGGCTCAAGGTGATGAAAGTTGAAAAAGTAGTAAGACTTATTCACACAATGAAAGTAAAATGTCAGAAGAACAATTTAAAATATTTATCAAAAGTTGGATATAAAACAAAATAAAAATATCGGCACTCGATACTGCCATTTCGATATCGATATATCGGTTGAAAAATGTCAAAATACATATCCATATTATTTTCAAAAATTAACGATATATACGTACATCGATATTTTATCAACAGTATTACCTCGAATGCGCTCTCCTGACACGAAAAAGTGAAACGTCAACAATTCGTTTAGGATTTTGGGCGTTGTGGTGATGGGTTACTTAACATCACTGTGATAGATGCTGTAAGCTAGGATCATCATTCTGACCGCGAGGACAAGAGAGCATCAATGTAGTTCTGCCGTAGAGGACCATCGACGCCAAAAATGTTCGAGACGCTGCCATCAGCAGGCAAAGTCACGGTCACAGTGTTCTGAGGTCTTCAACGTATGCTGCATTTGGAACGCATACCTAACGGCATGACCGTAAACTGTGCTAGGTACTAAGGGACCCCTCAGAAAACTAAAAGTACGAATTGGAAGAGTGGGTCCAGACACGCACCCTCTCGTCCAGCACCACAACGCCAGGCCACACACAAGCTCTGCAGCTACTCGACGCCGATCATCCTCCATACAGCCCCGACTTGGCCTACTTGTCCACACCCCACGTCCGTCTGTTTCCATAACTTTAAGAACACTTTGATAGTGATGAAGTGGTGCAAGCAGGGGTGAGGCTGTGGCACCGTCAGCAAAGCCACACATTCTACAGTGACAGTATCACTAAACTTGTCTCTCGTTGGGAGAAATGTGTTCGTCTGGAAGAAGGCTGGGCACTGCTGCGTGAAGACGTCCGCAACTGCCGGCTGCACACCCTCGTCCGACAGGAATCGCCGAACCTTTATCGCCTTTTTTAAGGGACCGGCGAAGTGATAAACGCACGGGGAAATGTCGGCACTATAGGGCAGGTGCTCCAGTGTGCGCACTTGGGTTGCCCTGCCCTGTGCGTCACCAGCATCTACTGTGTGTTTACGTGCGTCGTCATCAAGCAACAGTACTCGTTGTCCACGATGGCGGTTTGTGACAGACGTGCTGCCCTATACGCATCCTTAATTCTGCGATGCATATCTATGGCAGCCGAGGAAAGAATGACAGCACGTTACCCTGTTTGGACGCATTTGGTAATAACGTCGATGTAGTTCAGCGTTGCTCAGACGTACGTCGGAAATACACGAGTGCCACCCTGAAACCTTGTCCACGTGTCCGTCCTTGTACACCCGTATCGTCGCAAATCCCTGAAACGGAAACGTTTTCATCGCCCCTTTATAATAATCCAGTGCAATGTTTGTAGCCTTCTCACTGCTAGTCTTCCGAGATTTGGGCGTAGCTTCAGGAGCAGCGTCTTGAAAGGGACCACGGAAGTGTACGTCTGCGTGCAGCGGGTGGAGGTGAGGACTGGGTAGTCTCGTGGCGTTCCGTGGGAATGCAGGCAGTTTTACGGTTTTGCTATTTTAATCATTCTGGTGGGAAGATAATATTTTCAGAACGAACCTTCGGGTCTACAGCTGAGTAAGCACTATTTCTTGTCTCCCGCGTTTCTAGCATACAATCACTGGATAAGTGACGTGAACAAAGAGTAATACTTGTACCGGTAGTGGCAGCGGTCATCCACCATACCGATATCTCGGTCGTAGCGTCACTGAGAACAACAGATTTTCTGTTTAATTTGCGCAACGGAATCAATATTGTCTCCAACTGTCGTCGAGACCCAGCCTCTGACACGACATCACGACGTCACCGATTCATACCATACGTGTATGTGGTTCTATTTACCTACTAATTCAAACACTCGCTCTCTCAACGTTAGTACACATGCACTGAAATAATCTCATTCTCACCGAATGCCTAACAAGAATAGTATACATACGTATCTTGCATGCAAAGCTAGTCTGAAGAAATTATAAATCAACGGAAATTAACGTCAAAATATTTATTTCGCTGCTATGGTCTCACCAAAATATTGAATTATCCACCTGTACTGTTTCCCCTCAACTTATTTTAATGCCGGTACCGGTGTTACCAGTGACCATGGCAACTTATTAATGCACCTTATCCCTTGATGTGATTTTGTACACGTTTATTTCTACTCGCCACGTTATTCTTCCTTACAAAGATAATTTTAATCCCTGGAGCGACGATGTGCAGTACCCAGTGCAATGCGGCCCTCACGGAACCGCTGGACAAATGCCTAATGAACTCACTCTTGTTGTTGTCGCAGAGTACAAGATCAAAAGGTTCACACGATATTACTTACCTAAACTGACTTCACCACATCAGTTTTCCTACTCAGGGAACTAGCATGGCTGCTGTCCGTGCTGAACTATCAAGCGCGTTGTGAAGACAAAACTCAGTTTCAATTTCATTGTATCACAATATTTAATTTACTGAAAATGATATGGGAAATTAATTTCACGCACGCACGCTCCCGCACACACACACACACACACACACACACACACACACACACACACACACACAAATTGTTCAAATGGCTCTGAGCACTATGGGACTTAACTGCTGAGGTCACCAGTCCCCTAGAACTTAGAACTACTTAAACCTAACTAACCAAAGGACATCACACACATCCATGCCCGAGGCAGGATTCGAACCTGCGACCGTAGTGGTCGCGCAGTTCCAGACTGTAGCGCCTAGAACCGATCAGCCACTCTGGCCGGCACACACACACACACACACACACACACACACACACACACACACACACACACTCCAACCATAAAGAAGTCACAAAACAGTGGAAATGAGGATAAATTGGGATAGGGTGTGCACATTCAAATCATAGAACGCACATTATCATTCTTTTCTACTTCCACCACCGGTAAGCAAGTAATAAATAAATATGGCACGAACTGCTGATGAATGGCGTCGCGTTGTTTTCAACCATGAACCGCGGTTCTGAACCTCCCCAGGTGACTATGATCGGCGAATACGTCGGCTACCTGGGAAGGGGTCTCGAGCCCAGCAGCGTCATTCCTGGCGTCGTAGTGTGGGGAACGACCGGGTATAACTCCAGGTCGTGGCTGGTGTTGATTGACGGAACTGTGACAGCGCGGTGCTTGCCACGGACATCCTGCGTCCTCATATCTTACCATCTCCTGCGAGACTATCACCGTGCTATTTTTCAGCAGGATAATGCAGATCCACAAATGGCACGCGTCTGTGTGAACTGTCTGCATGATGTTGAGATACTCCCAGGCCCAGCAAGCTCAGCAAATCTGTCCCCGGCAGAACGTGTGTGGGACCACCTCGGGTGTCGACTCCGTCCCAGTGCCGCTATCCGGGGAGTCAGCGACGAGTTACAGCAGCCTGTCTCAAGCCGTCCTCACACGGGACGAAGCAGTAAACGCTGACGTGGACGCGGGCAGGACATTGGACCTCACGGCAGGTAGAGCCGTCGGCACGCGTGACGAGCTGCTCAACGTGACCTGCCAGCGGCCACCGTCGGCTTTATTTGACTCGCAGACCACAACAGTCTCTCTACGAAACCGAACCCATGTCAAGTAGTCGCTTTATCTCTGTTAGCTGTTGTCGAAGAAGAGGGGCGGGAGGGGGGGGGGGGGAATCGCGGAGAAGATGGTGACTCGTCGATGGCGTGGACAGCGAGCTGCTGGTACAGGAACACTGCCTACTGCTGCACGATGATGTGAGACACACACTAGTGCAAGTTATTCGTCAACTCAACTGAATCTTCATCCCTTTTTGGTTTTAAATTGAATATATTTAACCTATAGGGTCCAAGTCACTTTGTGTGTGCACAGTGGTGTAACCCCCCCCCAGGAAGCAAAGAATGCACCCCCTTATCAATACAGAGAGATTGATATTTTCTCTTGTCCCAAGAAAATGTGAAGGCGTTTCTTGGCAAATATATACATGCATTATTGTTAATTTACAGAAATTTAAGACAGAACTAAACTAATTTACAGCTCAGAGTCAAAGGTGTTATGAAGGATTAAGAAACAGAAACACTCATTTAAATACAAAAACTCGTTATATTTTACAAAGTCTGTTTCAAAATACACTGAGATGCTTGGAATACCTATATCAAATTTAACTTAACGCTGTTATTAAGCTCAGTTAATCTACTTAAATGCTACTTTCCTAGCTTTGATTTTCGCAAAATTATCAATTAATTTCTCTAAGATAAGTTTAACTACCTCTTCATGTTCAATCGATAAAATAGCTAAATTTGACAAACGTTCCTATCCCATGGATGATCTTAAATAATTCTTGATGAGCTTTATTTTACTGAAGCTTCGCTCACAAGAGGCCACCTTAACAGGAAGTGTTAGTAAATTCTATTTGGATATGCGGATATATATCTTCTAAAGAAAGCTCTTGAATCTTTTTAAGAATGTCAAGTGGTGTTGCTTTTTCAACATCATTAATGAGTTCTTTAGCTTGCATTCGAAAAGTTTCCAATTCTTGTGACAGCTCAACTGCATATACATCATTTGAATATTTAATCCCAAAATCTGCAGCATGTTTAAGTAGAACATCAATTGGCTCTTTTTTTAGAGCTGCTCCCGTTAGAAAATAAAATTCTGAAGATATTGAAGCCATTGTCTCATGCCTCTTAGTGAGTTCTGTCAGGATTTGATCATAAACCAAATTTATTTTCCTCTGAAACTCCTGTTCTGAGTCGAGATAGTCATCATGCATTTGTTTGAATCAGAAAGACGTCGGCTTAGATCATCCGTCTTTTTTCAGCAAAATTATCATCGACACCGATTTCTTGCGCTTGCTTTGTTGCATAGTCGATTGCTGGACCAATACTTTCATCTCGGATTTGCTGAATCGTATTTCACAATCCCTTTATCATTTTGCTAGCCTTGTCGACTGCAACAGTCTCTTTCTGAAGTGACTTGCTGATTTTATCAGTCGAGACTAGAATCCTTTCCCACAGATGCAAAAGACATAGGAATTTGAAGTAGATTTGCTTGATGAGTCCTTGAGCCCCCACTGACGTTTCCAGGTTCCATTTGTCTTGGTTAATGTCTGCCATTTCCTCCAGACTTGCATACAGTTCGTTCAGTGTTCTTTTTAAAGCGATGACTGCTCTTCGTTTGGTTGACCAGCTAGTGTCACAATGAACCTTCAACGTAATGTCGAAGTTACTCAACACAGTTTGCCACCTTCCTGTAGAGCCACTGAAGAAAGTAAATATCTTTTGAACTGTTCCAAAAAAAGTAATCATTAGAGGCGGAACAGCGGCAGCATGCGATCCGATAAGGTTTAAACTATGTACAGCACGTGGTAAAAACCGAGCACTATCATTTTGTTTGAGGATCTGAGCTTGCACACCGATATATTTTCCAGCCATATTGCTGCCATTATCATAAACCTGACCTATGCAATTATCAATACTTAGCCCATCTCCTTTAAGTTTTTTAAGAATGTCCACTGAAATGCCTTCACCTGTATTTTCATTAGTGTTGATAAAGTCAATTAAACTTTCTTTAACTTGACACTTCCCATCTGACAAGTCAACAAATCTAATAACTTGGCTCATTTGCTCAATGTGAGCACTGTCTGGTGTGCAGTCAAAGATGATCGAAAAGTATTTTCCATTTATTGTTTGATTCAAGATTTTATGCCACATGTTACTTTCAATTAAAGTTATGAGCTCATTTTGGACTTTAGGGGAAAAGTAACTGAGTGCCATTTTATTTGATTTAACGTATGCCGTATGTTCTGCTAGTTTAGGGTGATAGTGACTTATTAGTTCTAATGTGCTTAAAAAAACTCCACTACATGACTCGCCAATGATTTCTTTCTTTGCTGTTTCTCGAAGCGGTAGATTATTCTTAGCATAAAATATGAATACATCTATGACTACTTTCAGTATGTTCCTACACTTCTCTACCTCCTTCTGAATACTTTCTTGATTTTCATCAACTACAGGTTTCTTTTGTTTTAGTCGATTTTGCAAATCTTTCCACTGCATGCAACACAACCTGTGGCTGGACGATTGTGATTGTAAATGAGAGGGTTGAAGTGTTTCCAGTCATTGAAGCCTTTATTAAAAATCTGAAAATGAAGATGACTTTCCACGACGATCCCAAAGAGGAGACAAAACAGAGAATCTTCCGACTGGCTATAAAGTAACCATTGTCTCCACACATGTTCGCCATTTGTGAGATTTTTTGTAAAACCACTTGTCATCGAAACGTCTATCTCCATCCGACACGGGAAACTTGAAAGTAGATACGTCAACTATTTGAGGGCCACGTTCAACCAGCACAATTCGAATACTATCAGTAATCAATGGATAGCTAGGCCACTTTTTTGGATCATTAAAAACTATTTCACCTATTTCTGGTGAACAGTCTTCTTCTAGCGGAGGTAAATCATGACAACCAATGCTGATCCTTCCTCATCTAAAGAACTATGTGTGGAAGATTCGTACTCTTCGTAGTTGTTTTCTGAAACTGGTGGGGCTATATGATGGGAAGTTGATGGTTGTGGTTGGTTGTCATCATTTGTATGTGGATGTGTTTCCGTATCATCAGATTCAAAATCGGCATTACTCTCATCTTGATCTGTTGCAGTGTTACGCGTGTCCACCTCCTTGTTGGCTTTTAGCCTATTTTTCAAGTCTCCTGAAAGGAGAACTGCAGTTCTTTCCTTTTCTTTTCTTAGGTTTTCAAATGCACTTCCAGATAGTTTTTTGGGTCCCATCTCTTTGTTGCATGAAAGGAAATGTTTTAACCTCGAATGAAATATAAATTAAAATAAAATGACCCTATACACATAATAATAACAATAACATATGAATAATTTATAATGGGCCCCACACAAAAGAACTCTCTGGGCTCCAGTACCACCAATTGGCTCAAATACTCTCGCCAGGTCACGCCGAATCTAGATGAGATAATCAGACTTGTCATGTCGAAACTTGCCTTGATTTCTACCACTTGTAGTAGACGTCACATAAACCCGCACGCCAAATTTCAACTGCTGAGACACAGTGGTAGTTACCTAAAAGAAATCACGAAAGCATTTATTTAGTGTGTTGGCGCTTACAAGGAAAGTCCGCTCCACACGTTACGATTTGTCTGCACAGATATCTGCGCAAATGTGTGTGCATGCAGAAGATCGCCGCAAATCAGATATTAGATTGTAGAGCATACCCAGGAGCCGATATAGACTCAGATCACAATTTAGTAATAATGAAGAGCAGGCTTAAGTTTAAGAGAACCGTCCGAAAGAACCAGTCGGAAATTAAATGGGATGCCAAAGCTCTGAGGAATGATGAGACACGTTTGAAGGTCGCGAAGGCTGTGGATACTGCAGAGTAGGAAGTTCAAGTGAAGAAGAGTGGACATCTCTCAAAACAGCAATCACAGATGTTGGGATGATAAACATAGGAACAAGGAAGGTAAATACGAAGAAGCCATGGGTAACAGAGGAAATACTTCATCTGATCGATGAAAGAAGGAAGGAGACTGGCGACCTACCATCAGACTTTCGGAAAAATATCATGCACACAATTCCGAAGATAGCAAAGACAGATAGATTTGAGAACTACCGGACAATTAGATTAACATCTCACGCATCGAAGATACTGACGAGAATATACATATAAGAATGGAAAAGAAAATTGAGGGTCTGTTAAGTGACGATCAGTTTGGCTCTAAGGAAGGTAAAGGCACCGGACAGGCGGTCACGACACTGCGACTGATAATGGACGCAAGGCTGAAGAAACATCAAGGGACTTTCATAGGATTTGTCGACCTAGAAATTGCGTTCGACAACGTAAAATGGTGCGAGATGTCCGAAATTCTGAAGGGAACAGGAGTAAGCTATAGAGAAAGCTTATCCATCGACTCTTTCATTTGGTACGAATGTCAAATATCAAGGTAAAAAACGAAGGCAGGAAAACAATGTAGAAGTATATCAGAAATAACGGTGACAATAAATGCGTGACTTTTTAATATTTCTTTGAATTCAAACAAATTTTATTGGCAGAGAAACCACATTGCTTACACGACGTTGCTTTAGAGTAGACAATACTAACGATGTAAGAGCTAGAGAATTTAGAGTTAGCTTATTTGTTTCAAAAAAATTTCCCACAGAAAGATACAATATGTATCGAGAAACATATCGCAACCAGGTATTGTAACAGTAACCACTATACCTATAATAATTTTTTTCTTATGAACTTAGATAAATTTTTCTTTCTGAATTTATGTAAAGTAATATGAGTAATGTTTTGGATTTCTTTTTCTTTTCGTGTCATGTTAAAGAAACTGTAAGCAACTTTTAAAAACGAATATTATTATTTATGTCAGATTTCAAATAATGTGGTAATCAAAGGGAAGTGTATTTAGTGTTAAAACTATTGTAAGATGTGAAAATTGTAATTTATACACTTGGTCCATACGTAGGTAATGCATTAGGATATGTGTAGTAGAAAACCTGTGGTGAATACCCTACCTGTAGGGGAGCGGGAAAGGTGGAGGCAGGCGAGACGGGAAAACACGCACTGGCGCGGTTCGGCACAACGGGCTCAGTAACACAGTCGGAGGCGAGCAACAGTCGGAAGTACACGTACTGTACCGAGGAGGCTACCCAGGAAAAGTGGATTCCATTGAGCCTCGGATGAACCGATTCCGACGACTATTTGGCATGGCTATATTCTGAGGCACAAAATTGGAAAAATTACGACGCTAAGAAGATGGAAAGTGCCGATGTTGTGTGAGCCTTAGCCGTGCTTGTATGTGTGCCGTGCTGCCCGCTATCTCGCTGCCCGCCATCCGCCGCACCGACTTGCACAGGTCAAACATTTATTTCATCTTTAGAAGTGTATCTGTGTGGACCAGTGTCGAAACTGTTTCTAATGGTTCAATAATAACGTGACTTTTACCAGAATTGCTTTAGCCATGACTTATCCTGATCACTGACCTAGACAGGATCCTTACCTCGTATTGTGCAATCCGAGTATCCTAAACAGAAAGTTTAATGTTTGTGTTGATGAAAATTATCAGCAGATTAATCTATGCCATGAAGGAATCAATAGTTCTGTGTGCTGTTGCAAATATTGGTAAAGACCAAAAGAGTTTTTTTTTTGAATTGAGTTAGCGATGTTATTTAATTAATTTGAAACAGAAATAATGACAGTTAAATTATTCAGAAGTAAGACAAAAGAGTAGTTATCCAGAGATTGATAAATTTTGTGTGTTAATTTGCCTTCAGTACTTAACAGTTTCAGTATAACCACTATAACAGTTTCAGGGCCCCCCCCCCCTTTTTTCTCTTATCCATTCGTTCAAACCTTGATGTGTACTGATCAAATTTGACCAGTAAAGCTAAATTCTATATTAATCCTAAATGTATTAGAGTTTTTCCATTATTCATAGTGATATTGTGTGTGTACTTTTAAGATTGTCGACGCTAGGGCAATCTATGCCCGATTTCAGTCTGCTCAACATACAAAATGCAGTTCGTAGTAATCATTACTGTGTGGTGTTGTGTAAATGTAGCTCGTCCAAATTAGTACCAAAAAAAAGAAAACTTTAGTTCAGTGGATTTTTCGGGTTCCAAACTTTGCCATATAACGCATCATTACTACGTGTTACTATGCTTGTACATGCACTCACTTGTACAAGGAAAAACTCACTAATTGCCTAAGTAGGCTGGCGACCGAATTGTTAGTTATAGGTAGCATCTACTGTGTGTACTTCTTGTCCATGCGAAAGAATAATTATACTGTACATTTGCTTGATGCATCACTGTAGTTATTGACCGAGTATAAGTCCGATCTTGCTTCTATTAGGTACACGCGGTCAACTTTTGTACTAAAATCCTTGTTCATAAGGTGAAGCCCGTGAACTTATTACAGTACAGGCTTTATATAGCTAACCTACGTCCGAGTAGGGCGGTAGTGTTACAAGTGGCTTCCCGGTGACAGGACATCCAGTTGTTGTCGGTTACAAATTAACGTAAAGATTGAACAGTGGATGTTCAGTGGCACGAATAGCAATAAAGTTTAGTAAAAGAAACTGCAGTGTGAGTCAAGTATAATAGTATGGTGTAGTTGGCATTTAGTATGGACAGAAACGTAGACGGGGTAGGTGCGCCAAGCGAAATGGAGAATGCGGCTGGCAGTAGCCGGAGTTTACGCGGCCAGATAACAGATGGCGTTAGCGAAAGACAGTTGGCGTACATACAATACCACGAACACGTCAATGAACAGATTGAAAGGTTGAGATCACCTCGAACACAGCAAGGGACAAAACAGGAAGCAGAGGGTGACTTTGTAGATGATAGTGGGTATGTGAATGAATCCACTGACATGTTGGATTCTCCACAGATAAAGAAAGAACCGAAAGAAACTTTTGAAGTAGGATCGGAACACACCGATTCCGTAGAACAAAACAGTGTGAAAATTTTAAGCATAAACGATCTATTTGAACAATTAACCAAACAAATTTCAGGACAGAGTGAGCAGATCAAAACACACGTTGATCAGCAGCTCAAAACACAGGGACACCAGCTCAAAACGCAAAATGAGCAGCTTAAAACACAGAATGAGCAACTTCAAAAACAAGTCGGCAATCAGGTTAATCAGCTCAAAACACACGTTGACGAGCAACTCAAAACACAGGTGGATCAAATTAAAGCACAGGTCGAAGGACAGGGAATTAAAATTAGTAAACAAATAGAACAGGTAGAACAAAAAGTGGGTAATTTAAGTTCTGTGGTAAATACTCTGAAATTTGAAATTGATACCATTAACAAAAATATGGATACTATGCAGGAGGAAATTGGAAACATTAATAGTAGATTTGATGTTGAAATTCTCAACATCCAAGAGAAAGTAGAACCTCTGGTTGAAACTAAGATAGACGAAAAAGTTTTCGGTCTTAAAACTGAGGTCGTAAACGAATGTCAACACGGGATATCGCAATTGAAAAAGGTAGTTTCAGACACTGAAAGGGATTTAAGTAAAAAAGTAACCGGATGTGTTCAAAATTGTGAACAAAATACTACGAAAATTCAAGGCAGAATTTTCGATCTGGAGAGCAAAATTAAAGATAGGCCTGGGGTTGTCTGTAATGGCACACCAATTACGAAGCTGTTAGAAGGCGAGGAACGCTTCGATCCAGCCAAGAAACATAACGGGTGGCATCCGTTAGATTTTATTAAAAATTGCGAGAGAGTATTTCCTGAGCACTTGTCTGATCAGGAAAAGATAAACGTTGTAATTAGCGCCTTGGCAGGTGACGCTAAGCGCTGGGGGATAAATTTAAACACCGAACGAATGACGTTCGAGGAATTTAGACAGAGATTTACGGAAGAATATTGGTCTGAACAAAAGCAGGACCATTTATGGCGGGAGTTCATCATGGCCAAACAGCATGATAACAGGGGCAGAAATTCTTTGAAAGATTTCTGTGAGCATTGGTACCGGAAATTGACGCATTTAAGAGGTCGAAGATCAGATTCAGAAATTATCTGGGAGCTATATAAAAAGCTTCCAGAGGATTCCAAGAGGTACGTAGGAAGCAATCATCGTAGCTTCCAAGCATTTCTAGAAAGGGTCGAAGATGAAGACCATTGGCGCGAAAGTCGTGCCAATTATCAAAGTTTTGGTAACCGTAATAACCGACACAATGACGAACGAAATGACGGCGATGGATTTCGCGTCAATGTAATACAGAGAGGAAGAGGCAGAGGAAGAGGTAGAGGAAATAATCCAGGTCGCGGTAGAGGGTATACCGCGCAAAATAATAACGACGCGGGAAACTAATTTCCGCGAACGTTGCGGGCCAAACGGAAGCGGACAATACATACCGGCCCCGATTCAAGAAAAGATACCGGACCGACCGTAATGTAATAAGACAGGCTAGGGACGAGCATGGAACGCCGCGACGTGTTGTGGCGAAACAAGCGTCAGGTGCGAGCCAGAATGAATCATCGCTGCCGCCCAGAGCGCTACATGTTAACAGGCGAGTGGAGCATCAGAGGGCAACGGCCCACCCTAGCAGAACATCTGTTCGGAAAGAAGCCGCTAGCAATACGGCAGCAGTAGGTACGAACGTAGCAGTCAGAGCTAATGAAAATTTTACGAGTGATAATTCCGTGGCAAAGGAAACAATAAATGAGACTGTGAGTACACAGAGAGGTGCGGTTAGCAGTGTTTGCAATGAGATAAAAGGCGAGGATGAATTAGCAGAAGTAACTGATTGGCGTGTGCAGATCGACGATCTGTACAAGGGCCTAAAGCAATGTGAGTGGGAGGATTTTAAAAGGGAGTATGAGGCGAAGAAATTATTTGGTGGAAAGGGAGATAGTAGGGACGTCCATAAAGTGACGTGGCCCAAATTTGAAGAGGGGAGAATAAATAGCGCCGCGCAAAGTACGCGTGCTGCCGATAGGAGGAAGGTTAATGATAGGAAGGATTTGGAGGATGAAATCCTCAGCATTGACGAAGAAATAACTTCTGCTAACAGTCCGCCAATAGTACAAGCTGCTACCGAGAGGCACCGTGGAGAAGGGGTAGATGATTACCTGAAAGTAATTAAAGTCCACGAG
The DNA here is from genome assembly GCF_021461385.2 of Schistocerca piceifrons. NCBI lineage: Eukaryota > Metazoa > Arthropoda > Insecta > Orthoptera > Acrididae > Schistocerca > Schistocerca piceifrons. The sequence goes on along the minus strand of NC_060146.1, from coordinate 30,370,700 downwards.
GATTACACCGAATATGAAGTCACAGTGGATGTGAATAAAGCAGAGGATGGGGCCGTTTTGCCAAAAGAGGAGATTGAATTAAAATCTAAGCCTGACGACAATACAGAGGAAGAACTTAGTGCCTGTCTCAGAAAAGCTTTTATGTTAGAACCTGAAAGCGATCCGGAATGGTCGGATTCCGACGATAGTTCAGATGATGAAAGATACGCAGATATAGACGAAAATGAATGTACTAACTCTCCCTATTGTGCTAAAGTAGCGTACTTAAATGAATCTGAGGTTGAGGAAGAGTGTAGTGATGATTCTAGTGAAGATGAATTTTCAGGTGTAAAGGAAAATGAAAATACTTTTACTGAAAGAGGGTATAAGAAAATCAGTGTAAATAAAGGGGATGCAGTTAATTGCGAAATTGTACCTAACGATGACGACGTATCAAAACAAAATCCAGACGTTGAAACAGAACAAAGAAAGAAAGAGCCACCGGACGACTCAGTGTTTATTTTGCAAAGAGTTCAAGTAAGCAAAGACTTTGAACTCCAGAAACCGAAAAAGCCGCCAGATATAATTGGTTCACAGGTCAGGAACGTATCTTGGGACGATGTCACAGTCGACCAAGGTGCGTTGTGGAAAAAAACAGGAAGGGGCATGATTTAGAGTCTGGGGCAGATTTATATCGGATTTTGAGAATGTCATGAACACATTACATCATGAAACTACAGGATTTCCACCGGAAGAAATTTTGTTGGGCAGAAGTAGTAAAAGTTTAATTGAAGAAAAACTAGAGTTTCCACCTTGTACAAGTTTGGGATTGGATCAAAAGAAAGAATTGGTGATAAAAAGGGCAAAGCAAAAAGCTGAATCTAGATGTAAAAGACACAATAAAAATTTAAAAGTTTCAAAATTTAAAATTGGAGATTATGTTCTTTTAAAAACCCACGAAAAGTCTAGTGAACTAAACCATGAAATTTCAAAATTTAAATATATTTATAATGGACCATATATAATACAGAATATTCCACACGACAATGCTTACTACCTGATCTACCCAAAATCCAAAAGACCTTTAGGTGTAAGAAATATCGTGGACCTGAAACTGTATGTTCCTAGGAACGAGTAAATGTGCTGTATCTTATGCTGACCCAAGTTATTCTAAATATATCTAATCTTTGTAAATGTCTGTATACCCTTGAAAGTGTGCTAATGTAGATATGTGAGTTTCAGATTACCAATTGTACTGTAACTGTAAAAATATATGGAGAAAAGGACTGAAAAGAAAGGATAAATGCTATCAGCCAGATAAAAGATGGGACTGTAAAAAAAAAAAAAAAAAAAAAAATGAAAATGGGCAGTGTATGAACCATAATATGAAGGACTGCCAAATACCAATGAGGGCAGATAAATAATCGATGGAAAATTGTAAATATGATCCAGGAGATGTCACAATATGAAGTGAAAAGGACTGCCCAAATCCACATAATAGGCAGCAAATATGTGTAATTAATTTTCTGAATATATGTGTGTGTGTTTCGTTTAGTAAGTAAGAAAATAGACTGCTATTCAAAGCAAGCAGCGACAAATTATCTTATAGTGTATGCAAAATATGCAATTGTTTTTGTAGTTAAATGTTTGTATTTCAGAATTTTAAATTATTTCTTTGAGAAATTTAGAAAAAATGAGTAAATTGCTATTTTAGTGAGGTTATGAGGGGAAGTTGGACTGTGCAAAAGGCACTTGAGTAAATGACAAGTAGTTATTCTTGAAGTGTAAAAAAGTGTAAACCTATATACAGTGAGCAAAAGGAAATATGTAGCGTAAATCTCTTTGGATAATTAAGTAAAGATTCGGAACCACTGTATAATTGTAAGATTTAGTGTTCCCATAAAATTTGGACTTAAGAAAATTTTCTGGAAACAGGGGCATGTGTAACAGTAACCACTATACCTATAATAATTTTTTTCTTATGAACTTAGATAAATTTTTCTTTCTGAATTTATGTAAAGTAATATGAGTAATGTTTTGGATTTCTTTTTCTTTTCGTGTCATGTTAAAGAAACTGTAAGCAACTTTTAAAAACGAATATTATTATTTATGTCAGATTTCAAATAATGTGGTAATCAAAGGGAAGTGTATTTAGTGTTAAAACTATTGTAAGATGTGAAAATTGTAATTTATACACTTGGTCCATACGTAGGTAATGCATTAGGATATGTGTAGTAGAAAACCTGTGGTGAATACCCTACCTGTAGGGGAGCGGGAAAGGTGGAGGCAGGCGAGGCGGGAAAACACGCACTGGCGCGGTTCGGCACAACGGGCTCAGTAACACAGTCGGAGGCGAGCAACAGTCGGAAGTACACGTACTGTACCGAGGAGGCTACCCAGGAAAAGTGGATTCCATTGAGCCTCGGATGAACCGATTCCGACGACTATTTGGCATGGCTATATTCTGAGGCACAAAATTGGAAAAATTACGACGCTAAGAAGATGGAAAGTGCCGATGTTGTGTGAGCCTTAGCCGTGCTTGTATGTGTGCCGTGCTGCCCGCTATCTCGCTGCCCGCCATCCGCCGCACCGACTTGCACAGGTCAAACATTTATTTCATCTTTAGAAGTGTATCTGTGTGGACCAGTGTCGAAACTGTTTCTAATGGTTCAATAATAACGTGACTTTTACCAGAATTGCTTTAGCCATGACTTATCCTGATCACTGACCTAGACAGGATCCTTACCTCGTATTGTGCAATCCGAGTATCCTAAACAGAAAGTTTAATGTTTGTGTTGATGAAAATTATCAGCAGATTAATCTATGCCATGAAGGAATCAATAGTTCTGTGTGCTGTTGCAAATATTGGTAAAGACCAAAAGAGTTTTTTTTTTTGAATTGAGTTAGCGATGTTATTTAATTAATTTGAAACAGAAATAATGACAGTTAAATTATTCAGAAGTAAGACAAAAGAGTAGTTATCCAGAGATTGATAAATTTTGTGTGTTAATTTGCCTTCAGTACTTAACAGTTTCAGTATAACCACTATAACAGTTTCAGGGCCCCCCCCCCCTTTTTTCTCTTATCCATTCGTTCAAACCTTGATGTGTACTGATCAAATTTGACCAGTAAAGCTAAATTCTATATTAATCCTAAATGTATTAGAGTTTTTCCATTATTCATAGTGATATTGTGTGTGTACTTTTAAGATTGTCGACGCTAGGGCAATCTATGCCCGATTTCAGTCTGCTCAACATACAAAATGCAGTTCGTAGTAATCATTACTGTGTGGTGTTGTGTAAATGTAGCTCGTCCAAATTAGTACCAAAAAAAAGAAAACTTTAGTTCAGTGGATTTTTCGGGTTCCAAACTTTGCCATATAACGCATCATTACTACGTGTTACTATGCTTGTACATGCACTCACTTGTACAAGGAAAAACTCACTAATTGCCTAAGTAGGCTGGCGACCGAATTGTTAGTTATAGGTAGCATCTACTGTGTGTACTTCTTGTCCATGCGAAAGAATAATTATACTGTACATTTGCTTGATGCATCACTGTAGTTATTGACTGAGTATAAGTCCGATCTTGCTTCTATTAGGTACACGCGGTCAACTTTTGTACTAAAATCCTTGTTCATAAGGTGAAGCCCGTGAACTTATTACAGTACAGGCTTTATATAGCTAACCTACGTCCGAGTAGGGCGGTAGTGTTACAGTATGACTGAAACTGAAGTGCTCAGAGCTTGTCTTACGAATGCAAATTGACCAGTGCGGTGTCGCCAGTTTTAGTGAACCTTGAGTGCACAATGCACGTAGACCTGATGTTGAGAAGGGAATGAACGTCAGAAGGAGACTTTCAATCAAAGGTGAAAAATACAGAGGCGACTTTGCATTCAACGTCTGCTATTGACACTTTTTTACACAATAATGTCCGTTATTAATCTGGATGGTTCATTGTTACCTGTGTGAATGGACCTGAAACTTTGGTTCACGCCTGACAATACCAGCTTTACGTACAGAAAAAATTGTGAAGTGATCATCGATGTCTGGAGGAAGAAAAAAAAAAAACGCTTTGAGAAATGCAGGAAAATTCTGCTGGATTTCATTAACTCGGAGAGTGTCAGTGGACTGCACGGAGGGACACTTCGTGCCTCATGTGGCAAAACAGCAGATAGTAGTCACTTTGATATTTATCGAATGTGGTGACATTTAGGATAAAACAACTGATTTCATCTTCAATACTTTTAAATCTTATGTGTAATTTTAACTGGTACGTCTGTTATAAACAATATGGCAAACAGCCAAATCCCATTAGATAGCATATCAAATGTTACTGAAATAAACAATAAAGGTGCTACAATTATCAGACACGAGTATGTTCATATTTATTAATTTTAGTAAATGAAATGTAGTTACGAGAAAGAAAAATTGTATGATGAATGAGTTCATTTTTTTTTTTTTGAATAATCAAAAATTAATTTCTGGTTTATGTTCTCGTTAACAACAAGACAGATAATTTTAGTATCTTCCCTTGGGACGCTTTTGGCAACACCTATGTCGATTGAAACTTATAGTGACATATGCATGGCTTTCCACAGATTTTGATATGTATATATTGTTATTATGTAGTTTTACCTACTGCTATGAATTTCGAATAAAAAATTGACTGCAAAAAAAAAAATCTAGTCCATAAATTAAGAAATAATACGTAAGAAGCGCCAGATCATAAATAGTACAATTCTACTACGAGAAGAACGGGGAATGTGTTTAACTGCCTGATAAAACAAAATAAGAGTTTCATTCAAACATGAATGAATCGTAGCTGCTTATGGACCACGAACATGAGCGCAGGAAACATATTGCTATTACAGAACACATGACGCACCTTCCTTGATGTACGACGGAGCGCTTCCCCTTGCTACACAGCCACAAATGAACTGCAGGGCCGTCTAACTGTGGATGGAGCTTCGGCGAGCCTCACGGTCGACAGGATTAGTGTCGGCACCGAGGTCCTTCTGCGAATTGACGACAGACAACACGGGGGTGCGTGTCCGGTCTGGGTTACTTCCGCTCGCCAGCTAACACAAACACCTACCACTACTAAGGAGGGTGGCGATTTTGAAACCTGATGCAAAGCCGACCAGGATGGGGAGGTAGGCGAGCCGTCACAGCCAATGAACTTTAAGTGCTAAATTATTTCTCAGTATGATGACCAGGTAATGCCGAAAGTGTACGTGGTGCGTTCAGCATGACTTGTTCTACGTCGCTCTCGTAAGGCCTCGTGCTTCAAAATCCTCACCCCCAAACGTTTGAGCAAGTCGTAATTGCCCTGACCTAGCGAGAGTACAATTAGGCCGAAGGGATCTATGTACCTTCAAAACCTCAAATGTGCTAATAAATCGTCGACTCAGCGGAGGTAAAAGAATAAGGTAAAAAGATCTGATATGGCAATTACCATACCAAAATTAATGAGACCAGTAATATTAACAACGAATCTTGTTTATACACTACTGGCCATTAAAATTGCTACACCACGAAGATGACGTGCTACAGACGCGAAATTTAACCGACAGGAAGAGGATGCTGTGATATGCAAATGATTAGCTTTTCAGAGCATTCACACAAGGTTGGCGCCGGTGGTGACACCTACAACGTGCTGACATGGGGAAAGTTTCCAACCGATTTCACATACACAAACAGCAGTTGACCGGCGTTGTCTGGTGAAACTTCGTTGTGATGCCTCGTGTAAGGAGGAGAAATGCGTACCATCACGTTTCCCACTTTGATAAAGGTCGGACTCTAGCCAATCGCGATTTCGGTTTATCGTATGGCGACATTGCTGCTCGCGTTGGTCGAGATCCAATGACTGTTAGCAGAATATGGAATCGGTGGGTTCAGGAGGGTAATACGGAACGCCGTGCTGGATCCCAACGACCTCATATCAGTAGCAGTCGAGATGACAGGCACCTTATCCGCATGGCTGTAACGGATCGTGCAGCCACGTCTCGATCACTGAGTCAACAGATGGGGACGTTTGCAAGGCAACAACCATCTGCACGAACAGTTCGACGACGTTTGCAGCGTGGACTATCAGCTCGAAGACCATGGCTGCGGTTACCCTTGACGCTGCATCACAGACAGGAGCGCTTGTGATGGTATACTCAACGACGAACCTGGGTGCACGAATGGCAAAACGTCATTTTTTCGGATGAATCCTGATTCTGTTTACAGCATCACGATGGTCGCATCCGTGTTTGGTGACATAGCGGTGAACGCACATTGGAAGCAACCTCTTGTTAGCATTGACGGCACTTTGAACAGTGGACGTTACATTTCAGATGTGTTACGACCCGTGGCTCTACCCTTCATTCGATCCCTGCGAAACCCTACATTTCAGCAGGATAGTGCATGACAGCATATTGCAGGTCCTGTACGGGTCTTTCGGAATACAGAAAATGATCGACTGCTGCCCTGGCCAGCACGTTCTTAGATCTCTCACCAACTGAAAACGTCTGGTCAATGACGGCCGAGCAACTGGCTCGTCACAATACGCCAGTCACTAATGGACTGCGGTATCGTGTTGAAGCTGCATGGAACCTGTACCTGTACATGCCATCCAATCTCTGTTTGACTCAATGCCGAGGCGTATCAAGGCCGTTATTACGACCAGAGGTGGTTGTTCTGGGTACTGATTTCTCAGGATCTATGCACCCAAAAATTGCGTGAAAATGTAATCACATGTCAGTTCTAGTATAATATATTTGTCCAATGAATACCCGTTTATCATCTGCATTTATTCTTGGTGTAGCAATTTTAATGGCCAGTAGTATAGGTGTATGTGATAATTGTTATTAAATGGGTCTAGTATGACTTTCTGGGTACTTTGTTAAGGTAATATTTTGCAACTGTTGCCATAAGCTAATATAATAAGTAAATAATATTTACTTACCGTGAATATAGAGTATACGTTTACTTTCCCAATTAAACAAGAAATATGTCTACTGGATCTGACCACTATCGCACTTGATGCATTTGCAGGAAGATGAAGATGTCAAAACTGTTTTGCAAGGTTTTGTGCTCTCGTGCTCTGATAAAAAAGTTCATGAAGTAAGGAGGTTCAGCTTGGGTAATATATATTAGCTAAGCACTGTCAAAAAATCAAGAATTAATTAGTAGTAGTAGTAGTAGTAGTAGTAGTATTTTTCAAAAGTTTATCTAAAAAGATAGTACCGGCCGCGGCGCGCAATCTGTTTCGAGCACACTGCGCATCTAAGCCATAGTCTGCGTTTCTTGGACTGGTCACTTGGAGTGACATGACGAAAGTGCCTCCCAGTAAAGCGAAGAGGATTCTCGTCATCATAGAGTCTTCTTTTACTATCTCTTCTCCGTTCTGTAGCAAATTTTTCCACAACTTCTCGTACCAGAGTGACGGCGGCGCTGCGTTATTTTTTGAGAGGGCGGCAGTCTTTGGAGTTTGCGCCCCCCTTGCTGTTGTGCCCCTGGCGGGGGCCACTCCTGCCAACCCCTAGGCGCACCTCTGTGTGTGCATGATATCCATATTCTAGACGCTGTATTTATTGACTACCAACGTTCTGAAACAACTTACTTCGTCACATAGATTTCAAGATCGAAATTCATTTCGCAATTCTGTTTGAATGGAACAGGGGATTTCTTTCGAAGCTGCTCACCGTCATCCAAAAAGATATTTAATGGCAAGACACAACTTCAGCCAGTACATAAATCCAGGGGTAGTTATATATTTTACAGAAAGTTTCGTAATAGCAAAAATCTCCTGTGTGTAACTCCTGTTGACTTTCAGACATAGACCAGCAGTCAAGATAAGATTTCTGGCCGGTAGGGAAATATTCCGGTCGTTGGCCTTCGCAACAAGAACAGAAGAAAATAAATTATTTGTAATACTTGTATTTGGGATAATACTTGTATTAAATTAAAAGGAAGACCCAGAATCTATTAGAAAAGGAAAGTGAAAGAAGTTTTTTTGGAAGAAGGTGGACACGAACCTGCTACTTTGCTTCACACAAATCAGGGCCCGCGACTGGCAACTGCGCTACATGTTCGGCATCGCAATCTCATCTCCGTATATGATCTACAATCTGTCCAGACTGTATCTACAAATGTCATTGATATTTAGTAAGCACATTGTACCAGAAGGACGCGCATTTGATGGTTTATCATTGCGAAGTAGCCTTGAAACGGTATATCTTCGTAGCATACGAGTTAAAACACAAAAAACATGAATCACAGGAAGCCGTTACCTACCGAAGTGTAGTTTCCTGTAATTTTATTGTAACAAAGCGTAGGTAAAACGAATCGTTTTCGAGAGATCCTCAATTTGCTGGTTCTCTGAAACAGATTATATTCATACCAGATGCTCTGTGAGAAAGAAAACACATCAAACACGATGTTTTACGCCTACAACATGGCGACTCCTATGTGGTCGACATTACTGTCGACTGTTTGATGCAACAACTACGAAAATTACGTCAGATGTAGTTGTTTTTGTTTTTTAGCTGAGAATTCTGACATAAAATTGGCGAGAGGTGGAAATGGACCCTGCAGAGGTCTCAGGTGCTGTGACTGCTGAAGATCAGAGGTCGTACAGCGAGATCGAAACTTCAGCGGGAAAAACCCGACAGAACTCCACAGTGCGTTAAGTAAAGTTTATGGCCAGTTTACAGCTAATCGTAGTACAGTTTCACGTTGGGTTAATCGTTTTCGTGGTGGTCGTGTGAGCATAAACGATTATCCAAAACACTGAAGACCTAAAAGTCAACAGATGAACGAAGTGAGAAACTTGCGTCAGGTTCTCCTGAAGATCGTAGTGCGACTTGTGAGATAGGCTCTGAACCCACTGCCCAACATCAGCACTCCGAATTCTAAGAAATGTGATGAAGAGAAAAATTTATGCGAGATGGGTCCCAAACTATTTGACTGCTGAAGGGAAGCAGAAACTCCTGGACATTGCAACCTCGCCCAAACACCGATTAGACCGTGAAGGTAAATGATTCTTGTGTCGAATTGTCGCTATTGGTGAAACGTAGATTAGAGACTTTGAACCGGTGCTGAAATCAAACTTCGCGTAGAACCTGAGCAGAAAAATCCGCAAGGCCCGACATCAGTTGCTCGAGGACGTGCTACTCATTCTCCACAACAGTCACCCACATGTCGACACTGTTGTTGCCCAAAAGCTGCGCGAATGCGAATGGGCAGTGTTGCCGCATCCAGCCTGCAGCCCGGACGTGAGTCCACAAGACTTCGACTCGTCTCCGAAGTTGAAGAAACCCAAGTGTGGACTTCGTTACCTTTCTCTGGAAGAGATTTCCACCACCGTTAACCGAGCCATTCGACAGATGAACAGAAGTGGTGTCCTTGGTAGAGTAACAGGGCTTCCGAGACGATGGGATTCAGTCACAGGGATTCAGGGAGACTGTACTGAAGGACTGTAAATAAAAATATTCTTTTCTATCTATCGCTTGCGCCTGTATCCCGCGGTTGCGCAGGGTCGGCGTGGTTAGGTACGGATTTTTCGATGTGAAAGTTAAGCGGTGGCCAGATGCCCTTCCTGCCGCCACCCCGTACCCCCCCCCCCCCCCCCCCAGCGCGTGTTTTTGTAACATCACAGGTTCAAATGGGACCTCGCAAATTGCGACGCGACGCGACTGGGACGCGACACGCGCCTGCGCCAGGCCGCGCGGCGTTGTGGTTGCGGCACAGTTTCTCGCGCCGCGCGTCGCGCTTGCCTCGCTAGCACCGTGGGAAATTTGAGTCGGGGAGCGGAAAAGTAGCCCGGCCATAAGCTCACATCGGAACTGCGCATATGAGCAGTGGTAATATTCCCCATACGATAAATTTTGCCTTACTGTGTACTGAATTTTATTGCCTTTGGGTAGTATTTCGTTTTTCGCTATTTAAACGCTCCAGCTTTCTTCGTTAGCGCGTTATACTTTTCTGTTACTTATATGTGCATAGTTTTGTATTGTTTTTCTTCTGTCAAGAAAAATGTATACTTCAGTAACTGATGAGCCATTGGCCACTGGAACTGCACCATATTGCCTCCACGATGTTTTCAGATCGCAAGAAGGGACAGAGGGTAGTGAATAAGGAAGCAAGGAATATTATAAAATCATGTGATTAAGAATCAAGGCAGGAAAGTAAAGCAAGCTTATCTTCTCGCTGCCTAGTAAGCTAGCGTATCTGTACGATCTGTTACAAAAATCTAGAAAGGGATAATCTCCACAGGTGTGATCCCTTTGTGCATCTGGTAAAAGCGTCCAAAATCTGAAGTGTAGAAGTTTCACTGTGATTACTCTGATATGGATGTAATAATGTAATACGACACACTGTACTACATGCATGTGAGCAACATATTTCCACTGCAAGCTAGAAACAGTCGAAAAGCAGTCAAAAATAACAATGTTTTAATTGGTTCGCCGTGATGAGAAAAAGCATTTCAATTATTGCATGGACATTATCAGCATTAATAAACTAATTATACAACAACAGGCTACACAAATGAAATAAATGGTCGGTATTATTACGAAAGTAAGAATATCCTAGAAGAGTGTTATGATTAGATACATTTAATTTGTTGAAATGTACTGCTGACAAAGGCAGATCTACTTTCATGACAATGTTTTTCGAACTCCAAATCACAAGGCACACATGGCTAGCTTGTGCATTCCTGTCGCGCACATTATCCTTCGCTGCTGACAATACACTGAACATGTGTTGTGCGACAGATCAATTGTTTATTTTTCTGAATAACAACTATTTTATTCGCGATCACGCATTCTCAGTTTGGCAAGCCCTAGGTGAGTAAACAGTATCTGGCATGTGCCTATCATTCCGCCTGAAGGAACGCTCGTCACTATTTTAATACTGCTCAGATCAAGAGAAGGAATAAAATCCTTTGGTAAGTTTCCATTCCAGTCGCTCAGTGTTAAAAATACGATGGGTTACGGGGATTCCACCAAAATTCCAATAGAATTGCCAATCTGTTTTGTGTGAGTTGTCAACTTTTTCTCATTCGAAGAAGCATCACCATTTATGAATATAGGCCACATTTCTCTTGGTGACTGGTTTAATTGTATTTCCTTTGTCACAATGTAATTTGACAAACTCATCTCACATCAGCTATTGAGACAGAATTCCGAAACGGAGGGCCTCATTAAACAAGTAATTGGCAATCTCAGAGCTCAATAGCTTACGAAAAACCTTGTAGTATCGGTTTGCAGTAACATAAAAGAAGAAATTTCATGTTTATTTTCATACTAGGAAGCTCTTGTTTCGCTAGCTGTCGATAACTCTTAAAAAATTACAGTCACTGGAGTGAAATAAATAAAAAAAGAAGTATAAGTAGTGATATATCGCCACAGATAAGAAAGTTCCGTGTGTTTAATAACTGGCAAAATACTCTCCTCCCTGTGTGCTATCATTCGCCAAACTTTCGTTTCGATGTCTCGAGCGGTTTAGGAGATATGAGAAATGTTGCGAGTATTTCATTCTCGTGGGTGTGAGATCGGAAGTGAGCGCGCTACATGGGATCCATTTTCTCGAGATCGGAGGCAGATAGAGATCTCCTCCCAAGTCTAACCAAAAATTCAGCATGTTAGCTGAATTTCATACGCAGCAACATATGGTGTAATACGCACCAAACGCAAAATCATAGCGACCCCTAATTTTCGTTGCAAACTTTTTGAGTTTTGCGTAGTGTCTCACTAAAATGTGTACATCACAATAAGAATGGTCATTAGCGAGGTGATGGGCACTTCGTCACGAAGCTGACATATAAACGCTACAAGTAAGGCAAAAATCATATATTTTCAGAGAATAGTTTCTGTAAAGTCGTTTGAGAAAGATAAGAGTTTGCGCGCGCTTCGGTTCAGTCAGCGCAGAGAATCGCCAGTCGGCGCGTGCGAAGTACGGTGTACGCGTCGCAATATGCGCTGCACCCGCGCGACCCGTGCGGCACGTGCGTGTCGCGCTGTAGTGTCGTGTCACGTCACACGTGCTATGCGCTACTCAATTTGCGCCTAGCCCAAGTGTATCCCAGCTGTCTGCATCTAGTGTAGTCCATGGAAGAGTGTGAACACGTTAAGATGCCTGCGAGTCGTGTAACTGGGGTGGGACGTGGGGACCAGCCCGGAATTCACCTAGGGGATGTGGAAAACCGCCTGAAAACCACATCCAGGCTGGCTGGCACACCGGCCTGCGTCGTTAATCCGCTGGGCGGATTCGATCAGGGGCCAGCGCGCCTACCCGAGTCCAGAAAGCAGAGCATTAGCGTTCCCGGCTAACCTGGCGGGTCACTGTAAACAAAAATATTCGTGTGCATTATTTATGTAATGTCCCGTGTATGTTCTGTTATGTCGCATCTCACTGGTCACGTTTTTCACCACGAGGCACATTCCTCACTTCACGCTCCGCAGTGTGGTGGAATGAGGAAGTCGACGCTATGACGTCATTGGCACCTCGTCCAATTCCGTTTTCACTTCCCGTGAGGGGACGGCTGTAGTAGAGGGTACAACGACTTTCTGACACCCTTCCCAGCGGAATCAGTGTATTCAGTCTGGTCGGTGGGGTACCATATTACACTCATAAGGAGGCTCACACCGTCAGGTTCTTTCTAAATTTGACTCGTTTTTATGATCACCGAAATACCACACATCCTCTAAACCTCTGAACTTTCATTTAGCTTCCTCCTACCCTTCTAGATGCTTCAGTTTTATACTTAACAGTAATTTGGCGTTTACATCTTTTCTGGATTTTTCATTTCGAATAATGATTCATTACAATCGAAACTGTTAGCTGAGAAATCCACCACTTGCAGCCAGGACATTTGTGAGTAAAAGAAAAGAAAAAGTGAACAGAATGAGTAGACAAACGACGCGAGGGTGCGAGCGTCGCCTGTGAGGACGGCCCCGGAGGAGATCGTATGGCAGGAGCTTAATTAAGGCCAAGGCGGCAGGCGGCGATTACGTATGCATGAACAAAGGGGCCAGAGAGAGGGGGCGGAGGCAATCAGCCAGGGATCTCCACACGTCAGCACAGGTGTCAAAGGGCGGAGGTCATCGCGAGGGGGGCGGGGGTGACATTTCTGAAACAGTCCAGCGTGTCTTAACTGCAAACTGCCTTTCCGCTGCTCACGTTTTAAACCAGACTCCACTTGCCTCAAAACCTCCTAGATGATTAGTAAGTTAGCAGCTCCATAATACAACATTTGAACGATTTCTGTACAAATAATATTGATAAAATTGGGTTCTTTAACACTTTCAGATTGAACAATAAGAATTCAGGTTCGCCTGTTATGGAGACAACTGTTACTATTTATGTCCAAACACATTTCTGCATCCTAAAACGTTAAAATCTGTATATCATTATGTAATCAATTATTTTCGTGGTGCCTGTTATCCTCATGCTAATGCATTGTAGAAGCACAAACTGGAACGACAGAAACAGAGTACATGCTTTTGCTGAGCAACGTGAGCAAGTTAAAACTTGTGGCATCTTTCATCTACATCTACGTACATACTACGAAAGCCATTGTATGGTGCGTGGGAGAGGCTACACTGTACCGCTACCAGTAATTTCCATTGCCGCCCCACTCGCAAGTAGAGCGAGGGAAAAACGACAAATCGCAATTTCCTACAGCAGTCCTGACGGTACAAGCTACTTTACTCCCAAGAGAAGTTTCATATGGTGACTGTAGTCACGTTAGGCGCTCGGAGAGAGGTCGGCATGGAGTCTGTAGTGTTAAATTGCAACGCAAATACTGTGTTGCATAGTTAATGCGAGGGTGGGAGGCTTACAGTAAACTGGCAGCGATGCATCGGTAACAAGTGACTTGAATACCAGGAGAAGATCCATACGGCGACCGAAGGTGCGTTAGCTGCTTGGAGAGAAGTTATCACGGAACCGGTGGTATTCATACGTGACGCAATTTGTGTGTTGCATCGTCAATATGAGGGGGCGAGGGTTACAGTAATTTGGTCTGTGATGCATCGGAAAATAGCAATTTGACTCCCAGGAAAGTTCCATACGGTGACCGTAGCCACATTAGTCGCTTGGAGAGAAGTCGGCACGGGTCTATAGTATTCAAACGGACGCAATTTGTGTGGTGCATCCTCAGTGTGAGGGGGCGAGGGTTACTGTAAACTGGCAGTGGTGCATCGGAAACCAGATACTGGATTCCCAGGAGATGGTCCATGTGGTGACCGCAGTTGCGTTAGTCGCTTGAAGAGAAGCCGACATACAGCCTGTAGTATTCAATAGCGACTCAATTTGTGTGGTGTATTGTCAACGTGAATGTGCGATTATTACATATAACTGACAGTGGAGCATTTGAAACAAGCTACTTGACTCCCACGATATGTTAGCTGTTTGGAGAGAAGTTTTCATGGAACCGGTAGTATGCAATCGCGACGCAATTTGTGTGTTGCATCGTCAGTATGAGGGGCCGAGGGTTACAGTCAACTGGCTATTTTCCATCGGAAACAAACTACTTTACTCCCAGGAGAAGTTCCATGTGGTGAGCGTAGCCACATTAGTCGCTGGCAGAAAAGTCGGCATGGATCCCGCGTTATTCAATCGCAACGGAGTTCCTGTGTTGCATCCTCTATGTGAGGGGTTGAAGGTTAAAGAAAACTGGCTTTGATGCATCGGAAACAAAGTACTTGACTCCCAGGTGAAGTTCCATACGCTAACTGTAGCCAGGTAGTCGCTTGCATCGCGAATGTGAGGATTCCAGGGCTACAGTGACCTTTTTGTGGTACATCAGAAACAAAATACTTGACTCCCAGGAGAAGTTCCAGACAGTGACGGTAGCTGCGTTAGTCACTTGGAGAGGAGTCGGCATGGGTCCTGTGGTATTCAATCGCGACGCAATTTGTGTATTGCATCGTCAATATGAGGGGACGAGGGTTACAGTAAAGTGGATGTTTTCCCTCGGTAACAAGATACTTGACTCCCAGGGGAAGTTTCATACCGTGACCGTATCCGCGTTAGTCACTTGGAGAGAAGTCAGCATGGAGCCCGAAGTATTGAATTGCGACTCAAATACTGTGTTGCATTGTTAATGTGGGGTGTGAGGGTTACAGTAATTTGGCTATGGTGCATCCGAAAAATGCTATTTTACTCCAAGGAAAGTTCCATATGGTGACCGCAGCCACGATAGACGCTTGGAGAGAAGTCGGCATATGCCTGTAGTATTGAAACGCGCTGCAATTTGTTTGGTGCATCCTCAATGTGAGGGGGCGAGGGGTACTGTAAACTGGATGTGGTGCATCGGAAACAAGCCTCTTGACACCTATAAGAAATTCCATAAGGTGAAGTAGCCGCATTAGCCACTTGGAGATAATTCCGCATGGAGCATGTAGTATTCAACTGCGACACAATATGTGTGTTGTATCCTCAATATGAGGGAACGAGGGTTACGGTAAACTGGCAGTGGTGCATCGGAAACCAGCAAGTTGACTCCCAGGAGATGTTCCATACACTGACCGTAGCAGTGTTAGCTACTTGGAGAGAAGTTGTCATGGAACCGGTAGTATTCAATAGTGACGCAATTTGTGTGTTGTGTTTCATTAATATGAGGGGGAGAGTTTCACAGTAAACTGTCTGTTTTCCTTAGGAAACAAGTTGCTCTATTCCCAGGAGAAGCACTATACGGTGACCATACTCGCGTTAGTCGCTTCGAGAGAAGTCAGCATGGATACTGTTTTATTCAATCGCGACGGCAATTGTGTGTTGCATCGTCTATGTGAGGGGTTGGTGCATCGGAATCAAGCTACTTGACTGCCAGGAGAAGTTCCATACAGTGACCGTAGACACGATAATCGCTTAGAGAAGTCGGCATGGAGCCTTAGTTTTCAATCGCCACGCAATATTTGTGTTACATAGTCAAAGTAACTGTGCGAGAATTTCAGTAAATTATCAGTGGTTCATCGGAAACTAGTTTTGGACTCCCAGGGGAAGTTCCATACGGTGATAGCAGCCGTATTAGCTGTTTGGAGAGAAATTGTAATGGAACCGGTAATATTCAAATGCGACGCAGTGTGTGTGTTGGTTCGTCAACTACAGTAAACTGGACGCGGTGTGTACGAAACAAGCTACTCGACTCCCAGGAGAAGTTCATGCGGTTAATGTAGCCGCTTTAGTCGCTTAGAGAGAAGTCGGCGTGGATCTTGTCTTATTCAAACTTGACGCAATGTGTGTGTTGAATCGTCAGTGTGACGGGTCAAGGTTAATTGAACACTCGCTGCGGTGCATTGGAAACAAGAAACGTCATTCCCAGGTGAAGTTCCATACAGTGACGGTAGCTGCGTTAGTCGCTTGGAGAAAAGTGGGCATGGATCCTCTGGTGTTGCATCCTCTATGGGAGGCAATGAGGGCTACAGAAAACTGGCTGCGGTGCATCGGAAACAAGCTACTTGACTCCCAGGGGATGTTACACACGGTGTCCCTTGCCGCAATAGCCGCTTGCAGAGAAGTCGGCTTGTAGTGTGTAGCAAATGGTTCAAATAGCTCTGAGCGCTATGGGACACAACATCTTAGGTCATAAGTCCCCTAGAACTTAGAACTACTTAAACCTAACTAACCTAAGGACATCACACACACCCATGCCCGAGGCAGGATTCGAACCTGCGACCGTAGCAGTCCCGCGGTTCCGGACTGCAGCGCCAGGACCGCACGGCCACCGCGGCCGGCGTAGTGTGTAGCATTCAATCAATCAATTGTGTGTTGCATTGCGAATGAGAGGGTTGAAGGGCTACAGTAACCTGGCAATGGTGCATCAGAAACCAGCTACTTGATTCCCAGAAGTTGTACACAGTGATCGTAGCCGCATTACTCATTTGGAGAGAAGGAGGCATGAAACCTGTGTTGTTGGATGGTGACGCAATTTGTCTGTTTCATCGTCAATTTGAGGGGGCAACGGTTACAGTAAACTGTCTATGTTAATTCTGAACTAAGCTACTTCATTCCCAGGAAAAATTCCTTATGGTGGCTGTAAACACGTATGTCGTTTGGAGAGAAGTCAGCATGGAGCCTGTAGTATTCATTCGGGAAGCAACTGGTGTGTTGCATTGTCAATATGAGGAGACCAGGGCTGCAGTAAATTGGCACTTTTCTATCGGAAACAAACTACTTGACTCCCAGTAGAAGTTACATAGGGCGGCCGTAGCCGCATTAGTCATTTAGAGAGAAGGCAGCATGAAACCTGTGTTGTTGAATGGCGACGCAATTTGTGTGTTTCATCGTCAACGTGAGGGGACAACGGTTACAGTAAACTGTCAGTGTTACTTCGGAAATAAGCTACTTCATTCCCAGGAAAAGTTCCATCTGTTGACCGTAACCGTGTATGTCGATTGGAGAGAAGTCGAAATGGAGTCTGTATTATTCATTCGAGAAGCAACTGGTGTGTTGCATCGTCAATATGATGAGACCAGGGTTGCAGTAAACTGGCTCTTTTCCATCGGAAACAAACTACTTGACTCCCAGGAGAAGTTACATAGGATGGCCGTAGCCGCATTAGTCACTTGGAGATAAGTCGGCATGAAACCTGTGGTGTTCAATGGCGACGCAATTTGTGTGTTTCACCGTCAATTTGAGGGGGCAATGGTTACTGTAAACTGTCAGTGTTACTTCGGAAATAAGCTTCTTCATTCCCAGGAAAAGTTCCATATGGTGACCTTGACCGTGTATGTCGCTTGGAGAGAAGTCGAAATGGAGCCTGTAGTATTACATCAGGAAGCAATTAGTCTTTTGCATCGTCAATATGAGGAGACTCGGGTTGCAGTAAACTGGCTGTTTTCTATAGGAAAAAAACTAATTGGCTCTCACGAGAAGTTGCTTAGGTTGACCGTACCCTCGTGAGTCGCTTGGAGCGAAGTCGGAATGAAACCTGTGGTGTTCAATGGCGACGTAATTTGTGTGTTTCATCGTCAACGTGAGGGGCAACTGAGCCGTGGTAAAAACTGCTGTTTTGAAGAGCACGCCGTAGTGCGTAGTGTGAAGCAGTCGCCCTCCGTTTCTGGCGGTGGCGCCGCTGTGGCAGTCGCAGCTTTGGTGTCTCCCTCTGGTGGGAAAGAGGAAAGGTTGCCTGTTCACGTGCATTTAAGGGGCGCTATGAGCTCACTAGGGCGAGTCTGGAGTCAGTCTGGGGTCAGTCTGGGTCAGTCTCTCGTCCCCAGCTTGCTAGTTTGTCTCCCGTCCGCATTTGTGATGCAGTTAGTGTCTGTCTGCCGTCCGGAGTGCTAGTATGTCTTTCGTTCGGATCAACCTTCAACGCCGGCAAAATGAGAGTCTTTTCACTCCGCCAGTAAGAGAATTCAGCGAGTGGTCGCCCGGTCGGGGCTTAGTTCCTGCATCCGAGTCTGCGCGTTAGGCCGCCAGTCCGCTCGAGTTGTTAGGGCAACGGTCATTGGCGGTTGGATCGGTAGCGCACTGAGACACAAAATGACTTGTCCGCTTAGAGAGTCGGCGCGTGTGAGTTCCCCACGTGAGTCCAGGGGGCAGCGCCGTATAGAAAGGGGTAGTGGCTTCGCGGTCCACGCGAGAGCAATAGGAGTCAAACCACGACATCGGTCTGGCCGGTGCGAGCTGCGACGCCGTGAGACGGGAGATCGGCGCGCCTTCCTGCGTCCGCTGAAGCGGCTGGCAGCGGACGGTTCGGGAGAGCGATTTGGGGGTGCTGCGCCAGGTCTTCTCCAGAAATCGCAGTTTATTAGAAGGTAAGTGATTGGTGATATGTTGTGTAATTTACTCTTGTTAAATTCTACTTGTTTTCTTGGTCAGTCTCTCGTCCCCAGCTTGCTCGTCTGTCTCTCGTCCGCATTTGTTAGGCAGCTAGTGTCTGTCTGTCGTTCGGAGCTGCCTTTGTCATGTTTGTCGGATTTGGTGTGTTAACGAATTTATTGCTTGGAGTGTAATGGCCTAACGCCTGAAATATGTTTTGATCTTGCATCTTGAGAGGCGGTATCTGTGTACTGTAGATCATCTTAACTTGTTTGGCCAACCTTGTAGAATTTCATATAAGACCGCATTTCATGGGCTTTTATTTAAATGATCATTTTAGTATATAAAGTTGCCACCCTTTCACCGTAAGACTTTCCTTAGAAGTTAAAATCAAGTAGCACCTTCGGTGGCAAAGTTAACATTTTAATTGTTAGTGTTTTGTATCATTTCCATCCTCTTACGGGCGTGCATAGTTTGTGTGCTTGTGTAGATTGTTAAAACTTTCACTTTAAAGTAATCTGGTGTGTTGCAGATTTGCACCAGTGTAGTCTTTCAGAGGCTGTTATGAGCGGACGTAACTACGGCCGTGTCGAAAGGGAACGGCAAGGTTCTATGCCCGAAAGCTCATACAGTCAAAACTTGTTTCTTTCTGCCTCTGGAGCCGGACGAAGTGGCCGTGCGGTTCTGGGCGCTGCAGTCTGGAACCGAGCGACCGCTGCGGTCGCAGGTTCGAATCCTGCCTCGGCCATGGATGTGTGTGATGTCCTTACGTTAGTTAGGTTTAATTAGTTCTAAGTTCTAGGTGACATGACCTCAGAAGTTAAGTCGCATAGCGCTCAGAGCCATTTGAACCATTTCTGCCTCTGAATAAATTGTAACTTTGAAATTTAGAGGGTGCTTTCTGATCATAATTTTGAATCTGTTTCTTTTAAAAAATGCTTTTAGGCACTATTAAAGTGAATAAAATTCCCATTTGTTAAAAGGAATTTGGTTATGATTTCATCAGTTACTCCTGACAACTACTTCCACGCTTACATAGTGTGATTAAATGTGTTAATGTTTTTGATGCATCACTAGCAAATAAAATAAATTCTTAAGAATATTCTTTGATAATAAATCACGATTCAGCAACGTTTACAGTAAACTGTCATTGTTTCATCGGGAATAAGCTACTTCAATCCCAGGAAAAGTTCCATCTGTTGACCGTAACCGCATATGTCGCTTGGAGAGAAGTTGGTATGCAGCTTGTAGTGTTCATTCGGGAAGTAATTTGTGTGTTGCATCGTCAATATGAGGAGACCAGGGCTGGAGTAAATTGGCCCTTTTCTATCGGAAACAAACTACTTGACTCCCAGGAGAAGTTACATAGGATGGCCGTAGCCGCATTTGTCACTTGGAGACAAGTCGGATGAAACCTGTCGTGTTCAATGGCGACGGAATTTGTGTGTTTCTTCGTTAATGTGAGGGGGCAATGGTTACAGTAAACTGTCAGTGTTGCTTCGGAAATAATCTACTTCCTTCCCAAGTAAAAACTCCATATAGTGATCGTAACTGTGTATTTCGCTTAGTAGCAAGGGATACAGTAAATTGTCAGTGTTGCTTCGGAAATAAGCTACTACAGTCCCAAGGAAAACTTCCATATGGAGACAATAACCACGTTGTCACTTGGAGAGGTGTCGGCTTGGAGCCTGTAGTATTCAATCGGGAAGCACTTTGTGTGTTGCATCGTTTATCTGAGGCGACGAGGGTTGCAGTAAATTGGCTCTTTTTTATCGAAAACATGCAACTTGCCTCACAGGAGTAGTTACTTAGGGTGACCGTAGCTTGGGGAAAAGTCGGCAATAAACCTGTGATATTCAGTGGCGACGCAATTTGTGTGTTTCATCGTGAATGTGAGGGGGCAGTGGTTATAGTAAACAGTAAGTGTTACTTCGGTTCAAAAATGGTTCAAATGGCTCTGAGCACTATGCGACTTAACTTCTGAGGTCATCAGTCGCCTAGAACTTAGAACTAATTAAACCTAACTAACCTAAGGACATCACACACATCCACGCCAGAGGCAGGATTCGAACCTGCGACCGGAGCGGTCGCTCGGCTGTTACTTCGGAAATAGGCTACTTTATTGCCCGGAAAAGTTCCATAAGTTGACCGTAATCGCGTATGTAGCTTGGAGAGAAGTCGGCATTAAGAGTGTAGTATTCAATCGGAATTCAGTTTGTGTGTTGCATCGTCAGTATCAGGGGCAAGGGTGGAAGTACACGAGCTGTTTTGCATCGCAAAAAAGCTACTTGTCTAACAGGGGAAGTTCCATACAGTGACCGTAGCCACCTAGTCGCTTGGAGAGAGGTCGGGATGAAGTCTGTGGTACTGAAACGCGACGCAATGTATTTGATGCATCGTCAGTATCATGGTTCGGGGGTTACAGTAGACTGGTTATTTTCCATCATAAAAAACTGCATGACTCCCAGAAGTAGTTCCATATGGTTACCATTGCCGATTAGTCGCTTTGAGAGGGGTCGTGATGAAGAGTGTGGTACTGGATCGTGTTTCAGTGCCAATATGAGGGAGCGAGAGTTACAGTAGTCTTGCTGTTTCCCATCGCAGAAAAGCTACTTGACTCTCAGGAGAAGTTCCATACGGCGACCTCAGACACGTTAGTCGCTTGTAGAGAGGTCGGCAGGGAGCCTGTGGTACTGAATGGCGAAGTTTTTTTGTGAAGGAGAACGGCCAGTCTACTATAGCCCTTGCCCCTCATACTGACGATGCAACACACAAAATGCGTCGCTACTCAATACCACAGGCTCACTGCCTATCTCTCTACAAGAGACTAACATGTCTACAGTCACCATATGGAACTTCTACTGACAGTAAAGTAGGTTTTCCGTGATGGAAGAAATTCCAGTCTACTGTAACCCTTGTCAATCATATTGACGATGAACAGACAAATTTGGTCGCGATTGAATACTACAGGCTGCATGCCAACTTCTATCCACCCGAATAACGCAGATATTATCACCGTATGGAAATTCGGCTGGGAGTCTAGTAGCTGGTTTCCGATACAAAAAAGCCAGTTAACTGTAACACTCGACCGTGCATACTGACGACTGACCACACAAAGACGCGTCTACGGTCACGGTATGGAACTTCTCATGGGAGTCAAGTACCTTGTTGCCGATACAAAACGACCAGTTAACTGTAACACTCGTCCGCGCATACTGACGATCCAGAAGACGAAATACGTCGTGATTCAGGGCCACAGGCTCCCTGCCGACCTCTCTACAAGGGACTAACGTGTCTAAGGTAACCGTATGGAACTTCTCCTGGGAGTCAGGTAGTTTCTTTGCGATGGAGAACGGCCAGTCTACTATAGCCCTTGCCCCTCATACTGACTATGCAACACAGAAATTGCGTCGCGATCAGTACCACAGGCTCCCTGCCGAACACTCTACGAGACACTAATGCAGCCAGTGTCGCCGGATGGAAGTTCTCCTGGAAGCTAAGTAGCTTTTTTTGCATTGGAAAGCAGATAGACTACTGTAACGCTAGCCACTCACACGATGCAACAGAGAAATTGCGTTGTTATTGAATATTTCAGGCTCCATTCCGACCTTTTTCCAAGAGACTAACACAGGTATTGTCACTGTACGAAACTATTGCTCGGATTCTAGTAGATTGTTTCCCTTGGAAAACGGTCTTATTGCTGTAACCATCGTCCACTGATATTGACTAAGCAACATACAAATTGCGTCGCGATTCAGTACTACAGACTCACTGCCGACCTCTCTACAAGAGACTAACTCGTCTATGGTCATCGTATGGAACTTCTCCTGGGAGACCTTAAGCACGTTAGTCCCTTGTAGAGAGGTCGGCAGGGAGCATGTGGCCCTGCTCACGACGTAGTTTGTCTATGGAGCGTTAGTATGTGCGAACAAGTGTTACAGTTAACTAGCTGTTTTGTATCGGCAGCAAGGTACTTGACTTCCATGAGAAGATCCATACCGTGACCGTAGACGAGTTAGTCGCTTGTAGAGAGGTCGGCAGGGAGCCTGTGGTACTCAATCGCGACGCAATTTGTGTGTTGCATCGTCAGTATGAGCGGACGGGTGTTACAGTTAACTGGCTGTTTTGTATAGGAAACAAACTACTAGTCTCCCAGCCAAATTTCCTTACGGTGATACTATCTGCGTTATTCGCATGGAGAGAATCTGGCATGCAGCCTGTAGTATTCAATCGCGACCCAGTTTGTTTGTGCATCGCCAATATGAGTGGGCAGGGTTACAGTAGACTGACCTTTTTTCCATCGCAGAAAACCTACTTTACTGTCAGTAGAAGTTCCATACCGTGACCGTAGACGAGTTAGTCGCTTGTAGAGAGGTTGGCAGTGAGCCTGTGGTACCGAATCGCGACGCAATTTTTGCGTTGCATCGTCAGTATGAGGGCAAGGGTTACAGTAGACTTGCCGTTCTCCATCGCAAAGAAACTCCCTGACTGCCAGGAGAAGTTCTTTATGGTGACCTCAGACGCGTTAGTCTTCTGTAGAGAGGTTGGCAGTGAGTCTGTGGTACTGAATCGGGACGCAATTTTTGCGTCGCTTCGTCAATATGAACGGACGGGGGTTACAGTAATATGACTGTTTTCCATCGGAAACAAGCTACTAGAATCCGAGCAATAGTTCCAAATGGTGACAATAGCTGCGTCAGTCGCTTCGGGAGAGGTGGAGATGGAGCCTGAAGTATTCAATAACAACGGACTTTGTGTGTTATGGCGTCAGTATGAGGGGCAAGGGTTACAGTAGACTGACTTTTTTCCATACGGTGACCGTAGACGTGTTAGTCGCTTGTAGAGAGTTCGGCAGCTAGCCTGTGGTATTGAATGCGACTTCATTTATTTGTTGCATCGTCAATATGAGGCGCAAGGTTTAGAGTAGACTGGCTGTTTCCATCGCAAAAAGCCTACTTTTTTTAAAAAAAAATTCTCTATTTCAATAGCAATAATAAATCTACAACATAACCCACTTCTTTATATGATTAGTGGGTCGTAATTTTTTAAACATCAAATGCAGCTAATTATAATTTGATTAATTTGTGAGCTACAGCTACAGCTGTAAGTAATGACAATGGGCAGCTAAATTCCTACAAGTATTGTTAGTATTTAGTGTATAATCTCTTAACTAGAAACTCTACTGCCTGCAGCGTCACAGTTGTGTTAGAGATATATACAAACCTACTTTATTGCCTTGCCCTTCGAGCTAATCCCGATGGGCGTGCCCCTGACACTGGGCAGGTCAAGATGTTATTCGCTGCAGTTTCCTAATCTAAGTCCTACTAACTAGTTCTATCCTAAGTCAAATCCGGTGCTTTGTCTAGTTGGTGATATTGTTCCCCACTCCCCCTAGTCGTGTACGTGGCGGATTCCAGACTACGAGACTGTCGACCTATCCACGCGCAGGCGGTATAGGAGTAGGGCGTGTATTCAGTATTTAGTAGTCTCAATTTTTTAATTAATTTGTCCCTCGGGTATTCCTTTAGCACTTTTCATGATACCTCATCTGCTAGTTTACTGAGAGTTTGAAAAGTGTCTTCTTGTCTTATTAGTTGGTATGTGTCACAGTCAGGCAATTGGTCACCTAATGTGGTAGAAACATCATTGAAAAGGGGGCACTCGTAGATCACATGATCGGGGGTACCCTCTGGTTCACCACATTCACACGCGGCTGTAGCCCTTTTCCCGAACCGACATAAGTATGTCGGGTACGGCCCATGTCCAGTGAGAAAATGGATCAGTCCTCTAGTGGATTCAAAGTATCTCATTTTCAGTCGTTCCCTAATGTTTGGAAGAAATTCAAGTGTTCTACGCCCTGTTTCATCCGCCTCCCATAGTTCTTGCCACAATTGTTCGCCACTTTACCGAATCTCACCCGTATCCCTAGCCCTAGTGCCTAGTATCTCTTCTGTTTTCGTGACGTTCCCTTTCTTAACCCAGAACCACGCAGCCTGCTCTCTAATTTTGATGTCCAGGGGGCAGAGCCCCATTATGACTAATAGGACCTGCCCTGGTGATGTTCTATAGGCCCCCACAGATCTGAGTATCATATTCCTCTGGACTCTTCTCACTGTCATGGCGGGCACAACCCTCGTGAGCCTGTGTGCTCAGACTCCCGAGCCGCAACCCACTATTGATGTTACTGTTATGGTATTATTTTATGAGGGGGACATGAAATCTTTTGTGTCCGATGGAGATGAGATTGTTCAGTGTTTGAAGGGCTTTCTGGGTTACGGTGGCAATGTGTTCCACCTTTCGCCAGTGATGATTCCAGAGGTACCGTGTTTCACGTCGCCGAAGAACCGACGAGCGCTCGATTCGTACAGTAGGGTTTCTGATTAATTGTTCTTTTAATAACAGGTAAGTAGACTTACTTGGTGATACTTTTATTTTAGTGTTTTGGCACCATAGTTGCAGTTTGTTCAGGGCACTTTTCTATGACCTCGCGGCTACGGCCGCCGACCAACAGGAGGAGGTCATACGCATAGGCTGTCACCTCTAGCACCTCTTCACTTTGCTGTAAACTATCTAATAGCGGCTCCATGTGGATGTCCCAGAACAGAGGACCTAGCTCGGATCCCTGGGGGCAACCCTTAGTTATTGATTCTCCAATTCTCCCGCTAGGGGATGATAGCCAGACCTCCTGCTCCTCGCAATAGCGGCCCTGGACACTCCTTCTCCCGCAAGCAGGAGGAGAGCAAAGGCCACCACAGGTTGTCGAAGACGGCACTGATGTCCACCATGATGCCCACTATGTACTTTGGGCAGAGCCACAGACCTCGGCCGCCAGGGCGATTGCATCAGATGCCGATCGCCCAGGCCTGAAGCCGAACTGCCTGCTGCTCATCCCACACGCCACTCCGTGTGCGCCCAGTCTCTCAGCTAGTAGTTTCTCTAGTATCTTCCCGAGTATATCCAGCAAGCACATTGGTCTGTATGACTTCGTGTTCGTTGGGTCTTTATCTAGTCCTTTTCGAATGATTACAACGTTCGCTGTCTTCGATATCTTGGGAAATTTTTGTTGTCTGAGGCACTCATTGTGCAGGTGAGTGAGTGGTGCAGTCAACTGGGGAGCTAGGAATTGCACCACCTCGGGGCTACAATGCCGTCTGGCCCCGGAGCTTTGCCCCTCTTAAGTGATTTTATGTGGGCAGCCACCTCTTCCTCTGAGAAAGGGTAGACTGCCGTGTTGTTATTATATTCATTAAGGTCATCAAGTCTTAGATGTTGTTGCTGTTGTTCAGATTCCCCATCCGCGCTATCATCAGGCAGCAGGGACTGGAGGAGGGCCTCGGCAGTCTCCTGCCAGGATTCTGTCATCCTGTCCCCTTGCCTGACTGTTGATAATTCCAGTGGAGAGCGGATCTTCTCTCTGACTAGTTTATATGGTGTGTCCCAGGGGTCCAACGCCAATTGGTTCTGGACGAAGCTCTCCCAGCTTCGTGTTCTGAGGGCTTGCAGTTCCTTCTGGAACATGAGTTTAGCCTCCTGATATTGCAGCAGCCATCTTTGCCGTTCTGGCCAGACGATACTGCGCTGGTAGTGCCTCCTCAACCTCCTGACAGACCGACGCATATCCTCAAGTTCAGGCGACCATGGTGACGGAGAGGCTGCCATGGCCTTCCTCCTGGTTGGTACGGCTACTTTCACTGCACTGGTTATTGCGCTCACCAGTTCCTCTGCTCTGTCATTTATGCCTATATCCAGGTTTGTGTCACCTTCTGGCAAAGCAGGAATGTCGCACTCCATCGCTAGGCGTTCCCAATCAGCCCTTTTGTAGTTGAATTGCGTTTCCCGCCCCATGGCCCAACGGGACACTCTGTCTCCTATGGTGAATGTTATAAGATTGTGGTCGCTAGTGGTGGCATTTTCTTCGACCTTCCATTGTTGTATGATGTTAATTGCATTAGGTGTGGCTAAAGTTACGTCGATGTTTGTGCCTGGTCCTCCTCCCCCAGCGTAGGTTGGAAGGTTACCAGGCTTGTTTGCCACCACTAGTTGCGTGGCCATGATGAAGTCTTCGACTTTCTCCCCGTTTGTGTCCCTTGTGCCGCCGTACCACAGGGGCGCTTTAGCATTGATATCTGCAGTAATTATCATTTTTCGTCCTTGCAATGCCGTGGTTACTGTGGCCAGATGTTCAAGATGGGTTTCAATATTGTCACCGCACTGGACGTACATGAATCAATATTATTGCTCTGACGGGAGATAGCAGCTCCACGACATTGCAGTGACAATACGTGTATTGCGATAATATCGTTGCTCTCAGGGCTTTATTTGTAATTATTAACTCCGCTTTCGGATTTTCCCCTCAGCTGATGACCTGCCAGGTCGCGGCTACAAATGCTATTTTTCCAGCTTGGGAGTACGGCTCCTGCAGGCAGAGCACATCCAGCCAACTATCCTCCACCTCCTTGTGCAGCTCTCGCATCACAAGTCGACTGTTACGTGTATTAGGTTGGCCGATGGTAATTTTGGTCATTTAATGAAAATAAGTGTGTATGTGGTCGTTTGGCCATATCTTGCTCCAGTCAAACGTAATGCGTCCATTTGCCAAAACAGATAGTTCGTAGATGTCATCGAGGTCGAATTTCTCTTCTCGTCTCTCAAAAACTTTTTTTAGTAAGTCCTGCAGGGCTCCGAAGTCGGTGGGGAGATTCACTGACTTGCGCTGTATCCTGTCTACAGCCTCCATTACCGAGAAAGTGACTTTTCTTCCGTTTTCGTGTCCCACACGAACCACATGTCGTAAGGCAGTGGTCAGGGCAGCCGCCTGCTCAAGTCTCGCCAGTTGCAGTGTGTGTTGAATGTTTGGGTATACCTGAACCGGGTCTACTGGCGGTAGCCTTACTACTGGGGTATCTTGAGAGCTCGTTATTGTGCTTTCTTGTACGGGCTTTTGTTCTTTGTGGTTACTTTCGTCTTTTAGGGTTTCCTCAGACACAGGATGCCCTTGCCGTTGCTGGTGTTTAATCAGCTTCGTTCCCCGGCTGAGGGAGGAGGGAGTTGTGACCACGAGGGTAGGCTCTGTTTGAATACTTTTGTCCATTTTTGGGAGGTCAGTTTGGACACCTTTATCAACTGTCTCAATTTTCGAGTCTCTCGAATGAGACTTTAAGAATTCTTTGAACCTGTTCGCCCTGATGGCATCCCTCCTCCTTTTGCTCGGGGATTTCTGCTTTGGCGTCCTGTTCTGTTTGACATACTCAGCCATAGACTATTCTGAAAATCAATCTCTGTTCCAGCATACTGTATGTAGGGAAATTTCGTCCTCTGGCTCCACAAGATTTCTTTCCGCGCCTTTTGCAAGGTATGCAGACACTTGCAGTTTTACAGTCTTTCTGGGTGTGACCATCTTCGCCGCACCTGAAGCACGCCGACCCCCTGGTGCAGTGCCTCAGAATGTGGTCCAAGTCTCCGCAGTTGTGGCAGCGAGGTACCACGAGATAGTCCCTGACATTTATGGCATGGAAGCCAGCATATAGTCTGCCCATTGTTATTATTTTCTTCCACATTGGTGCAGTGACCTCGGCAACGTGGTGTACAACATCCCGATCCCGAGGCACTGTTTTGAATTTGAGCTTAAGAGTCTTTAAATTCATCATTATTCATTTGGTCAAAGTTCTGTTCTTTAATGGTTTCATACAGTTTCTCATTTGTCAGCGTTGTAGGAACGTCGTATAGAATGACCAGTGGGCTCCTTTTTCTCGGTGGTTCACACTTGACCATCGAGTTCAACTTAGGGTTGTTTAGAGGTTTTTCTTTGTCTTCCTCAGTGGCAACCTCTACGATCACCTAATTCCTGCTGGGATTGACTTTATTTATTTTAATTTTGTCCTTTACTGGCTCAATGGTTGTGGTCAACAATTCCTGTATCTTTTTTACACTTGTGTCTTGGCCAGGTAAAGCTCTAAGAAAGACCGCCGTGTCTGACCGCTTGGTCACCTTGGCGATCGTTTCTTTTGTAGGTTGTGACTTGGGTGGCGCTTGCGCGACCACTCCCACCCAGGTCTTGCTTGTTTGTCTTCTCTGGCATGGGGGGGGGGACAGGAAGGCAGCTCAACCACCGGCCTCGCCCCAAGGCTAAGGGAACTCTCGAGCTGCAGGGTTCAGCGCGCCGTTGCCAGCGCACTCGTCCCCATCGGTGGCTCCGTCATCGACGATTTCACCCGACGCTCCTCGGTAAGTGCACCCCGCAGTCTGGAGGGGTGGATGCACCTCTCACCCTTCGCCGCCTACGTGCCCGAGCTTCCACCTCTTGGCCAAGGACCCACTCCTACTCAGGTGGTGGGCCGGTCACCCAGTCGTTCAGCGGTCTGGACCCAGCTGACCTGGCCCAGGCGATGTCACCACCTCCTGGGTTTGGCAGAACACTCCCTGGTTACCCAGGGGCGCGGCGATCCAACGCCGACAAACAAAGTCGCCGGCATGCAGAGCACCTGCTGGTCTGTGCCCTGCGAACAGAAAGGATGTTTGGTCTCTCGACACAGCTCCCTCTGTGCCACGCACCCTTCGCTTTCGCATCGGATTGGGTCGCAGTTCTCCCTTTTGTCGCAAGGCAGAAATGTCGACCTTAACGTCTGGCATCGCGGGAAGGCGGAAGGGGCTACCTGGGAAGGAGAGGCCATGAGAAACGTGAGGTGTCACCGCCAGACACCACACTTGCTAGGTGGTAGCCTTTAAATCGCCCGCGGTCCGCTAGTATACGTCGGACCCGTGTGTCGCCACTATCAGTGATTGCAGACCGAGCGCCGCCACACGGCAGGTCTAGAGAGACTTCCTAGCACTCGCCCCAGTTGTACAGCCGACTTTGTTATCGATGGTTCACTGACAAATTGCGCTCTCATTTGCCGAGACGATAGTTAGCATAGCCTTCAGCTACGTCATTTGCTATGACCTAGCAAGGCGCCATTATCATTTGCTATTTGTGATGCATGTACCGTCAGACCGATATTCACCAATTATGGATTAAAGTTAAGTATTCCAACAGCTACGTACTTTATTTGCTAGACTCAAATCCTTTAACTGTTCCAGACCTCACGCCAGCCTGCGTGAGCTTAAACGCATGCCTTTCGGCTACCTCCTAGTGGCTTGGCTGTCTTGCCAAGTCACAACAAAAGGAATCACTTCCCCTTGTGAGGACTGCCGCGGCACGCCCGACTAGAAGCGATACGCCCCAGTGCGAGCCTAAATGCATTACGGCGCGCCGGCAACGGGGAGGGCCGCGCAGAACGCACCGTCAAGCGACCGACCTCACGCCAGTAAAACCTACTTTACTGTCAGAAGAAGTTCCATGCGGTGAACGTAGACGTGTTAATCTCTTGTAGAGAGGTCGGCAGGGAGCCTGTGCTACTGAATCGCGACGCAATTTGAGTGTTGCATCGTCAGTATGCACGGAAGAGTACTCGCATCCGTCGGCCGTCGTAATTTAATTCATGATTTACTACAGAAATTAATATCGCCACGTAATGGCGTCGCTGGCTACATCGGCTGCTGCGATTGTTGCACTGTAAATTACTCGAATGCAAGTTAATTCAAGGAAGGCGGACATGAAATCGGGGTCACCTCTTACAAATTAAAAGTGGCCAATAATATTAAATCTATTTATTTATTTAACATGATCAGATTAGGGCCATCAGGCCCTTTCTCACATCGGACCAGTGTTTCACACATGCAGCATTTCACACATCAGAGTTACATCATGACAATAGTTTAAATAAGAAAATTCGATTACTCTAGTGACAATATGAATAAAGAGTAATGACTAAGACTTAATAAAGTAAATTCTGGCAGTATTTTACAACAGGAGCTATACATACAAATTATGATAAAAGCAATAATAATAACAGTAAAAAAATCAAATAACAATGATAAATATGAGAAAAATTGGCAATAGTAATGAAGATATGTGCAGATGTACATTAATATCTTGGTGTGTAAAGTAGATGTTTACTAGTATAGTGAGTTTTGGGGGAGGGAGATTTAGGGAGGGCGAAAGAGGGAAGGAATGAGGTGAAGTACATTCATGTACAGAGGAAGGCATTACTGTTGCTTAAGCAGATACGTCATTAGCTGTTTTTTGAAGCCGGACATGTTTTTAAGTTCTCTAACGTAACGAGGGAGGTTATTCCAGAGTCGAGTTCCCGCTACTGTAAAGGACTTGGATAAGGTGACTGAGCGATGCAGTGGAGCAGAGAGGATTTTATTATGATGGGAACGTGTGTTTTTGTCATGTTGTTCCGACATAAGCGTTAAGGATGAGGAGAAGTATGAGGGACAGTGTACATTTATAAGGCAGTAGATGAGACAGAGTGTATGGAAATCTCTGCGTTTGTCTGCACGCAGCCAGGACAGGCAGATATATCGGACGCAGGCATTCATAACCAGTTCCAGACGTCGCGAATTTTCCTGAGAGAGGCCTTCTAGGATAATATCGCTGTAGTCAATGATTGGGAGTATAAGCGTTTGTACTAATTTCTTTTTCAGATCGAAAGGGAAGAGTTTTTTATATTTTTGTAGGGCATGAAGGGATGCTGATGCTTTTTTGCACACTGCAGTTACGTGCTCTGTCCAATTTAGATTTTCATCTATTATTACTCCCAAACTCTTTGCTGAGGGAGAGAAATTAATATTTGTTCCATTTAGGATAAGGGATGGTACGGATTCCCGATGTTTTGGGCTAATGAGCTTTAGAGTGACCAACAAGTACCGCTTGGGTTTCAGATGGGTTTAGTTTTAGTCCTATGTCCTGTGCCCATTTTGACAGTGCATCGAAGTCAGTACTGAAATTTTCAATAGCTTTCTTAAGATTTCTTGGTTTCGCACTTAGATACAACTGAAGGTCATCAGCATACATATGATATTGCAATAGGTCAGAACCGATGACACATCATTGACATGCAGAGAGACGAGTATAGGACCTAATACTGAGCCTTGGGGAACGCCTGACACTACCTGCCGCCATTGTGATTTTATATTCCCGGACAGGACGCGTTGCTGACGAGACGTCATGTATGAGCGAAACCATTGCACTGCACTTGGTGAGAAATTTAGACCGCTAAGTTTGGCTAATAAGATGTCGAAGTCGACAGTATCAAATGCTTTGCTGAAATCTAAGAAGCGAATGATAGTTGCTTCTTGTCTGTCCATGGCAAGTTTCAGGTCATCTGTCGCCTTTATCAGTGCGGATGTTGTGCTTCGATGTTTACGGAAACCTGATTGGTGTTCGTCTAGTAGGTTGTTAGTAGTTAGGTAGTTGGTGAGCTGGTCATGAACTATATATTCTAAGGCCTTTAATAGTGCAGGAAGAAGGCAGATGGGGCGGTAGTCAGAGGGTGCTGTGGCGATGTACTTTTTAGGCGTGGCTTAATTTGTCCCAGTTTCCAGGCCCCAGGGAAAACACTTGTGATTAATGAATCGTTGCAAATGTCTGTTATAGAGGGCAGTAGTTGATCAATAATAAGTTTTACCATCTGGATAGTGATGCCATCATGTCCAGTAGATGCTGATCTAATCCGCATTATGGCTTTCTTGACAGTATTGCAAGTGACGTGCTGTAGATAGAATTTTTCTTTGCTACAGTCGTTCATCCCCATGAAGTAAACAATGATTCTCTGTTTTTTTTTTTTTGCGGTTCAATTGTGGTTGTAGGTAATGTGAAGAATCGGTTTAGTTCTTCAGCTCGGACCATGGGATTTTCCACAACTTTTATTTTGCCTAAACCGAGACTACGGAGATTTTTCCACAGGATAGCTGGTCTACATCTATTGTCAGCTAACGTACGGGCATGCCTGAGCTTAGCGATTCTCACTGCTTGACTATGTTTCGTTTCTGCTTGTATACAGTATGATTTTCAGGTGTAGGGTGTATCTTGTATGCTCGATGTGCAGCGTCTCTGAGATTCATGAGCTGTTTTAGTTCATCAGTCAGCCAAGGTGCAGGTTTCCTTTTGACTTTTCTGGTCTTTATCTGCTTAATTAGTACAAATATGCTTACATTTGCCAGCACGCGCAACCAAGACAAGAGACGAAATTAGGACGACTATAAAATTAACAAAAGAGCGTATCTTGTCGTCTCTTTAGATCATTTAGTTGTATTTATATGCTCCCGAAACTTACACAGAGAAATTATTATAATACGGAGAAAAATATATGTTCGCCTGAGCGGCTAGTGTCCACTTATTATTTAAATTTTAAATGTCCTTTATAAATACTGTTTATGAAGCCTTCTCTTATTATTTCACTGGGGACGCTACAGAGTGTTAGAGTTAACTGGCTGTTTTGTATCGGAAACAAGGTACTTGACTCCCAGGAGAAGTTCCATACCGTGCGTCGGTATGAGTGTAAGAGTGTCACAGTAAACTACCTGTTTTCCATCGGAAAGAAGCTACACGACTCCCAGGAGAAACTGCATACGGTGACCGTAGCATCATTAGCCAAAAGGAGGGAGCCTGTGGTACTGAATGGCGACGCAATTTTCGTGTTGTATCGCAATTTGAAGGTGACAAGGGTTAAAGTAGACAGGATGTTTTCCATCGCAAAAAAGCTACTTGGCTCCTAGTAGACGTTAATACGGTGTCGGTAGCAGCTTTAGTCACTTGTAGGGAGGTCGGTAGCAAGCCTGTGGTACTGAATCGCGACGCAATTTGTGCGTTGCATCGTCATTATGAGGGGGCGAGAGTTACAGTAAACTGGCTGTTTTATAGGTACAGACACACAACAAGAGTTGCAGACGGTAACAGTATCTGCGTTACTCGCTTGGAGAGAAGTAAGCATGGAGCCTGTAGTATTCTATCGCGACGCAGTTTGTGGTAGCATCGTCAATATGAGGAGATGAGGGTTACAGTAAACTGGCTTTTTTCCATGTGAAACGAGCTCCTAGACTCCAAGCAAAGGTGACAGTATCTGCGTTATTAGCTTGGAGAGTAATGGGATGGACACTGTAGTATTCAATCGCACCGCAGTTTGTGTTTTGCACCGTCAATATGAGGGTGCGAGGGCAACAGTAATCTGGCTGTTTTCAAT
The DNA here is from genome assembly GCF_021461385.2 of Schistocerca piceifrons. Lineage (NCBI taxonomy): Eukaryota > Metazoa > Arthropoda > Insecta > Orthoptera > Acrididae > Schistocerca > Schistocerca piceifrons. The sequence continues at coordinate 30,336,901 of NC_060146.1, read as the reverse complement.
CCGAACCAGCTACTAGACACCCAGCAAAAGTTCCATACGGTGACAGTATCTGCGTTATTCGCTTGGAGAGAGGTCGGCATGCAGGCTGTATATTCAATCGCAACGCAATTTGTGTGATGCATCGTCAATATGAGGGTATGAGGGTCACAAGCTACTTGATACCCAGGAGAAACTCCATACAGTGAATGTAGCTTCGTTAGACACTTGGAGAGGGGGCGGCATGTAGCCTGAGGTATTCAATCGCGATTCAGTTTGTATGTTGTATCGTCAAAATGAGGAGACGAGGGTTACAGTAACCTGGCTTCTTTCCATCGAAAACAAACTACTAGAATCCGAGCAAAAGTTCCATACGGTGACAGTAGCCGTGTTATTCGCTTGTAGAGAAGACAGCATGGAGCCTGTAGTATTCAATCGCGACGCAATTTGAGTGTTGCATCTTCAATATGAGGGTACGAAGGCAACAGTAAACTAGCTGTTTCCCAACGGAAACAAGCCACTTGATTCCTGGGAGAAACTCCATACGGTGACCTTAGCCTCGTAGGTAGCTTGGTGAGAGGTAGGCATGGATCCTGAAGTATTCAATCGCGACGCAAACTGTGTGTTGCCTCGTCAATGTGAGAGGACGAGGATACAGTAATCTTGCTGTTTTCCACCGCAATCAAGCTACCAGGCTCCCAGCAAAAGTTCCATACGGTTGTCGCTTGCAGAAAAGTCGGCATGGAGCCTGTGGTATACAAACCCAACGCAATTTGTGAGTTGCATCACGAATATTAGGTGACGAGGGTTACAAAAAACTGGCGGTTTTCCTTCGGACACTAGCTGGTAGACTCCCCGAAAAAGTTGTGTACGGTGACAGTGTCGGCGTTATTCGCTTGGAGAGAAGTCGGCATGGGGACTGTGGCATTGAATCACGACGCGATTTGTATGTTGGATCGTCAATATAAGGGGACGAGAGTTACAGTAATATGGCTGTTTTCCATCGGAAAGAAGCTACTAGAGTCCAAGCAAAACTTCCATACGGTGAGAGTAGTTGCGTTAGTCGCTTTGAGAGAGGTCTCCATGGAGCCTGAAGTATTCAATCACAATGCAATTTGTGTGTTGCATCGTCAATGTGAGGGGACGAAGGTTACAGTAATTTGGCTGCTTTCCATCGGAACCAGCTACTAGCCTCCCAGCAAAAGTTCCACACGGTGACGGTATATGCGTTATTTTCTAGGAGAGAAGTTGGCATAGAGTCGGCAGTATTAAATCGCCCCGCAATTTGTGTGTTACATTGTCATTATGAGGGGACGAGAGTTACAATAAACTGGCTGTTTTCCATCGGAAACAAGCTACTAGACTCCCGGCAATAGTTACATAAGATGAGAGTATCTGCGTTATTCGTTGGAGAGAAATCGGCATGCAGTATATAGTATTCAATCGCGACGGAATTTGTGTGTTGCATCGTCAGTCTGAGGGGAAAGTGTTACAGTAGACTGGCTGTTTTCCATCGCTAATAAAGTTACTTGACTGGCAGGAGAAGTTTCATACCTTGACCGTAGCCACGTTAATCGCTTTTAGAGAGGCAGGCAGTGAGCCTGTGGCACTGAATCACGACGAAATTTGTGTGTTGCATCGTTAATATGAGGGGACGAGGGTTACAGTAATTTGGCTGTTTTTCTTCGGAACCAGCTACTAGACTCCCAGCAATAGTTACACACGGTGACAGTATCTGTTATTCGCTAGGAGAGAAGCTATCATTGAGCCTGTAGTATTCAACTGCGACGCAATTTGTGTGTTGCATCTTCAATATGAGGGTCTCACGGTCACATTTAACTAGCTGTTTTCCACCGCAAAAAATCTACTTGACTCCCAGGAGAAGTTCCAAACGCTGACCGTAGACGCGTTAGTCGCTTAAGGAGAGGTCGGAAGGGAGCATGTGGTACTGAATTGCGACGCAATTTGTGTGCTGCATAGACAATATGAGGGGACGAGTGTTACAGTAAACTGGCTATTTTCAATCGGAAGCAAGCTACTAGACTCCCAGCAAAAAGTTCCACACGGTGACAATAGCTGCGTTAGTCGCTTGGAGAGAGGTCGGCATGGAGCCTGTGGTATGTAATCGCGACGCAATTTGTGTGCTGCATCGTCAATATGAGGGGACGAGGGTCACAGTAAACTGGCCGTGGTGCTACGGAAACAAGCTTCTATAAATCTAATTGAGTTGTCATTGCGAACGACACGGAGATGGCGCGTACTCGAATGAGACAGCGTTACCATCACCTGACTGTGAAAACGGCCTCATTGTGGGCCTCCACTCGGCCGGTTGGTCGACTCACACAGTAGCCGTATTTGTGAGGCATTTGGATGTGACAGTGGCCCAGTGTTGGACTGCATGGGAACGTGACGGCGCGCATTATCGTCGTGAAGGTCCACCACGTCTGATCACCACGTGGAAGGATCGGCGCATTGTGCGCTAAGCACTTGGCGAACCGTTCACGTGTGTGCCTGCCACCATAGATGTAATGGAGTCCACGCAACATTCTGTGTCGTCCATCGTTGGTTGCCGTTAACACCATAACACATACAAATGGCGCCATGATCAGGAGTGATGCACATGTGGTGAATGGCGGCGCTTGCTTGTAGCGATGACTCACGGTTGTGCACCACTACCCTGCATGGCCACCGTCGGCGCGTTCGGCGGCGACCTGGGGGAGAGGTCCCCCATCCTCCCCTTGTTCTGGAGCGGCACGGCGGTGGTACTCGTGGCGTCACGGTCCGGGGAGCCATTGGGTATGACTTCAGGTGGTGGCTGGTAGTGACTGAGGGAATTATGACGGCAAAACGGTTCCTCATGTGTTACCTCTCATGTAACAGTATCGTGGGCCACTTTTCGACAGGGCAATGCTCGCTCACTCAAGGAACGTGCATCTGTGGACTGTCTGGGTGATGACGAGCTACTTTAGTCGCCATTAATGTCTCCAGATCCGTCCCTGTAGGAACATTTGTGGGATCATCTACGACGTTAACTTTGTACCAGTGAGTGTCCAGGATATTGAGAAGCAGTTACAACTGCTGTGGACAAGCTCGTCTTGAGAGGAGGATAAGAGGGTGTTATGACAACCTTCCCAACCGAGCCAGCCACAGGAGGTGTGACTTAGTAATGACTCACACTGCCAATTTATTTCCAAATTTGACTCTGTCAAGTTTCAATTCGTTACCTGTTCCGCTCCTGGATGCTTCGCTTCTATTGCAAAGAACTGTATTTGTACGAAGTACCGTCCGCTACGCCTTGTTCATCATTTATTATGACGTAGAATCTTTCTCGACTGCAAAAAAATCTGTGTTCCTCAACAATTGAGGTTTTAGAGTTCTATGAGGGATGTAAAAACAAGACTGTGCTCGGTAATCGGCGATGAATTTATCACTACCTGTCGGCAGGTTGTTGTGACGTAGTGCTCCTTGGCCCGAGGCAAGGCAAAGAGATTCAGACGGACGGCTGCGTAACAGTTTTCAGCTGATTACCCTGAGTGATGGCTCGCACGTATATGGGCAACTGTTGGAGGCCAGCTGGCAGTAACAGATGGTCTCTCGATGCCATCCTGCTGAGCCGCATAGAACGCCAGCCTGTGGTCGACGCGCATAGGAAGCAGCGTCGTGACTGGCAACTTGCCGAGGATCGCTTTATTGTGCAACAACGTCCACTTTACGCTGCATTTCGATTTTACGCGAGGACAGCTGGCGTATCAGTCGAAGGACATAAGGAACTGAGACGCTCTATTAGCAACACTTTTCTCAGGCAACATCCACATATGCCGCTGAATGTACCCACAGAAATACACCATTGTACGACCAGTAGTTCAGCAGATATGACGGCGGAGAGTGAGAGGCGTGAAAAAAGGCCGCACCATGCATGGCGTTTAAGTTTATTGCTTCTTTGCACTCACTCTATCCGCAACACGTTTCGCAGTCGGTATCCACATGTGCCGCTGAGTGTGCTGCACAATTATATCATTGTACCACACATAGTTCAGCAGATTCGACGCCATGAACATAAATCTGTGTGAAAATGAAACTGCAGGGTGAAATTCTCTAGACATACCGGTGAAATAAGTGTAAAAATAAGCGTGAAATACGTTAAACACAGGGTTATTCACGAAGATATACGAATATTTTAATATGGTATTCTAGAAGTAGAACTAAAGAAAAAAGTTCATATAGTTACGGAGTTATGGCTAGTAGACGTTTTTGCCTGAAATTTAGCAACTTCGCTAATATGAAACCATCGAAAAACTGTACGAGGTTAAAGTAAAGCATGATTTCCATTTATTTTGTTGTTATTGGTCTGGTGAATCGAATAAAACATGTCCCAGACGGGTATCTGCAGTAGTTTTTCAGAACATCCAGAGAAGCAAAGTTTATTATACAAGTAAATTTCTTTACTTTCCGTTAAGAATGTAGAAAGTTTGTCAGTGTTGGCAACCGATAGTGAGACAATTTTGAACATTTACTGTGAATGTATTGTGAAATTGTATGTACACTGTACTACTCCCTTAACACCGAGCTTCGTTTTTTCCGGTGTAACATGAATTCACTTGTGCTATGTTATTAATAAAATTAGATTATCTGACACATTCATAGTTTCAGTTAACATTATTGCCATCAACTTTCCAAAATTAAGTTCTCTACAACTTCCGATGAAAGTTTTGTGCAATTGTCTGGAATTTAAAAAGCAAATTGTGGCACGTAGTTAATAAATTAATAATTAAAAGTAATTAAATAATTAAAAATTTTAAGAAATGACTTCTTTGTTTCTCTGGATCTTGTGGGAAAATACTGCAGATACAAGTCTGGGACACGTTTTATTCGATTCACCAGACCAATAACAACAAAATAAATGGAAATCATGCTTTACTTTAACCTCGTAAAGTTTTGCAATGGCTTCATATCAGCGAAGTTGCTACATTTCACGAAAAACTTTTATTAACCATAACTAAACATTTGCGAACCTATGTTCGTATGAACTTTTTTCTTTAGTTTTACTTGTACAATAACATATTAAAATATTTGCATATCTTCGTGAATAGCCCTGTATGTGTAAAATGTGACAATGTGCGAATATGAGCAAGTCCACAGATAAAAAGCTCACCATAGACACCTGGAACGATTTAAATCAAATTTGGTAGACATATTAGTTACAATCAGAAAAGAAATACTTTAGGGATAAATGTCGCCAGCCTCCTATTGGGGTGAGTGTGAGAAAATGAAGTGGCAGCACGAGAAGATGGACAGAAAGCTAAGGGAAAGGAGGATGGATGTAGGTACAGATAGGACATGGACAGAGATAAGGGGAGGGGGAAATAGAGAGAGGGGGGGGGAGGAGATGATTAGAGAAAAGAAAAAGAAGATGATGGACACAGACAAGGGGGAAGGAAGAGATGGGCAGACAGTTGAGGGAGGAGGACACAAACAGATAGAGGAGAAGGACTAGAGCAAGGGATGGACAGAGAGACGGAGGGTGAACAGGGAGAGATGGGGAAGGAGACTAGCAAAGAGAGGGGAAGGAGGACACAAACAGATAGAGGAGAAGGACTAAATGGGCAGAGCAACGGATGGACAGAGAGACGGAGGATGAACAGAGAGAAATGGAGAAGGAGACTGGCAAAGAGAGGGGAAGTAGGAGATGGAATTAGAGGGGGGGGGAGAGGAGGCGGTCAGGGTGTGAAGGAGCAGATAGAAGGGGGAGCGGTAGATTGACAGAGAGAGGGGGGAGGAAGAGATGGACAGTGAGAGGGGCAGGAGGAGACAGTTGGAGAGTGAGGCGTGGAGGAAGTGGACGGAGCAGGGGTTTGCGGAGATTGACAGAGGCAGGGAGGTTTGGAGGTGATGGACAGAGAGGATGGTTAGAGGGAGGAGGGAAGAGTGGAGTATAAAGGGAGAGGAAATGGGCAGAGAGATGGGGGAGGTGGGGGTGGATAGAGAGAGGGGGAAGGAGGAGATGGATAGAGTGGAGAACGAGGATATGGACAGAGAGAGGAGCAGGTGGATTAGTCGAAGACTGGAAGAAATAAATGAATACCCAGAGAACGCCGGAGTTCTCAGCTGTAATAAGAACTGGGTAACTCGATTATTTGCGCCTTGCAGTTGTGTAAACGGCTCTTGCCTAGTTGATGTGCTCTGTTCTCTGTGACAACTGAATATCTCTCAGAATTTACTGTTGAGACTCCAAATTAATTTCGACAAATGTATTTATTAAGCCAGAAGGTATTTCGCTGTTATAAAGAGGATCTGTCGTAATATGAATTTTCAATGATGAGATGACTATAATGTTAGAAGTAGATACCTTGAGTTACCTAGTTGTAATACTTCAGTAGTGTACAATGTTGGGATACTTAAGTGGTCCCTGCGTCAATAACACACTCTACATTGTCAAAGACGTTATTTTCCTCCATTATGCTGTAAAGCGTATGCTTGATTTCTAAATTCTCGTGTAGCGTTAGTTTGGTGGCAATGAGTTCCAGAGGGAAAAGAAGAGTGGAACTGTTCTACGGCATTTAGAGTTCGATGCTGGTATGTATTACAATATTCTTCTGAAGTACCTTAGTTTTGAAACACATTGGACTCCTTTATGTCTCTCTTGTGTTTTCTGTATACACTAAATAATAACATTAAAAATAATCATTCTAGTTTTTTGATATGCTTGTTAAATCAAATAGTGAAGAATATTTTAATTATAAAATCGGCAATTTTACAAAACATGTAGCTGTCGTTCTGTAGGTAGCATTGATCCTTTGTATGTCCTGGACCAGAAGCAGCCACTTTACCTTCTGCTTTGCGTGCCTGTGATGACAATCTTAATTCAGATTCGTCATCTGATATCTCTCCTGCTATTTACGAGTACCAACCATCATACGAGTATGATGATGAACCAGATGAAGACCCTCAAAAGTGGGCGGTTGTTTCATTTTTAAGCATTTAAAGCCAGCTGATGCTAACAAAATTAAACAGGAGTCCATGGAGAGAGCCCTTTAAACGATAGAATTGAGAAGACTTGTAAGAAATTCTTTAAAGAATAAGCAACTCTATGGAAAAATTGGAATATCCAGAACAATGGGGGAAAAGGTTTCCAACATAACACAGCAGTGGAAAGAATCCTACGTTTCATCCAGTGAAGTGCATGCTCCAGGAGCATGAAAGAGTCTTGTCGAGACAAATGTTCAAATGCGTGTGTCTTCTTGTGGGACCAAACTAGTGAGGTCATCGGTCAGTAGACTTACACACTAATTAAACTAACTTACGCTAAGAACTACATACATACCCATGCCCCAGGGAGGACTCGAACCTCCGGCGGGAGGGGCTGCGCAAACCGTGACAAGGCGCCTCAAACCGCGCGGCCACTCCGCGCTGCCCTTGTCGACACAACTGCAGAAGGAAGTGTTATATAAAGGTAACACATTCATGGTGAGCATTTGTGAAAGGTATTATAGAGACTTAAGAGAGATAAAGGAACTTTATTCACAGTAACACATACGAGATCTTTAGAAAATGGAAATGAGGGTGTGACATCGTTGGCTGGGAAGCCCCATCCGGGGAAGTTCGGCCCTCAAGAGCAAGTCTTATTTCAGTCGACGCCGGTGACGAGGATGAAATGATGACGACGACAACACAACACCCAGTCCCCGAGCGGAGAAAATCTCCAACCCGGCCGGGAATCGAATCTGGGCCCGCTTGCATGGGAGGCGTGCGCGTACCACCCGGCTAAAGAGGCGGACGAGATCTTTAGAAAGACTCGAATACTAGTGGATTGAAAAAGAAGTGTTTCATTCTTACCTCCTTCTTGCCAAAGGGAATGAATCCGAGTTTGTAAGAACATGTTTTTAATGTATTTGGATTCCTTAAGGTGGTGTAGATACAGCGATGAAGAAACTAACATTCGAAAACACTAGTGAAGAAGTGGATGGTGTGAGGGATTACCCTGAATGTTTTCCAGTTGTAGAATCGCACAACTGTCGCTCTAGTACGACATGAAATTCCTAAGTTCTTAACATGATATCACACTCACGTACTTCCCGTACAAATCTGCGTGTACAAACTTCAGATCTCTGTACACATCCATCCTGCATCCAACAACAGGTAGAGTGATTTGATATCCCTCTGCAAGTCAGTGCTTTACTCAATACGATTGAAGTATCGCCCATGTTACATTCTACTACATCAGGGAGATGCAGAAGGATGTGAATCATCGTCTGAAGGGGCTATGAATGAGTTCTGACCATGACAGCTGTTTTTTCAAATTTTGTGGTATGTAGAAGCTAATGAATAACAGTGTATACTCTGGAGATCTGACATTGCAATGTATTATAAAAACAATTCTTGCCTCGTTCAACATTACTATACATTTCTTTACAAATAAATGTTTATGATAGCACGTGTTTTATTTGGGAAATCATCAGCAGGTAACTCGTCATCTAGACCACTGCAACAAGCAGATATATCCTTTTTTAGTGAAAAGAAATAAATTTTGAAAGGACCTTCAGCCTAAAAGTACTGACCTTTTCAAACTAAATGAGCACACCAGATCGAAAACCCGCAACTGCCTAGTGATTATCGACCAATTAGTATACTGCCTGCTGTTTCCAAAGCACTTGAATATATCGTTCATGATCAAATCACTGAACACCTGCATGAATTCAGCCTATATAACAAATTTCAATCCGGTTTCCCTAAACATCATAGCACAAACACTGCTCTAATTAATGTAACTGATGACCTGAAGTATGCCATCCACAGTCGAAAAGCAACAATATTGACGCTACTAGATTTCAGCAAAGCTTTTGATACTGTTAACTTTGGCATATTGCTCAGAAAATTGCATCAGCTTAATTTCTCAGATAGTGCAATGAGATGGTTTGAAAGCCACTTAAAATACAGACAGCATTGTGTTGTCTGCGTAAATGAAAAATCTTCCTGGAAACATGTCTCCTCGGGAGTGCCACAAGGATCAGTGTTAAGACCACTTTCGTTTTCTTTATATGTCAACGATATTTCGTCGGTTCTGTCCTCTCGTAAATATCATTCCTATGCGGACGACCTCCAGCTCTACCTAAGCGTCCGACTTGAAGATATACACACTGCAATCGCTCAGATGAATGATGATCTGTCCTTAGTAGCGGCCGGCCGCAGTGGCCGTGCGGTTCTGGGCGCTACAGTCTGGAGCCGAACGACTGCTCCGGTCGCAGGTTCGAATCCTGCCTCGGGCATGGATGTGTATGATGTCCTTAGGTTAGTTAGGTTTAAGTAGTTCTAAGTTCTAGGCGACTGATGACCTCAGAAGTTAAGTCCCATAGCGCTCAGAGCCATTTGAACCATTTTTTGAGTTGGAACTCCGCCGAGACTAGCCACACAGTCCACGACTGCAGTGCCCTAGACCACTCGGCTAATCTCGCGCGGCAGTAAAGAAGAAACAACGTGAAGAATACAGAACGTAATCAGTAGACATAACAGTAGACAGAGATGTCTTCGTTTTTTTCCCAACTTAACGGATTTCTGCACACATTCTGACAACTGGTTAATGTGCTCAGTATGGGGTGTGACTACCTTTGGTACAAAACAGGCCTGACAACGACGGTAGACGCTTGGAATGATGTCATCATTCTGATGTTGACGTAATAACGCCCATTTCTGCCGCAGAGCTGCTCGAAAGTCTTGGGAAGTAGTTGGGAAGTAGTTGGTGGACGCTGAAGTGATGGAAACCGTCTCCGCTGTCCATCCCAGACATGCTCTATGGGATTCAAATCCGAAGAGCGAGCTGGCCCCGCCATGCGTGCAATATCTTTCGCTCCTAGAGAAACATCGACCATCCATACTCTTTAAGGTCGAACACTATCGTCCATCAATACGACGTCTGGGTCGACAGCACTTCGCAACAGCCGCGCGCGAGATCCCGAGGTCTCCTCACGGTACGTGACAGCAGTCAAACCTTGCTGATTCACCAGTACAGTTTCACGGAGGGGTGTTCATGTTGTCAACTTAGTACCTACCCACACCGATGTCGGTCGCTCTTCACAATGTTTGGGTTCCGAAATAGTGTTCCACGTGTCCTCCAAATGCGGATCCGTGGAGAATCGCTCTCCAGGTCAACTCGGGACTCAACTGTGAAAAGAACACTGGCCCACTCCTCGACCGTCCGGGCGCCACGTCGGCGGCTCCACTTCTGTGAGGTAAACATACAGAAACCAACAGCACTGGTCACTCTTCCGCACGCCGTTTGCCTCGGTACAACGAGGTCATGGGGTGCTGCGAGGTCAGGTGCCAGTTGCCGTGCAGTACTGAGGCGGTACCGTCGTGCCCTAACAGCCAAATAACGGCCCATTCTTTCTGATGTCACACGTGGTCGGCCCTGCCTTGGTCTCCAGGATACAGTTTCGGTCTCTATAAACGGTCGCCTCATCCGAGAAACAACAGAACGATTCACATTAAGCCATCGGGCCTCGTCAGTTTGCGACTCTTCTGCTTCCATTCTTCCTACGGCATCCGGAGAGACTGTAGGGGTCCTATCTGTGCCATACTCCACCGTCCTAGACTGTGTACACAGCGATTGTGGGTGTGGGACTACCCTGCAAACCGCCTGATAGCTGCCCTGACGTCACTGCTGGCGTGGTTGTCCATTGACCGGAATGCTTTCTTTCCTCCGTGCAGAACACAATCGTAACGAGATGTATTGCACTTTGTTCGATTATATCGTGAATTAGACACAAGGCGGGGAAATAGGAATTTGTTGCTTCAATTTTGGACAGCAGTGCACAAAACTGCACACCAGACAAGTACATGTTAACAGATAAAATTTACATTACATGTTAGCAAACTTCTCTTTTTCAGCGATATCGATGGAAGCTGAAGAAATGAATTAAAATTTGTCCCACAGCCGGGACTTGAACTCGCGTCTCCGCAGCACTGTGGCAAACGTTGCTGCACGGTCTACCCAAGTCGAATGCCCGCCCCAGCACCAACTTCAGATCACATCTCCAGCTTATTTTCTCCTAAATCGTCAACCCTTTTCAGAAATATTTTCTTGCTATAGTGAGTCCGCATTTAATATTCTCTCTAGTTCGTTACCCGACAGTTAGTTTTCCGCCCAACTGGCACAACTCATCTACTTACTGTGATGACTCATTTCGTGATCTATTTCTCACTCAGTTAATACGAATGCACTGCATAAGCCATGTTTCGCCTTTCTTCAAGTTCATCTTGTAACTCATTTTTAATACACTATCCATTCAGTTCAGATGGTACTCAAAGTCCCTTGCCGTCCCTCATGGAATCAGAATGTCACCGACAAACCTCAAACTGATTGTTCAATTGGAAACAATGCGTAGTACTAAACTAGTTCGGTGTATCTAGTCGAATGCAAATCAAAGATGTATTTTAGTTTCTATCTAATTAATACAACGTGATTAAATCATTAATTACACCGTGAACATTCAACACAGATTGAATTTAAGGACGGAAGTGATTTACAAGATGTGCTTCGAGAACTCAGATGGAAATACCTCGAGGGAAGGCAACGTCCTTTTCGGGGAACAATGTTGAGAAAGTTTAAAGAACCGGCATTTCAAGCCAAGTCCAGAACGATTCTACTGCAGCCAACATTAGATTTCCCATAAAGACCAGGAAGATAGGGTGCGAGAAGTTATGACACATAGAAAGCCATATAGGCAGTTCGTTTTCCTCTCGCTCTGCTTTTCAGTGCAAGATGAAAGGAGATGACTAGTGGTGGTACAGGGTGGGGTAGCCTGCACGGTGGTACAGGGTGGGGTAGCCTGTACGGTGGTACAGGGTGGGGTAGCCTGCACGGTGGTACAGGGTGGGGTAGCCTGCACGGTGGTACAGGGTGGGGTAGCCTGCACGGTGGTACAGGGTGGGGTAGCCTGCACGGTGGTACAGGGTGGGGTAGCCTGCACGGTGGTGCAGGGTGGGGTAGCCTGCACGGTGGTACAGGGAGGGGTAGCCTGCACGGTGGTACAGGGTGGGGTAGCCTGCACGGTGGTACAGGGTGGGGTAGCCTGCACGGTGGTACAGGGTGGGGAAGCCTGCACGGTGGTACAGGGTGGGGTAGCCTGCACGGTGGTACAGGGTGGGGTAGCCTGCACGGTGGTACAGGGTGGGGTAGCCTGCACGGTGGTACAGGGTGGGGTAGCCTGCACGGTGGTACAGGGTGGGGTAGCCTGCACGGTGGTACATGGTGGGGTAGCCTGCACGGTGGTACAGGGTGGGGTAGCCTGCACGGTGGTACAGGGTGGGGTAGCCTGCACGGTGGTACAGGGTGGGGTAGCCTGCACGGTGGTACAGGGTGGGGTAGCCTGCACGGTGGTACAGGGTGGGGTAGCCTGCACGGTGGTACAGGGTGGGGTAGCCTGCACGGTGGTACAGGGTGGGGTAGCCTGCACGGTGGTACAGGGTGGGGTAGCCTGCACGGTGGTACAGGGTGGGGTTGCCTGCACGGTGGTACAGGGTGGGGTAGCCTGCACGGTGGTACAGGGTGGGGTAGCCTGCACAGTGGTACAGGGTGGGGTAGCCTGCACGGTGGTACAGGGTGGGGTAGCCTCCACGGTGGTACAGGGTGGGGTAGCCTGCACGGTGGTACAGGGTGGGGTAGCCTGCACGGTGGTACAGGGTGGGGTAGCCTGCACGGTGGTACAGGGTGGGGTAGCCTGCACGGTGGTACAGGGTGGGGTAGCCTGCACGGTGGTACAGGGTGGGGTAGCCTGCACGGTGGTACAGGGTGGGGTAGCCTGCACGGTGGTACAGGGTGGGGTAGCCTGCACGGTGGTACAGGGTGGGGTAGCCTGCACGGTGGTACAGGGTGGGGTAGCCTGCACGGTGGTGCAGGGTGGGGTAGCCTGCACGGTGGTACAGGGAGGGGTAGCCTGCACGGTGGTACAGGGTGGGGTAGCCTGCACGGTGGTACAGGGTGGGGTAGCCTGCACGGTGGTACAGGGTGGGGTAGCCTGCACGGTGGTACAGGGTGGGGAAGCCTGCACGGTGGTACAGGGTGGGGTAGCCTGCACGGTGGTACAGGGTGGGGTAGCCTGCACGGTGGTACAGGGTGGGGTAGCCTGCACGGTGGTACAGGGTGGGGTAGCCTGCACGGTGGTACAGGGTGGGGTAGCCTGCACGGTGGTACAGGGTGGGGTAGCCTGCACGGTGGTACAGGGTGGGGTAGCCTGCACGGTGGTACAGGGTGGGGTAGCCTGCACGGTGGTACAGGGTGGGGTAGCCTGCACGGTGGTACAGGGTGGGGTAGCCTGCACGGTGGTACAGGGTGGGGTAGAATGCACGGTGGTACAGGGTGGGGTAGCCTGCACGGTGGTACAGGGTGGGGTAGCCTGCACGGTGGTACAGGGTGGGGTAGCCTGCACGGTGGTACAGGGTGGGGTAGCCTGCACGGTGGTACAGGGTGGGGTAGCCTGCACGGTGGTACAGGGTGGGGTAGCCTGCACGGTGGTACAGGGTGGGGTAGCCTGCACGGTGGTACAGGGTGGGGTAGCCTGCACGGTGGTACAGGGTGGGGTAGCCTGCACGGTGGTACAGGGTGGGGTAGCCTGCACGGTGGTACAGGGTGGGGTAGCCTGCACGGTGGTACAGGGTGGGGTAGCCTGCACGGTGGTACAGGGTGGGGTAGCCTGCACGGTGGTACAGGGTGGGGTAGCCTGCACGGTGGTACAGGGTGGGGTAGCCTGCACGGTGGTACAGGGTGGGGTAGCCTGTACGGTGGTACAGGGTGGGGTAGCCTGCACGGTGGTACAGGGTGGGGTAGCCTGCACGGTGGTACAGGGTGGGGTAGCCTGCACGGTGGTACAGGGTGGGGTAGCATGCACGGTGGTACAGGGTGGGGTAGCCTGCACGGTGGTACAGGGTGGGGTAGCCTGCACGGTGGTACAGGGTGGGGTAGCCTGCACGGTGGTACAGGGTGGGGTAGCCTGCACGGTGGTACAGGGTGGGGTAGCCTGCACGGTGGTACAGGGTGGGGTAGCCTGCACGGTGGTACAGGGTGGGGTAGCCTGCACGGTGGTACAGGGTGGGGTAGCCTGCACGGTGGTACAGGGTGGGGTAGCCTGCACGGTGGTACAGGGTGGGGTAGCCTGCACGGTGGTACAGGGTGGGGTAGCCTGCACGGTGGTACAGGGTGGGGTAGCCTGCACGGTGGTACAGGGTGGGGTAGCCTGCACGGTGGTACAGGGTGGGGTAGCCCGCACGGTGGTACAGGGTGGGGTAGCCCGCACGGTGGTAGAGGGTGGGGTAGCCTGCACGGTGGTACAGGGTGGGGTAGCCTGCACGGTGGTACAGGGTGGGGTAGCCTGCACGGTGGTACAGGGTGGGGTAGCCTGCACGGTGGTACAGGGTGGGGTAGCCTGCACTGTGGTGCAGGGTGGGGTAGCCTGCACGGTGGTGCAGGGTGGGGTAGCCTGCACGGTGGTGCAGGGTGGGGTAGCCTGCACGGTGGTGCAGGGTGGGGTAGCCTGCACGGTCGTGCAGGGTGGGGTAGCCTGCACGGTGGTGCAGGGTGGGCTAGCCTGCACGGTGGTGCAGGGTGGGGTAGCCTGCACGGTGGTGCAGGGTGGGGTAGCCTGCACGGTGGTGCAGGGTGGGGTAGCCTGCACGGTGGTGCAGGGTGGGGTAGCCTGCACGGTGGTGCAGGGTGGGGTAGCCTGCACGGTGGTGCAGGGTGGGGTAGCCTGCACGGTGGTGCAGGGTGGGGTAGCCTGCACGGTGGTGCAGGGTGGGGTAGCCTGCACGGTGGTGCAGGGTGGGGTAGCCTGCACGGTGGTGCAGGGTGGGGTAGCCTGCACGGTGGTGCAGGGTAGGGTAGCCTGCACGGTGGTGCAGGGTGGGGTAGCCTGCACGGTGGTACTGGGTGGGGTAGCCTGCACGGTGGTGCAGGGTGGGGTAGCCTGCACGGTGGTGCAGGGTGGGGTAGCCTGCACGGTGGTGCAGGGTGGGGTAGCCTGCACGGTGGTGCAGGGTGGGGTAGCCTGCACGGTGGTGCAGGGTGGGGTAGCCTGCACGGTGGTGCAGGGTGGGGTAGCCTGCACGGTGGTGCAGGGTGGGGTAGCCTGCACGGTGGTGCAGGGTGGGGTAGCCTGCAAGGTGGTGCAGGGTGGGGTAGCCTGCACGGTGGTGCAGGGTGGGGTAGCCTGCACGGTGGTGCAGGGTGGGGAAGCCTGCACGGTGGTGCAGGGTGGGGAAGCCTGCACGGTGGTGCAGGGTGGGGAAGCCTGCACGGTGGTGCAGGGGGGGGAAGCCTGCACGGTGGTGCAGGGTGGGGAAGCCTGCAGGTGGTGCAGGGTGGGGAAGCCTGCACGGTGGTGCAGGGTGGGGAAGCCTGCACGGTGGTGCAGGGTGGGGAAGCCTGCACGGTGGTGCAGGGTGGGGAAGCCTGCACGGTGGTGCAGGGTGGGGAAGCCTGCACGGTGGTGCAGGGTGGGGAAGCCTGCACGGTGGTGCAGGGTGGGGAAGCCTGCACGGTGGTGCAGGGTGGGGTAGCCTGCACGGTGGTGCAGGGTGGGGAAGCCTGCACGGTGGTGCAGGGTGGGGAAGCCTGCACGGTGGTGCAGGGTGGGGAAGCCTGCACGGTGGTGCAGGGTGGGGAAGCCTGCACGGTGGTGCAGGGTGGGGAAGCCTGCACGGTGGTGCAGGGTGGGGAAGCCTGCACGGTGGTGCAGGGTGGGGAAGCCTGCACGGTGGTGCAGGGTGGGGAAGCCTGCACGGTGGTGCAGGGTGGGGAAGCCTGCACGGTGGTGCAGGGTGGGGAAGCCTGCACGGTGGTGCAGGGTGGGGAAGCCTGCACGGTGGTGCAGGGTGGGGAAGCCTGCACGGTGGTGCAGGGTGGGGTAGCCTGCACGGTGGTGCAGGGTGGGGTAGCCTGCACGGTGGTGCAGGGTGGGGTAGCCTGCACGGTGGTGCAGGGTGGGGTAGCCTGCACGGTGGTGCAGGGTGGGGTAGCCTGCACGGTGGTGCAGGGTGGGGTAGCCTGCACGGTGGTGCAGGGTGGGGAAGCCTGCACGGTGGTGCAGGGTGGGGTAGCCTGCACGGTGGTGCAGGGTGGGGTAGCCTGCACGGTGGTGCAGGGTGGGGAAGCCTGCACGGTGGTGCAGGGTGGGGTAGCCTGCACGGTGGTGCAGGGTGGGGTAGCCTGCACGGTGGTGCAGGGTGGGGTAGCCTGCACGGTGGTGCAGGGTGGGGAAGCCTGCACGGTGGTGCAGGGTGGGGAAGCCTGCACGGTGGTGCAGGGTGGGGTAGCCTGCACGGTGGTGCAGGGTGGGGAAGCCTGCACGGTGGTGCAGGGTGGGGAAGCCTGCACGGTGGTGCAGGGTGGGGAAGCCTGCACGGTGGTGCAGGGTGGGGAAGCCTGCACGGTGGTGCAGGGTGGGGAAGCCTGCACGGTGGTGCAGGGTGGGGAAGCCTGCACGGTGGTGCAGGGTGGGGAAGCCTGCACGGTGGTGCAGGGTGGGGAAGCCTGCACGGTGGTGCAGGGTGGGGAAGCCTGCACGGTGGTGCAGGGTGGGGAAGCCTGCACGGTGGTGCAGGGTGGGGAAGCCTGCACGGTGGTGCAGGGTGGGGAAGCCTGCACGGTGGTGCAGGGTGGGGAAGCCTGCACGGTGGTGCAGGGTGGGGTAGCCTGCACGGTGGTGCAGGGTGGGGTAGCCTGCACGGTGGTGCAGGGTGGGGTAGCCTGCACGGTGGTGCAGGGTGGGGAAGCCTGCACGGTGGTGCAGGGTGGGGAAGCCTGCACGGTGGTGCAGGGTGGGGAAGCCTGCACGGTGGTGCAGGGTGGGGAAGCCTGCACGGTGGTGCAGGGTGGGGAAGCCTGCACGGTGGTGCAGGGCGGGGAAGCCTGCGCGCTGGAGCAGGGTGGGGTAGCCTGCGCGGTGGTGCAGGGTGGGGAAGCCTGCGCGGTGGTGCAGGGTGGGGAAGCCTGCGCGGTGGTGCAGGGTGGGGAAGCCTGGGCGGTGGTGCAGGGTGGGGAAGCCTGCGCGGTGGTGCAGGGTGGGGAAGCCTGCGCGGTGGTGCAGGGTGGGGAAGCCTGCGCGGTGGTGCAGGGTGGGGAAGCCTGCGCGGTGGTGCAGGGTGGGGAAGCCTGCGCGGTGGTGCAGGGTGGGGAAGCCTGCGCGGTGGTGCAGGGTGGGGAAGCCTGCGCGGTGGTGCAGGGTGGGGAAGCCTGCGCGGTGGTGCAGGGTGGGGAAGCCTGCGCGGTGGTGCAGGGTGGGGAAGCCTGCGCGGTGGTGCAGGGTGGGGAAGCCTGCGCGGTGGTGCAGGGTGGGGAAGCCTGCGCGGTGGTGCAGGGTGGGGAAGCCTGCGCGGTGGTGCAGGGTGGGGAAGCCTGCGCGGTGGTGCAGGGTGGGGAAGCCTGCGCGGTGGTGCAGGGTGGGGAAGCCTGCGCGGTGGTGCAGGGTGGGGAAGCCTGCGCGGTGGTGCAGGGTGGGGAAGCCTGCGCGGTGGTGCAGGGTGGGGAAGCCTGCGCGGTGGTGCAGGGTGGGGAAGCCTGCGCGGTGGTGCAGGGTGGGGTAGCCTGCGCGGTGGTGCAGGGTGGGGTAGCCTGCGCGGTGGTGCAGGGTGGGGTAGCCTGCGCGGTGGTGCAGGGTGGGGTAGCCTGCGCGGTGGTGCAGGGTGGGGTAGCCTGCGCGGTGGTGCAGGGTGGGGAAGCCTGCGCGGTGGTGCAGGGTGGGGAAGCCTGCGCGGTGGTGCAGGGTGGGGAAGCCTGCGCGGTGGTGCAGGGTGGGGAAGCCTGCGCGGTGGTGCAGGGTGGGGAAGCCTGCGCGGTGGTGCAGGGTGGGGAAGCCTGCGCGGTGGTGCAGGGTGGGGAAGCCTGCGCGGTGGTGCAGGGTGGGGAAGCCTGCGCGGTGGTGCAGGGTGGGGAAGCCTGCGCGGTGGTGCAGGGTGGGGAAGCCTGCGCGGTGGTGCAGGGTGGGGAAGCCTGCGCGGTGGTGCAGGGTGGGGAAGCCTGCGCGGTGGTGCAGGGTGGGGAAGCCTGCGCGGTGGTGCAGGGTGGGGAAGCCTGCGCGGTGGTGCAGGGTGGGGAAGCCTGCGCGGTGGTGCAGGGTGGGGAAGCCTGCGCGGTGGTGCAGGGTGGGGAAGCCTGCGCGGTGGTGCAGGGTGGGGAAGCCTGCGCGGTGGTGCAGGGTGGGGAAGCCTGCGCGGTGGTGCAGGGTGGGGAAGCCTGCGCGGTGGTGCAGGGTGGGGAAGCCTGCGCGGTGGTGCAGGGTGGGGAAGCCTGCGCGGTGGTGCAGGGTGGGGAAGCCTGCGCGGTGGTGCAGGGTGGGGAAGCCTGCGCGGTGGTGCAGGGTGGGGAAGCCTGCGCGGTGGTGCAGGGTGGGGAAGCCTGCGCGGTGGTGCAGGGTGGGGAAGCCTGCGCGGTGGTGCAGGGTGGGGAAGCCTGCGCGGTGGTGCAGGGTGGGGTAGCCTGCGCGGTGGTGCAGGGTGGGGAAGCCTGCACGGTGGTGCAGGGTGGGGAAGCCTGCACGGTGGTGCAGGGTGGGGAAGCCTGCACGGTGGTGCAGGGTGGGGAAGCCTGCACGGTGGTGCAGGGGGGGGAAGCCTGCACGGTGGTGCAGGGCGGGGAAGCCTGCACGGGGGCGCAGGGCGGGGAAGCCTGCACGGGGGCGCAGGGCGGGGAAGCCTGCACGGGGGCGCAGGGCGGGGAAGCCTGCACGGGGGGGCAGGGCGGGGAAGCCTGCACGGGGGCGCAGGGCGGGGAAGCCTGCACGGGGGCGCAGGGCGGGGAAGCCTGCACGGCGGCGCAGGGCGGGGAAGCCTTCACGGCGGCGCAGGACGGGGAAGCCTTCACGGCGGCGCAGGGCGGGGTAGCCTTCACGGCGGCGCAGGGCGGGGTAGCCTGCACGGCGGCGCAGGGTGGGGTAGCCTGCACGGCGGCGCAGGGCGGGGTAGCCTGCACGGCGGCGCAGGGCGGGGTAGCCTGCACGGTGGTCCAGGGCGTGGTAGCCTGCACGGCGGCGCAGGGCGGGGTAGCCTGCACGGCGGCGCAGGGCGGGGTAGCCTGCACGGCGGCGCAGGGCGGGGTAGCCTGCACGGCGGCGCAGGGCGGGGTAGCCTGCACGGCGGCGCAGGGCGGGGTAGCCTGCACGGCGGCGCAGGGCGGGGTAGCCTGCACGGCGGCGCAGGGCGGGGTAGCCTGCACGGCGGCGCAGGGCGGGGTAGCCTGCACGGCGGCGCAGGGCGGGGTAGCCTGCACGGCGGCGCAGGGCGGGGTAGCCTGCACGGCGGCGCAGGGCGGGGTAGCCTGCACGGCGGCGCAGGGCGGGGTAGCCTGCACGGCGGCGCAGGGCGGGGTAGCCTGCACGGCGGCGCAGGGCGGGGTAGCCTGCACGGCGGCGCAGGGCGGGGTAGCCTGCACGGCGGCGCAGGGCGGGGTAGCCTGCACGGCGGCGCAGGGCGGGGTAGCCTGCACGGCGGCGCAGGGCGGGGTAGCCTGCACGGTGGCGCAGGGGGGGAAGCCTGCACGGCGGCGCAGGGCGGGGAAGCCTGCGCGGCGGCGCAGGGCGGGGTAGCCTGCGCGGCGGCGCAGGGCGGGGAAGCCTGCACGGCGGCGCTGGCGGGGTAGCCTGCACGGCGGTGCAGGTTGGGGTAGAATGCACGGTGGCCCGCACGGTGGCGCAGGGTGGGGTGGCCCGCACAGTGGCGCAGGGTGGGGTACCCCGCACTACACAGTGTACAGTGCTCCACAGAGTGTGTATGCAGATGCAGAGTAGGCCACAAATGCCTCTCTTTTGCGACCGCTTTATCTCAGAGCATCATTTTGAACCTGCATTCTTAATTATTTGCTCGATGTATCTCAATGTCTGTCTTTCTGTATAGTTCTTATCGTCTACACCTCCGTCTTGTACCATGGAAGTTATTTCGCTATGTCTTAACAGATAGCCTACCATCTTGTCCCACCTTGTCAGAGTTTTCCATATATTCCTTTCCTCGCCAAGTCTCTGAAGAACCTCCTGATTCCTTACCTTATCAGTCCACCTAACATTCGTCTGTAGCACCACATCTCAAATGTTTCGATTCTCTTCTGTTCTGGTTTTTCCACAGTCCATTTTCACTTCCATACAATGCTGTGCTCCAAATGTACATTCTCTGAAATTTCCTCCTCGAATTAAAGCCAATGTTGGACACCAGTAGACTTCTCTCGACCAGAAATGCCGTTTTGGTCGGCGCTAGTCTGCTTTTGACGTCCTGCTTGCCCCGTCTGTCATTGGTTATTCTGCAGCCTATGAAGCAGAATTCCTTAACTTCGTCTACTTCGTGACCATCAAACCTGAACTTAAGCATCTTGCTGTTCTCATTTCCGCTACTACTCATTACTTAAGTCTTTCTTCGATTTACTTTCAATCCATATTCTATACTCATTAGACTGTTCATTCCATTCAGCAGATCATGCAATTCTTCCTCACTTTCACTCAGGATAGCAATGTCATCAGCGAATCATTTCACCTTGAATTTTAATGCAGCTGCTGAACCTTTATTTCCATCATTGCTTCCTCGATGTTCAGATTGAACAGTAGGGGCGAAAGGCTACATCCTTGTCTTACAACCTTTTTAGTCCGAGCATTTCGATCTTGGTATTATTATTCCGTATTGGCTCTTGTACATGTTGTATATTATCCGTTTCTCCCTGCAGCTTACCACTATTTTCCTCAGAATTTCAAAAATATTGCACCATTTGACCGTGTCGTACGCTTTCTCCAGCTCGACAAATTCAATTAACATGTCTTGATTTTTCTTTAGTCTTGCTTTCATTATCAACCAGAACGTTGGAACTGCCACTCTGGTGCCTTTAGCTTTCCTAAGGCCAAGCTGATTGTCGTCTAGCACATCCTCAGTTTTCTCTTCCATTCTTCTGTATACTATCCTTGTCAGCGACTTGGATGCATGAGCTGTGAACCTGATTGTGCTATAATTTTCGCGCTTCTCACCACTTGCTATCTTCGGAATGGTGTGGATGATGTTTTTCCGGAAATCAGATGGTATATCGCTAGTCTCATACATCCTAAACATCAACATGAATAGTTTTGTTGCCAGTTCCCCCAACGATTTTAGAAATTGTAATGGAATGTTATCTATCCCTTCTACCTTATTGGATATAGAGTCTTCAAAAGCTCTGGAGACCCTATTTATTCCGTATCACATGGTATCGCGTTATGATGTAAAAATCTGTACTGGAGAAACCAGTTAGAGTCGCAAGACTACAGTACCCGTGGCCGAAACCTTGGTTTTTCGAGTACAGTTTCTGACATTCTGGCGGGGTACCACGTTCAGAAGACTTCCATGTCACTTGATACGCGATTTTACATCCCCGCCAAGCAGTATTTTCAGCTACTCTGCACCTGAACGTTCCTGCACTCGCCCTGTTTACTACATATATTCCACCATATGCCTAACAACAGGCTGGGTCGGTAAAGATATCGTAGCTTGCACTCTTAGTATTCACTGCAGTATTACTGAGAGTGTGAAACACAGCCCTGAGAAGACTCGAAATATATATTTATGCATTTATTTCATCTGGAAATATTTGGGATTTCAGGCCTCTCTTACACTTAAACACACATCCGCAGTGGGGTCGACAATCCAATATGCATAGTACGTGACAAACATCTACACAAATTATAAAAAAGGATGTATGTACATATGTATGTATGTTCCACATCTCCTAAACTACTGGAACGCTTTCAACCAAACTTGGTGCACGTATCACTTAGTCTGGAAAGAGTCAGTGGTGCTAAGAACGACCCACCTGTCAAAGGGGTGGGCTAGGGGTGAAAAACCTGTGTAGCCTTCCACGTGGAAAGACCAGTAGTTCAGTCAAACAGTATTGTACAGTGAGAGCATTTAGAGAATTTGTAAGTAGGCTGTTTAGGTTTTTTATTGGTAACGCCACCTCTGTATGAAAATCACTGGCTGTGCTGTGTGCAGTCTGTGGCTGCTTTGCATTGTTGTAATACTCGCCATTGTAGTGTTGGGCAGCTGGGCTGTTAACAGCGCGTAGCGTTGCGCAGTTGGAGGTGAGCCGCCAGCAGTGGTGGATGTGGGGGGAGAGATGGCGGAGTTTTGTAATTTGTCATGAACTGCTATATATATTATGACTATCAAGGTAAATACATTGTTTGTTCTCTATTAATATCTTTCATTTGCTAACTATCCCTATCAGTAGTTAGTGCCTTCCGTAGTTTGAATCTTTTATTTAGCTGGCAGTAGTGGCGCTCGCTGTACTGCAGTAGTTCGAAGATTTTTGTGAGGTAAGTGATTTCTGGAAGGTATAGTTTAATGTTACTCAGGGCCATTCTTTTGCAGGGATTTTTGAAAGTCAGATTGCGTTGCGCTAAAAATATTGTATGTCAGTTTAAGCACAGTCTTGTATAAATTGTTCAAAGGGGACGTTTCAAATTGCAACGAACTTCACACATCATTTCAAACCTTTACGAAACTTTTTCTCGCCGACAACCAACGTTTTCGCTACTCATGCAGTAAAACTGCCACATGAAGCGTGACGTTTCAATTTATTATTTCTTCACTACTCACTGTATTCGTGACACGTTTTGCAGACGATGTTCACATATATCACTGAATCAGAAATATTACATCATTGAACGCAAGTAGTCCAGGAAATATTACGTCAAAAGCACTGAGATGGATATGTAAGGTGACAGAATAAATGAAGATCAGATCCGTCCCTTACATGGGATCTTTACACACCGCAACGGGAAGCTAAATATGACACGTAACTTACTTTGGCGGTTATGAGCAAATTTGCCTATCAGTATGTAATGCAAAAAGGGATGACACTCTATCGACGGTAATTAACACACTGTTCCTATATGATGCATGTCTATGGGCAGAAGGTGCAACAAGCAGTGAGAGGCGCTTTAGTTTCGAATTCAGAGGGGCGAGAGCAGAGGCAAGGCTGGGCCGTGGGATGTACAACGGAAATCAAAGAGGCGTCCTTAGCCATGTCAACGATCGACCAGGTGACTTGGATTATAATATGCTCGCTGCTCCAGTCATGCGCGTGTATATAGCCGTATTCTAAGACTAGGGATGAGTACAGGTTTTCTCGCATAACGAGAAACATAGGGACAGTTTATGCTGAAAAAATATACTTTCAATGAATGTTAATTTTTTTGTAAAACATTTATGAGCCGAGATAACATATAGGAAAATAGGTAACTAATTTCGATCGTTTCCCATCATGTTCAGTTCAGTTCAGGTAAGAGGACACTATTGTCAATGGATGACATTAGGTAATAAAGATTTTACAAAAATCAGAATTTATTGAAATAATAGATCGCTGTTTCTCCAGTAAGACTTACCCAACACTGATAGCTCATGCGACCCACAGGTGACTCATTGACATCTGCAGTATTATTATTACGCTTGTCAGGAGATCCCGCTTCTTTTGTGTCACACTGTGTTAGACCTAGTGTTATGAAAATCTTCTTCAAGCATTAGACGAAGTGGTTCGTTGAGACTTCTTGACGCATCCACCTTCTTTTGGGTGACGCATCCATCTTCTTTTGGATCTACCAGTGTTTCCTGTTCCTTTACGGATGTATTGCAACAGTTATTTTGGAACACATCCATGCTCATTCTCTTTACATGTTATTTCCATTCTTTTCTGTGTTCGTTACAAATGAAAAACACAATATTCTGTATGTTCTACAGGATTAATTTATTTAGTTAACCGGTTTTTGGCTTACAAGGCCATCATCAGCAGGCTAACGTGACTGTCATCGCGAAAAAATGATAATATTTGTTAACAACACTGGAAAAGATATTACTCATGTAGACTCAGGTATGAACACTCAGTAAATGTCAGCTTTGGCAATGTATTGGAAATTCGTTTAAAAAGGTAAAAAACTGAACAATGAGTAAAGGGAGCAAACTAAGGAAAACAACACTAAACTCGAAAAACAGCGCCTGTGTAAAAATTAAATTGAATAAATAATCCCAGTAAAATAGAAGTAGTACTTGACAGTAGTACTAAAGGACCACTTAAAGAGGTATTGCGCATCGAAAATGACACAGAAACAAAAAGATAGGACTGACTTGTAACAACAGAATATGTGGAGTACATAGGCAGACACAAAAAATGAATAAATGCAGGAAAATGGAGGAATAGGAAAATAGACAGTATGAGAAGCATTTGAAAACTCAGAGTATCAAATGAATATTACAAGAGGGAAGTTTTGAACAATATTTTTGTCATTTAATACTAAATGACTATGGGCTAGGTATCTGTTGCTTTTCAAGGCTTCCAGTAGGTTGTGTTTTTGGTCTCGGTTTGCCAAGTGGAGGAAAGTGGACGGTGGCTGCTAACTTCGGCCGTCACTTAGCGCATGCTCAGCAAATGTGGAGCCATAATACAGCAACTCCCTGGACACCGAGTCGACGCCTTCTTCGAGCTCTTCGGTCGAGGAAAGAGCCCGCTTCCGCTTCCCTATGTTCTCCACAGACTTCTCTCCAGTGCCTGCTGTTGGTTGTGTTAGAAGCAGCTTGGCGCTGGCCTTCTGCTCGATTTTTCAAATTGTGCTGCGTTCCCCAATTTTCCATTTAATGCTGTTTTGAAAGGGTTTGTGGCATTTGCTCAAATTTCTCCCCTGCGGGTATTGGTTTAGGCCTGGAGAAAATGTTTGAAAACATTATTTTGGAGAGGATCTGATGCTAAGTATAGGTTTGACTGTTGTTTGGGAGATTCACGTCTAAGGCCTAGAGGCCTGTGTCCAATTCTAACTCACATTCTGTCACCATGTTAGTTTTAAGAAAAGACTAAAGCTGTGAACACGGCTGCGTTCTCAGCGACCGTTGCAAGGTAAAATTAAAACAATTGCAGCCCTCGGTCGCGAAAATGAGGTCTTTTTGACCTAGGTTCATTTTCGCGACTGACGGGTGCAATTTTTTTTAATTTTAAGAAAAGAGATTAGCTTTATTTAGTTGCACTGTGTTTTTTCTTGCAGTCAGTATGTTTTTTTTTCCCCCGTTATATATCACTAAGACTTTCAGGAGAAGTTAAGTGGAACTGTTAAAACAGGTATTAGTATTGCCTTCCTTTGGTACTTTACTTTGCTACCAGCAATGATTTAAAAAATCTGAAAACCTCTACTTAGCTTCTTCCGGTAAGTATTTTAAATGTATCTTTGTAATTTGACCGTTCCAGGAGGTTTCACGTTTTTGCATCCCTGTAAGCACTCTTGTAGTTCTTGGTTTCTCTTAGCAGTACGTATTCTATATGGACAACGGCATGTCTGTTGCAGGTGCTTTGCCTACTACGCCGTGCTACCGTAATGGCTCTCATTTTTTATGAGATAACTCTGAAAGGTTTTCAAATAAAAGAAACGTAATTAACATTCTACAGCTCCACTCTTCATGTCTACGTATTTGTTTCTCAACATAGTCACCCTGGCGATGAATCATTTCTCCCAAAGAGAGAGAGACAAGTATGTTGATATCATCAATGTAGATGGTCTGACCCTGTTGAAGGAACCACAACCTCACCTCTGCTTGTACAGATTCATGACTATCAAAGTGACGTCCTCGGAGGTGTTCTGTAACATTTGGAAACAGACGAAAATCGGTTGGGACCAAGTCGGCAGCATATGGAAGATGATCGACGACAATGAACCGAAGGTCTCTCTGTATGTCCGTGGACCCTGTTTTGATCAGAACCGAGGCGGTATCTTCCTACATGTCGGTCAGGGGCCTGAAGATAGCATAGTAAACTGTCAAACTGGTAGCCAAATAAAATAAGTTTGAAAACTAGACGGCTGAAAGGTGTTTAATTCGACGCTATGAAGCGAAGGCGTCAGATTGTTGCAGACGTCGCAGCGCTCGTGTGTCGTGCTGAAGGAGACCAGAGTGCTCCACGTGCGGATGACAGCACGCTGCTTCTCGCGCACAGACGTAACTCTGTCACACACCGCCGTGTTACACGCTACAATCCGTAGCCCTCTAGCGGCACAGGGCCTCTTCTGATATACCAGTCGTTTGTCATTTAACGTTGGGGATATCTTTAACACCATATCAGTCCGGTTGCGAGACTAATCTGAAGTTACTTTACTTGAAGGATGACGGCCGCAGTTTGTGCGCCGTTCGTCTTCAAATATAAGATTACTCACCCACGGAGTGACGGAAGAATCGATTACTGTGCAAGTTGATTAGGCGGCCTTCAGCTCCGCCTCTGCCGCCAGGTGGCCTTTGAGCGCCGGAGGCCGGATGTCGTCACAGCGCGCGCCGGCGCCGCCCGTCGCGACCTCGGCGTAAGGCCCCAGTAGACGGCAGGCGTCGGCCTGCCATTGGGCGCCCGGGCGCCAGCCGCGGCCAATAACAGCGCCGCGGCCTTTCGCCACTTGGCGACTTCTTTGGCTCCGCCCAGTTCATTGTTTAATCGTATCTCGAGTACAGCTGTCCTCAGTTCGATGGTCGGTTTAGGTGCCGTAGTCCTTCCAAACAGACATGATGCCCAGGGGGACACAGATATGATTAGCTCCACGAGTGATGAAGAAGAAACAGATACAGACCAGGACACCAACACAGGTATTGAAGCGTCCAGCGCGGATGATCCATAGTGTCAACCAAGTCCACTTCAAAGAACAGTCTGGAACAACCGAAAAGAGATGCACAAGTCACACACAATCCTAAAAACAGGTTGCACCTTCTATGTAAATAGTTAACAGTACCTCCATGTCTAATAAGAGCTTAAAGCTAGGTACCTCTTCAAAGGACCTACGTTAAGAGGCAGTGCACAGTCTGGATGGAAGGGGTCCCTCTCTTTTGAGCCCAACCCGACGGATACCTATGGTAGATCGGGGAAAACCACCATTTAGGTCGTGTTGTCGGAGGGACCAGGAGGTGCTTGCGCCTGATGTATCTACTAGGAGCCTTGTAGGCTCAACACAAACCGTTAGCGTCATTACCTTTATTACTATTACCACAAGAACCCTTTCATCAGCAACTTTGAGCCAAGCACAAAATCAGTTACCTCTCCATTGTATATCGTAAATAGTTTAGCAGGCTGGGCATGGAGGTCTTGGTCTTAGTTTCTAGCTTTAACGTACCCTAATCTCTTCTAGTTAAGTTAGTTTTTAGGATGGTAGATATTAAAGGCATCGTGAGCGATGGCCAGTGTCTTGAGGGTCATTCCAAGACCTGGGCCGACGCCCACAACCAGGTGACGGGCAATATTATACCTGTCTCTTTTCTATTCAATTCTCTCCCTTCCTTCTTTCTAAATATTTAATTCCGTTTTGTATTAGTTATAACTTTTTCTAATACTGCACAAATAAAAAGATATCAATCAAGTGGATCTAAACAAATAGAGCCCGCCTCCACGTGGCGGGACACGGGCAACGGTGTGAGTGGGGACGGGAGCCGGCGTGGTGTACCCGCACCCCGGACCCAGCCACAGCGGCTAAGTGGCAACATACGAGCCACCATAAGAAATTAGACGGTGGGTCATAAAAAAATAACCAGCTAGTGAAAAAAAAGTTCTTCCTACTCATAGACCTATCGCAAGTGGTACATCGTGTCCTTCCTCGACATTTAAACTCACTCACCCTACAGTATAACATGGACTCCGATGTGCAAACTATCTTGGTATTTTTCTGATACAGGGTGAACGCTAACCGTACCTACAAAATTTCGCAGATTCTTCAGGGATATTTTCTTAGTGTTTTGACATTAAGTCTCTGTCGAAATCGTGATAAATTCGGTAACATATTGCTGGTGGGTCTTCCGGATTGTACGGCCGTGGTCGAAGAAACTTTTTGGTTCTTAACGTTTCGCCCAGAGCCGCGTCGGTCATCTTCGGAGGTGGTCCTGGCGACGGTGAGTTTTGCCGACTCGCCGTGCAAAGGCAGGTTCGTTTGTGTTTCGTCCTACAGAAATCAGGTCCACTCACCTTTCGGTGATTTCATCTTCTTCGGTCCGGGCCACACACCTTCCCTGTTAAAAACGAATGATGTTCCTCTCCTTGGAAAGTTGTAGTAGAACCAGTAGCATAAGACGAATCCATCGGGTGTAACAAATGTTTTTCGGTATCAAGTCAGCTGAGCCATTAATTGAAAGGTAATTTGCGAGTAAAAACTTCGATATATTGTAACTTATTTGATACAAACACTGCCGTGCACGTGGTAATCTTAAGTTACAGTTTCGTCATTCAGATGCAATCACACTCAATCGTAGCAGCCAGCTTATGGCAATTAACCAAATCCGTTACTAAAAGGATTAACAAACAGATTTCTGTGACAGAAGGGTCGCTCTAATATTACAGAGCTTGACCACAACGAATGTTCAGTTTGCGATCACACCGAGTATAACACGCCACACGGATTTTGGTTATTCAAAAGTCACAGTTTACGTATTAAAATCGAAATTTCACGTGTTCGTCTTTTTCACACGTTTGTGTCAACTTTGCGGCACTTCACGGTCTAACTGCAATCATTATTCCGTAAAATTTTAATATCTACTCAGAGTTCCTTATGTTCACGTCCGAACAAGGTCACAGCTGGGACCCGAACTGCACTTGGGCTTCACGAAACAGTCCTCTTAGTCGACAAAATACGCGCGAACGTACTGTCCTCTGATCCAATCCAATTCAAAAGATGGTTCAAATGGCCCTGAGCACTATGGGACTTAACTTCTGAGGTCATCAGTCCCCTAGAACTTAGAACTACTTAAACCTAATTAACCTAAGGACATTACACACATCCATGCCCGAGGCAGGATTCGAACCTGCGACCGTAGCGGTCGCGTGGTTCCAGACAATAGAGCCTAGAACCGCTCGGCCACACGGGCCGGCCAATCCAATTCAGTATTAGAATTAAACCGCGCGATCCCGCGTGTTTTACATTTGACCCATCAAAAGAAGAAATTTATAAAGTCCACAAATATCAAAATAGGTCCCTCTCAAAATAACGTTACTACCGTAAAATGCTTCTGGTTTTCCCAGTCCCATAAACTAGGTAGTTGCATTACAATTTCACCTGAGAGGGATTCACTCTCTCAGTACACAGTTCCCACGCTAACGTGTACTCAGTTAACAGACCTAACAATATTCATGTATTACATACTTTGCACCCACATCATCATTCACAATAATAATTAAACAAATTAGTAATAATCAATGAAAGTCACAATAATTGCAATAATTACAGTTTGTTTCCCGAATATATAGTTTTAACTGCTTGATAATTCCATATTCGTTAAAATGCCACAGCCGAAACTGCTTCCAGGTAGCTACTGGACCAGAGCGCATTTGTCACGCGATAGCCGTGACTCATTACACGAAGCCGTCCGACCGCTACTGTCTCCTACTTACGTGGGCGCCATGCAAGGCGCTACTCCCCAGTCGGCAGTACCTCCGAAGATGTGCGACGCAGCTCAGGACGAAACGTCAGGAACCCAAAAGTGTCTTCTACCACGGCCGTACAACATGGGAGACTCATCAGCAACTACATCTGGTTGTATTAATTTGGCAACGGACTTATCTCTTACATAGAGGAAGCGTCCATCACAGACAGAAGAAACATTGTTAATGTGCAGGTTGTCTGTTTTAACTTGGAAAGACTAAAAGTGTCGATGGATACGCATCGTACGATAAAAAAGTTCCAGATGAAAAATTAACATTTTCGAGGGGAAAATCTATATCTTCTAAAACTGGCGGCACCCTAATCCGCCTCCATCCATCCCATGAAAGGGGATTAGCTTTTTACTTTCAATTGGGACCCACCCCCATTTTATTTCTACGCCAAAAAATACCAAGAACTTACCGAAAACATTTGTTTTTCCATTCATGGTAGATGGCGCTATTATCGATAGAATTAATTATTTCCAGTTTTTGTATTTAACAACCGACTCATTTAATTTTACCCTTCAATTTCGATAGTAAACTTTTTTTTGCTCGAAGCTGTTTATAGTATTGTCATAATTAATTTAGTTTTGCAAATTTGATTGCTCGGTATAACTTTTATGTGCAGACATTTAAAACATCTGGCAAATTAACTGCTTATAAGGTAACGCAGTTTTCTGTTGTGTTTGGGTTTGATTTCAGTGAGTATGTTTGATTTTGGAGTCCCCTCGAATCCCACTATCAGGGTGGCTCATTTCGGCGTGTTCTTCTGTCCAACTGCCGTAACTCTCGCATCGATTGCACCGCCACCTATCATGAATGGAGAAAATGGTTTCGAATGAAACCCTAGGTGTGTTTTGGCGTGGAGTACGAATCTGCAGTAAGAAAAGGGGTTTTCCATTCCAAAAAAAAGCTGACACCTCCTGTTCCCTCGCCCCCCCCCCCCTCCAGTGGGTGAAAGAGTGAACCGGGTTTGAGGAAAGGGGCGGGAGAGGGTGTGACTAGTTTTAGCACACACATATGTTCCCTTAGAAAATATTAACTTTGCCCATGGAACATTTTCTGCATACGATGGGTGTTTTCCGAATCATGTAGTTGTTCCCAGTAAAAATAAACACCCGAGGGCGAGACCCCATCGTGTAATAATGCCCCAGTAGCAATTCATGCCCGCGAACTTACAAATCAAAGAAAATAAAGAACTTAGAATGTTATTTATACTAGTTCACCCGTGCAATCAATTGGCACCCTGCTCTTATACGTCATAATTAGGTAATTCAGTAGAGGAGAAATAGGTAAATGCAAGTATTTACTAGCAAGAGGTATATATTTTGAATAGTAGTAACAAGTATTCATCTTATTATAAAAAATCGATATCATTATCTACAAAATGATTAATTGAAAAATATTAAGAGCAGATATTGTCTTTGTTACATCAATTGTATTTATTAATACTTACTTATTTAGGAAACGTCTTTGAAAAGAATGTTAGCAGTTATAATGTGATCATCGTTGTCTGTGTCTTCAGCACAAACATAAATATCACTGAATGTGCGAATTAATGAAAAATCCGTATATAATTGCCCTTGCGAAAAAGCAGGATCCGATAAATGCAATTCTCCTCTCCGAAGCATCTGACCTTCTGATTTATTATTGGTCATAACGAGGCTACTTTTGTAGGGGATTGCTCTCTCATTATTTGGAAAGCCCTGATTCGTTCAGAAGGTACCGCGGAGTTTAAGCGCAGGACCTTTATATTTAAATGTAAATTTTAAAGAATAACAAATCTTCAAATGAACTGTTGACTTATTTCTGTTCTTACGTTAACACGATCTGGAATATTAGTAAGAGTACATTCTGTTTATTTTAGCTAAAGGTAATATGTATAAGGGTTATAGTGTTTGTAATAGACTAAAGCTGTTTGTATGACCGTACACTTTATATTTCAAACCCACTAACAAAATTTCAAGTGAACTTCAAGTGGCTCTGAGCACTATAGGACTTAACATCTATGGTCATCAGTCCCCTAGAACTTAGAACTACTTAAACCTAACTAACCTAAGGACAGTACACAAAACCCAGTCATCACGAGGCAGAGAAAATCCCTGACCCCGCCGGGAATCGAACCCGGGAACCCGGGCGTGGGAAGCGAGGACGCTACCGCACGACCACGAGCTGCGGACTTCAAGTGAACGGTTGGCTTATTTTCGTTCTTACATTAACGTGACCTGGAATATTGGTAAAGGCAGCTTGTGTTTGTTACAGCTAATATGTATAAAACTACTGATTTATGTTAACACTAAATTTAAAGGGTCCTAGTCATACAAACAGTCGTATCTTGTTACAAATGCAATAACTCTGTGTTATTGATTCCTGAGCATTCATGTTAATGCCACTCTTGATTACAAGATTTGCTGACTGTGTTATACGTTAATATACGAACAGAAATAAGACATCGGGTCACTTGAAGTTTGTTCTTGTAGTAACGTATTTATTTATTTAGTGCTCTCATCGCCAGTCTGATTAAAATTTTTGCCTTATATCGACTTCAATACGTGTAGAAAGGAACAAATTACATCTCTGTGCAAAGCAGGCCTATGCCATATCTTTTTGTCAAGATCTTTGTTACAAGAAACAGTTGCATAGCACATGCTGGGTGCTGGCGAAGTTTCGCTGTCAGAGTGTAAATTAATATACACTCCTGGAAATGGAAAAAAGAACACATTGACACCGGTGTGTCAGACCCACCATACTTGCTCCGTACACTGCGAGAGGGCTGTACAAGCAATGATCACACGCACGGCACAGCGGACACACCAGGAACCGCGGTGTTGGCCGTCGAATGGCGCTAGCTGCGCAGCATTTGTGCACCGCCGCCGTCAGTGTCAGCCAGTTTGCCGTGGCATACGGAGCTCCATCGCAGTCTTTAACACTGGTAGCATGCCGCGACGGCGTGGACGTGAACCGTATGTGCAGTTGACGGACTTTGAGCGAGGGCGTATAGTGGGCATGCGGGAGGCCGGGTGGACGTACCGCCGAATTGCTCAACACGTGGGGCGTGAGGTCTCCACAGTACATCGATGTTGTCGCCAGTGGTCGGCGGAAGGTGCACGTGCCCGTCGACCTGGGACCGGACCGCAGCGACGCACGGATGCACGCCAAGACCGTAGGATCCTACGCAGTGCCGTAGGGGACCGCACCGCCACTTCCCAGCAAATTAGGGACACTGTTGCTCCTGGGGTATCGGCGAGGACCATTCGCAACCGTCTCCATGAAGCTGGGCTACGGTCCCGCACACCGTTAGGCCGTCTTCCGCTCACGCCCCAACATCGTGCAGCCCGCCTCCAGTGGTGTCGCGACAGGCGTGAATGGAGGGACGAATGGAGACGTGTCGTCTTCAGCGATGAGAGTCGCTTCTGCCAATGATGGTCGTATGCGTGTTTGGCGCCGTGCAGGTGAGCGCCACAATCAGGACTGCATACGACCGAGCCACACAGGGCCAACACCCGGCATCATGGTGTGGGAGCGATCTCCTACACTGGCCGTACACCACTGGTGATCGTCGAGGGGACACTGAATAGTGCACGGTACATCCAAACCGTCATCGAACCCATCGTTCTACCATTCCTAGACCGGCAAGGGAACTTGCTGTTCCAACAGGACAATGCACGTCCGCATGTATCCCGTGCCACCCAACGTGCTCTAGAAGGTGTAAGTCAACTACCCTGGCCAGCAAGATCTCCGGATCTGTCCCCCATTGAGCATGTTTGGGACTGGATGAAGCGTCGTCTCACGCGGTCTGCACGTCCAGCACGAACGCTGGTTCAACTGAGGCGCCAGGTGGAAATGGCATGGCAAGCCGTTCCACAGGACTACATCCAGAATCTCTACGATCGTCTCCATGGGAGAATAGCAGCCTGCATTGCTGCGAAAGGTGGATATACACTGTACTAGTGCCGACATTGTGCATGCTCTGTTGCCTGTGTCTATGTGCCTGTGGTTCTGTCAGTGTGATCATGTGATGTATCTGACCCCAGGAATGTGTCAATAAAGTTTCCCCTTCCTGGGACAATGAATTCACGGTGTTCTTATTTCAATTTCCAGGAGTGTAGATTGTGTAATTGTGTATGTAGTGATGTACCAATTGGCGATACATTAAAGCGTGTTCCATCTTCTTGTTACATAGTCAGCATCCACCATTACGTAAGAAATAATGCTGTAACTTCCAGAAACCATCTGAGTATGAACCTGAAAAGGTTCGAAAACCGGTTCATGGAATAAAACACAATTATTCAAAAAAGTGACTTGTTGCAGTTTTATGTAACTTATTTACATTCAGTTAGCAGTCACGGATCCTAAAATATCCGTAATGGATAAGCATAATCGTATTGAGGTCAGAAGAAGTGTAACGCAACGTTGCAAACGCTGTAAAGTAATGACGAATTATAAGAAAGAATAAATAAAGTTATAGATGAAGAGCTATAAAAATAAACGGTACTTACTGAGATGATGAACATCGATGTGATTCTCTTCATTCACGAAGCACAAACGCTTGCCTAAAACTCCAATCCCTGTTGTGTCTAATAGTAAAATTAGATTATCAGTAGATGGCCAAATGCCGCCTTATAAATTCCTTACATCGACGTGTATCGCCGACTTTACATGACTACGCTTGCGTAAAGGATCTAAACAACTGCAACAGTTGTCGAGCATGTTAGCTAATCAAATTGTCAGTATATGACACCATCTACATTGGCTTTATGAAAATGTTATCAAAATGAAGTTCTTTTACAAACGCAATAACTTTAAACTAATTGTGTATTTTTCGTCTCTGGAGGTGAACGAAATCTTGAAAATGGTGATTCAGTAATTAATTTGGTAATGAAATGTGGGAGATGTAGTATACGACAAAAAAAAAAAAAAAGAAAAAATACACTCAGTAATTAAAACTTCCGGGCTAAGAGGCCGTGGTCCAATAGTAGAAATACTTCTCCCTGACGTTTCGTTGCCAGCTGCGGGCAACATCATCTGAGGTGAGTCGAAGTTTTAATTACTGAAGACGCCGGCCGTGAAAGCCTACACGCTAAAAAAAATACACTGTTGAGAAGTAATATATATGATTATTTTAGAATATTGATTCTTAAGTCATTCCCTTCCATTACAAAATACTTCTAATGAAAGAGAAAAAGAAAAAAAATCTACAGGTAACGCCATACAAAGTAATGCAAGAACCGTCAGACATATGAAGAAGTACCGCGACGTGGTCGCCGTCGCTGAGGGCGGCGTCCTTGGTGCAGTCCCTCAGATCTGGCAACGGAGACAGAAAGAACATCTACAGTCTGTGCTCTACAACTTCTCGAGATGTTCACAACGCACTGCACCCTGTTTCCCCACCAGCGGTTGCTGAAGAGACACGAGAAGAAACGCAAAAGGTTGCACATTCGCTCTATGTTGGGCCGATATCTGTGCCAAAATCAGCACAATTCTCCTCAGACATAACATTAAAAGTGTGTTCCATCCACCCACCAAGATTAAGGCTCTGCTAGGGAGTGTGAAGGATGACCTGCGCCTACAGATACCGGGCGTTTACCACGTACCGTGTGGATGTGGGATGGCATACATCGGCCACACGGCCAGGACCGTTGACGACAGGTGCAAAGAGCACCGAAGGCACACCAGGCTGAGACAGGTGACCAGGTCAGCGATTCCCGAGAACTCAATCATTCTGTGAAGTATAGTGATGCCGAGACTTAAACACAAATATCGAGATACTGGGACAGCATCATCGAAGAATCCATTGAGATTAAGGTCGCGGAGAATCTCATTAGCCGGGACACCGGTTTCCAGCTGAGCTCGGCTTGGAACCCGGTACTCGATCTTCTGAAGACGCAACGTAGGCAACTTCCAGACCCAAAGGGACACAAGTATAAAGATGGAAGTAGAGATAACCGGCCAGTACATGCTACAGCACCTGAGACAACAGACACAATACGTGACGACGTTCTTCCGAGTCTCGAGCGACAATTTGAGCACAATCAGGCTGAAAATAACAATGCAGCCGCTCCTGGGTGGGGGAAGGGGGGAGGGGGGGGGAAGGGGAGCAAGAACTTCGGACCGAACGCCTAACACAGCACACCACGGTAACAGAACGTCCTAATTCACAGAACGACTCAAATGACGACAATCGGAAGATACAACGTCTAGAACTTAATTCAACTGTATTGACAACGGATAGTAACCACAAAGTTCGTGCACAGCGTTCAGAACAGCCGCGGCTAGAAGAAAACGCTACAGCCGTTGCTATTGGTCGGCGCACACCTCGGACAGAGCGCCAGGCGTTTGCAGAGGGAACGCCTGTCACGACGTAGGCATAAATACCGGACTCGTTCCACACTGGAATCAGTATCGGGCAGCACCTGAAAAAGACTGCGAGTCACGCAGTTGAAATATCGCGCAGGAAAGACGCGAATTACCGGCAGGAACCCGATTAATCATCGTGACAATGTCTCGCCTGGAAAGCCTGAAGAATTACGTTTTGCCCTTGCTCATTCATTTGTACCTTGTATGTCGCGAGAACTATCTTGGCGCTGTGAGACCTTAGGCTGGGTGGCTTTAAGTGGGAGAAACACTGCCCCCACGCGACTCTTTAAAACGCCTAGATTCCGCATTTTGGCGGAGCCTCAGACGATCTGGGCGCCGAATCCGCGTCCGTCGACTCCAGCCTAGATCCAGCTCCACGTAAGTCTGCTCTCTCACTTGGAGTGCCTCAGCGAACAGTGTCACATTCAGTATGTTTTGTTTATCAACCATGTTGTTGCCTTAAGATGCTGCTAGTGTTTGCTACTGTGGTTAGCATCCACTCCTGGGACTTCTGCACTGGCTTCTGTTGCAACACTGTTATGTTTTTTCTAACCCTAGAACTAGCCTCCAGTGTATTAGTTAGTCCCTTTGAATAAACAACTACACTCCTGGAAATTGAAATAAGAACACCGTGAATTCATTGTCCAAGGAAGGGGAAACTTTATTGACACATTCCTGGGGTCAGATACATCACATGATCACACTGACAGAACCACAGGCACATAGACACAGGCAACAGAGCATGCACAATGTCGGCACTAGTACAGTGTATATCCACCTTTCGCAGCAATGCAGGCTGCTATTCTCCCATGGAGACGATCGTAGAGATGCTGGATGTAGTCCCGTGGAACGGCTTGCCATGCCATTTCCACCTGGCGCCTCAGTTGGACCAGCGTTCGTGCTGGACGTGCAGACCGCGTGAGACGACGCTTCATCCAGTCCCAAACATGCTCAATGGGGGACAGATCCGGAGATCTTGCTGGCCAGGGTAGTTGACTTACACCTTCTAGAGCACGTTGGGTGGCACGGGATACATGCGGACGTGCATTGTCCTGTTGGAACAGCAAGTTCCCTTGCCGGTCTAGGAATGGTAGAACGATGGGTTCGATGACGGTTTGGATGTACCGTGCACTATTCAGTGTCCCCTCGACGATCACCAGTGGTGTACGGCCAGTGTAGGAGATCGCTCCCCACACCATGATGCCAGGTGTTGGCCCTGTGTGCCTCGGTCGTATGCAGTCCTGATTGTGGCGCTCACCTGCACGGCGCCAAACACGCATACGACCATCATTGGCACCAAGGCAGAAGCGACTCTCATCGCTGAAGACGACACGTCTCCATTCGTCCCTCCATTCACGCCTGTCGCGACACCACTGGAGGCGGGCTGCACGATGTTGGGGCGTGAGCGGAAGAAGGCCTAACGGTGTGCGGGACCGTAGCCCAGCTTCATGGAGACGGTTGCGAATGGTCCTCGCCGATACCCCAGGAGCAACAGTGTCCCTAATTTGCTGGGAAGTGGCGGTGCGGTCCCCTACGGGACTGCGTAGGATCCTACGGTCTTGGCGTGCATCCGTGCGTCGCTGTGGTCCGGTCCCAGGTCGACGGGCACGTGCACCTTCCGCCGACCACTGGCGACAACATCGATGTACTGTGGAGACCTCACGCCCCACGTGTTGAGCAATTCGGCGGTACGTCCACCCGGCCTCCCGCATGCCCACTATACGCCCTCGCTCAAAGTCCGTCAACTGCACATACGGTTCACGTCCACGCTGTCGCGCCGTGCTACCAGTGTTAAAGACTGCGATGGAGCTCCGTATGCCACGGCAAACTGGCTGACACTGACGGCGGCGGTGCACAAATGCTGCGCAGCTAGCGCCATTCGACGGCCAACACCGCGGTTCCTGGTGTGTCCGCTGTGCCGTGCGTGTGATCATTGCTTGTACAGCCCTCTCGCAGTGTCCAGAGCAAGTATGGTGGGTCTGACATACCGGTGTCAATGTGCTCTTTTTTCCATTTCCAGGAGTGTATTTCAAAGCCCTGTTTGTCCAAGTGTCTCCACAACGAGTTGCCTACCAAGTCTCACCACCTACATTTCTAGTAAATGCCTGCACCAGTGTTGGCTCAGATAGAACAATCAAATGCCTTCACTGTGAGTTCTTATTCTGCCTTCTGCTGTGCACCGCTCGGGAGCGCAGTAATGTGGCTCAGTAACACTGGAGTATGATTGCATATAATTACTGAATGACAAAGTAAAAAGAGTAATGAATAGAAAATTGCTAATACAGAATGCAAACATAGGAGTCCCACTGGCAAATTTTTTTTTTTTTTGGAAATAGTAATGGTTAAAAAATTCTGATCTTTCCAGATCAAAATCATATATATGTGTCGTTGTGGTAGCTAAAACATTCCTGTGTCTTTCTCAGAACTGTATCCTCAAAGCTATACTTGTGAAGTTGTATTAGGAAACAGGAGGAAGGTAGGCCAAATTTACCTGTTCTGCTTTTTTGAAACTTAACCATTTCTTTGGCTAGTCAGGCTGGCGACCGTAAATCCATCAGACAAACCAATAAATGAACTTTTTACAGAATGGCCTTGGATTCAGTATTATTCCATTTTTACTGTGTTTCTTTCTAAACGTGGAAAACTCTTAGGAAAAAAAACTAATATTCTGATACCCATATCCATTTGTCATATTTCACGGTCAGATCCTGTAAAAGGGGTAACATTGTACAATATGCACAATTCCCCTTGTAACAGCGTTGTACGTGGCTGTTCCACTAGCAGGACTATTTTTCTGTTGAAGTGTAACGTTGTAAAGTGCCTTTCAAGGCTGTTGTTCGACCGATTCTTGAGTATTATTCACTAATCTGTGATCCTTGCGAGATAAGAGTGCTAGAAGATAGAGAGAAGATCCTACGAAGAGCGGCGCGTTTCGACACGAGTTCCTTCAGGCGGCGCAAAAACGTTACTAAAATGCTCGAGAAAGCGCAGCGGCAGACGTTAGAGGGGAGACACTGTGCATCACGGAACTATTTTTCTGTTGAAGTGTAACGTTGTAAAGTGCGTTGAGTCACACTCCCACACACAGAACAATTACATTTGTGCTTTGGTTTTGTAGGTTTTATAGTTGCTGGGGACTTAATTAATTAACTGTGTTTATGAAAATTTTCATTTCATTCTTTGTTGTTGTTCTTTGCAGTCAGATAGCGTAATAATTCTAGTCAGGGCCAACCGTGAGCAGTTTCTGAGAAGAGTCGCACACCCCGTTGCACAGACTGACCAGCCACAACATTGCGACCACCGCCCACTGGGACGGTGGACGCCAGCTGGTGGCGTTGCGTGCACCTGCCGCGGTTACAGGACTACGCGAGGTGAGCAGACAGGGACCGGGGGTCACCTTAACGAAGAGATGGGTTGCAAACGGGGAAATCCATTGAGATAAGCGACTCTGACATAGGGCAGGTCGTTGTTAGGCAGAGTTCGCGAACGAGTATCTCGGAAACGGCCAAGCTGGTCGAATGTTCGCGTGCTACTGTCGTGAGCATCTACGGATGAGGTAGGAGGAGAGTGAAACTACCAGTAGGAGCCAAATGGCTGGACCACCACGACTCTTCACAGAACGTGGGGTCCAGAGACTCGTCTGCTCTGTGAAGTAGGGTGGATGGTGATCTGCGCCATCTCTGCTGAAGGAGCGCAGTGCTGGCGCACGCACAAGTGTGTCGGAGCACACCGTTCGAGGGACATTGCTGAACACGGACGGAGCTCCGCCGCACACCACCCCTGCGTGTTCACATGTTGGCCCAACGGTATCGATAATGACGATTGCAATCGGTTCGGGGCCATCGGGATTCGACGGTCCGTGAATGCAAACGTGTTGGGTCTTCTACACTAGGTCGGTGGTCGTCTCCACAAACGCCGGCATCGAGGTGAACGGCGGCTCGAAACGTGCAGCGCGCCACGGACGCAGGCTGGAGGGGGCAGCGCTATGCTATGGGAGACACTCCCCTGCCCTTGCGTGTGACATGTGCCAGTAATCGTAGACACTCCGACAGCTGCGAGCCACCTGCATCGCTTCATGCATGATGTCCTCCCCAACGGCGATGTCTTTTTTTCAGCAGTACATTCGTCCGTTTCTCTGAGCCAGAACCGTGCATTTTCGTGAACTCACGTTGCTCTCTCGGCGACAAAATTCTATGTAAATCCTGTGCAACACATCTCGGTCGCTAAAGGGCCGCATAACCGCGTACAGAAATCAGGAGCCCGTTCTTTACGCGAATTAAATGGGCTGTCTGCAGACATCTAATGCCGTATGTCTCCAAAAAACCCAGCGACACACTGTTGGATCTCTGATATGCAGAATCAGTGATTTATTTTGTTCCAAAGATGGACAAACAAACTGTCTGTTAAGCAGCTGGTCATAATGTTTTGTCTCATCAATGTACATCGCACGAAGCGATTACGACGAGAAAATTTGATAAAATAGAGGTAATACACGGGCTTATTCACAGTCATTCTTTTCACGCGCCGTTGACGAGTGAAACAGGGAAAGGAGGATCAATTAGTGGTACCAGAAATACCTTCCGCCTCACACACTTAGGTGGCTTGTGGATTGTGATGTAGATGTACTGCAGATATCCCAAACCGTATTACGCTACAAATCTCACGCTTGCCGGGGTCGAAGATATTGTCTCAATTATAAAAATCGCACATATGTATAATAAACGACCTTTGTTGCTAGGCTATGAGACATGCGAGACCCATCATATCAAAACCTTTACTTTTAGAATGACTCTTGAATATGTGTGGTGTGTGCGTCGGGAGACCTTTCTCCCTTTTATACAGTAAAAATTGGATCGAGTGTGCTTACTTATAGGCTGAACATTTCCGGAACAGTGTGGGCAGTCCAGGCATTCTGATGGAATTAACAGTCAAGATGTTGAACGGTATTCGGTTCATTATTCTGACCATTTCCCTGGCAGTGCTGCGCGTGGCGTAACAACAAGTCAAGCAACACGATGCTCTGAGATGTCATTTTCTCTGCACACATCTCACTGTTTAGATGCCTCCATGCGGCAAACCTCGTCATTAGTAGGTAACGTTCGGATCATTAATTTGTATCAAGTGGCTTTCATATCTGCTCACACGGAGTGAGCCGTGGGGACTGAAACACCCACACCCAACAAACACAAACAAACGTAAATCGTTTTGGGTTTGTGGATTCCTGTCCTTTAAAAATCCAACACCACGGAGACGGCACGGAACAAACTTCAGTTTGGTGTGATGTGCTACAAGTCACAATATCCAAATGATTAGCGTTTCAGAGCGACCTCACAAAATAAGTACCAGTAATGCCGTGGACGACAATCGTTCAGTAAGTAGGTTGGTTTTATTCAAGATTCCAATACACCATATTATTCTCTACTCTTTTGGCTACAAGACCACGTTTTCCAACATAATCTGCGTTCAATGCGACCACCTTCCTGGGATGGCTTGTAAGGCCTCGACTGATTGAGTGAGGTTGGAGCCAGTCACCCTCGCACTGCTTCCCGCGAAGCGCGTCGTCAGTAGGGCCGAAGAGGTGAAAGGCGGGATCCGGGCAACACACTTGCGTGAGGCCCTCCGTTGTCACGGCGAAGGAGAAGTTCGTTTGCATTTTTGTGACGACGGACCCGCTGGAATCGTTTCCTCATTTCAGTTGAGGGTCGATCGCTGCACCACGAGGGCTGACGTCAAACAGAATCGGCCCTCCAGAACCCCAGACTACTGTCACCGCGACTTTACCGGCTGAGGGTTCGGCTTTGAACTTTTTCTTTGGGGAAGAGGTGGCATTTTGGCGTTTTGTTCCGGTTCATAGAGATGCTCATGTTTCATCGCCTGTGACGACGTTCGACAAAAATGATCACGATCAGCTTCGTAACGCACAAGCGATTTCACACAAATTGTCCTTCGTTGCTCTGTAAGGTGTGTTAGGCGACGAGGAACACACCTGTGAATACCTTAGCTGGTGACGAATGTCTCAGTACCACCGGCAGAAATGTCCAGTTGAGCGGAGAGGTGTTTGACCGTCACCTCCAGTGAGAGTGTGCTCACGTTCCCACACTGCTAGAGTCGCAGCTGTGTGCGGCCGGCCGGCACGCGGGATGTCGGACACGTTTGCGTGATCTTGCTGCAGTTACGAAAGACGCACCGTGCTTTTGTTCACTGCCAGGTCTCCGAAAGCATTCTGCGAACCCCTACGAATATCAGCGATGCTCTGGTTTTCGGCCAAAGAAACTCGATTTCATACGCCATTTTGAAGGCTATGCACAGCGCTGAGAGCTATTGGAAATTCATGAAACTATGTGGATTGAAGCGGAAATATTCCACGGTGCATTCTTTCAACCAAAATTGGCTGAGACAAAAAATGTGTTGCTTTACTTATTGCATGACCCCGCATTTCCGATAAATCACTGGATACATAGGAGTAGCGACCTAAAGTGTAATGACGATGTAAAACGATCCATAAACCTGACTCGGCTCCTTAAACGTGCTCCTTAGCTAGGTTACGTCAACGGCCTTGCCGCATTGGTGACACCGGTTCCCGTCAGATCACCGAAGTTAAGCACTGTCGGGATGCGTTAGCACTTGGATGGGGGACCGTCCGGTCTGCCGAGCGCTGTTGGCAAGTGGGGTGCACTCGGCCCCTGTGAGGCAAATTGAGGAGCTACTCGACTGAGAAGTGGCGGCTCCAGTCTCGGAAACTGACATATGGCCGGGAGAGCGGTGTGCTGACCACATGCCCCTCCATATCCGCATCTAAGGTCTGAGGATGACACGGTGGCCGGTCGGCACCGCTGGCCCTTCGTGGCCTGTTCGGGAGGAGTTTAGTCTTTTAGTTTTAGCTAGGCTACAACGGGAAAGCAAATACTCGCATGACGTTAAAGGAGCCACGTGTGGGTAGTGGGGATGCGAGCAGCCGAGCGCCGGGCGTGGAGCAGTGGCAGGTTCCGGGAGACGTTTCGGGCTGCTGCCGGCTCCTGAGGCGGCGGCGGGGTGCCCGTCGCGCTGAGTGGCGTTAATTGGCGGCGATCCGGCGGCGGAGAACGGGCAGCGAGAGCTCCGTCAGTGGGCCTCGGTAGCCACCAAAACGAACAACAGCTGGAACGGGCCGGCTGGAGCTGGAAGCTGTTGCGTCAGCGTGACACGTCAGCCAAGGATCCTGGGGCGGCGGTGTGCAACCAGCCAAGCTGCCGTCCCTGCGTCCCCCCCCCCCCCCCATCCCCCGCTCTCACTCACATACACGGTGTTAGGGGAATAAACGCAGATACTGTGATCATTGCTCTCTTAAGGGGGGGAAATCACATTAGGAGGTTTATTGTATAAATCGTTACCTTAACTATCCAAGAATATGCTGTCAAGATTTCGAAGCGAAATTCGCATTGGTTTAGATTTTATGAGCATAGAACCGAGTGCACATCGGGTACAGGCTCGAAGTTCTTCCAATATGTGAAGATTTATCAAGGAATGAATTGCAGAGGAGATGATTTGGTGGCCACACACAAAATGCGAATGAAAGTTTTAATTCCACTATTTGGCGATTAGCTGCTAAACACTTGCGCTCCGGGCTAAAAGTCGTTGACTCGGCATCGTATTTAGCAGCAGGCTCATTCAATGAAGGAAATTCGTCCCTTCTGATGGTCATGAATGAGGCACGAATTACAGTAGGCACCAAAACTTCAATTATGCCGAACAAATGGATAACCAGCGCATGAACCGGCAGAATCGACGTACTTCATTGGAATCGAAGGAAGGTCGAAAAGCTCGGAAAGCACTGCTGCAAGCGCAAAACAAAGCCTATGAGGAAGAAGAAGGATAATTATACGGTGCTGGAATCGCAGATTAAAAGGTAAGCATTTTACATTATTGTTAACTTACTCGAATTTCTAGTTTCCGAGAATTTATGTTTCAAACGCGTTTATCTCGAAATGACTTTTTTCGCATTTGCTTGCAGTCTAACTCAAAAAGTATAGA
Organism: Schistocerca piceifrons; assembly: GCF_021461385.2. Lineage (NCBI taxonomy): Eukaryota > Metazoa > Arthropoda > Insecta > Orthoptera > Acrididae > Schistocerca > Schistocerca piceifrons. The sequence continues at coordinate 30,293,151 of NC_060146.1, read as the reverse complement.
ACCGATCATTATTAAAACTGAGAGTATGATTCTTTATAAAATTACGAATTATATGAACCATCTTGTGAGACGATATCATGATTTTAATGGAACTTTTCTTCGCATAATCAGAGAAAAAAATCGTGAATGGAAGTAAGTTGTTCCAGCGCCTGCAAAATTTTTAATTTTCACTATCTTCACCTGCATGGAGGTTCATATTCTTAGCGAATAAGTTATTAATGTAAAATTCGGAATGGCTACACTGCACACAATTGGAGAACTATACTCACAACCGTCAGCGGACCTCACAGCATGTTATTTTTGTCTGAAATTAGTCAAAAAAATTCACAATAACTGTTCCAAATATGAATGAAATGATGTCAAAATTTGATTAAATTCTAATAAATTGTTTCCACCCAAAAAATCCAAAAAAATCAGTATCAAACAGCCTCCTAAAGTGGTTTCTCCCCTTAATATGTACCCATATAATGCTTGAGGAATTGCAAATTATTTATAATAAAAGAAAATGTGCGTCAAATTTGTGTTACTGGTTAGCCTCTGCGTCTAACAGTCTTCCCAGAAACACATGACATAATTTACTACCTGATGTTTCCTGCACTGTCGTAACTGATCCACTGAGCGGACTACTCCTGTCGGTATTAACTAATCGTCCTGTGTCCACGTGTTCGCACTTGAACACCTGACCTGCTGCCCAGCGAAAAATAAGCATTAAACGCTTGCTCTTCCCTCATGTACTTGGTGGTTCATTGAACCCTCTGCCAGGCACTTTATTGTGAATAGCAGAGTAATCACGTAGATGTAGATGTAGGTACTAACCAACCTAAAACACACTTAACATTAAAAGTCTGCACTTGTATCCCTGACACGCTATACAGAGTGGTCGACTTGTATGTTTCGGCGCAAATATCTCTGGATGAACAGCAGAATTTGAAAAACGTCTTCCACGTGTATGAATGTAACGCAGTGGCTCACGAAAGACATTCTAAAACTTAAGCAATTATTATTTTCAAAGCAAACTTATGTTTCTTTTTTAAATAGACACCCACGTTATTTCTTACGCAATCAATAATATGAAAAATCATAAAAAGAATGCCGTTGGTTGCATCACAATACACTAGTTAAATCCCGAGAAATTGCAAAGTGAAGTTGACACTTGAAGTAAACGGAACGCGCCGCTACTGCACACCCAGAGGTGCAAGCGTGCACCCCGAGCTCCTCTTACTCGCCAGGTGAGCGACTACTGCGATGCGTCAAACGCTCGTATTAAGTAGACTGGAAACAATACAGATGTTCAGTCACACAACTATGTACAACTGTCATTTACCTCCTGGTTAGATCCTTGGGCAGCCATTAATTATGTTTATCCTGGCCAGTGGTATTCAGATTTTCGTTACTGTTATGTCCATTCCAGTACTGTAGCAAAGATTAATACAACACGAACAATCAAACCATTTTTTTTTTTTTGTAGGGAGCACATTGTGCTCATGTGGGAGCGATCTAGATGCGTGTAAAACAATAAACTGGTAGCCAAGATCGCAGGAAGTACCTAGCTTGCGCTTGTATGTGATGGAGACACTTAACATTTATAATGTCATCTCTCTTGGACGCCTATGTGCTGTTTACGGCAATTTTGTAAGGGCTGCGTGTTTCAGGCAACTATTGATATCACCATTGTTTGCCTTGATGTTGTAACCTGTATGTGTCCGAGGCTCCGATGATGGCGGCTTTAGCTTCGCCGAAAGCGGTAATCGTGGAATGAGAAGAATTCCTGCTATCTTTGCTACAAGTTTATTGTTTTACAACCACACCATTTCCTTATTTTTCAATGTGCGTGACTGAACATCTGCATTGTTCCCAGCTCCCTGTGTCTGTTGTACGTCAGTCACATCGCGGCTATGAGCGACGTGGGGTTCACGCTTCCATCTCAGAGTGTGCAATAGCGGCCGCAGATGTCAGGGGGACATCAATCAGCATGATTGCCTTCGTTGTAGCTTTGTTTTGTACAGAGATATGAACAGTGGCATGATTTTTTTAAATGGCACCCTGTATATTTTATTCGCTAATTCATTTCCTCTCCTAAAGACCGATTCAAAAATTTATCACAGTGCACCATTCACTGAAACACAACGTTATTAATTACATAGCGCAACATTGACGTAGACGCACCCAGCGCTTTTTGCAGGCACTGGGGGTAACTGAACACATCCACGTGCTGACGTTGACAGAGGACAAATGTAAACATAAGTGAAATGCACACACGTCATTCCGTCAACCATCGTCATTTTAAGAGTTGTGTGAGTAGAATGTACACCAACGAAGAGAAGGTAGAAATGCTACTCATCTATGGGGAATGTAATTTAGCAGAACAGCAGTTGTAGGCATACAGTAAAGGCTATCCTTCCTACAAACTGCATCGACATAAAGTTTTTTTTATTGTTGTTGTTGAAAGTAGGCGAAATGCTACGCAGGCAGGGTAACTGTACAGAGAGCGATATCCTGACAAGAACCCACCTTCCCGACGGATGTTTTCTCGTCTTGTTGCGACGTTTCAGGAAACGCGAAGTTTCAACCCACGACAACCCAATCATAGTAGCTTTCGCACAGAAGAGGCTGCCGAAGTTAATGTTCTCGCTTCCGTTGCTGTGAATCTACATGTGAGCACACGACACCTTGAACACGAGACTGGCATTCCTAAAACCAGTGTACATCGTATTCTTACACGTCACTGGTTCCATCCTGCACCCACACCAGAATCGTGTACAGTTCTGTTACTAGGCACAGCAGCAAATCCTGGCCAACCCGAACTTCTTCTCCAATGTTCTATTTACCGATGAATGTTCATTCTCAAACAGGGGACAGGTAAATACAAGGAACATGCATTATTGGTCCAGCGACAACCCACGATGGCTTAGACAGGTGGAAGATCAGCGTCAATGGAGAGTTAACGTCTGGTGTGGGATGCTTGGTAGTACAATTATTGGCCCCTATTTCATGAATGGCAGTCTAAACGGCACAGCGTATGCAAACTTCCGAAGACGAATTTTTCCTCCTCTTCTCGATGAAGTGCCGCTAAGAACCAGAATGGTTACGTGGTATCAACACGATGGATGTCCTGCACGTAATGCATTGCGTGCACGTCGTGTTCTGAACCGAAGGTGTCCTGACGGGTGGATTGGTCGAGGAAGAACAGTTACTTGGCCTGCTACGTCTCCTGAACCGAAGGTATCCTGCCAGATGGATTGGTCGAGGAGGAACAGTTACTTGGCCTGCTAGGTCTCCTGATTTAAATCGTCTGGACTTTTTTCTTAGGCGATGCGTGAAAGACGTTGTCTATCGCGATATTCTAGCATCTCCAGAGGACATACGGGAAGGTATCGTGCTGGCTTGTAAGTGTCTTCAGCTGGCAACACTCGAAGCAGTAAAAAATTCTTTCATTGAACGAGTGCACCGGTCTATCCGTGTCCAGGGTCGCCTCTTTGATCGCCTTTGAGTGTTCTGCTCCTGGCCAATTGTTGTGTACATAGTTCCGCGTAGTCAGCGCGTACACAACTTTCCCACTAGAGCGCGCCCCGCTAACCACAACAGCGCAGGCGCAGCGCTCGTCCGTCTCCGCTCTACGAGATGGCGCTGTCTTAGAGGCGGACCAAATTCTGCTTCCGCCGATCCGCGTATTAATATGTAAAGCAGCCAATGAGATTGCTACTGATTAGTCAGTCTGCATTAGTCTGCATTTGTCTGTACCAGTTTATAGTCAAGTTTCAGTCTGCGCGTAATAAGATTATCATATTCCTGTACATAGCCATGAAGATAAATGAATAGACACTTTGTCAAGTATCAGAGATATGTGAGAATAAGATTAATGTACCAAGACCAAAGGAACTTCAGATTGTCAGTTGTAAACAGCATCCAGAATCAAGTTAGGTCATATCTATGCTTTTTATTATTTTAATAAATGTGTGTGAAAATTAATCAAGTTCTGTTTAAAGTTGGTCACCGTCAATGTGCTACTCTAAGTGTGCAAGTGGCATTTCTATTGTCTGACCTAACGGCAGAAGATAAACACGCCACGATAAGACCGCGAGACATATTGCTGACACTCGCCTACTTCGCTAGAGCGACAAGTCAAGTAATCTGATGGTGTGTGTACCGAAGGTTTTACAGTACGCACACCACACCAATGGTGCAGGAGAGTCAAAGTCAACTTTGTGTTATGTTTTTTCTTGGTTTTCAGTTGTTTTCTGACAACTCCAGCCAGTGGACGAGTTTGTGATCCCCGGCTCAAAGTCATTGTTGTGTTATCTAATTAATAACGTTGTGTTTCAGTGAATGGTACACTGTGATACATTTTTGAATAGGTCTTTAGGAGAGGAAATGAATTACAGAATAAAAAAATACAGGATTCCATGTTTAAAAAGTCATACCACTGTTCATATCTTTGTAAAAAACAAAGCTACAACGAAGGAATCCATGGTGATTGATGTCACCCTGACGGCCAAAAAATGGCTCTGAGCACTATGGGACTTAACATCTGAGGCATCAGTCCCCTAGAAGTTAGTACTACTTAAACCTAACTAACCTAAGGACATCACACACATCCATGCCCGAGGCAGGATTCGAACCTGCGACCGTAGCGATCGCGCGGTTCCAGACTGTAGCGCCTAGAACCGCTCGGCCACACTGACGGCTAAAGAACATTTGCTTGAAACATTCTGTAATTTACATTTGGACAAACAGTTGTTTAAGGTGGTCAAGGTAAATGGGATGTGTATATATATATATATTTGAGACAACTAAATATGTCGAAAATGACGAATCGCACGACAAAAAAATTTTATTGGGTGATTTTTGTGGTTGCTAACATGTAGTGATCTGATGGTAAACTAGTGGCCTTAATCTGTAATAATGGTAAAAATAGGCAGAAGTGTGACAGCTATCCGTTAATAACTGATTCACTTTGTGCTTTTAGCACATCCACTGAAGACGTTGTTGTACGCCGTGAGTGCAATGGCCTCACTGTGGTCACCTACGGTAGGACGAATTTGTGCTCTGAAAACGTGTAAAAGAATTTCTTTGACTGAGGGCAACGAAACGAGCAGCAGAGTATGGCCTTATGGAAACAAATGCAGTGTTTAACCGTAACTCATATATTTCTAACTTCGTTTTTTGTTGGATCTGAGAATGACATGGTGGGGCTCGAAGTAAAAGATGCAATTCAAACCGTTGGATTTACTAACAGTTACTTTTACACGAAAGAAATCTGAACTGCGTAGCAAGCAATGTTCTTAAATGAAGACGAAATGAAGACCTGACAATAGGAGTCACAATGATCAGCGTTTGCGGTGATTTCGTGTAAACGAGGGAAAGGATTTTATAAGCTTGTTCGTAATCCAGCATACTGCTACAGAGGCAAGCGTCCATGAGTGCAAAGAAAAAGAGCAAAAGTTACTCTTACTCGTTCTCAGAGATTAGCGTGGCTGATGAACTTACAGTTTCGTTAGCCGATTCGTACAGGATAAGAACACACTGAGAGAAGAATGGATGTGAGTTGCAGTTATTGAAGCAAGAGAATAAAAATACTAGTCAGCCTAAAAAAGGGCAGTGTAAAGAATGTAGCTTACGACACACGTGACAAAGATTTTAGCAGTTGGGAAAGATTTTAGTGCAAAGAACTGTGATTAGGAACGAGGTGTGATCGCGAGCTGACTTCTGAGCAGTGGACCGGCTGGCAACTGGAGCGCAGCCCGCCGCCCCTGGCCCGTGGCCCTGTGCGGCTGGAGGGAGGGTGGGAGGGAGGGAGGGAGGGAGGGCTGCACTGTGCGGTGCGGCGCGGCGCCCCCAGCACAGCACGTGCAGAGCGCGGGTCGGCCCCGGTCGCCCCTCTGCAGCCCTTTCTTGGCCCACATTCCGGCAACCGCGGTCCTAGCTGCCGGGAGCAACACGACAGCCCAATCGGTTCGCGTCAAAAAGCGCACTCAGAGAATCCCTTGTTGGTCCGTTTTAACTGAAAGATTTTCTAGAAAGAACTCGAAGCTTCTACCGCGAACTTCTAGCAACCAAACGAAGAACTTGACCACGAATTCGGTAAGAAAGATCATTCCACCTACACGTCCCAAGACAGAGAAGGCTGGTGTCACTCCTCTCCTTGTTCTTCAATTCTTCAACCTGTAACAACAGCGACGCTGTACTATTGTACATATAAATAATATTTTTCCTTCAGATTTTTACCATAAACTTGTGTAATTGATGTTCTGATTTCATTTATTTTTTGTTTCATGTCATTATGTTAAGAAAACTGTAAATAAGTTTCAATGTAAATATTAATGTTTATGTCAAATGTCAAGCAATATACACTCCTGGAAATGGAAAAAAGAACACATTGACACCGGTGTGTCAGACCCACCATACTTGCTCCGGACACTGCGAGAGGGCTGTACAAGCAATGATCACACGCACGGCACAGCGGACACACCAGGAACCGCGGTGTTGGCCGTCGAATGGCGCTAGCTGCGCAGCATTTATGCACCGCCGCCGTCAGTGTCAGCCAGTTTGCCGTGGCATACGGAGCTCCATCGCAGTCTTTAACACTGGTAGCATGCCGCGACAGCGTGGACGTGAACCGTATGTGCAGTTGACGGACTTTGAGCCAGGGCGTATAGTGGGCATGCGGGAGGCCGGGTGGACGTACCGCCGAATTGCTCAACACGTGGGGCGTGAGGTCTCCACAGTACATCGATGTTGTCGCCAGTGGTCGGCGGAAGGTGCACGTGCCCGTCGACCTGGGACCGGACCGCAGCGACGCACGGATGCACGCCAAGACCGTAGGATCCTACACAGTGCCGTAGGGGACCGCACCGCCACTTCCCAGCAAATTAGGGACACTGTTGCTCCTGGGGTATCGGCGAGGACCATTCGCAACCGTCTCCATGAAGCTGGGCTACGGTCCCGCACACCGTTAGGCCGTCTTCCGCTCACGCCCCAACATCGTGCGGCCCGCCTCCAGTGGTGTCGCGACAGGCGTGAATGGAGGGACGAATGGAGACGTGTCGTCTTCAGCGATGAGAGTCGCTTCTGCCTTGGTGCCAATGATGGTCGTATGCGTGTTTGTCGCCGTGCAGATGAGCGCCACAATCAGGACTGCATATGACCGAGGCACACAGGGCCAACACCCGGCATCATGGTGTGGGGAGCGATCTCCTACACCGGCCGTACACCACTGGTGATCGTCGAGGGGACACTGAATAGTGCACGGTACATCCAAACCGTCATCGAACCCATCGTTCTACCATTCCTAGACCGGCAAGGGAACTTGCTGTTCCAACAGGACAATGCACGTCCGCATGTATCCCGTGCCACCCAACGTGCTCTAGAAGGTGTAAGTCAACTACCCTGGCCAGCAAGATCTCCGGATCTGTCCCCCATTGAGCATGTTTGGGACTGGATGAAGCGTCGTCTCACGCGGTCTGCACGTCCAGCACGAACGCTGGTCCAACTGAGGCGCCAGGTGGAAATGGCATGGCAAGCCGTTCCACAGGACTACATCCAGCATCTCTACGATCGTCTCCATGGGAGACTAGCAGCCTGCATTGCTGCGAATGGTGGATATACACTGTACTAGTGCCGACATTGTGCATGCTCTGTTGCCTGTGTCTATGTGCCTGTGGTTCTGTCAGTGTGATCATGTGATGTATCTGACCCCAGGAATGTGTCAATAAAGTTTCCCCTTCCTGGGACAATGAATTCACGGTGTTCTTATTTCAATTTCCAGGAGTGTAGTAACAGAATTGAAATGTAACAAATGTTGAAACTGTTGTAAGATCTCTAAAATTGTAACTGTCCGTCTGGTCGATACGTAGGCAATATGTTAGGATATGTAGAATGCAAAACCTCGGGTGAATACCCTATCTGCAAGGGAGCGGTAAAAGGTGGATGGCAGACGAGCGCGGGAAGATGCGCGCGGGCACTGCACGGCACAACGGGATCAGCAGTAGTAGTTGTTGGAGTTTGGCATTGGTTTGAGCAATACCTGGAGCGAGGAGTTTCTCCTGGAAGACATAGCTTCACTGAGCCTCGGGTATCCCGTTCCAGCGCCCACACAGCATGGCAAAATTCCGTAGGCACTAAATGGAAAAGTATTGCTGCGCAAAGAAGAATTAAAGTGCCTATACGTCAAGAGCCATAGCTGTGGTTGTATGTGTGCTCTGTGCCTCGCCATCTTGCCGCCCGCCAACCGCCGCATCGATACGAGCAGGTTGAAATTTTTAGTGCTGTATTCGTATGGATCAGAGTGTGAACTGTGCAATAATAACCTAAATTTTACCAGAACTTTCCCATCATTTAATTATCCTCACAACTAACCTAGACACGGTCCTTTCCAAATATTGTGCAATCCGAGTGTCCCAAATGAAAATTAAAATTTGTGTTAATAATAATTATTTGCAGAACTAGCTATGTTAAAGAAATGTTTTGTTAATGAACCAGTAAATGAATAACGAAGGTCTAACGAAGTTGAAAGATATCTTTAATATTGATATAGTAATGAAGATTATTATTTCGAGACAGATATAAAGGTATTGAAATGAGCAGTAAATAAGATGAGAAGAGTAGTAACTTATATACTGGAAATCTTGAACGCATAATAAACTCAGTAATCAATTTTTTTAATACAGCGATCATAACAGTTTCACGTCCCTTCTCCCCCCCCCCCCCCTTAAATTCATTTGAATTCGGAAGTGTTCTAAATTGGTTTGACCAGCAAAAGTTAAAGTCAATATAAAAGTCAAAATTTATCAGTGTTTTATCTTTATCAAAATTGACATTTTGTGTGTGTAACGAAAGTGCTATTTCTAGGGTAACCTATGCCCGATTCTAATCAGATTAATAGACAGTATAAAGTTTTGTAGTATACATTATAGTGTAGTGTTATGTATTCATGGTTTTTCCATATCAGTGCAGAACGTGAAACTATCAGTTCAATAGATTTTCTGGTTCTAAAATTCTATTGTATTATGCAGTGTTACTACTTGTTGTTTTGCATGAATATATACCAACTTGTGCAGGGAAGAAACTCAGTTAATGCCTAATTAGGCTGGCGACCGTATTATTATCAAATTGGTAACATCTTCAGTGTCGCTTTTGGTCCATCCTGACGTGTAATTGCATTTCGAACTTGCTTGACGGATCATTGTTATTACACAGTGGGTGTAAGTTTGATTTGCCAACATTCACGTACAAGCGGTCTATATCTATACGAAAATCCTTTCTCATAAGGTGAACCCCGCTTTAAAGAGTACTGTGGCACGCGGAGGTAACAAACCCCCCCCCCCTCCCGCCCCTCCTGCTATTGCCTTGTCAATCATTATAACGGTTCACACGTAGAGAGCAGGAAATTCGCCATACCCCACAGCCAAGCGAACAGAATTGATTTCATGCAAGTCGCGAGAAGTTCATGAAATAGAGGCTCCTGATCATAAAGAGAAAGTTATGGTTTAATGAGACAAGTACTAGACAGATAATTTCCTACAGCCATTGGTCCGAGTAGGATATGATCGAGATGGGATATAAAAATAATAAAAGAGCGTACCTCATTCATAAGATAAACTCTAATGATAGATGAACTCGAATTAACGTACGTCTTTCAAGTTGGTATCAGTAAAGGGGGCGTCTGTCTGTGCTATGAATAGCCACCTCGAACCACCCCTCTTCCGTGAGACATGTCAACTTTGTATTTTCAAATGGGAATCCCTCCAATTTTATTGTATATTCAGATTCTACGCTATAAAATGCTTTAGCAAAAACTATTGTTTTTCATTCGCGATAGATGGCGCTGTAATCGACAAATATCAGGTGTGCCTGTTTTTGCAATTAATAACCGACGCGTTTGATTCTACATTTCATTTACGAGGCAAGAGTAAACCTTTGTGTTCTAACGGTTGATACTTGTGTACGAAATTTACTTTAGTGTCGTACTTTTAATTACACAGTACAGTACGCCTAGCCGCTTCAAGGTGTGCTTGCAAGCCACGTTCAGCGTGATCCAGGAACGGCGACGCGCGTGTAATAGTTTCCTGTTCCCACGGGATGCTCGACATCACTGAGGCCCGTTGCCCGAGCTTGACCTCGGTGAGTCCCCTTGCCTCGCACCATTGGGTTGCTCGGTTCCCATGAGAACCCATGACAGATGCGCCTGTAACTCACCACCACTTCACAACGTTTCACTTAATTGCGACGGTTGTGCTTTGTCTTCCGCCGGTAGCTGCGTAGCCATCAGCGCGACGGTTACGGCGGTTGGGTGGAAAGACACGACGAAATTAGTCACGGTGGCGGCGAGGTACCCGGGCGGCCGTTTTAACATCGGTATCAACGAGTACAAAAAGGTTTACATTTTCATTGTAAATCAAATGAAGAATCAGTCTCGTCGGTTCTTAGTTGCAAAAACAGACACACTTGATATCTTTCGACTACAGCGCCATCTAACACGAATGGAATGAAAACAATGGTTTGAGTGAAGCGTACGTATTTTTCGGCGTAGAATCCGAATTCGCATTAAAACAGGATCGTGGTGAGGGGGGGAAGGGGTGTCCCATGTGAAAATTCCTTCACTATTATTAACTTTTCACCAAGAACATTTTTTTAGGGATATTTAGCTGTCTCAAGATGAAACACACATCCTATACATATAGTGTAAACAGCGTCTGAACTTGAGTAGTCATGATTTTTTCCTTGTTCCTTTCTTTCTTCCCAAACTGTCCGTACGCTCGCTGTATTCTCTCTTGCGTTCTTCCTTAAAATATTTTCCACTCTACTGGCTGGCTGGTAGTACAGTAACCGTTACGAATTGTTTGAAAAAGGAAACAGTCTTGGTTGCAAAATAATTATTGTCTTATAACGCATTTCACTCTTTTGTGGCAGCATCAGATATGTTGTATTCTGCAAATAAGCACTCGTGGAAAAACATCCGAGGTAGGACGTGAACCGTAAACACACCACACTACGTCTGTGATTGCTGATGTGTTTGATGTCGATGCCCTATCTTGCTCGTTTTTTTCACATATGCTTATCTGAGGAATATTAAATAATTTTATGATGCCCAAAAAGGGGCATAGTTTTGCAACGACGACTGTCTTCTTCATGGAATTGATTTCCTTTTCTCTTTTCCCTGTATTTTAAATGTTGACTATGGTTTTTATGATGTATTGAATTTTTTATTGCTTTAGTTACCTTAGGCGATTGCTACTGGTCTACTATCTTATTCCGTATCAGTGGTATGTTTTATCTCGCTCTTGCTATTGTTTCCCATGTCCACGATTTGCCTTGTCACTGTGGTCTTGTTCATCCTGTGGCTATCTCCATAACATATGATCTCTCTTTTTGCAAAGGTGTCCGTTACTTTTTCTGTCTGTAGATCTCTCTCGATGGGCATTTTATCTAGATCCCTTCACGAAAAACTGGTTGGAAAATTTTGCTGAGAATTTTCCTTTCCTGATTTACCGTCTCCTTTAGTTTTGTTTGACCACGAATCATCGTACTTACTACTACGTAGAGTGCTTCATGTAGAGCTACATTGTTGTAATACCCTAGTTTCGCTATGATAGACGTAGATATTTTAATTGTATTCACCCCATGCAAGCTTATTCGCTTTTTGTAATTCGTACACTGGAATATCCAGGATGGAATGTACCAGTATTAGAGAAGGGAAGTTGCTACTCACCATATAGTGGAGGTGCTGAGTCGCGACAGGCACAACAAAAAGATTCACACAGTTATAGCTTTCGGCCATTAAGGCCTTTGTCAGCAATAGACACACATACACACACACACGCACACACATACTCACGCAAACGTAACGTCCACTGTCGTTTCAGTTGTCTGAGACTCCAGACGTGTGTGCACGCTGCGTTTGCGTGAGAGTGTGTGTGTGCGTGTGTGTATGTGTATGTGTGTCTATTGCTGACAAAGGCCTTAATGGCCGAAAGCTATAATTGTGTGAATCTTTTTGTTGTGCCTGTCGCGACTCAGCACCTCCGCTATACGGTGAGTAGCAACTTTCCTTCTCTAATTTTGTAATTCTGAGAACCTTTCCTGATTGGATATTGTGTTCATTCGAAATGGATGGATGATCTCTCCTAGGTATTTAAAGTATGTAGATTGTGACACTCGTCAGTACTGAGTTATAAGGAAGACAATATCTGTATGCTTCCTTTCCACGTATTGAGATTTATCGTAGCTGGTTTGTATGCCAGTTTTCTGTGACTTTCTTGTTGCTTCTACAGGACAAGTTAGGCTTGTCCTTTACTGTTTGCTAGAAGAGCGAGATACTCTGCTCACCTTTTGCAGACGACCTGCCGATTCTATGTCAGGACATAGAAACAGCGTGAAAACAAAGAGAAATTCTTAAAGAAACAGCAGAAAGGCTAGCGATTTAATAACTTTAGAAAAATAAATTACGTGTCTGGTAGCCAACTACCACCATCCAAAATTATAAAAACCGAATACAGTACAATCTAGAGAGCTTCTCATTTCAAATATTTAGGTGAAACCGATCAAAAAAGTGACTTGCTGCCACAAAATGTAAATGAGCTTTAAAGCTCACAAAAGACGACTATAACAAAAGAGGCATCTCGAAATACACCAAACTGAGACAGAACAACACAGCCATGTAACCAGAGTGTTTTTATTTGACTGAAAAAATCATTTTAGACAGAAACGGGGACATTGAAGACACTTAAAAGAAAATTTTAGGTCCAAATTATACTGAAGACGGAATACACAGCTTAAGGGAAAATAAAGAAACTGAAAATTTATTTTATTCATAGTTCAAAAAATGGTTCAAACGGCTCTGAGCACTATGGGACTTAACTGCTCAGGTCATCAGTCCCCTAGAACTTAGAACTACTTAAACCTAATTAACCTAAGGACATCACACACATCCATGCCCGAGGCAGGATTCGAACGTGCGACCGTAGCGGTCGCGCGGCTCCAGACTGTAGCGCCTAGAACCGCTTGGCCACTCCGGCCGGCCTATTCATAGTTGTTGTTTTTTCAGCAAATGCAGTATACATTTCAGAATTAAATTCAGTCGTCAGTTGCACAGACATTTTTATTTCACTTTACCGATTTCAACAAATTAATTTGTCATCTTCAGAAGCCTACAAAATTAGGAATAGTATAAATCATTAGACGCTATGTCTTAGCGGATTTCAGTATCTTATTCACAGAAGCACAGTGTCATGCCATGTCGAAAACTGATTGTACGTCATTACTGTAAACACAGACTGGCTGATTGGTAATTTACAGTAAATGAATCACAGCTATGTACTTGTCAAGCTGTTGTGTCAGCAGCAAAGAACATATATAAAAGCACATAAAAAGTAAAACTACAGTATAGTAGACGTTATATATGTAATACGTTTCAAAAACATGGCACGTAATTTTAATATCTACAAGGAATGGACTAATTTTCACATTTTGCAAGAGATGGTATACAAACAAAATAGAATTTATTTTTCAGTGCGATCTATTCATTCAACAAATCTTTGAATTCAAGTAGGAATGTTCAAATATCTTAAATTCTTCTGTGGTGTCACCACCAGACACCACACTTGCTAGGTGGTAGCCTTTAAATCGGCCGCGGTCCGTTAGTATACGTCGGACCCGCGTGTCGCCACTATCAGTGATTGCAGACCGAGCGCCGCCACACGGCAGGTCTAGAGAGACTTCCTAGCACGCGCCCCAGTTGTACAACCGACTTTGCTAGCGATGGTTCACTGACAAAATACGCTCTCATTTGCCGAGACGATAGTTAGCATAGCCTTCAGCTACGTCATTTGCTACGGCCTAGCAAGGCGCCATTACCAGCCAGCCTGCGTGAGCTAAAACGCGTGCCTTTCGGCTTCCTCTAGTATTCCTGAGTTGGCTCTCCTGCCAGCCCACAACATCTTCTAAAAGGTTCATTTTATAGCCCTTGTCAACTATATGCCAAATTTCCATGTTAACCAAGGACGGAGGAGGAAGAGTGTGTTTCTCCATTTTGAGATGTTCCGCAAAAGGTCACTTATATGAGTTGGCACCGTCTTTCTTGAGCGAGTGCTCGCTAAAATGGGTCTTAAATGACCTCCCTGTCTGTCGAACATAAAAAGCTGGAAATGTGTTACCACAGACTTGAGAACTTTGTCAACTGGAGGTTTCTCATTGTGTAGAAACAGCAACTTGCTGACATTATTGTTGGTAAAGGACACAGTGATGTCATATTTTTTAAACAAATTAAGTATACTTTACGAAATGTCACCTAGAAATTTGATTGAAGTGTATTTCGTAGCAGTAAGGCCATTTTTATTGACAACAGAGGATATATTCTTGTTGGTTGTGCTTTTATAAGGTTCTGATACAACGCTTACTTGATATCCGTTCTTGACTGTTTGGTGCTGCGACAAGAGCTTGCCATGTACGTAGATGTCATTCATTTACTGGCAACTGCCAATCTGTCAGTCTGTGTTGAGAATAATTACATACAAAATGTGTAGTTGCCGACATATCATGGCATATTCTTCTCTGAAGAAGATATTGACGTCTGCTAAGCAAATACTGAGTAACGTCTTCAACTTTTGTAGTCATGTCTTCCTCAGTTGCGTATTAACACTACGGCATATTGATGATTTTTACTTTTGGATGTCTAAATACAACCGAATGAAACACAATTTTGGTGCTATGCGCGTTTCGCCTTTATTCTGCGCAAGGCATCTTCAGTGGCCTGGAATTTGTACATACTTTCACTATTTAGTTCACATTCTGGGGCAATGTACCTATAGGTTATAAACAATTCTGGTGTTTTGTTTATTCTATGACGTACTAATATTTTAAAGTTTACTTATAGGTTGCGTGGAAGATTTTCGGTTCCATTTTTGGTAATGTTCCTCTTCTTATAATTGCGACTTGGGGATTTTGTTTTCCACATTTCAGATGACTGGGAACTGAAAACTTGTTTTGATGCAAAATTCTCTGTTTGTGTATGCATGCATGTGTGTGTGTGTGTGCGAAATATTATTTGTATTGGTGAGCTTTTTTATTACTAATTTTTTTTCCCGCACACGCACACACTCACAAATGAACATAATATTGTAGGCTTCTGAAAGTGACAAATGTTGAAAGCGGCAAAGCGAAATGAAAATGTCTGTGCAACTGACGACTGAATTTTGTTCCGAAATTGGAAAATAGACCAACATTTATCAGGATATGAAAAAATGCAGCTGCGTGTAAGATAAGGGCAGTCAAATGAAACCGAGATAGAGGGGAAAAAGTAAGTAAAAACTTTATTATTTAGAAAGTAATCATCATGCATGTTAATACAAGCATCCCACTGTGATAGAAGACAATCAGTGCCATCATGACAAGATGTTTGAGGTTACCTACGAAACTATGGTAGTAGCCAGACGGGCACCTCTTCAACACAAGCAAACGGATGGTCACAAATTTCTTTCTTCAGGCCTGAAAAATATGGAAATAGCACCGGGAGAGATTGGGACTTTATGGACGATACGTAAGGGCTTCCCAGCGAAACGTCCCTGACGTAGTTGAAACAACTTTGGAAACATGTGGGCGTTTTTATTTGGCTGTCCTTAATAATCTGCCTTAATATGACCACATGTCAAAATCCTGAATAACCAAGTGTTGCAGCGGAGACCGCTGCGTGACGTAGAGGTAGAGGCCAGCAGGGTTCTGGAAGGTAGCGACACGGCTGTGGATCCACGCCGACCCCAGTACCGCCGACCCCAGCCGCTCTGGGGTTTTCGGCTGAGGATCCTCGGCGCGTACAGCCGTACAGATGTGCTCTCGCTGGTTCTGTACTGGGTTTGAATCCTGATGCTCTTCGAACCACCGACGTACGCTGCAAGCTGCGTGACAGGTTTCATTCATTTGCTGGTAGAGGCCATCGTGTTGAGGAAAAACAAACTGCATCGTGCCCAAGGATGGATGCATACTTGCGTTGATCCACTGTGCCTGCCAGAATGACGAGGTCGCCCAGGGGTGATACGAAAACATTCCCGAGACCGTGGCGACCCATCCTCTAGCCTGGACCCTTCCTACGAGTTTGTTTTCGGGCCGACGGTACATAAAACGTGATCCACCTGGAAGGGCCAGCTGCCGCCACCCGATGTACGTCTAGTTGGGGTACTGCTGCGCACTTCGAGCCTTCGTCGCCGACGAACAGCAGTCAGCTTGGACGAGCCACGCGTCTGCTGGGAGGTCTGTGCACTGGAACGTTCGCTGAACGCTCGTTACGCAGACACTGAAGGCGGCCCCTCCGTTGACCTGGGCGGTCAGCTGCTCAGCAGCTGCAGGCCTGTTCGCCCGCAGCCATCGTTCACCCCTGTCATCTGTGGCCCGTGGTGGCACAACAGTACCTCGACACCGGTTTTGGATAGCGTCATTTGGTCATGCCCGATATATTCTATGCAGGGCGGTACGCGAACAGTTTAGAGACTTAGCCTTGACACGAAAGCCAACGTTTATACAACGTTTATACAACAGATCGCTCAGTTTTCGCATTACGACGATGAGTGAACCGGTAGCTGCCTCCCTCTGCCACGCTGTGTATACCCCCCACTGGTAGTGCTGCCACCTGCCATTTCGTGGCGTATGTATTTCGCGTTTATTGTGGCAAATTTTGTAAATGCTGCTCTGCAAGCGCCCTGAGTCGTACGTGGCTCGCTTGCTCGCCATTACGTATTTTGCACACTGTTTTTAACGAACTTCCATCTCACTACGTTAATTTAAATTACTGCTGTCACTGAGTTGCTGCTTTGCCTGACCGTGAGCGGCGTTAGCAGCGCGTATCAATATAGTATCTTTGCTCGACTGCTATTACTTCCCGGTCGTTGTCTGTCGTAAGCGAGTTCGGATAGCGACTTTGGGTCTGCCAGTCAGTTGGAACGCGTCTGGAGTGCAATCCGGACCTGCCAGTCGGGGAGTTGCAATGCGGCACTAGTGCAGTCGGGTTGGAGCAGCAGTGAGGTCTGCGTCGACATAGCTCGCCCGACGGATGCCGCCACCCATCACGTGAGCCGGGCCACGGTCTTGATGGATCAAATGGTTCAAATGGCTCTGAGCACTGTGCGACTTAACTTCTCAGGTCATCAGTCGCCTAGAACTAATTAAACCTAACTAACCTAAGACATCATACACATCCATGCCCGAGGCAGGATTCTAACCTGCCACCGTAGCGGTCGCTCGGTCCCAGACTGTAGTGCCTAGAACCGCACGGCCACTCCGGCCGGCCTTGATGGATCGTCGGTCGCTCATGAGTCGGCTGTGAGCGCTCGCGCGCGCGCGCGCGCGCGTGTGTGTGTGTGTGTGTGTGCATCGAATCCCGATTTGTCTTCATGCGTGCTTAGTTAATGTGGAGTGTCGTTCAAGTCTTCGTGCGAGTGTTTTTTTTTTAAATCTTTATTGCAGTACATAATAATTATACAATATTACCCACCACCTTAGTGATTAGTGGGTCCTAAATGATACAATGCTGTATGTTATTTGCAGCTATTACACTTATTACAGTTAATTTGTAAACTACAGACACTGTACACAGTGCAGGTTAATGGGGAAAATTACGATTTTATTAAACTACACACTACTACCTACTTTTTAGTAATCCTAACTGCCTGCCGCGTTACAGATGTGTCAGTATGGATATAAACCTACTACAAGGCCTTTCTCATCGCGCTAATCCCGATGAGCGTGCCCCTGACACTGGGAAGGCCACAGCTACCAGTCGCTGCAGGTTCCTATTTTAGTATCTACTTCTAATCCTACGTCACATCCGGTGCTGTCACAATCGTGAAGTTGGTGTACCCCAGTCCCCATAGCCGTGCACGTGGCGGATTCCAACTAACGAATCGGCCTGTCTACGCACAGGCGGTACAAGATTAGGGTAATAGGGTGCGTTCAGTAGTTGGTTTTAGTCGCGAATGTCCCTCAGGTATGCAGTCAGAACTTTACGTCATACCTCATTTGCCAGGTTATTCAGAGTTTCGAAAGTCTCTTCGTGTCTTAGTAGGTCATATGTAGTATTGTTTGGTAGTTGTTGTCTTAATGTAACTGCTAGATCATCGAAAAGAGGGCACTCGTAAACCACATGGTCGGGAGTACCCTCCAATGCGCCACAGTCACACCCAGGTGTAGCCCTTTTCCCAAACCGGCATAGATACGTCGGTTAAGGCCCAAGACCAGTGAGAAATTGGACCCCGGGTTGGCTCGAAGTACCTCCTGCCTAACCTTTCTTTAACATTTGGCAAGATACTGAAGGTTCTTCTGCGAGATTCATCCATTTCCCATGATTCCTGCCATAAATCCTCATCCGTTCTTCTTATCTCTCCCTTGTCCGTAGCCTGAACTCCCACAATATTTTCTATTTTCATATTGTTCCCTTTCTTAGCCCAGTACCATGCTGCTTGCTCTCGAATTTTAATGTCCAGAGCCCCATTATCACTAATAGTGCACCACCTGGGGGTGTTCTATAAGCCCCCCGCAGGTCTTAGCAGCACGTTCCTCTGTACTCTTCTCACTGTCGTGACAGGCACCATCCTTGCGAGCCTGTGTGCCCAGACTCCCGAGCCGTAACCGACTATTGAAGTTAGTGTACTGTTATGGTACAATTTTATTAGGTGGGGGGGGGGGGGGGGGGAGAGGTGAAATCTTTTGTGTCCTCTGGAGATGAGGTTATTGAGTACTTGTAATGCCCTTTGGGTTAGGGATTCAATGTGCTTCCCGAAGTTCCACCTTTCATCGATGATAAGTCCCAAGCAGCGAGTCTCATGTCGCCTGAGAACTGGTGAGCCCCCAATTCTCACTGTGGGGTTTCTTACTAGCTGTCCTTTCAGCAATAGGTATGTTGATTTGGTTGGTGAAATAGACATTTTAGTATTACTGCACCATAGTTGCAATTTCGCCATGGCCCTTTCTATTTTTGGTTCTATGTCTTCGCGGCTCCGGCCGCCAACCAGCTGAAGGAGGTCATCTGCGTAGGCTATCACCTCTTCACTCTGTTGAAAATTGTTTAGAAGTGGTTCCATGTGGATATCCCAAAATAGGGGACCTAAAACGGAACACAGGAAACTCTTTCTCTCGCATGCAGGAGAAGAGTGAACGCCACCACAGGTTGTCAAAGGCGCCACTGATGTCAACCATGAAGCCGACAACGTACTTGTACGGGGTAGAGCCACAGACCTCGGCCGCCAGAGCGATTGCATCAGTTGCCGATCGCCCCAGCCTGAAGCCGAACTGCCTGCTGCTCATCCAACACAGCACTCGGTGTGTAGTCGGTCTGCAAGCTAGCAATTTGTCAAATAATTTTCCAAGAATGTCTAATAGGCAAATTGGTCTGTAAGACTTAGCTTCAGCTGGGTCTTTATCAGGTCCTTTTTTGCTAATTACTACATTGGCTACCTTCCAGATCTTAGGGAATTTTTCTTGTCTAAGGCATTCATCGAATAAGTGGGTAAGTGGGGCTACCAGTTGGGGTGGTAAGAACTGCACAACCTCCGCCACAATGCCTTCTGGCCCGGGGGCTTTCCATCTTTTCAGTGATTTACTGTAGTCAGCCACCTCCTCTTCGGAAAAGGGGTAGACTGCCCTATCGTTTACAAGTCTGTCAAGATCCTCATTTCGTAGTTGATACTGATCTTCGGTATCTCCAATCACATCGTCATCAGGCAACAGGGACCGGAGAAGGACCTCGGCAGTCTCCTGCCAGGATTCCGTCATCCCGTCCCTATGCCTGATTGCCTGATCGTTGATATCATCATTGGGGAGCGGATCTTTTCCCTAACTGATTTATAGGGTACACCCCATGGGTCCAATGCTAATTCATTTAATACAACTCTGTATTCTAACTGCCCGAAGTTTTTGAAATTTCTCTTTTGCCTCCCGGTATTGCAATAGCCATCTTTGCTTTTCCCACCAGACGACACTGCGCTGGTAGTGCCTCCTCAGCCTTCTGACAGACTGACGCAATGCCTCTAGCTCAGCTGATCATGGTGTCGGGGAGGCCGCCATGGCCCTCCTCCTGGTTGGCACGACTGCCTTCACCGCTCTGGTTACTGCACTCACCAGTTCTTCAGCCCTCTCGTCTACGTCCAGGTCCTGTTGCACGTCACCTTCTGGCAGTGGAGGGATGTCGCACTCTCTCGCTAGTCGCCCCCAATCTCCTCTTCTGTAATTCAGTTGCAGCTCCCACCCCCTGGCCCAGTGGCACTCTCTGTCTCCTAAAGTAAAGGTAGTAAGATTATGATCGCTTGTTGTGGCAGCGTTCGGTGTGACTAGTGCCACATCGATGTTGGTACCTTGGCCCCCTCCCGCCACATAGGTGGGAAGATTGCCAGGTTTATTAGCCACCACAAGTTGTAAAGCCAAGATCATCTCCTCCACTTTACCACCAGTTTCATCTCTTGTGCCACTGTACCATAGGGAGATTTTGCATTTACGTAGGCTGTTATAACCATTTATCGCCCCCGCAGCGCCGTGGCTACTCTAGTTAAGTGGTCTAGGTGTTGCTCAATGTTGTCTCCATACTGAGTTGAGATTGGGTTGTTTGGGGGAGGAGACCAAACTCATCGGATTAGGGAAGGACGGGGAAGGAAGTCGGCCGTGCCCTTTCAAAGAAACCATTCCGGAATTTGCCTGGAGAGATTTAGGGAAATCACGGAAAATCAGGATGGCTCGACGCGTCCATACTGGAAATACATGTTTATGATAGTAATAACTCCCGCAGGAGATTGTATCTCCACGGCGTTGCAGTGACTGTTGGAGTGTTGCGAGAGTGTTGTTACCCGTAGGGTTTGGTTTGTGACGACTATTGCCGCTCTGGGGGCATCGGCACTGCTATCTGCCATGTAGCGGCTGCAAAGGATAGTTTCCCGGCTTGAGAGTACGGCTCCTGTAGGCAGAGCACATCAAACCTCCTCTCCTCCACCTCCCTTCGAAGCTCCTGCATCACAGGTCTGCTGTTATGTGCGTTCAGTTGTCCGATAATTAATTTGGTCATTAGTATGTATTCTGTCGTCAGGCCAGGGCTTGCTCCAATCAAAGGCGATACGACCGTTGGCTAGATGTCATTGAGATCAAATTTCTCGCCACGTCTTTCAAAAACTTTCTTGAGTAAATCTCGCAGGGCTCCGAAGTCGGTGGGAAGGTTCACTGCCTTTAGCTGTAATCTGTCTACAGCCTCCATTACCGAAAAGGTGACCTTTCTGCCGTTCTCATGTCCCACCCGTACCACATGTCGTAAGGCAGTGGTCAGGATAGTCGGCTGCTCCAATCTTGCCAGTTGCATAGTATATTCTATATTAGGATACACCCCAACCGGGGCTACAGGCGGTAGCCTGGTTATGGGGGTGTCTGGTGCGGTTGAGTGTGCACTGGTGCTAGTGACTGTGCTTTCCTGGAGTGGCTGACGTTCTGCTTGTTTTGGTTCTTCTTTGGTAAGGGCCAGGGGGGCCGCCGCCAGCACAGGATGCTCTTGCCGTGGATGGTATTTAGTCGGCCTCGTTCCCCGGTTTTGGGAGGGAGGAGGGGGGGGGGGGGAAAGCTGTGATCTTCACAGGGAAATCTATTTGAGTGCCTACGTCCATCATAGGCACTCACTGTTTGAATTCCTTTCTCTGTTGTTTTCACTTGAGCGACCTTATAAATTCTTTAAATCTGTTTGCCCTCATGGCATCCCTCCTCCTTCTACTGGGGGATTTACGCTCAGGCACCGTGTTTACTGAGCCCTGCTCAGTCACAGACGATTCTTGAAATTAGCTGTTGTTCGAGCATCCGGTAGGTGGGGCAACTCCGTCCCGTGGCACCACAGGATTTCTTGCCGCGACTTTTACAAGCAATGCAAACTCCTGCTACTCTGCATTCTTTCCGAGTGTGTGACCACTCTCACCACACTTGGAGCAAGCCCACCCCCTGGTGCAGTGCCCCAGAATGTGATCCAGGTCGCCACAGTTGTGGCAACGAGGTACCACGATATAATCCCTCGTGTTTACCGCGTGGAAGCCTACATATAATCTGCCCATTGACCTGATTCTTTTCCACATTCGTGCAGAGATCTCGGCTACGTGGTGAACTACATCACGGTCCCGAGGCCCCGTTTTAAATCTCAGCTTCAAAGAATTCTTTAATTCCTCTTCATCTGTTTCATCAAAGTTTTGCGTCCTGATTGTCTGATATAGCTCCTAATTTGTCATTGCTGTCGGTACATCGTACAGAATGACTAATGGATTCCTTTTACTAGGTGCTTCACCGAATTCAGCTTTTGATTGTTTAGTAGTATCTCTGTATCTTCTTCAGTGGCGACTTCTACGATTACCGAATTCCTACTATGTTTAACTCTTTTAATTTTGATTTTATCTTTGACGGGATCGATTATGGTAGTTAATAATTCCTGAATTTCTTAACACTAGTGTCTTGGCCAGGCAGAGTCCTGAGAAAGACTGCCGTGTCTGGCCGTTTGGCAACTCTTTCAGTGGTGTCTTTAGTCGATTGCGGCTTGGTTGGCGCTTGCGCAGCCACAGCCGACCAGGTGTTAAAGGGTTGCTTCCTCTATCTGTCATTTTCTTTTTCTAATTCTATGAAGTGGCCTTCAAGTTTTGCATTGGCTATATCCAATGCAGATAATTCGTTTTTAGTTACAGACATAGCCGCTTGACTTATTTTGCCATTTTTGATGTTTTGCTCCAAGAGCATTGTGATCCTCACGTGTCACTGTGTAACTGTTTCATCCTCTGCCTATCCCTCCTCGTCGTGTGGAGCGGGAGCAGACACCGTAGATGCCCGTTTAGGCGCACTCGAATCACTCGCTTCGATTTCAGCCATCACAGGTCACGAGTAATAGACCCGTGGTCTAGGGGAACCGGCACGGTAGCTCAGCGTGTTCGGTCAGACGGTCACGTGCCCTCTGTAATAAAAAGAACTGAGTCAATCGATCAACAACGAACATAAATGGATGTCTTACGGCGTCCGCCCCGAGCAGACACAACGAACAAAAGCGAACAAAATGAGATTAAAAAAAAGGGGGGGGGGGTAGCGTCATTGATTCATAATCAAAACGTCTTCGATAAATCAGCATTGGCGGCCGAAGACTTCCGGCATAAGAAGTCAGCCTCATTCTACCAACGGCCTTGTCAAAGAGGGCGGAGGAGCGGATAGAGGTTCAGGGCGCTCTCTTGTCCTAGGGGTGGGAAATTGCCCCTAAAGGCGGAAGAATCAGCAATGATCAACGACATGAGGATGCAGAAGGCAATGGAAACCACTGCATTAAAGACGCGTAACGTGTATACACAGGACATGTGGCCTGTAATTGAAGAAGTGTCATGATGATCTCTCCATTGGCAAAAGATTCCGGAATAGTCCCCCATTCGGATCTCCGGGAGGGGACTGCCAAGGGGGAGGTTACCATGAGAAAAAGATTGAATGATCTACGAAAGGATAACATTCTACGAGTCGGGGCGTGGAATGTCAGAAGCTTGAACGTGGTAGGGAAACTAGAAAATCTGAAAAGGGAAATGCAAAGGCTCAATCTAGATATAGTAGGGGTCAGTGAAGTGAGGTGGATGGAAGATAAGGATCTGGTCAGATGAGTATCGGGTAATATCAACAGCAGCAGAAAATGGTATAACATGTGTAGGATTCGTTATGAATAGGAAGGTAGGGCAGAGGGTGTGTTACTGTGAACAGTTCAGTGACCGGGTTGTTCTAATCAGAATCGACAGCAGACCAACACCGACAACGATAGTTCAGGTATACATGCCGACGTCGCAAGCTGAAGATGAACAGATAGAGAAAGTGTATGAGAATATTGAAAGGGTAATGCAGTATGTAAAGGGGGGCGAAAATCTAATAGTCATGGGCGACTGGAATGCAGTTGTAGGGGAAGAAGAAAAGGTTACAGGAGAATATGGGCTTGGGACAAGGAATGAAAGAGGAGAAAGACTAATTGAGTTCTGTAACAAGTTGCAGCTAGTAATAGCGAATACCCTGTTCAAGAATCACAAGAGGAGGAGGTATACTTGGAAAAGGCCGGGAGATACGGGAAGATTTCAATTAGATTACATCATGGTCAGACAGAGATTGCGAAATCAGATACTGTATTGTAAGGCGTTCTCAGGAGCAGATATAGACTCAGATCACAATATAGTAGTGATGAAGAGTAGGCTAAAGTTCAAGACATTAGTCAGGAAGAATCAATACGCAAAGAAGTGGGATACGGAAGTACTAAGGAATGACGAGATGCGTTTGAAGTTCTCTATAGATACAGCAGTAAGGAATAGCGCAGTAGGCAGTACAGTTGAAGAGGAATGGACATCTCTAAAAAGGGCCATCACAGAAGTTGGGAAGGAAAACATAGGTACAAAGAAGGTAGCTGCGAAGAAACCATGGGTAACAGAAGAAATACTTCAGTTGATTGATGATAGGGGGAAGTACAAACATGTTCCGGGAAAATCAGGAATACAGAAATACAAGTCGCTGAGGAATGAAATAAATAGGAAGTGCAGGGAAGCTAAGACGAAATGGCTGCAGGAAAAATGTGAAGACATCGAAAAAGATATGATTGTCGGAAGGACAGACTCAGCATACAGGAAAGTCAAAACAACCTTTGGTGACATTAAAAGCAACGGTGGTAACATTAAGAGTGCAACGGGAATTCCACTGTTAAATGCAGAGGAGAGAGCAGATAGATGGAAAGAATACATTGAAAGCCTCTATGAGGGTGAAGATTTGTCTGATGTGATAGAAGAAGAAACACGAGTCGATTTAGAAGAGATAGGGGATCCAGTATTAGAATCGGAATTTAAAAGAGCTTTGGAGGACTTACGGTCAAATAAGGCAGAAGGGGTAGATAACATTCCATCAGAATTTCTAAAATCATGGGGGGAAGTGGCAACAAAACAACTATTCACGTTGGAGTGTAGAATATATGAGTCTGGCGACATACCACCTGACTTTCGGAAAAGCATCATCCACACAATTCCGAAGACGGCAAGAGCTGACAAGTGCGAGAATTATCGCACAATCAGCTTAACAGCTCATACATCGAAGCTGCTTACAAGAATAATATACAGAAGAATGGAAAAGAAAATTGAGAATGCGCTAGGTGACGATCAGTTTGGCTTTAGGAAAAGGAAAGGAACGAGAGAGGCAATTCTGACGTTACGGCTAATAATGGAAGCAAGGCTAAAGAAAAATCAAGACACTTTCATAGGATCTGTCGACCTGGAAAAAGCGTTCGACAATATAAAATGGTGCAAGCTGTTCGGGATTCAGAAAAAAGTAGGGGTAAGCTATAGGGAGAGACGGGTCATATACAATATGTACAACAAACAAGAGGGAATAATAAGAGTGGACGATCAAGAATGAAGTGCTCGTATTAAGAAGGGTGTGAGACAAGGCTGTAGCCTTTCGCCCCTACTCTTCAATCTGTGCATCGAGGAAGCAATGATGGAAATGAAAGAAAGGTTCAGGAGTGGAATTAAAATACAAGGTGAAAGGATATCAATGATATGATTCGCTGATGACATTGCTATCCTGAGTGAAAGTGAAGAAGAATTAAATGATCTGCTTGCCGGCAAGACTCACTGGAGGAGAAACACCCCTCTGAAGATGTCCAGCGCAGCTCTGGACGAATCGTTAGGAGCTGAAGAGTTTCATGGACCACGACCTTACATCCCGGAAGGTTTACCAGCAGATATGTCATCCGGTCGTGAAAGCCTTCATGCTATGAGCAGAAGACTCTACGGGGAGCAATTCTCAAAATCAGTCAGACGCCTGGAAATTTTACGTAAGAAGAGAGCGCATTTAATTTGTACTTTAACTTTCTTGTTGCGTTGTGGGGATTCGTCTACGATACCGAATTTTCTAAAGTTGAAGAGGATGTTCCAGACAGCCCGTGTTCATCGGATATTTGATTATACAGAAGCAGCACTACTTCGAGAGAGGATACATTATACAAGACGAGAGATGGATTCTGTTGACCGTAAGTTACTGCAGCTAGTAAGATACAGATAGACCTATGGAATAAAATAGATTGCCTTACGTTTCGATCTATGGAAACCATGATGGAAACGACTACTAGAAGGCATAAGAAGAAGTTCGAAAAGTTACAAACTTATGCAGAATCTACAAATAATACAGTGATGTCCGAATCTGTTATTAACAAGTCAGACAGAGTTTTATCTCAAGACGAAATTTCAGTTCTTGCAAAAGGAGGAAACTACGCTATAACACCTCCGAAAGTTCCTGTTGAGGATATTATTGCAAATGTAGAAGCAGGTATACGTACTCTCCCCAAAGAAACTGCAAATGCAATCCGGATCGAAACCACCAGAGTATTATGCCGCAGTAAACCTCTGGAAAGTAATTTAACCAATGGCGAAAGAAAGGCTCTGAGAGATTTAAATGCAGATGAAGACATAGTGATTGTTCCTGCTGATAAAGGGAATGCTACTGTCGTTTTAAATACAGAAGATTGTCAAAGCAAAATTTTAAATCTTTTAACGTCAGGACAATACAAAAAACTTAAGAAAGATCCTACAGCCAGCGTACTACGGAAAACAAATAATCTGATAAAATTGGCCACTTCTATTCAAAAAGAAGAAAAAAGAGCTTTATTGAAGACTGAAGCTATGTGTCCTAGACTCTATGGCCTACCCAAGGTACATAAGAGGGACCTTCCTCTGAGACCGATTGTTAGTGCTATCAATTCTCCTACGTATGAAATAGCAAGGTATCTAGCAACTTGTTTACAACCATATATTGGAAAAACTGACTCATATATAAAGGACTCACGTCATTTTATAGAGAAAATTGAAGGTTTAATTCTGACTCCTGAAGATATTTTAGTAAGTTTTGATGTAGTGTCTTTATTTACTATGATTCCAGTTAACGAAATTATGGATTTTATAACGGATATTTTTCCAGAAGATCTGACTGCTCTTTTCAGACATTGTCTTACTTCCAGTCAGTTCCAGTGGAATAATGAATTTTATGAGCAACTTAACGGCGTAGCAATGGGTAACCCATTGGGTGCTGCAGTAGCTAATTTCTACATTGAGAAATTCGAACAGTCAGCCTTGGAAAAAGCACATAAGAAACCATCTCGCTGGTATCGGTATGTAGACGATACATTTGTGGTCTGGCCACATGGTAGAGAAGCCTTAGACGAGTTTTTTGATTACCTTAATAATATAAATCCAAGAATCCAGTTTACCATGGAGAGAGAAAATGACAACAAAATACCGTTTTTGGATGTTTTAGTTGTGAGACAGACAGATGGAAGATTGAAACAACAGATTTTTAGAAAAATAACGCACACAGACAGATACTTACATAAAAATTCTAACCACCATCCACAACAAAAGAGAGGTGTGATTAAAAGTCTCGTTGACAGAGCCAGACGGATTTGCGCGCCGGATTATCTAGACGCCGAATTAAAACATCTGAAGCACGCTTTTGAGAAAAATGGCTACTCAAAGAAAGAAGTAAGCAGAATTCTGCTCCCAAACAACAAAAAGCCTAAGGACAAGCCCGAAAAACGATGGAAGAATACAGTCTCTCTCCCTTTTATAAAGAAAGTAACGGATCAGATTGGAAAGATTTTAAGTAAACATGATATGAGACCTGTTTTTAGACCAACGAAGAAAATTTGTCATGTTCTCCGGTCTGTAAAAGATAAACGCGCTCCTCTATCAGCCAGTGGCGTATATAAAATTCCGTGTACATGTGGTAAAGTCTATATTGGAACAACGAAAAGAAGCACAAATACACGGTTAAAAGAACACAGAAGTCTTTGCCGATTAGGGAAAACAGATAAATCGGCTGTAGCAGAACACGCTTTTCAGTCAGGAAATCATCAAGTGAAGTTTTCCGAAACGACGACGAACTATTACCCACGGCTTTGTAGAGAAGCAATTGAAATATATAAACATAGGGATAATTTTAATCGGAAAGAAGAGACCATGAAACTTAGTGATATTTGGGCAGTAGCACTACAGAATTGCTAGACAGTTTTATCCGTGACGAGATTACGATCGATAGTTAAGTTTTATCTCTGACAAAGATTATCTCTGCATATCACGTGTAACTCTGACCACGCCCACTTTCTACGATATATATAAGTCGCTCTCAGACGTCCGACCCGTCAGTCGGCAAGACTCACCGCAGGAGAAACACCCCTCTGAAGATGTCCAGCGCAGCTCTGGACGAAACGTTAGGAGCTGAAGAGTTTCATGGACCACGACCTTATATCCCGGAAGGTTTACCAGAAGATATGTCATCCGGTCGTGAAAGCCTTCATACTATGTTCTGCTTCCTACCACACGAAGTTTCCAAAGGTCGATAATGACGGTATCTTCAAGAGGATGGAATATATCGTCGAAACAAAATACCGGGTGAGCATAAGGCATTTCCCTGATTACAAAAATTTATTTCGATGGAATTACGCCAGATATAGCTATACAGTTTGTTGCAAATGGAACCATTTTTGTAAATACGAGGCCTGTTCAGAAAGTAAGCTCCGATTGATTGCCAAATTGAAACCACAGTGAACATCAGAAATGTTTTACTTCTAACAATTAGCTACACCTTTCAGCTACTTCTCTACGTAGTCGCCGTTCTGACTTAGACTTTTGTCATAGCGTTGTACCAACTTTCCAATAGCCTCATCATAGAAGGCAGCCGCCAGTGCTTTCCGCCAATTCTCCACGCTGGCCTACACCTCGTTGTCTGTGTTAAAATGTTGTCTTCAAAGACAGCGGTTCATGTGACCAGAGATGAAACTCAGGGGGAGACAATTGCGGACTGTATTGTGGGTAATCTAACATTTCCATTTGAAAACGATGCAGGAGCATCTTCATTGCCCCTGCAGAATGCGGCTGAGAATTGTCTTGAAGAAGAAACAGCACGACAGTTATGTAATGTTAGCTGCATAGCTTCAGGCGAAATTTCTCACCAGGCCCTCGTACTTGGCGGCAGACACTATTTTCTAGACATCTTTACGCACTCACTGCGAGCTCAGAAATGAGAAGAGCGACGTGATGCTAACTGGGGTTATACTAGAGACACTACCCAACACATCTGTGCAAAGCTTTATCGGATTTTCATAGTCGTTTCCATTTCGCGACCGATCGGAGCTTACTTTCTGAACGCCCCTCGTACATTACCACATATCCGTGCGGTGATTTGCGAAGGGCGGTTTCACTCATGAAGTTCTGTGGATGCACTTTTACGTGAGCACGGACACCTCTCTCTGTCTGTCTGTCTGTGTCTTGGCCTCTCTCTCGCTCTCTCTCTTTCTCTTGTTACAGGTAGCGTAATCTAAGAGTGTTGACGTCACGGCGGCATCTGTGCCGCAGAAAGGGCGATGTGTCTCTTATTACAGTGCAGCGACAGTTTCGAAGTGCCCGAGGCTGTAATCCACCAGATGTGGAGACCATCCAAGGGTAGTGTGGAAGTTTTAAACAGACTGGCAGCGCTGGATACAGGGCAAGAGGCGCTGGCCCTGCAGTCAGTCAGGACACTGTTGGTACGTACAGGGTTTCAACACATTTCGCTGAACCGAAGCGTTTTGCTTCTAGAGAAACTCGCCTCTTCTATGCATGCGAACTGCAACTCCTGAAAACTTTACAGCCAGATGACAGGCCCGGACGGGAGCAGTTTACAAGGAACTTGCTGGAACAAATGGTTCAAATGGCTCTGAGCACTATGGGACTTAATATCTGTGGTCATCAGTCCCCTAGAACTTAGAACTACTTAAACCTAACTATCCTAAGGACATCACACACATCCATGCCCGAGGCAGGATTCGAACCTGCGACCGTAGCAGTCGCGCGGTTCCGGACTGCGCGCCTAGTTGCTGGAACAAATCGATGCAGTAAATTTATTTTTTCCATGATGCGACTATTCACATCTCCGACACAGTAAATGGGCACAATGTCCGGATCTGAGAGTTGTAAGTTGCACACGTCGCGGTACAGAAGAAATGGCGCAGCTCGAAAGTGAACGTATGGTGCGGCTTGATGCACAACGCAGTCATACGGCCGTTCTCTTTCACTAGGTCTGCCATTACGGCAGCAGTTTAACTTTACGTTACACTTCAGGTACAGGATTTTCAACAAGATGCTGAACCCCCACAGTGGGTGTATTTGTTCCCTAGTTCTTGGATGAAACCTTTCCCGACTATCGCGACCACCTCGTCCACCAGACATATTACCACTAGACATTTCTGAGTTTTTTTAGGCATCAGTCTTCTGTCTGGCCAGAAGGAGCTTTTCACTCTGCAGCGGAGTGTGCGCCGATATAAAACTTCCAGGCAGATTAAAACTGTGTGGTGGACCGAGACTCGAATTCGGGACCTTTGCCTTTCGCGGACAAGTGCTCTACTGACTCACGACCCGTCCTCCCAGTTTCAATTCAGCCAGTACCTCGTATCCTCCCTTTCAAACTTCACAGAAGCTCTTCTGCGGACCTTGCAGAACTAGCACTCCCAGAAGAAAGGATATTGAGGAGACATGGCTTAGCTACAGCCTGGGGGATGTTTCCAGAATGAGAGTTGCGCTCTAACTGGTTTTATATGCTCCGCCACGAATTCCTCTCCAGTGCCAACCTCTTCAATTCAGAGTAGCACTTGCAAACTACGTCCTGAATTATTTGCTGGATGTATTACAATCTCTGTTTTCCTCTACAGTTTTTGCACTCTACAGCTCCCTCTAGTACCATGGAAGTCAATTCCCCGTGTCCAAACAGATGTATCATCCTGTCCCTTCTCCTTATCCGTGTCTTCCACATATTCATTTCCTCTCCGATTCTACGCAGAACCTCCTCATTCCTTACCTTATCAGTACACCTAATTTTCAACATTCGCCTGTGGCACCACATCTCAAATGATTCGATTTTTTTTTGCTCCGGTTTTCCCACAGTCCATATTTCACTACCATACAATCCTGAGCTCCAGACGGACATTCTCAGATATTTCTTTCTCAAGTCAAGGCCGACATTTAATACTAGTAAACTGATCTTGGCCTGGAATGCCATTTTTGCCATTCCTAGTCTGCTTATGATGTCCTCCTTGCTCCGTCCGTCATTGGTTATTATACTGCCTAGGTAGCGGAATTCCTTAACTTCATTGACTTCGTGACCATCAATCATTATACTAAGTTCCTCGCTGCTCTCATTTCTGCTAGTTTTCATTACTTTCGTCTTTCTTCGATTTACTATCAATCCATATTCTGTACTCATTTGACTGTTCATTCCATTCAGCAGATCCTGCAATTCTTCTTCAGTTCCACGCAGAATAGGAATGTCATCAGCGAATCTTAGCATTGATGTCCTTTCACCTTGAATTTTAATGCCGCTTCTGAACATTTCTTTTATTTCCATCATTGCTACCTCGATATAGAGACTGAACAGTAAGGGTGAAAGTTTACATCCCTGTCTTATACCCTTTTTAATCCAAGCACTTTGTTCTTGGTCGTCCACTCTTAGTATTCCCTCTTGGCTCTGGTACATATTGTGCCCATATACGTCTGTCTCTACAACTTAACCCTATTTTCCTAATTATTTCGAGAATCTTGCACCGTTTTACACTGTCGAAGGCTTTTTCCAGGTCGACAAATCCTATGGACGTGTCTCGATTTTTCTTTAGTCTGGCTACCATTATTAACCGCAACGTCAGAATTGCCTCTCTGGTGCCTTTACCTTTCCTAAAGCCAAACTGATCGTCATCTAACACTTCCTCAATTTTCTTTTCCATTCTTCTGTATATTATTCTTGTCAGCAACTTGGATGCATGAGCTGTTAAGCTGAATGTGCGATAGTTCTTCACTTGATCACTTGTCAGCCTTTGCAGTCTTCGGCATTGTATGGATGGTACTTTTCCGAAAGTCAGATGGCATGTCGATAGACTCATACATTCTACACACCAACATGAATAGTCGTTTAGTTACCACTTTCCCCAATGATTTTAGAAATTCTGATGGAATGTTATCTACCCCATCTGCCTTATTTGATCGGAAGTTCTCCAAAGCTCTTTTAAATTCTGATTCTAATACTTGATCCCTCATCTTATCTAAATCGACTCCTGTTTCTCCTTCTATCACATCAGACAAATCTTCCCTCTCACAGAGGCTTTCAATGTATTCGTTCCACCTATCCGCTCTCTCCTCTGCACTTTACAGTGGAAATTCCGTTGCGCTCTTAATGTTATTATTTTGACTGTCCTGTATGCCTAGTCAGTCCTTCCGATAATCTTTTTTCTTTCGATTTCTTCTCATTTTTCATGCAGCCGTTTCGTCTTAGCTTCCCTGCTCCTCCTATTTATTTCATTACTCAGCGTATTGTATTTCTTTATTCCTGAATTTTCCTGAACGTTGTATAAGTATATAGTAATTAATGCAAGAATGATTGACTTTGTATATGCCGAACGAAATAAATCCCTAAACGTTTTTGTGCTTCCTTCTTTCGTCGATCAGCTGAAGTGTTTCTTCTGTTACCCATAGCTCCTTCGCAGTTACCTTCTTTTTACCTATGTTTTTCTTTCCAACTTCTGTGATTGCCCTTTTTAAAGATTTCCATTCCTCATCAGCTATACTGTCTACAGAGCTATTGCTGTATCTATAGCCTTAGACAAGTTGAAGTATATCTCGTCATTCCTTAGTATCTCTGATAAGAACAACCCTATCACTTTGCTGTTCACTGTAACACACTCTCTGCCCTACATTCCCATACATCACCAATCCTGCTCCCGTTATACCATTTTCTGTTGCTATACTCATCTGTCCAGAAAGCCTCATCTTCCGTCCATTTCACTTTACTGACCCCTACCTTATCTACATTGCGCCTTTTAATTTCCCTTTTCAGATTTTCTAGCTTCGCTACCACGTTAAAGCTTCTGATATTCCACACCCCGACTCGTAGAACGTTATCCTTTCGTTGATTATTCAATCTTTTTGTCGTGGTCACCCCCCCCCCCCCCCTTGGCAGTCCCCCCCCCCCCCCCCCCCCGGAGATCCGAATGGGGGATTATTCCGTCTTTTGTCAATGGAGAGATCATCATGACACTTTTCCAATTCTAAGCCACATGTGCTGTATATACACGGAACGTGTCTTTAATACAGTGGTTTCTATTGCCTTCTGCATCCTCATGCTGTTGATCATTGCTGATTCTTGCGCCTCTAGGGGCAGTTCCCCAAGGACAAGAGTGTCCCTGAACCTCTGTCCGCGCAACCTCCCTCTTCCACGGGACCTATCGCAGGATGAGGGTGACTTCTTATGCTCTAAGTTTTCGGCCACCAATGATGATTAATGATTAAGATGTGGCGGATTTTGAATTGGGGACCGATGCCTTTTTGTTAGTAATCAAAGACACTATCCCTAGACTAGTGTTGAGTTCACCAATTCCGAATGTGCAAGTCCTACGGCTCGACGAATACGATATGCGGTAGGGACGATGACGGAAGACACGTTGACAAAGAGAGAAACTACGTAACGCCTAGACATTCTTCGGCCAACAACAAAGGGAGCACATGTGCAAGAGTATCCATAAAATTATTTGTGAATTACGCCACCACTTCTAACAGTCCGCATGGCTTCAGCCAGAATAGTTCCTTAGAATAAATTTATGTAATGAGGGAAATACTTTACGTAGTATAGAGGGTAGGTTGTACTTAATGTTTCAATTTCTCACGCTGTAAAAAATGGAAAATGAACCAATGCTCAGAATGAGCATTGGAACGGAATATTGTCTAAAAAGGGGAAACATTACGGAAACACAAACATTCAGCGAATATATTGCCATTAGATGCCGCTGCAGGCGGCAGAGTTGGCAAATTAAAAGACGCGGGCCGCACGGTGTCCCTCAGTTTGCGTCTGAGACGCTCGGCACTGCAGGATAGCGCGATGCTCGTAAAACGCCTTACAAGAGCGGCGACTGCGCCAGCAGGTCGTTTCACACTCCAAAGGTAGCTGTGTGAGGCACGTTGACGTCACAGTTCGAAATAGGACCATATTTTTACTAGGATATGGGTCCGGCGCATCCTGTTACCTGCACCGTCAATGGTAGAGCTATGAGGGTCTTTTGTGCACCATCGTCACGTGTGGGCAGGATTATTTTTGTGCAAGATGTCGCTCCTCCGCACATCGCACATCCAGTGAAGCGGCTGCTGCAGAAGCGTTTCGGCAGTACCAGAATTATCAGCCGCCATTTCCCTACAGCCTGCCCTTCCCAACTTACGGCTGTGGGGTTATCTGAAAGATGCTGTGTTCAGCACTCCGAATGCAAACGTAGCTCAACTGATGGCACACATTGCGCAGCGCGTACTGGACGTGACTCCTGAGACACTCCGATTTCAACTAGTAGCAGAAACGGGGGATAGCGTATCAGACATGACTTGCGCCAGTCTCACAAAACATAAAAACTGCTATCATTGTAGCTTTCTATGCGGTTCTTGGTCTCAGGACAATTAAAACCCGATTTTTCGATAGGATGTGGTACGACCTTGCTTATCTAACTAACAGTGGCACAAGCGTTGAATGCCGAACTGGAACAGTCAGAAAAAATTGCAAAGTACGTTTGGTTTAATGCGCAGCTCACACCAAACCATCATATGCCATTCATCTGTCACTTATGTCCTAAACCGTTTACGTTACGGCGCTATATTGTGCGGAAACTTTCGTTAATTTTTTTTCCAAAAAAATTTTCCGCTTCTTCGATAGCATTTTGTGCAATTTTGACGTCATTCCTGGCAGTGGATATATTGTACAGCGTTCTGAAAATGGAACTTAATCTATACTCACACCGTACATACGAGGGCTGTTCAAAAAGTGTCCGACCCTATGTTTTATTGTTGAAGCCATCAATGGTTCCGGGCCCGCGTGCTCTCTGTATTTGTAGGCACACGTAGTGCATACGCCTAAGCTTTTTCAAGACTGCGGAAACAACCAGTCGCTGGCCAGCCGTTGACAAGTGAGCACGTGTAACTGACAGTCGTCGCACTTTGTGTTGTACGGGAAGTGACAGAAAAAGTGGAACAAAGTTGATGCAGCAAATTTTGTTTTAAGCTTGGCATTTCTCATGTCAAACAATCCTCAATATTCAGTAAGTGTTTGGGACGAAGCAGTAGGTGCTACACAGATACAACAGATACACAGAGACTGGTACAACCTCCTAAAAACCGGCTGCTCACCAATGTGTATGAGCCAGAAACAAATTTCTAGTCATCGCAATGGAAGCATCCGTCACACCCGAAAACCAAGAAAAGCGGGCAGGTCTGTAGCACTGTGAAAGTCATGCTGACCATGTTTTTTGACTGCAATGGGGTGGTCCTCCACCAGTACTCCCCAGAAGGTACTAATGTAAATAAGGGATACAGCAAAAGTTCTGCGTCGCCGTCGTGAAGCAGCGAGGCGCAAACGGCCGAAATTGTGGGCAGCGGGCCAATGGCACCTGCACCCCAAAAACGCACCCGCCCATCGTTCTCAGTTAATTTAGAGTCTTTTGGCCAAAGCCACATACAACACTGGTGTGGTTTTTCAGCCTGCCTATTCCTCTGACCAACCAACGAATCACTTCTGGCTTTTCCCTGAAAGAGACCAAATTTCAGAACAGGGAAGACATAATGCAGAATTCGATGGAGCAGCTGTGCACCGTACCAAAAGGGGCTTTCCAGAGATGCCTCCGGCGGTGCCAGCAGCACTGCGAGAGATGTGGAAGTCGACTGGTATCTAACAATATTATCTGAATAAAGACTAATTTTGTAAATAAATGTCGGATACTTTTTAAACAGCCCTCGTATAAGGTGTTTCGGGAGGAATAACAAATACTGTAGAAGCTTCTATCATTGACTAATTCGAATAAAACTTTCGATATAACACTTGTCCAGTTTACTTGACAATGTAGTAAAATTCACATTTTACGTCACCAATTTCTCTTTGTTCCTACAGTTGTTATAGCCTTATAGGACTGTAAGTGTAGGTGTAGACAAAACTGCTGCCCGCTCAGCCGGCCCACTGCGCGTGTTGCATACACAGCAGGCGTGACCCGTGTCCCGCCTTGGCCAGCTGTGTGCGCCGCCAGAGGAAGGGCCGGGGGAGGGGGGGGGGGGGGGGACGCTACTCGGCTCCACTGGCTGGCGTCAGCGCTAAAAATACTCGCCCGGCGGCAGTTTGCTGCGCCGGCCGGCCAGCTGAATGACTGACGCGGCGGCGGCAGCAGCAGGGGACGCACGTGCTGCCCGCCCAGCGCCGGGGCTGCGACGGACAGCTCAATGGGTTACGTCAGCGGCGCGGCGGCGTGCTGGGGTCCCTGCAGGCGGAACTCAGCCCGCCGGCCTCGCGAATACAAAGCGCGCGGGCCGCCGCGTCTGCATCCACATTTATCCTCTGCAAACCACGTGACGATGTGTGGCGGACCGTGCACCGCGGACGAAGCAACGAGGATACAACTGTTAACTCACGGGGTGACTTCTCTGTAACGTATACTACGAGGTGTGGTCAGCGATGCCCAAATTGAGATATAAGCAATAAATAATTCCAAATTTTTCTCTTATGTTATATAACATCTCTTTCCATGATTTATCACAAAAGCTGTCAGGGGACTGAATTTTACATTCCGAAAAATTATAGTATCTCAGTAGCATGTAGACCTTCACATAAAACTAGACTTCTAGGTTAAAAACTGCACTCGCTAGGACAAAAAGAAAGTCTGCAAATCTGACGTTCACCGATGGTTTCTACATTTTCCTTTACCACCACTCAGAGCACACCTGATATTAACCAGTACTTCAAGTATTTCATTGGAGAAACAGGAAAAGTTCTTCCTCTGAATGATACTCTTGTTCACCAGTAGAAATGTGATCACTGCTATTGTAAACTCGTCGTCTTTTTCGTCAATTTTTTGATCTACATCACTGACATCTTCCTCTACTCGCCGACTGAAAACTTCATCAGACTTCGGATAGTTAAAATTGACTCATTCCTGCGAACACATTTCATGCTGTACTGTGAGAACAGGCACGTAGTTCAGAAGGCGCGGTCTAGGAGATCTCAATACGTGTCGACAACACATGTCGGCAGCAAAAAAAGATGACGATAATGCAACCGACACCGAAACATTTTAGACTTGGTGATTTATGGAGAGTGGGTGGGGTATAGAAACACTCCACCAGAATTTACCATGCAGATCGAGTTCGAAAAAGCTCGCGCGGTTTCAGAGGCCACATCACATTACTTAAGGAATAAGAAGGACTCTAGCACAGGCAAAAAGTGCATTCTTCGCTAAAGTGGGTTTACTAGTATCGCACACGGATTTTTAGGAAGAAATTTCTGAGAAATGTAAAGAGAATTGAGGATCTGTTGAATGACGCTCGGTGTAGCTTCAGAAGAGATAGGAGGCACCAGAGGTGCACTTCATGATAATCGACGCTACAGTCAAGGAAAATCAAGAGACCTTCCTAGGATCTTCGACAATGTAATATGGACAAAGATGTTCGAAATTCTCAGGAAAATAGGTGTAAGCTACAGGGAAAGATGGATAACATGCAATGCTAGATAACCCGACAATGCTCCAAGTTGATAAACGTGTGTGGAAATTGGGTATACATTCTAAACCCCTTCTCTTCCTCTTTCTCTGTCCATGTCTTCCTGCCCCCCTTTGTCTAACTTTTCCTTCCCCCCTTCTCCTCCGCTCTATGTCCCTATGACCATTTCCTCCTCCCACCCCCTACTCCCTCCTCTCTGTCCTCTTAGTCTCTGACTTTGAGCCGTACTTATTGTTACA
This sequence comes from Schistocerca piceifrons, assembly GCF_021461385.2. Classification (NCBI taxonomy): domain Eukaryota; kingdom Metazoa; phylum Arthropoda; class Insecta; order Orthoptera; family Acrididae; genus Schistocerca; species Schistocerca piceifrons. The sequence goes on along the minus strand of NC_060146.1, from coordinate 30,255,350 downwards.
GCTGCTGGATCTGACACAATAGTGGCTTCAATGACTGTATTCGTCATAGTTTTAATATGCGAATGGTAGAATTGCAAAGTTTAGGACGATTCGGATTTCGTAGTAGTATTCTAATCATAAGCTGTTAAACCATAAATACAAGTTTCCTGTTTTCTGTAAAACCGACGGCGAGGAAGAAAACATAACAGCACAATGTTGTGTATAATTATATATAAGATGAGGGAATATATGGCATAGGAGAAACAATTTGTCTAATGGTTTACGAGAGCTGCTTTCATAGTTAAAGCTGAATGCGAAAAACCAAAGGAAACCGCACATTTTCACAGCACAGCAGCTTCTAGGTTAGCAGAAAACCTGCAGATTATGATTAAAAGAAATGTAAGAGAGTCATGTAGATACGTCTAGATACGACTCCGACAGGTGACACGTACGTAAGCATCCTGTCTGATCACCTACATCCAGTCTTGTCCATTGTCCATTGCGAAGGACTTGGGCAGTTCCAGCAGGACAATGCGACATCCCAGACGTCCAGAGTCGCTCCAGGAGCACTCTTTTGCGTTTAAACACTTCCGCTGGCTTCCAAAATCCGCAGACATCAACATTATTGAGCATATCTGGGAAGCCTTGCAACGTGCTGTTCACAAGAGATCCCCACCTCCTCGTACTCTTACGTTTTTATGGACATCCCTGGCGTCAGTTCCCCCTCAGCACTACGTCAGACATTAGTCGAGTCCATGCCACGTTGTATTGCGACACTTCTGCGAGCTCGTGGGGGCCCTGCACGATATTAGTTTCTTTGGCTCTTCAGTGTATTATGTATACTAAGAATATATACCCGTGTCCTCCCGAATGTCCATCAGAGCATCATGAAAAAATTTGAAGTAAACCTGTCCGGAACTTTTCTAGATTTTTGGTAACAACGTTTCCCCTTTATATATGCCATACACAGAGTGAGTTACGTAAGACGTAAAGAGTCTTGTCTCTTGTATCGATCGAAATTTTGAAGGAAGTGTGATTTTTAAAATAGAAGGATATATTTTTAATGGTATCCGAAAGCGCTTGAACAGACGAGTTAATGTTGAGGTTGAAAATAATCTCAGAGTAATCCGAGAGATATTCTAAAACTGAACGGCAAGTCGGCCGGAATCTGCGATTGCGTTGTAAAAACACGCATGCCAGGCTACGTCGTTGTACGAGTCCTTTATGTTGTTTACCTGGCTGCACTGGAGAACTAGCAGGAGCTGTGTCGCCTATCGACAGGTCACTTCTGCTTCAACATTCCTTCCAACTGGACATGTACATCAAGGAGGAGAATTTATACATGCCCCATTTATACGGTGGATGGTGGCAAGAGACGTGTTACCAATGAATGTGGGAGCATCCAGAGGAACGTTATTCGCGTCTTGCATGGACATAAATTCCACCCTTATCCCTTTTCACTACTTCAGGCACTCGGAGGACGTGATTTCGAAAATCTTAGAATTTTGTTGCTTGTTTTGCATCGCTTGGGAGTCGACACTTTGTTTTTCCAACGATTCCTGTTACCAACGAAACAACGCTTACAAAACACGGTAATGTAAATTCACATGACATGCACTACACGGCAGCTGAAAATCCGCTCTGTCTTCGTCAGGTACAACAACAACGACCGTGAAACGTAAACGTATGGTGTGACATCGTTGAAAATTTCATAGTGGGACCTTACTTCATCCCAGGGGTGTTAAATGGGAATACGGATGCACAGTTTCTTAGATCATTGTTATTCCAGAGGAGGTACTGCTGGATAAGTGACAGTGTGTGTGGTTCCAGCACGTTGGCTGTCCAGCTCACTATACTGAATGAAAAGCTTCCTGACGGTTGGATAGGACGGAATGTTGCAGTACAATGGGTTGCCAGGTTTCTCGGTTTGACTCCTCTTGAGTTCTGGGAACGGATAGCAATGAAAGATGCAACCTATCGTGCAATCCCAACTAGCCAGATGATGTGTGCAGTCGAGTCGCCACAGCCTCCAACGCCATAGCACCGAATGTACTTTCGTCTGTTCATCTGTCTCTCAAAAAATGGTTCAAATGGCTCTGAGCACTATGGGACTCAACGGCTGAGGTCATTAGTCCCCTAGAACTTAGAACTAATTAAACCTAACTAACCTAAGGACATCACAAACACCCATGCCCGAGGCAGGATTCGAACCTGCGACCGTAGCGGTCTTGCGGTTCCAGACTGCAGCGCCTTTAACCGCACGGCCACTTCGGCCGGCCATCTGTCTCTCGAACGGCATCTGCTAATGAGCCTTCCAGTCGATTCTGTACAATCTGAGCACATAGTTAACTAACGTGTAAAAGTATGTTTTGTTAAGTAAAATATTTATTTTGTGGGTGACATGACGTTGGTCTTTCTGAATAAATTGTTTTATCGGTTTAATGTGTTTTCCGTCCAGTTACAGTTTCGAGTAGTATTCACAGACACATTTGTCCAACAGCAGGTGGTTTACTTTAAGAAGCATTCAGCCGTCCCCAGGCAAAGACAGGTCAGGTGTTCTGTTTTAATTTTATTTTTTTCAAATCTAACAATGTTAATACAGTACTTTCCATTTTCCTTTGAATAAGGCTGTTTATCATTCTGTAGTAATAATGACCAACGTTGGCTTTGACAAGTAAACAGCAGCAGGGAGGGTTTAAATGAAAAAATGCCTAACGAAACTGTAGCTGTTTCCAAGAAATACCTGGAAACGTACACACATTTGAAACAGTGTTCCTGCGCTCCGTCTAAAGCTCCAGAAGATACCACATGCCGTATAGAAAGATCACAGTTGACCCTGTACGTGTGTCGCACAGGAGTCGAGGTTTTATCGTCGTACCGGGGCGCCTTGCTGCGTATAACGACGGAGGCCGGCGTGAGAGCTCTGCTCGGCCGTGTTTACACCGCAACAGCTGACGCCCGATGCATTGCTTTCCACTTCCGTTTGCGAAGAGTTTCAATCTCAACATCAACAAGCACTGCATCACTGTGCTCGCTTTTTCAAGCGCTTTCGGATACCGCGAAAAAAGTACATCATTCTGTTTAAAAAATCATTCTTGCTTCAGTATCACGATCGATGGAGGAGTTACGGTACTTTAACGCAGACCGAAGCAAGGCCTTTTAGCGTACTATCATTTGCCGAAAACCTCGTTTTGATACCTGGAGCCGTCCACGATATAAAAGGGCTGTTATGTCTTACGTGACTCACTCTGTGCATAAACTTTAAAAAATATGTATGTCAGGGCGAATGTTCATTAGTGTATCATGTAAAAATCGAAAGCAAATTGGTCTAGCACTTTTTGAGATTTTTTGGTAACAGTTGTCTTGGTACAAGAAACGAAGATGAAAAATAAGACAGGGAGACCCAGAACGCAATGCTCGAAGTAGTAAGGGTGTATGAGAGACATGAAATCATTCAACCCTGTGGTTTAATTTATAGACCGGCGAAGCAATTCAGGAAATAAAAGATAGGTTCAAGTTTAGGATTAAAATTAAGGATGAAAGGATATCAATTATAAGATTCATTGACGGCATTAGTATCGTCAGAGGAAATGAGGGATAACTGCAGGATCTGTTGAACGGAATGAACAGTCTAATGAGTACACAGTATGTATAGAGAGTAGCAGAAACGAGATTTGAGATATACTTAACCACAAAAATCGAGGGCTACGAACTGAAGGGATTGCGACACCCTGGAAGCGAAGTTACTCACGACGGATGATTCAGGGAGAGTACGAGGAGAAGAAGCAGATATATCCCAGTCGCAGAGGGCGTTCTTAGCCAAAATAAGTTTAGCAGATTCGAACATAGACCTTAATTTGAGAAAAAAGTCTGACATTATACGTTTGGAGCATAGCATTGTATGGCAGTGAAACATGGACTGTGGGAAAGCCGGAACAGAGGAGAATCGAAGCGTTTGAGGTGCGGTGCTAAAGAAGCGTGTCGAAAAGCAGGTGGACTCGAAAGGTAAGGAATGAGGAGCTTCTCCGGAGAATCGGCGAGGAAAGGAATACACGGAAAACAGTAACAAGAAGAAGAGACAGCCGGCCGGGTGACCGAGCGGTTCGAGGCGCTACAGTCTGGAACCGCGCGACCGCTACTGTCGCAGGTTCGAATCCTACCTCGGGCATGGATGTGTGTGATGTCCTTAGTTAGGTTTAAGTTCTAGGGCACTGATGACCTCAGAAGTTAAGTCCCATAGTGCTCAGAGCCATTTGAATCAAGAAGAAGGGACTTAACATCTGAGGTCATCAGTCCCCTAGACTTAGAACTACTTAAACCTAACTAACTTAAGGACATCACACACATCCATGCCCGAGTCAGGATTCGAACCTGCCACCGTAGCAGCAGCGCAGTTCGAGACTTAAGCGCCTAGAATCGCTCGGCCACAACGGCCGGCTAGCAAATAATTGAAGACGGAGTTTGCAATCGCTTCTCTGAGATGAGAATGTTGGCGCAGAAGAGGAATTCGTGGCGGGCTGCACCAAACGAGACGCGACACTGAGGAATAATGTCAGCGAAAAAAGGAAAATCAAACCAAAAAGTAAGAAGTGCTTAGTACTTGTTCTATTGTTCTGATAGTAACTGCCTCGTTAGTAATACACCCTTTAGGGATACCCACGGTAGCTTTTTGAGAGGAGTAGAAGTTTTTATAAACTTTCACAGTCACACGAAATGGAAAGAGTTTGTTTTTTCAGTTGTTGCAGACCTCGCTAGTGAAGTACTGTTGTACAGCTATCGACGCTAGAACGGGAACCTCCGCCGTAGTTAAAGCTAGGGTAAAAATGTTTTGTTCTATCTCGTATGTGGTGCACGAAAATAATTGAGGGTTCACGTCTCAGTCTTCATTGCATAAATCGTAAAAAAGATTCTTTCAAGCCTATTCGGAAAAGATGGGTTCGACATTTGCCATGATTCAAGCGCATGTGCGTAACCATTGTCATGAATCGACTGTTTGTATTCCACTTCGTGAAGGTAACTACAATGTGCAAGAAGGCATCAGCATCTCTCCATGCCCTATAAAAAAGAAATCTGTACAACCAGTTATACTTTCCAATATTGATTACAGCGATGTTATCCCGCGGGGTCTTTCTGAGGAAAGCTCACGTCTCCTAGAACTGGTTGTGAATGCCTGTGTTCGACATATCTTTGATGTTCGACTCCTTGGTCATATTTCACCATCGTATGCACAGCTATACTGGCTACGTGCAGGCAAGCGCTAAGATCTTCACGCCCTCTGACTTCTCTATAGTCTCACCGTCGAACACTGTGTCTCACCTCTCTCTTCGACCTTAACCCCCTTACGCGAACAACCGGACAGAGACACCCGTTTCCATCAGAGCAAAATCCTTTCTGTCCGTTCCATCATTGAACCCCCTCTCTCGAAGTCCCCGTCAGTAGGAGCAACCCGACTCTGCAATAACCTCCCGTATTATATTAGAGAACTGAATAACATCTCCAGCACCAGAAGAAGGGTAATGACGTGTCTACTAATGTAACAATAAGGATTACCATTGTCTCTGTGCACTCGCTACCATTGTATATAATTCTTCCCAACCAGGCCTTTCTCATTTCCCATTACATGCAGCTGGTGCAGTCTCCTCAAATTTCCTTTTCCGCAGAAATAGCTGCATCAGAAAACTTGTGCCTTGTATACCTACAAACACTTTTCATATCAGCTATTATCATTATTAATGTAATGGGGTTTGCCCCTGGTAGCTGAGTGGTCAGCGAGACGGAATGTCATACCTAACGGCCCGGGTTAGATTCCCGGCTGGGTCGGAGATTTTCTCCGCTCAGTGACTGGGTGTTGTGTTGTCCTTATCATCATAATTTCATCCCCATCGACACGCAAGTCGCCGAAGTGACGTCAACTCGAAAGACTTTCATCAGGCGAACGGTCTACCCGACGGGAGGCCCTACCCACACGCCATTTACTATAACTGTCATTCTCGTTATTATTATTATTATAAAATAAAATGGTTCAAATGGCTCTGAGCACTGTGGAACTTAACATCTGTGGCCATCAGTCCCCTAGAACGTAGAACTACTTAAACCTAACTAACCTAAGAACATCGCACACATCCATGCCCGAGGCAGGATTCGAACCTGCGACCGTAGCGGTCACGCGGTTCCAGACTGAAGCGCCTAGAACCGCACGGCCACACTGACCGGCGTAGTATTATTATTATCGTTATTAGTATTAATGGCAGTAGTCGGTATTATTTATTCACATTGCCACTTCAGATACTTAAATCACTGTAATACTAGTTTTCAAATTAATATTATTGTTACTTGAGAAAGTAGGAACCATAAAGTTACTGTACATGTGCAACCATTGTCCGAAGTAAGAGAAGGCCTGATGATCCTGGTCGGACCAGATTGAATAAGTAAATAAATAAAATAAAAATAAACCAGAGAGATAATAGTACTATAGGTTGCAACCATCCATAATGCGCTGCTTTCGAGATCTTTATCGAATTCGGTTGCGTCTGCCAGTCTTTTCTGACGTTTTCCATTGATTAAGCTCAGTATTTCTTGGTAAGGAAGTTTATGAATTAGGATATCGCCTAAGTTCATTGCCCTACAGTTTCATTATGGACGACACTGTGACCCCCCCCCCTTCCCCCTGGCCCCCCAAAAAAGAATTGTTTTTACCGCTGCTTGTCTATTTGTAGCCACTTAATTAATAATATCTATTATGGTAGGTGACATATTATTACTATATTTTAATTTTTTGGGACTTTTCAGCACACTTAGAGAATCGGTTAATAACACCAAACTGTTTCGTGTGCAAGATCTGCTGCATCTTACTGCTTCCCTAATTGCGACTGCTTTCGCACTGTGGACTGATGTCTCCTGTAACTACGGAGGTTAAACAGCTGGCTAACCTTCTGCGGGGTTGTACTCGGTCCGGTATACTTTAACTACGGCGGCACGCGAATTGTTTACAGACTTAGCCGTTTCGGAAATGCTTCCACCCTTCCTCCTCTTGGAGGTCACATAAATCACTCCGTTTCCGCGTCACGACAACGATGGCACTCTTTCCCACGTCTTCTGACACACTTACTGTTCTCTCCACTGCTAGTGCTGCCGTCTGACGTCGCAATTTGGCTGCCCTCACATTAATGTGCGTATTGTGCGGCCTGGTTTGTTTCTGTCTTCGGTCTTCGATGGATCTGTATAAATTGTCACCGAATTCAGGAAGACGGTACAACAAGACGTTGATTTCAGCCTTCAAATAGGGAGAATCTTCGTCTAATCTAGAACAGCTGTTAACAAAGGTTTGCCTCTCTTCGCTTTAGGTTTACTCATATGTTCAGTATTGCCTCACGTGTCGTTACATTTCTCCGCAACTCATCTAATCTTCCCCATCGTCAGCTACTGTCAGTTTTTGCATTCTTCCGTAGTATCGTCAGTGTGAGGGCGGTCTTCAGTATTAATAACACTGGATACATTTTAACTGTCAAGACCGCTGAAACCATACACATAGATCACCGGTTTCGTCATTTCTCTATTGCCATCTTCGGATCTGTGTTGTTGTTGTTGTGGTCTTCAGTCCTGAGACTGGTTTGATGCAGCTCTCCATGCTACTCTATCCTGTGCAAGCTTCTTCATCTCCCAGTACCTACTGCAACCTACATCCTTCTGAATCTGCGTGGTGTATTCATCTCTTGGTCTCCCTCTACTATTTCTACCCTCCACGCTGCCCTCCAATACTAAATTGGTGATCCCTTGATGCCTCAGAACATGTCCTACCAACCGATCCCTTCTTCTAGTCAAGTTGTGCAACAAACTTCTCTTCTCCCCAGTCCTATTCAACACCTCCTCATTAGTTATGTGATCTACCCATATAATCTTCAGCATTCTTCTGTAACACCACATTTCGAAAGCTTCTATTCTCTTCTTGTCTAAACTATTTATCGTCCATGTTTCACTTTCATACATGGCTACACCCCCTACAAATACTTTCAGAAACTACTTGCTCACACTTAAATCTATACTCGATGTTAACAAATTTCTCTTCTTCAGAAACGCTTTCCTTCCCATTGCCAGTCTACATTTTATATCCTCTCTACTTCGACCATCATCAGTTATTTTGCTCCCCAAATAGCAAAACTCCTTTACTACTTTAAGTGTCTCATTTCCTAATCTAATTCCCTCAGCATCACCCGACTTAATTCGAGTACATGCCATTATCCTCGTTTTGCTTTTGTTGATGTTCATCTTATATCCTCCCTTCAAGACACCATCCATTCCGTTCAACTGCTCTTCCAAGTTCTTTGCTGTCTCTGACAGAATTACAATGTCATCGGCGAACCTGGAAGTTTTTATTTCTTCTCCATGGATTTTAATACCTACTCCGAATTTTTCTTTTGTTTTCTTCACTGCTTGCTCAATATACAGATTGAATAACATCGGGGAGAGGCTACAACCCTGTCTCACTCCCTTCCCAACCACTCCTTCTCTTTCATGCCCCTCAACTCTTATAACTGCCATTTGGTTTCTATACAAATTGTAAATAGCCTTTCACTCCCTATATTATACCCCTGTCACCTTCAGAATTTGAAAGAGAGTATTCCAGTGAACATTGTCAAAAGCTTTGTCTATGTCTACAAATACTAGAAACGTAGGTTTGCCTTTCCTTAATCTAGCTTCTAAGATAAGCCGTAGGGTCAGTATTGCCTCACGTGTTCCAATATTTCTACGGAATCCAAACTGATCTTCCCCGAGGTCGGCTTCTACTAATTTTTCCATTCGTCTGTAAAGAATTCGCGTTAGTATTTTGCAGCCGTGACTTATTAAATGCCGGCCGCGGTGGTCTCGCGGTTCTAGGCGCGCAGTCCGGAACCGCGCGACTGCTACGGTCGTAGGTTCGAATCCTGCCTCGGGCATGGATGTGTGTGATGTCCTTAGGTTAGTTAGGTTTAAGTAGTTCTAAGTTCTAGGGGCCTGATGACCACAGCTGTTAAGTCCCATAGTGCTCAGAGCCATTTGACCCATTTTTGAACTTATTAAACTGACAGTTCGGTAATTTTCACATCTGTCAACACCTGCTTTCTTTGGGATTGGGATTATTATATTCTTCTTGAAGTCTGAGGGTATTTCGCCTGTTTCATACATCTTGCTGACCAGATGGTAGAGTTTTGTCAGGACCGGCTCTCCCAAAGCCGTCAGTAGTTCTAATGGAGTGTTGTCTACTCCCGCGGCCTTGTTTCGGCTTAGGTCTTTCAGTGCTCTGTCAAACTCTTCACGCAGTATCATATCTCCGATTTCATCTTCATGTACATCATCTTCCATTTCCATAATATTGTCCTCAAGTACATCGCCCTTGTATAGACCCTCTATATACTCCTTCCACCTTTCTGCTTTCCCTTCTTTGCTTAGAACTGGGTTGCCATCTGAGCTCTTGATATTCATACAAGTGGTTCTCTTTTCTCCAAAGGTTTCATTAATTTTCCTGTAGGCAGTATCTATCTTACCCCTAGTGAGATAAGCCTCTGCATCCTTACATTTGTCCTCTAGCCATCCCTGCTTAGCCATTTTGCACTTCCTGTCGATCTCATTTTTGAGACGTTTGTATTCCTTTTTGCCTGCTTCATTTACTGCATTTTTATATTTTCTCCTTTCATCAATTAAATTCAATATTTCTTCTGTTACCCAAGTATTTCTACTAGCCCTCGTCTTTTTACCTACTTGATCCTCTGCTGCCTTCACTACTTCACCCCTCAAAGCTACCCTTTCTTCTTCTACTGTATTTCTTTCCCCCATTCCTGCCATTTGTGTGTGTGTTTACATCATTAAAAAGTCTTCTCCTACGGTACAACAGGTGGTGCTATGTAACGTACACGTCGGCAACAATTTCTAGTACAGCTCACTATACGAAAATGGAGATACATTGTATACCACCAATTACTGAACTGAAGGTTTAATGATGTAAACATAGATCCGAAGACGGCAACAGAGAAGTGCCGAAAACGATAATGTATATGAGTAAATGATTTTAGCGATCTTTGAAGTTGAAAATTTATTCCGTGTGCATTCTTCTGTAAATAATTCCTGTCAGTATTTTGAAAGCATTATTCACATTGAGTGACGAAAAAAGTGGTGAAGCTCCCAGTAGAAACGTAAGCTGCGAATGCGACTACGTACATGTACACACCATTGGCGGGTATGTAAACTATCACAGGTAGAACGGCCACCAGATTGGTGTTGGTGTTTAGTGCTGTTAGGCAGGTATGGCAGCGTACATGCGGGCCGCGAGCTGCATGAGACGTTGGGTGACCAGAGTCAGAGACAGGGCGACACACACATTTATCGCCACCTGAAGCGGTTGGGAAGTGGACTCGTTGTAGCTCTCCATTTGGTCGACCAGCAGAATCGTGCAGCAGCCAGACTTGGACCACAGTGGAAAGTGAGAGCAGCTTCCTGTCGATCATACCTGACCACCACAATAGAGGATCGCCGTATTGTACCCTGCAACTGGACGAGGGAGCTTCGGTCCCAGGCGTCATCTGCCGACAATACCGCAACACGAACGCCTGCGTCTGGAGTGTTGCCGTGTCCGGAAAGCACTGACTGCTGACGAATGACGTCGCGTTGTGTTCAGTGATGAACAGCGGTCCTGCATTACTAAGGATGACCATCGACGGCTAGCATGACGGCGACCTCTGGAGAGGTCCCTTTCTTCCACTGTTTAGCACAGGCGCAATGGTGTTACACCTCGCATCACGGTTTGGGGAGGCACTGGGTATGACTGCAGGTCACGGCTGTTCGCGGCTGAGGGAACTGTGTCGGCAAAACGGTACCTAACCAACATCCGGCGTCCGTATGTGTTACCTTCTATTCTACAGTATCGGTGGTGTCATTTTTCAACAGCACAATGCTAGTCCGCACACGGCACGTGCTTTCACGATCTGTCCGCCTGGTGCTGAGGTATTCCCGCGGTCAGCGAGGTCCCTGGTAGAACGTGTGTGGGGGTAGTAGCGCGGGCGTGTGCTCCATCCCAGTGCCGGTGTCAGGGTTGTCGAGGACCGACGTGGAGCAGCTTACCTCTGGAGAGGAAGCAGCCAGGCCACATGGCGTGCAGCGTCACGCCGATAACCGGGCTCATACAGCCAACTTCTTTGCTAGTTTGAGACGATGTTGCAATCACTCAGTAACATCACATACCCTCTCAACCCGTAAAGTTTCATTTCGTTTCCTCCTCTACTTCTGGGTGTTTCTTTTTTTTTCAGGCAGTTTATTTAACTCGTGGTTAAATAACGTTCACAACGTAGTGTTTGAAACATTGGTCCTCAGAGGTGTCTGAGACGATGTTTGGATAAAAAAATATTTTTTGCTTCGTCTGCAATATTTCTTTATTATCACTCCTTACAACACCATCAGTTCATCATTTTCTCAACTGTCACCGCTTTCTGTCGTTGGAATAGGAAATACCTCGATCGCGAAATGCAGATTCTCAGTCCCCTAAACGCGCCAGTTTTGCTTATTGACGAAACGATCCAAACGAAATGGGTTTCGTCGCTAAACCAAACCATATTCATATCAAAGTCCTGTTCGTCAATTCTGTGGACAACAGTGTCGGCGAAACACAGCCGCTATTCCACGACCGTGGGGCTTAGTGGCTGATGAGTGTGAATTTTGCACGGGAAGAGATGCACGTCTTCAACAACAATTTGTCGCAATGTCTCCTGGTTGATTCCCACTAGTTGTGCATGTGGTGTCACCGCCAGACACCACACTTGCTAGGTGGTAGCCTTTAAAACGGCCACGGTCCATTAGTATACGTCGGACCCGCGTGTCGCCACTGTCAGTGATTGCAGACCGAGCGCCGCCACACGGCAGGTCTAGAGAGACGTCCTAGCACTCGCCCCAGTTGTACAGACGACTTTGCTAGCGATGCTACACTGACAAATACGCTCTCATTTGCCGAAACGACAGTTTAGCATAGCCTTCAGCTACGTCATTTGCTACGACCTAGCAAGGCGCCATTACCAGTTTATATTGAGATTGTAATTAATGTATTAGCAAGAGCAATGTTCTCCAATTATGGATTAAAGTTAAGTATTCCAGAAGCTATGTACTATTTTTGGCTATTATAATTCCTTGTCATTTTCCAGACCTCACGCCAGCCTGCGTGAGCTTAAACGCGTGCCTTTCGGCTTCCTCCAAACTCCGTGAATTGGCTCCTGGCAATTCACAACAGTGCAGCTCGTCTGATCGATTTCCTGGGGCTGATTTGAAATTCAGCGCGTGTCTTGTCGATGGTTTCAGGCGTTTTCACCCTTTCTGGACGACCGACATTGCCAGCACTACCATCAGAAACACTACCCGTTCTCTCGAACCTGCAAATCAAATTCTTTATTGTTAGCACACTTGGACCGGTTGTGCCCAGCTCGAACTGGGTCGCAGACTTGGTTTGAGCCGCAGTTGGGCCGTTATTGCTCGCACAGTCGGGCTTCACGAGCGCTACACGTGACATTTTGACGTGCAAATGGCCGCCAACAACAAGGCGCATGCGCATGCGCCTACTAGTTCCCATCATGCCCTGCGGCCAACCGCGCAATTTGAACGTCCTAACACAAACAGTTCAGAAGTTACGAGGATTTTATTTCGTACAGTTTGTTATCAGTAGTGTCACACGGTATCACGGGCGCTTTTATTTGCGATGAGCCATCATGACTTGGATATAATTACACTGAAGATAACTACACAATAGCTGAAATCAGTGTGCAAAAAAAAAAAAAAAGATTAAAAATTTGTGACCGATGCTGCCCTTCCTCCTATCTTGGATCTCGTTAATACAACCGTGCAGCACATTGTTCCTGACGGAAACAGACGTGAAGGATTTTCATAAAATTCTTGGGAAGGAAAAGCACGATTTCGGATTGCAAATAAATTACCAGAAATAGATTATATGGCGCACACGAGAACTTCTTATATGAAATTACACACTGTCATTATTTGTTAATGATATTCATCATAAAAACAGGGCAGGCAAACGTTGTGAACCTCCATTTTAACAATTACGTTGTTGTTTTAATCTATGCAAAAATAAAGTTCGTTTGCATTCATAAACGCTTCTCTCTCTTTGCTTTGGCAACAAACACGAGTACTGAATTCTGCTAAAAGATGGCGAGGATAACTAATGATGTGCAGTGAAATTTATTTTGATGCAGTCTTTTGATCAAATTCTTTACCTGACGTTGAAAATAGACATTGCAGTATTGCACTAGCGGAGTGCATTTGGACCGAATGTCTTTAATAGTGCGCGATGTCAGTGGTCCTTGTTGAAAGCTCTTGTCGTTTGTTTGCCCCCGCCAGCCAGGTAACGTAATAAACTTGTTCTGCTGCGCTTACGGCACCGTCACATCAGTCAAATGGCTCAAATGGCTCTGAGCACTATGCTACTTAACTTCTGAGGTCATCAGTTCCCTAGACTGAGAACTACTTAAACCTAACTAACCTAAGGACATCACACACATCCATGCCCGAGGCAGGTTCGAACCTGCGACCGTAGCGGTCACGCGGTTCCAGACTGAAGCGCCTAGAACCGCTCGGCCACTCCGGCCGGCACACATCAGTAAAAAAAATTTTGCTTACGGCTGTTGTAAGTTTCCCAAATTTTGATGAAGTGGTGACGACTTTCATGCATTTTACCGCGTGGGCTCTACTCATCCCACGTTTTTGAGTTCTCAATCCAAAATTTTCCTTTGCCTTCCTTTTTCATTCTGTTTATGGAAATAGCAATAAACGTAGTGTACTGAAAATGAAGTAAGTAACTTAAAAATTCAAAATAAAAATCTTGCAGTGTGGGTACTCAACCCCACGAACCTCTGATTCCCGTTTTGCAGTCTTTCTGCTGCGCCATCCGCTGCCTGACAACGACGCTGCCATAGACCGCTGATGCCTCGCCCGACCCTCGTAACAAATGTTATTTCATTCTAAACGCCTGCAAATCTGGAGCTGCCACTTCCGTCACTTTCATTCTCGCCAAATCCTGTGTATATGACAAATCTGGACGGAAGCGATGGTTATGAATAGACACAGTCCCCCTGTAAAAAGAGTGCACACGCTTCGTCCCGCCACGGCGCCCTGCTGCAGCTGCTGTGTGTGGTTCCATCAGGCCGGTGCGCGTCCCAGCGTTTCGCAAAACCTGGCGTCCGTCCCATTAGCCAGCCCGGTGACTCAATTGTAGCTACTCAGCCGTGGCCCGTCTTACGTCACGCCGCACAGCCCTGCCACCTGCCAGAGGCCCGTGTCTACAGCCTGAGATGTTTCACCGTTCACAGCCGAACTGATGTTAACAGTTTCGGCAGCTTAGCTTGCTATCTTCCTGCTTTGTTCCAAACGCAGATCTCGACTGTTCACTGTTTGGGATACAACGCAATTGCGAATTTGACTAAGTCTCACCACGATGCATTCCGCAAACTTCGGCCACGCGAATACGAACTCGTGCTTTTCATGCATTCTCGTAGCCATGGATCGAGGCGTGGCACAGTATTCGTTGACTTGTGTAGCTCCTTAGTGACCGGAAGGGGAACGTTTCAGTTTCTTTCTGATGTAAACGAAAGACTTCAACTAGCACGTGTTGAGCCAAGTAGGGGACTGGCCCACTACCGTTACGCGCGTGGGCCATGTCGCGCATATCCGAGTGGAAGTAGTGCGAGGGCGACGACCAGGCGTGAGTGTGGGACACTAGATCGCCTGCTGTTGGAATATCCCCTAGTTCGAGATACAGCAAGGACTGGTGAGCAAGCTTTAATCTGTAAATTGTTTATCGAGTACTATATCCCAAGACTGGCCAAGTTTTACAGAAGGCCAAAACTAAGAGCGCTCTTGAATGCGTACTGCTTTTATTAGTTTCCACAACGAAACTCTGTCTTGAAATCTGGTCGTGTGTAAAGCACACTTGCGGTAAGAAGCGTTCAACACCTTGACTGCACGATACCAACACTGACCTTACTGATGGCACTACTACTAAAGCAGAGTTACTCAACACGGTTTTCACAAATTTCTCGACCGAGCAAGACGATGTAAATATTCCAGAATTCGAATCAGGAACAGCTCCAGATTAGAGAAACTTAGAAGTTGATTTCCTCGCTGTAGCGAAGCAGCTTAAATCATCTAAAGAAGGCAAGGTCTCCGGTCCAATGACGTTTCCTTCGGGGTTTACAATAGCTCCATATTTACTATACAACCGCTAACTCGTCGAAAGACTAGTACCTAAAGACTAGAAAACGACACAAGTTACTCCAGTATCCAAGAAAGGAAATAGGAGTAATTCCCTGAATTACACATCCGTATCACTAACGTCGACCTGCAGTAGATTTTGGAACATATACTGTGTTTGAACATTCGTCGAAAAAAAAATTATTAACAAATAGCCAACACGTATTCAGAAACTGTCGTTCTTGTAAAAAAACAGCTAGCTTTTTATTGTCACAAAATAATGGGTACTATTGACAGGGGCTATAAGATTGATTCCATATTTTTAGATTTCCAGAAGACTTTTGATACAAATTGCCCGCCTGTAGGGTATCGTCCAAGTTGTGCGACTAGATTCGTGGTTTCATGTCAGAAAGGTCGCAGTTCGTAGTAATTGACCAAAAGTCACAGAGTAAAACAGTAATATCTGGAACTCCACGGGAGTGTGTTAGAGGCTCTCTGCTGCTCCTGACCCACATAAACGATTTGGGAGACAATCTGAGCAGCCCTCTTAGATTGTTTCCGTATGACGCTGTCATTTACCGTCGTGTAAAGTCTTCATATAGTCAAAACCTATTGCAAAATGATTTAGACAAGATATCCGTTTGGTGTGAAAAGTGCCAGTTGACTCTAAATAATGAAAAGTGTGAATTTATCTACATAAGTACTAAAGGGAAACCAATAATCTCTTGGTTAAGCGACACATCATACAAATCTAAAGACGATTGATACAACTAAATACAGGTACGACTAAACACACTTACCACTACTAATAACTTAAACTGAAACGCTCGCATAGATAATGTTGTGCGGAGTGCAAACCAAAGGCTGCGATTTATTGGCGGAGTGCTTAGAAAACGTAACACGTCTGCTAAAGAGACTGCTTGCACAACGCTTATCCAACTTTTCCTGGAGTATTTCTGTGCGGTGTCAGATCCGCAAGATAGGATTGATGGAGGACGTCGAATTAGTTCAAAGAAGGGCAGCTCGTTTTGTATAATCGCGAAACAGGGGAGAGACCGCCACTGTCGTCGTATGCGAGATGGGGTGGCAATCATCACAACGATCGCTTTTTTCGTTGCGCCAGAATCGTCTCATGAAATTTCAATCACCAGTTTTCTCCACAGAGTATGAAAAGATTTTGTTGACAACAAACTAAACAGGGAGAAATGATTATCATAATAAAGTAAGAGAAATTACAGCTCCAAAGGAAAAATTGAAGTGTTCGTTTTTACCACGCGGTGTTCTGGAGTGGAACGGTAGAGAAACAGCTTGAAGATGGTTCGATGAACCCTCTGCCAGACAATTAACTGTGAATTGCAAAGTAATCATATAGCTGTAGATTTAGATCTTGTAGCTGACGTCTTCTCAGAGAATGCAAACTATATCCATCAGACACCCACAGCAAAGATGATAAACCCCGAGTACGATCGCTTGCACCAATAACAGAAGAGTGAAAACAGGTGGCCACAAACGAACGTAAGATGAACGAGCAGAATGAGTGAAAGCTAAGTAATGTGCTCTGATCCGTCACCTTTTTTCCCTGGAACCAACAAGATACTGCTGGACCCGACATTGTGATGGACCTGATGCAGACCCTACAGAGAATCCAGACACGTTTCGATAGCAGTAAATAGTACGTGAGACAGAGAGAGAGCGAGAGAGTGGGAGAGAGAGAGAAGGATAGAGAGAGAATGTATGAGAGAGAAGGTTCCATCTCATGTTATAGGGGAGGGAAACTATAAAAAACCAAGCAACACGTTATCCCATCTAATCCCTTTCTGAGGGACGTAACATTATCATATGTTGTCGTAGTAGACGTATTAGTATTAACGTCAGCGTTAGCAACATAAGTTTCAGCAGTAGCGGTTACCGTAGAAAAACACCGTGTTGGTAGTAGCAATAGAGCCTTATGTTTGTGTAGAAGTTGTTGTGGTCGTAGCATTAATAGAAGCAGGTGAAACTTGCTGGAAGATTAAAACAGTTTGCCGGTCTGAGACTCGGAGTGTCGTGAGTCGTGGTTGGGTAGCTTAGTGGGCAGAGCACTTGCTCGCGAAAGGCAAAGGTCCCGACTTTTAACCTCGGCTCGGCACCTTGTTTTAATCTACGAGGAGGTTTCATATCAGCGCGCACTCTACTGCAGAGTGGAAATCCATTCAGTTGATAAAGATAACTGTGAAATGACGAAAACCTATAGCTCCTTTTCCATCGCAGTGCATCGGTATTGGAAAACGTTATCTCCGGAAAACAACATGTAGAGTAGCATACAGGTAACCGTCTAGATGTTAGAGCGGTGGAGATAAGGAACAGACACTGTAAACGTAGCTCAATATTGAGAACAGAAAGAAATAAGAAACAGATTACCATAAAGATTCACATCAGTATAAGTTTATTTGTAACTGCCCATTGATGTCATCAAGAAAGTGGACTTCAACAAAGAAATAAACTTCCGAAAAGCATTTGACTCGGAAACACAATAACATTAACTGATAAAAATGCGAGTATTTGGGTGTCAAATGAAATTTGTAAGAGGACTGAGGAGTTCTTATTGGGGAGGAGGCAGCATATTGTCGCGGATGAACCGTGACCTACAGATGTAGGAGCAACATATGGTTAAGAGTGTTGGGACGTTTGCTAGGAATACACCACAGACCCTGTGGGGCTTGCAAAGACGTGGGCTTTTACTCATAAGGCGAACACCTTAGTCACAGCCAAATGACTCAACCTTAAAATGAAAAACTCTAAGATATTATGACCTTTCTTTTTTCTTTTCTTTAGTGAAACACTCCTATATTTCATTATTTCATTATGCACAGTCGTCCATTACCGATGCGATCAGTAGATAATTGAAAAATGAGCTCTTTTCTTCGTTAGGTATAGGTTCCGCAAATGCATATTTTCCTATAAATCGAGGAAACAAACTGTTACTATTGCCGCTTGTGTATCCATTTGGTTCAGTAGGTACGTCCTTGTGAAACGTGGGTTTTGGATTTTCCACAGAGTAAAAGTAGTGTCAGTATCAAGTGAACAGGACCCCTTCATCCAGTTCAGCGATCTGCAAACAACGGCAAAGACAAGCTGTAGTAAGTCGTGCACTATGCATCTCTGATTTTCTTTATGGTCTGATTCTGCATAATTTTATGTGACTCAGTGCTTCGGTTGAATTTCATTGCAATAAACACGTCTGAATATGAAATAGTACAATTTGGAAATCAATCATATGAATTAAATTCGTCAAATAAAACAGCAGAATTGACTATAGAGTATAATAACGACTGTTGATTTGTAGAATGATACCACGTGCAATACTTGTATTAGAGTCGTGAAAAAAATTTACGCTCAAATTTATTCTTGTTTCACGTTGTTACTGTCTGAGCATTGTTTCACCAGCTGAAAAATGCGTCTATCGGAGCAAGAAAACGACTAATATGCGACGGCCGCTCTGGTCGAGCGGTTCTAGACGCTTCAGTCCGGAACCACGCGGATGCTACGGTCGCAGGTTCGAATCTTGCCTTGGGCATTGATGTGTGTGATGTCCTTAGGTTAGTCAGGTTTAAGTAGTTCTAAGTTCTAGCCGACTGATGACCTCAGATGTTAAGTCCCATAGTGCTTAGAGCCAATTGAACCATTTGACTAATAACCCGTTTCAGAAGACTGTCGGGAAAGTGGGGTATCAGCTGCCTCATTCAGCCTTCCTCAGCACCTTCAAACTTTATCCCAAAAATTTTAGCATGCGAACATATTAGCGTTCCTTTTTAACATGCAACTCACGTCTCACGCCCGCAAGCTCCGCTAACTGTAACTCGTTCACATCCAGTAGACCATCGCTGTAAGTCGCCCATACCCATCCACTCGACGTGGCCCTTTCTCACTCACTCATTCAGGCCAACTCATTGTCATTATCTCCTTGTGTCTCCCTGCCACTGTCTCCCGTGTCACAGCCGCAGTGCCCTCCGTTATGTCCCACCACTGCTGCCTCCTCTCACTGTCGCTCTCTCTCCCTTGCTCTGTCTTACTCCCATTCCTTCCTCCCTACTACTGCTGCTTCTTCTTTTCATTATCTCTCTCTTCCTCGCTGTCATTGTCGTATACTGTCTCTCATTATCGCTGGCTCCCACCGCCACTGCCTCTTCACTGTTTTCGTTGCGGAGTTCCGGCACTGTCAACTATGTTCCACTGCCATCGTGTCCCTGTCTTTCTTTCACAACGCCATTGTCTCCTTCGCTCTTTCTACAACTCAACCACCATCTTCTGTCTTCCAGTATTTGTTAGTTTTTCCGTCCCCTTCCCACTGCCGCTGTCTCCTTCTATTTCAGCATAAAAAAACACGAATATTTTCGCAGTCCAAAATCTTTGGAAAATTTTTTAAGTGTGTTGGACAAAGTAGAATGAGGTACAGTCTTTTAAGCAGGAGTATATTAGCCATTTTTTTGCGCTAGTTCCCTTCTTTACCCTGCTATATCAGGGCGTGTCCCTCATATGAAAAGAGTTTTGTGACTCAGTAAAATTTTGATAGTTTACTTATGTGATACTGAAATAACAGAAAGCTAACTTTTGACCTGAGTCCGGATTTTACGCGCACAGAAAGTTTTCACGTGATTCAGTACCACAATATGTCGCTCCCATGTTGTCGTTGTGTTGATGTTGATTCCATTCAGATGACTGATCTGATGCATTTTCCACGCTTTTCTGTCGAGTGCAAGTCTCTTATTCTCCGCACAACTGGCGCATACTACTCGTACATCCATTGCGACCTCCTTACTTGTAGTCAAGTGCATGTCTCCCTCTCGAATGTTTACCTTCCACACTTCTCTCCAATACTAAACTCACGATTGCTTGATGCCTCACACTCTGTCACTTCAACCGATCCCTTCTTTCAGTCTGCTTGGACCAATAATTTATTTTCTCCACAAATCGATTCAGTACTTTCTCATCAGTTACCCAAGCTATGCATCTGATCTTCAACAATCTTCTTGTGAGGTTCCTCGTATTTCGGTATGTATTTTATTTTCTAAATATTACGTTTACCAGAACACCGCAGTAGTAACCGGGACTGCGCTAGTTAAGCTAACCTATTCGTCGAGTATCTTACTGATCGGCGCGTAGGATTTCCTCCTACCTGTTTTCTGTGAATCTCTCGCAGATGTTATCCTTCGAAGCAGCTCTTGTACGTATTGGATTCTTCAGAAGATGCGGGCAGGCTACTTGTGATTACAATGGACAAGCGGGTCCTACTCGAAGTAAGTATCAGGATGCCATTATGATGTGTCCATCGGCCAACATCGTCGAGCAGCAACAACTAAACAAAATATAAGAGCGTGATAAGAGACCGTCCATCACGCAAGAATAGACTGCGAGTACATCCTATCGCCAACTAGTGAGACTGCTGCATGGCCGATATCTCTTGCTTACGTCTTAAAACTTCGTAGCTCTTCGTACTTCTTCGGTAATTTAACAATATCAACTTGTCTACTGCTTTAGTTGTTTTACTGCTTAGCGATGCTATGGTATTAAAGCCCTGACGACCAGTAGGCGCCTCCTAGAATTTGGTGTGTCAAAGGTGGACTTTAATAACCAATGTTTAACAAATAACATTGAGAGTTTGACGCCACAACACTTGTGGTTGCCGTATGTACTGACTACATAGCAAGCAAGATTCGCTCTCAGTGCTCACCTTCTGCCCCCCACTCCCATGAGTCCCCTCGGCGCCGCTGCCTTCGTTGGAACCAGCTCCACACACGCACTGCCGTCGTATTCAGGGGACGTACGGAGACCTACCGGGTTTTAGGATCCAAGCAAGAGATGTCGGCCGTGTACCAGTCTCGCTAGTCGGCGATAGGACGTACTCCCGGTTTGTTCTTACTGTTATTCGTTCTTTTCATACTCTTGAATTTTATTAAACTGTTATGTTTTACTACATTATCTGATAAACACATCGTAATGGTTTCCCAGGACTTACTTCAAGTAAATTAGCTACCTCCTTGTCCATTATATTCACAGATAGCCTGCCTGCATGTTCTGAAGAATCCAATACGCTACAAGAGCTTCTTCGAAGGACAACAGCTACGAGAGATTCACAGAAAAAAGGCAGGAGGAAATCCTACGCGCCAATCATTAAGATACTCGACGAATAGGTTAGCTTAACTAGCGCAGTCCCGGTTACTACTGCGGTGTTCTGGTAAACGTAATATTTGGAAAATAAAATACACACCGAAACACGAGGAACCTCGCAAGAAGAATGTTGAAGATCTGATGCATAGCTTGGGTAACTAATGAGAAAGTACTGAATCGATTTGTGGAGAAAATAAATTGTTGGTCCAAGCAGACTAAAAGAAGGGATCGGTTGAAGTTACAGATTGTGAGGCATCAAGAAAACGTGAGTTTCGTACTGGAGAGGTGTGGAAGGTAAACATTTGAGAGGGAGACATCGGCTTGACTACAAGTAAGGAGGTTGCAATGGATGTACGAGTAGTTTGCGGCAGTTGTGCGGAGAATAAGAGATTTGCACACGACAGAAAAGCGTGGAGAAATGCATCCTGATCTGAATGGAAACAACAACAGCAACAGCAACGACAACATGAGAGCGAAGTTGATTGGATTGACTCTTGACGCGAGGTTGAATGCACACATCATGCAGACATCATCTAGACAAGGTGTCAAAGAAGACCTCTTTCCGAATGTAGGGCGCAGCATGCCCGTTAGTCAAGCAAAATTCGTCACTGGCACTGACAGTCAGGGCCTCTAGACCACTGGATGCGGCTTGCTGACAGACAGGGCTTCTATCCAGCTTACGGCGTATGCCTGAAGGCTGGAGTGCGGTAAGGAATACCATTAAGAAACTGCGACGAGTTGGAAACCGAACACTGTTCAAAATGGTTCAAATGGCTCTAAGCACTATGAGACTTAACATCTGAGGTCATGAGTCCCCAGGACTTAGAACTACTTAAACCTAACTAACCTAAGGACATCACACACATCCATGCCCGAGGCAGGATTCGAACCTGCGATCGTAGGACCGGAGCGGTTCCAGACTGAAGCGCCTGGAACCGCTCGGCCACAGCGGCCGCCTCTGAACACTGTGACACACATTCGCCATACCGATAATTTCCCACTCAGCCTTCTTCATGAAGCGACTCTGGAAGAACCGTCGATAACAGGTTGCAGGAATGCGGCCGATGACTTTAGTGGGAAGCCACGATCACACATAATTCCTGAACATGCCACTTCGGGGAGAAGAGTGAAGAAACCGGCTGCTACGACGGACCATTCGCTCCTCTGGACCGGTAATAAGGTCACGAGATGCGGGGAACGGTGACTTTAAAAAACCGCCATCTAACAAGAAGTATCATTGAAATAGGAAGCACCGATGAAATACAGAGAGCAGAAGATTATCTACAACTTGTACAGAAACCAGACGATAGATACAAGAAAAAGATGGCCTGAAACGGAAATAGTATTTGTGAAGTGAGAGGGATGGGTCTGCATCCTATCCAGTATTTTATTGAATCTGTACATTGAGCAAGTTGTGAAGGAAACCAAGGAGACATTTGTGAAATGTGTTTAAGCTCCATAGCAGAAATAAAAATTTTAAAATTTTGCAGATGACTTAGTAATTCTATCAGACACCGCAAAGGACGTGGAAGAGCAGTTGAATGGAAATAATAGTTCATCGAGAGGATGTTATGAGATCATCAACAGAAGTGACACAGTGATAAGGAAATCTAGCAGAAATAGGTAAGATGACTGAGAGAGCTAGATTACGAAACGAGAGAGACTGGCAGTAGTCAAATGGTTCAAATGGCCCTAAGCACTATGGCACTCAACATCTGTCATCAGTCCCCTAGAACTTAGAGCTACTTAAACGTAACTAACCTAAGGACATCACACACATCCATGCCCGAGGCAGGATTCGAACCTGCGACCGTAGCCGTCGCGCGGTTCTGGGCTGAAGCGCCTAGAACGGCTCGGCCACACCGTCCGGCTGGCAGTAGTCAGAAAAGAATTCGTTCTCATCAAATACAAATTGAACTGTTAAGAAGTATTTGTCTGGAGTGTAGCCTAGAACAGAAGTGAAACGGAGCAGATAAACAGTTTAACAAGAATATAAGCTTCAGAAATGTGGTGCTACAGAAAAGGTCGAAGATTAGATCGGTGGGTCTAATAATTAACGAGGAGGTATTGGAATGTATGGGGCAGGAAAAGAATTTATGGCACAAGTTGAATAGAAGGGTTCAATAGACATGAAAAATTCTAAGGCATCAAATTCATTTGAAAATGGAGAAAAGAGTGTGTGCCTCTGTATTAATTGCGGTAGGGGGGGGGGGAGGGAAGCCTAGCGAGCGAGAGGGGAGCAAGGGGGTTGTTCGGAGGGGGTAGTTGGAAACAGAGTTTGACTACAGTCAATACAAGAACAATAAGAACATGAAGAGAAGCAAATTATAAATTTTTAAATCTCGAAGCACAACGTAACATCAGCTTCGGAAGAAAAGTCAGAAGCTGAATGGCAATGAACTGCATGAAACCAGCTAACTGAAGACCCGGTCTCAGCGTGCTGCATCTTGGTTACGCGACTAGGAAGGTGAAAATAGGGCGCGTTGCTATCTCTCAGTTCAAACACGGAAAGTGATCGTGGAATACGATTACTGTTAACATTATTAAAATTATCGACGGTTGGGAGAAGTAAATGACTATTCTTATGGGAAAGGTTGCAGAACGTTCAAGAAAAATATTAAAATTCAGTTAATAGATGGTCCGCGAGTTGCATCAGGAGGACACGATGCTGAGCGGTATCTAGAGCACCTAAAAGCAAAGGGCAGACGGTCTTCTGACAATTCAGATAAATCAGTTATCAGACGTAATTATCTGCTGTATTATTATTATTATGTGCGATTGGACCCATACGGATCACGCAAAGCTTTTCCGATTCAATTTTTTAATTCTCCAAACTTCTCTCATTCTTTCCCCATGAATTCTCTTTCTTTCCTCTGTCCATTTTGTCCCCTGTCTCTTGCAAACTTCATTCTCGGGTTGTACTTTCCAACTATTGATTTTTTGCCTGTATACATTTTTGTTTATAACTTCTGAAGAATTTATTTGTGCATTTGCTAGATCTGTTTTGGTTTCTTTTATCCAGGGTATGGTTTTCAATTTTTCAATGTATATTAAAATTTTGTGGGAGAGTCTGGGTGTTGGGAGTCTGTGGATATGACCGTAAAATTTTAGTCTTCTTTTCCGTATGTCTGCTGTATTATGAACAGTACAAACAAATTACCGAATTCGCCTAAACTTCGCAGATTTTTGGTGTAAATCTGGACTTTAAAGCTGCCAAGGAAACTCTGACACAAATGATTCTGTCTAGGGGAACTGATTTTGAAACGTGCCAGAAACATAAGCTGTCATATGTTGTGAACTAGACGAAATAGTTTAAAATGTCATACCACATCAAATTTTCACTAAGAAATTAATCACCAGACTTAAATCAACCGGTGGTTTATTCTGAATCGTTACTTCGCGAATATTGGTGGGGTGCGAAGCATATTGTCTAACAAAACTGGCGGTCAGTGTTTAATCGATGTGCTATGCGGGGTATCGGCATACAGGTATGTTCAGTGTGATAGCACTTCAATCGTACGAACACGTGTATACACTAGCACTACCTCCACTTCCTTTTTCCCAGATGGCCTGTGCCGTCAGCAAAATCACAGTGTTCGGATAATCCTCCCAGGACCCTCGTACATAATTTATCAAGACCAGGAGTGGTCCAGGCACTGAATCTTGTAGGACTCTGAATCAATGTTTACCAACTCTCAATGTAGTAACAGTACTTTAGAGTCACCAATAGGTTTTAAGCTACGATCGCAGCCTTACACACAAGGGGCATTCAATTGAATGGAAGACAAATGGAAAAAAGTGAATATACGGTTTATTACTTCAAAAGTAATTCCCATAACTGTTGATACAATTATCCCACTGTGACACATGACGGCCAGTTCCTTCATGCAAAGATGTTTGCGCTTGCCTGCAGTACCGTGATTGTACCCAGACATGCACGTCTCCGTCAGAAGCAAATGGTCGGCCACGAATCGCTTTCTTAAGGACTCCAAAAATATACAAATAGGTCGACTCTATGCGGAGGACGTGTAAGGGTTTCCTAGCGAAACTCCTTCAGCGTAGCGGAAACAACCGAAGCCTTGTGTGGCCTCGCCATCAAGACTTTGTTGGCCGTCGATATGCTTCACACGAAGAGGTGCAGATCTGGGCGCAACCACGGATCCGTGGGCAGCCCCGAACACTTTGTGACGAAGGCAGCGACTGTCCTGTCCCCCAGCGCGATAAATGTGTCAAGAGTTACGGCTATTATTTTTGAAATAATAAACACTTTACTTACATTCTTTCCATCCATCTCGTTTTTTTTGTCTGCCCCTTACATACATCAACACCTGTTTTTGGACATTTATAAGCGCAAACCTACGTTTCTAGCATTTTTAGACTTAGAGAAAGCTTTTGACAATGTTGACTGGAATACTCTCTTTCAAATTCTAAAGGTGGCAGGGGTAAAATACAGGGAGCGAAAGGCTATTTACAATTTGTACAGAAACCAGATGGCAGTTATAAGAGTCGAGGGACATGAAAGGGAAGCAGAGGTTGGGAAGGCAATAAGACAGGGTTGTAGCCTCTCCCCGATGTTGTTCAATCTGTATATTGAGCAAGCAGTAAAGGAAACAAAAGAAAAATTAGGAGTAGGTATTAAAATTCATGGAGAAGAAATAAAAACTTTGAGGTTCGCCGATGACATTGTAATTCTGTCAGAGACAGCAAAGGACTTGGAAGAGCAGTTGAATGGAATGGACAGTGTCTTGAAAGGAGGATATAAGATGAACATCAACAAAAGCAAAACAAGGATAATGGAATGTAGTCTAATTAAGTCGGGTGATGCTGAGGGAATTGGGTTAGGAAATAAGGCACTTAAAGTAGTAAAGGAGTTTTGCTATTTGGGGAGCAAAATAACTGATGATGGTCGAAGTAGAGAGGATATAAAATGTAGGCTGGCAATGGCAAGGAAAGCGTTTCTGAAGAAGAGAAATTTGTTAACATCCAGTATTGATTTAAGTGTCAGGAAGTCATTTCTGAAAGTATTCGTATGGAGTGTAGCCATGTATGGAAGTGAAACATGGACGATAAATAGTTTGGACAAGAAGAGAATAGAAGCTTTCGAAATGTGGTGCTACAGAAGAATGCTGAAGATTAGATGGGTAGATCACATGACTAATGAGGAAGTATTGAATTGGATTGGGGAGAAGAGAAGTTTGTGGCACAACTTGACCAGAAGAAGGGATCGGTTGGTAGGACATGTTCTGAGGCATCAAGGGATCACCAATTTAGTATTGGAGGGCAGCGTGGAGGGTAAAAATCGTAGAGGGAGACCAAGAGATGAATACACTAAGCAGATTCAGAAGGATGTAGGTTGCAGTAGCTACTGGGAGATGAAAAAGCTTGCACAGGATAGAGTAGCATGGAGAGCTGCATCAAACCAGTCTCAGGACTGAAGACCACAACAACAACAACAACAAGCGCTATAGCAATTCTCTCCCGCCCATATGACCACTCGGTCTCCGCTGGGGCACTTTAAATGAGGTGTCTGGATGTATGCAGAGGAGTGGCAAACCTGTTCTTCCTCAAGAGCCGAAACCAGACAAGATAGCGATGTTGCACGCGGCGGTCTGGAGAGACATTGACTTTCTAATCGTCACAAAGTGTTCCACCTGGCTGATGACGTGGCTCAAGGCTGGTCAGTCAATTTCAGAAATCTTACTGTGCACGAGCCATTGCGTCACAGATGATGCTGTACGGCGGGATGCATTGTTATGCTGTGAGCTCGGCGCTGGCTGTAGAAAACTGCGGCTTAGCACAAGCTGCTCCACCACTGCACCCCAACTTCTTTTAACTTCCTACGCAAATCACGCTAACTGGACTGGTGGTAGTACTTCGGAATGCAAGAGCGATTCTTTCCGCAGATTTCGTGGGATTTCTTACAACAACCGTCCGCAGTGCTCGATGGACCCTGTACTTCGGTACGTGAGCTCTGTTTGGTATTTGTTTTCCCCGTGTTTCCACTTCACCACGTCGACTACTCAGCTGGCAGAACTCACGGGATAGAGGCGTGCATGTATACACACGGCGGCAGTATCGCGTACCCAAGGTACTGCGTAAGAGGACTGCACACGGGCGGAGCTGTCATTTGTACTCGGGTGGTTCAGCTTGAAACGTCCTCTTAGAAAAATTATGAATGACTGTGCTGATAAGCCTCTTACATTATTTGATATTCAAACAGCTGAGCGGAACAGAACGTACTCAGACATTTCGCTCTTTACCTATTCTGATCAACACTAAACTGACACACAATGTTTTTTGCGCAACGCAATCTGACTTTCAATAATCTCTACGAAAGAGTGGCCCTCACTAACAATAACCTATACCTTTCATGAATCACTTACCTCACAAAAATCTTCATTACTCCAACTACTGCAATACAGCGAGCGCCAATACTGCCAGCTAAATAAAAGATTCTAACTACTGAAGTCACTAACTACTGATAGGCATAGTTAGCAAATGAAAGATTTTGATAAAGAACAAACAATGTATTTATCTTAATAGTGTTCAAACGCCATAATATATATAACAGTTCATGACATCCACTCTTACAAATTTACTCTCTCTGATGGACACACGTCCAGATCATCCACTCTCAAAACTCCGCCATCTCTCTCCCCACTGCTGGCGGCTCACCTCCAACTGCGCAACGCTACGCGCTGTTAACATCCAACTGCCCAACACTACAATAGGAAATATTCCAACAATGTCCGAGACTGCACACAGCACAGTCAGTGATTTTCATATAGAGCGCTACAAGGCGATACCAACATAAAAACCTAAACAGCCTACTTACAAGCTTTCCTAAGTGATTATGGCCGCACCAGGGGAAATAATGGATTTCGAATGCCGAATCGTTGCTTTACTTAAACTCCTGGAACTTTTCATTCCAGAGATCGTTAGGGAATCCAGTATTCCGAGATCCACAGTGAGAAGTATGAGCCGAAAATACCAAATTTCGTGCATTACCTCTCACCACGATCAACGCAGAGGCGGAAGGCCTTCACTTAACGACCGAGAGCAGTTTGCATAGAGTTGTCAGTGCTAACAGACAAGCAACACTGCGTGAAATAACCTCAGAAATGAATGTGAGCCGTATATGACGAACGTTTGCGTCAGGACAGAGAGGCGAACTTTTTGGCATTAACGGGCTACGGCAGCAGACGACCGACGTGCATGCCTCTGTTAACTGCACGACTTCTCCTGGGCTCGCGAGTATATCGGTTGGATCCTAGAGGACAGGAGGACCGTAATCTGATCAGACGAGTCCCGAATTCAGTTGGTAAGAGCTGACGGTAGGATTCGAGAGTGGCGCACTTCCCATGAACCCGTGGACCCGAGGACGGGGTAGAGTGCTAGCAGGTGGGGGCTCCATAATGATGTGGGCTGTACTTACCGGTCCTGTTCTCCATCTGAACCGTTCATTGACTGCAAATGTTTATGTTCGATTGGAAGACCATTTCAGGATTTATGGACTTCAAATACCCACCGAGCGAGGTGGCGCAGTGGCTAGCACACTGGACTCGCATTCGGCAGGACGACAGTTCAATCCCGCGTCCGGCCATCCTGATTTAGGTTTTCCGTGATTTCCCTAAATCACTCCAGGCAAATGCCGGGATGGTTCCTCTGAAAGGGCACGCCCGACTTCCTTCCCCGTCCTTCCCTAATCCAACGAGACCGATGACCTCGCTGTTTGGTTTCTTCCCGCAAACAATTCAAATTCAAATACCCAAACAACAGTGGAATTTTTGTGGATGATGATGCACCATTTCCCAAGTTTGAAGAACATTCTGTCTGAACTATTCGAGCAAATGATCTGGCGACTCAGATCACTCGACATGAATCCCATCGAACATTTCTGGGACATAAGGGAGAAGTCAGTTCGTGCACAAAACCCCGTATCGGAAAGACTTTCACAACTGTGGACGGCTACAGAGGCAGTTAAATACTTCTGCAGGGGACGTCTAAGCACTTGTTGAGTCCTTGCCGTGTCGCTACATTTCGCCAGGCAAGAGGATGTCCAATTTTAGTCACCTCAGTGAAGAACAGTCGGAATGCTGCTGACGGATCCGCGTCTCGTGACGCATGGTGCCCAGTACCGCATTACACAGCGACTCCGAATGCTCGCCAGTAGAGACTGCATGTAGAGATCAGGTTCGCTGTTGCTGCTTCTCCTCGCTGCTCCTCGGGCATAAACAAGATGGTGCCGTAGCCCCCCCCCCCCCCCCCCCCCCCCCCGGCTACGTATTCAGTTCGCTTTGCAGTGTTCGGACGACTCTATAAAGCGCAGTCCTGTGTTTACTCGGATAGGAGATGCGCGGCAGAGCACTCGCTTCCGTGTGTGGAGCGTTGTTATCGCCGCGGCCGCACCCCACACGTCTTGCAAGTGACAGAGTGGCCTTTGTCTCCAGCAGGTTAGGTTCGAGCCGAGCGGCTTTCGCAGAAGCGATGAATATGCAGAGCGTCCGTCGGCTGGGCCCGCGTTCCTGCTGCGGGCGACACAGATCCGTCAGTGAGACACTGTGTCTAACGCATCTGAGGTACTGCCTGCCTGTCCTAAACTCTCCTCACGAACAAACCACACAACAGTCTCCGGGAACATCAGGCTACAATTGGGAGGGCAAAAGGCGTGTACCGGAAATGCACTGATAACCATTAAAATGGCAGCCCCATAAAGGGGGCACACATCACACTTGAGACTGGGACGAAGTGTTCTACATGCTTCGAAATGAAAGTGACTGGCACTTCAGCGGAACAAAGCAGGTACGTGAAACGCCATCTACATCCTAAGAATCACTACTAAATAACTTCCTCTGAAATCTACTTGCCGGTCGGTGTGCCCGAGCGGTTCTAGGCGCTACAGTCTGGAACTGCGCGACCGCTACGGTCGCAGGTTCGAATCCTGCCTCGGGCATGGATGTGCGTGATGTCCTTAGGTTAATTAGGTTTAAGTAGTTCTAAGTTCTAGGGGACTGATGACCTGAGAAGTTAAGTCCCATAGTGCTCAGAGCAACTTGAACCATTTTGCAATCTACTTAGAAGAGATATTTCAAGAGCCCAATCGTGGTGAAAATGTATTAACAGCAATAAACAGAGCTGACATGGTCGAGGAATTTCACTTTTAAAATGGCATCGGTGACCATTGGCCAGTTTTACCAACAATCATTACTGAAGTAAACAATTATTACTGAAGTAAAAAGGGCAGTTACAGCCTGCAGGGAGATCTGGATACTTTTGCTAAATTACATAGGCAGTCGTGTCACATCTCAAAGAGGAACTCAAAGCATATTCCTGTGGCCAGGAGCATTTTGAACAACTATGGTTCCACTTTAAGTTAATAATTACACACACACTCGATTGATATAGGGTGTGGACAAAAAGACGGAAGCGCCGTAACTACAACACATTACCATTTCTAAAACGGCGCAGTAAGCCAATTTGTATCTGTTAAAAGCTTCAAGTCGTCTCTAAATGGATAAATACAGGTCCCGTATGGTTTTCAAGGAAATCGTGTACCACTCTCCCAGAAAGACTGTGGCAAGTCCAGGTAACCATGACGGAGGTGGACAGTTCTCTCCAAAGCAGACTACAAAGGCCCAGTAATAGTGAGATCTGGTGACTCCGGTGACCAGGGAAGATACGAAGATCTATCCTCGTGCTCACAAAACCAGTCCTGGACATGCGACCTGTTTGAACAGGTGCCCTGTCGTGCTGGAACGCAGCATGACCACAGGGGAACAAACACTGTACCAAGGGACGGATCTAATCAGCCAAAATGGTCACATAAACTTTGCTGAGTAACCGTAGGGCTCTTGAAATACCACGATATGGCTGCCCAAATCACCATTGAACTAGTGTCATTTTTTATGTTTGGAACGTTAACTCGTCGAAAGGTTGCGAACAATGTGAAGAAAGAGTCATCCGACCAAATGGCATTCTTGCATTGACACCTAGCCCACATTTTAAGGCTTCAGCACCGCCTGTCGCTGCTACGAATATCTGAATCATCGTTGAGTGGTTTTGGGATTTCAGCTCGGTCTGCAGTTCCCGTCTTACGGAGCTCCCTTCGTGTTGCTTTTGGTGTTGAAAGGGTTCGCGAGTGCGGCACTCACTTCTGCGGTGGATTTTGCAGCTGTCGTCCTCTTAATTTTTGTCACAATCCTATTCGATGACAGTGCGTAACGATACTTTATCGCACACTCTCGTCCACGTTGTGACATCGAATGATGTTTTTCCGCTTTCCCTGTAAGCGGTACAAATACGACGCCTGCTGAAGCACCAACTCTTCGGCCTCCTTGGTTAAGGAAGCACCCACCTGCCCGCTTTCGAATGCACTCAGCTCCTACCCAGGGCATTCGCAACTCCACAGAACACTGTCTTGACCACGACTGACTCGTGCAGCGTGTTGAGAGTATTGTACAGGCGCCGTTCCTGATCAAAAACAACAGCGCGATCCGGAGACTCTACTGGCGTCTGCATTTATATCCGAGCACGCGTTTCCCGCAATTTTTCCATATCTGTGTACAGCTCCTGTACGTACTTGGTACAGCAGTGAATGATGGGAGGCACCCTCGTTGATACACAGTCACTATAAAGAAATTTCTAAGCGTACAGAGGCTGCCGCATTATAGCTCTAAACCAAAGACACAGGACTACGTATGGAGAGTTGCTGACTGCAACATCGTGTGGCTGTCAAGAGAGCAGTAGGTGAAGCCGTGTACAACTACCACAGTGGAATATTCCGGAAAAAAAAAAAATTATCGTCATACGTAAAGCCTGTCAGCGGCACAAAGTTAGTGCTCAGTCATGGATGACACAGGAACTGAAATTGAGGACAGCAAAGCAAAATCACAAGTGGTGACTTTGCTTCCTATTACCCCACTGTGATTCCCACACCACTGACAAGATGAGTATTATACGTATTATGGTCAGTGCGGATGAGAAACGGGGCTGAGAAATAACTAAAACAAGCCTCGACGGCCTGATGGAATCCCTGTCCTACACACCATTTGCAGGCGAGTCAGCTTTAATTTTAACCAGAATCTACCGTAAGCCCATTCACGAAAAATTTACCCTGACAGTGACAGAAAAACGCAGATCACATCTATCTGTGCGAAGGACAACAGAAGTGATTCGCTAAACAACCGTACAGCGTCGTTAACGTCCAAGTGTTGCAGATTTCTGGATCATATTCTGAGGTCAAACACAACGAGGCATCTCGAACAGAATGATTTCTCTGCCAACAAGCATGCCTTCCGAAATCTCCCATCAGGCGAATCTCGCGGTGTTTGTCATATGGCATAGCGAGAGCCGTGGCTCAAGGAAATCCGGTGGCTGTAGTACTTCTTGACTGCCTAAACGTATTTGACTTGTTAACAACTGAAATTATCGTCTTATGGAGAATGGAACGAACTTTTGTCACTGGATTGAGAATTCCTTAGTAGGAAGGACGCACTTTCTGATGTTAGATGGAGTACCATCGACAAATGTAACAGGAACTTCAGTTACAACCCATACAAGTACGAGTATGTTGAGACGTTTCTTGCTGATGATGTATATTAATGAACCTGAGGCATAATAAGTAATCTCAGGCTTTACGCAGATACTGAACTACTGACCAAAAAAATTTGTAAACATATTGAATGAAATCTAGATAGGAATTCAAAGTAGTGGAAAGACCGAAAGATGGCTCAAATGTAAACAGATATAAATTAATGCTCTCCAAAAACGAAAAAAACCTAATTTCCTGTGACTACGATAGCAATAACTCACAATCTGTATCGGTAAGCTCATACAAATACTTACAAGGGAACCTCCCCATCGCACCCCCCTCAGATTTTGTTATAAATTGGCACAGTGAATAGGCCTTGAAAAACTGAACATAGATCAATCGAGAAAACAGGAAGAAGTTGTGTGGAACTATGAAAAAAATAAGCAAAATATACGAACTGAGTAGTCCATGCGCAAGATAAGCAACATTAAGGACAATGTAAGCTCATGAGCGCCGTGGTCCCGTGGCTAGCGTGAGCAGCTTCGGAATAAGAGGTCCATGGTTCAAAACTTCCCCAGAGTGAAAAGTTTACTTACTTTATTTTCGCAAAGTTATGATCCGCCCGTTCGTTCATTGACGTCTCTGTTCACTGTAATAAGTTTAGTGTCTGTGTTTTGCGACCGCACCGCAAAACTGTGCGATTAGTAGACGAAAGGACGTTCCTCTCCAATGGGCACCGAAAACATTTGCTCGCAAGGTCATAGATCAACCGATTCCCCCACAGGAAAACACGTCTGATACATTCTATACGACACTGGTGACTGCATGTGCGCCACCTGACAGGAATAAGTTGTTGACCCATCTAACTTGTACACTTGGCGAATGGGTAAAAAGATTCTTCTACCTTGCCCGATTTAGGTTTTCTTGTGGATGTGATAATCACTCCCAAAAAAGTGATGAAAACATAAGAGTTTGTCACATAAACTGCAACAAGTGAATGCAACAGTTTCACAGTCGCACAGTTTTCCCTGTGCTCTGTCAAAACATATGTTTTTAACCTTATCAAATTTTTCCGTGTGTAGAACGTCAAATCCTGCATGTGTCCAAGCAAATCTGAACATGTCCTGGAATTTTGGAGAGCGAAGTTGATCATGTTTGAGTATATGAACTTTGATAATTGTCTGAAAATAAAAAATTAAAACTTTTCGCTCGAGGGAGGATTTTTTTTTTTTTTTTTTTTTTGTAGCCAGCTATCCTAGCCACTTTTTTTAACAAAATGGAAAAAGGATTTTGGAAGGTTTGTTCTGCTTTTTTTATTTTCATTTTATTTTTTTATACAAATGGATAAAAGGAAGGCCGTTCCTCTTCGTCTACATAAACAGAATAAAAGGAAGTCGTCCCGTTACGACAAAGGATGCTCCATACTATAGCCCGCTGCGAATTTTTCGATGACTGTCTTCTCGTTTCTGTGTTGTTTCCGTTGTTTGTTCAATCTCATAATAAAAGGAACTGGGAAGAGGTGCTATGGTTATCTTCTCATGTCATCGATAATCCAGCTGCGAGGCGGATTATGGAATGCGCTCCAAAGAAAATTAGAAAAATATTGCCTACATTTAGGTTTCTTGACAATCGCACAATGTCGTTCGTTGAGGTAATACCAAAAATCGGGTACTGTCTTTTCGGCATTACCGAAGAGGTAGTGAACAGCGTGGCCGCTGGTCCACGTCACAGAGTTCGTTTTTGCTCTTGGGAAATACATCTGATCGGGGAAAAGAAGTGATCGAGTAGTTATCCTGTCGGGAGTCGTGCGTATGAGAAAAGCCAACATCTGACGCACCAAATACCAAACGTCCTTTGCCGACCCGCATTCGAAACGATGTTCATCCGCATCAATCACTTGGCATGTGGCACACAAGGGTGAGTCGGCGAGGTGGATGTGATGTAGGCGGGACTGGCACAACTGTTTCTCGTTAACAGTTACGTATCATGCAGATTGCACGTCAGTATCAAGGGTGGTGGCATTCATTGCCTGCCACACAGCGCGCCACTTTGTAGTGGGGTGTTTGCTTTCAATCACATTCGGCGTCCTGTTCATTTGCATGGCAGCATTTATCGCCCTCGTCATCATCAAGCGGGTGGGTAGTAGTGCGGTGCGGATGTAGCTTAATTCAAGGAAGAATTGGCTAATGCAGAAGAAAGGTGCTGGGATGTCCGATATCATCACAGGGAGTGCGAGTGAGATTGGTCGCAAGGCTTCCAGTAAGAGACTTGTGAGGCACGTCGGACTTCGTCGCCACAGTTGCAGGTGACAGCTGACGAACAGGGCCTTCGCTCTGTTCTGAACATGACAAAGGCCTAAACCCCCTCTGCTCCTCGGGAGGGTTAGGGACTCGTAATGAATCTTAAATAACATGCCCGTATTAACAAAGGATCCCAAAACCGCCAACATGCGGTGAGCCAGGGTAGGTGGTATGGGGAGTATCTGTGCAAAATGGGGGATACGTGACGCCAAATAGACGTTAGCATATCGTGTCCGTTGCAGGAGGTCTAGATGTCTCAGACGGTGGTCACTTATTCCTGCTCTCATCTGATTCAATAAACGCCTGTAGTTAAGGGCTGTTGAACGCTTCATGTCAGATGTACATTCAATGCCAAGACAGCGGTTTGTGTCACTGATTCGTAGCGGTGCGACGCTCTCGTCGGGTAGGCCTCTGCCTATAGACAGGGCGTGTGATATGTGGAGATTGAGATGGCTCCCCAATGCCGCGCCGTAGGTCGCCACCCACGCCAGTGCTGCACGAACATCGTCATTGTTGCGAAGAAGGAGTACCAGATCATCCGCATAGGCAGTGCAGCAAAAAGTGTGTCCACCAAGGGACATCCCAGTCAGGCGTTGTCGGAGGCCGCAGAGGAGTGGTTCCAAGACGAGGGCGTACAATATCGCCGAAAGAGGGCAGCCTTGTCGCACCGATCGCTGGATCTGTATCGGCGGCGTAACACCTTGGACGTCGCGCCGCGTAGGAGACGCATCGGTACATTAACTATGTCGTCCTGATACCCCATGTGTCGCAGTACCTCCATCAAAAATGTGTGGTCGACTCTGTCAAAGGCCTGGCTGAAGTCGAGTGAGGCCAAAACTCCTGGCAGTTCGCGAGCTTTGGCTAGCGCGATCATATCTGTATATCGGCACAATGCAGTGCGAATATTATGGTCACCACCTAACGATGCCTGGTCCTGCGACACAACATATCGTACTGATCGCTTTAGGCGTGCCGCCAGAAGCCGGGTGAAAATCTTCAAGTCACTGTTGAGTAAGGTCAAGGGCAGATAGTCACTGATCCTGGATCCGCCTCGCGGTTTGTGTATGGGCACAATCAGTCCTTCTAGGAAGGCCCCAGGTATCTGCGTCGTGGGAGACATGAGATCGCGGCAAATATCAGTCCATGCTGGTGCCAGCAATTGTTGATACGTCCGGTAAAATTCCAGAGGAAGGCCATCAGGTCCCGGGGACTTACGAGCAGCCCCAGCCTGTATCGCTTCAATGATTTCCTCTTCCGTTACATCTGCAGTCAAATCCGCCGCCGCTGTCGGAGAGATCGTGCCATAAGTGAGTTGAGAGACTTCGGCGATCACCTCTGGGGGATGTCGATGTTCAGAGTACAGCCTAGTGTAGTGAGCATGAAGGGCGTTTCCTATGTCGCGCTGGGTATCAAGGCGTCGTCCGTCTTCCGTCGTGATAGCTTGGATCAGTGTCCTGCGTCGGCGCCGTCGTTCTGCAATGACGTGGTACATAGACGGTTCCTCCTGGGCCACTCTGTCTTAAGTGCGCGCTCTGACGATCGCACCCTCCAGGTGGCAACGTGTTAATCTGATGATCTGTGCCTTGGCACGGTTCACCGTCACCTGCCGTGCAGGTGAGTACGGCATTGTTGTACATTCCCTTAAGATGCTGTAGTAAAAGTCCATGGTATGTCTCTTCCATGCTGCAAAATCTCGGCCGTAGTCTATCAAGGTCTTCCGGAGGGCTGGTTTGGCGCAGAGTAACCACCACGACAGTGTAGACCGGTAGGTGCCACGCCGGCGGCTACGAGAGTCCTACGTGTTCTCTATAAGGCGGCGGCATTCCTGAGAAGTGAGGTGGACGACGTTCAACTTCCAAGGACCACGGCTGTGCCATGTCTTCTGGCGGCCGAGGGTAATAGCGTAGATGTAGGCCTCGTGGTCAGAAAAAGCTGTGGGCCAAACTTCGGCAGCTCTTGTCCCCACAGCTATGGAGCGCGAGATGTAAATCCGGTCGATGTGGCTGGAGGAATGGCTGGTGTAGTGAGTAAATCCGGGCCGATCGCCACAAACATGTTTCCACGAGTCCACCAATTGAAGATTATTTATAAATGTCGTAAGTTCTGCGCAGGGAGAATGATGTGGTAACTTATCCTTAGGTGCTTGGCTACAGTTGAAGTCCCCTCACATTATCAAGGCGTCCTGACGGCCTATAAAGAGGGGCGTGATTGTACGAGCGAAAAAGGTGGATCGTTCGCGACGCCGACCAGATCCTGACGGTGCATAGATGTTAATAAGTTTGACTTCTTGGATAGTAAGAGCCATGCCTATGACGTCAGGGAGATACTCGACGTCTGCTGCGGATATACCTTCGCGGAGGAGGATCGCCACACCACTGCCATTGGCAGACGCATGTGAGACCCAAGTCTTGTAGCCATAGGGTCCCTTGAAGTCTGCGACATACACCTCTTGAAGGAGCGCAATGTCGATGTCTGCTGCGTTGAGTAGATCCTGTAGCATCGCTAGTTTATGTCGGGCACGTATGTTGTTGATGTTAATCGTCGCTAGACGGTATGTTTGGTCAGCCAGGTCGGCAACTGGGTTGTGTAGGAGGCCAGGTGTGGGCGGCAGGGGCGGCCCCACAGAGGCTGACGATACAGCCGTAGTCACTGTTGTTGGCTGGTGCTGGGTACAGCCGAGGGAGCATTTCTGCCCTCGGCATCCTCGACATCATCCGCCCAAGAATCAGATGCAGCAATTGGTAACTGTTGATTAGTGCTGTCAGTAGAGCGCTTGCGCGCATGTTCAGTAGCAGAAGTGATGATGTCAGACTGAGGCTCAGAAATTGTATCCGCCGTAGCATCGTGATGGGAAGGGTGAGTTGTGATGGTAGAGTCCTGAGTGTCGTCCGACGCCGGATGTTCGTCCGGGTCACACATCCGAAGCAGGCGATCATCGGATGGCGTATGGCGCCGTTTCTTGCGTTTTCGAGGGGACCGTTGTTTCCGGACATGTTGTTCTGTGTCAGAGTGCGGGTGACAATCATCTGATGCGGTCTCCATTGGTAGGAAGGCAGAGGTCGGGACAATTTCATTTTCTACTTCCATCTTCTCTTTAGGCTCGTTTTGGTGGCACAATTGATCACCGTCTTGAGGCAAGTCTGCCGGCGACGTCTTAGAGGGGGATATCCTGTCCGCCACACTGTCATCGACCATTGACTGCAATATGGTGTTACGATCCTGGGCAGGAACAGCTGCTGCGGTTGCAGCCGCTGCATACGTGGTGGGGAGTGAAGTAGGCGTCGCCGGGGATGGAACTTCACCAACCGGTGTCTGAGCCAGTCGGCGTTGAATTCAGGCCGATCGGACATGTCCTTCCTGGCCACAGCCGGCGCAAGTACGCGGTTGTCCGTCGTACATGACAATGGCTCTGCAGCCGCCAATCACTAAATAGGATGGCACATGCTTCGTCAGTTAAATCTTAATTTGCCGCACTCCATTTAAGACGGGGTACGTCTCAAACGTTTGCCATTTTTCAGCCAAGTGGCTTAGCACGTTGCCGTACGGTTTGAAAGCTGTCATCACGACATCTGGCGGGACTTCGAATGGCAGCTCGAAGACCCTGAGAGTGCGAAGGCCTAATCCGGCGTGGTCGATCGTGACAGTTCCTATGTGACCATCAGAATGCTTGAATTTAAGTCCATGAGCGTGTCGGCACACAACGTCAGTGCACGCCTTTTCATTGATCATTTTTATGTAGACGACACTTTGTGTTATAGAAAAGTGGATCCCAATGATGTCTTGAGGTGCAATATGAAGTACTTCCCGGATGAAACGTTCAATGTCAAGTGCTCGAGGTCTTGCGTAGTCCGCTTGAAATGTGATCTTAATTGTGGACTTGCGATACGAGTGCGCCATGGCACTACCGAGACACGGACGCGTGACACTCGCCGCAGCGGACGGTAAACAGTAAACACTCGCGCGCGCGGTGCGCTAACAGGGGGACTCAGGCACCACGACCTTGCCCCACCGCTGCTAACAGCGGACTGATGCGTCACCTGACAGGAATAAATTTTTGACCCATCTAACTTGTGCACTTGACGAATGGGTAAAAAGATTCTTCTACCTTGCCCGATTTAGGTTTTCTTGTGGATGTGATAATCACTCCCAAAAAAGTGATGAAAACATAAGAGTTTGTCACATAAACTGCAACAAGTGAATGCAACAGTTTCACAGTCGCACAGTTTTCCCTGCGCTCTGTCAAAACATATGTTTTCAACGTTATCAAATTTTTCCGTGTGTAGAACGTCAAATCCTGCATGTGTCCAAGCAAATCTGAACATGTCCTGGAATTTTGAAGAGCGAAGTTGATCATGTTTGAGTATATGAACTTTGATAATTGTCTGAAAATAAAAAATTAAAACTTTTCGCTCGAGGGAGGATTGAACCAAGGACCTTTCGTTCCGTAGCTGCTAACGCCAGCCACGGGACCACGGCACTCCTCTGTTCAGAGTTCCTTGATGTTGCCTATCTTGCACACGGACTCTTCAGTTTGTATAATTTGCTTATTTTTTTCATAGTTCCACACAACTTCTTCCTGTTTTCTCGATCGATCTGTGTTCAGTTTTTAAAGGGCTACCCACTGTGCCAGCTTATACTAAATCTGATGGGGGTGCGATGGGGAGGTTCCCTTGTTAGGTGTAACAGTTTCTAGTGTCGATCCTGACGTAACTTGACGCCACTCAGAGGTGAGGCATAGGTTGAAGGCAGAATGAAAAAACTTCCGTCGTTCGACGGGATTCGATCACGAAAGCTCTCGGTTTTCTAGGCGCGAACTTTATCACGAGACCACCTGGCCCGACCAACAACGTAGAAAAAGAGAAAATATTAAGCGGGAAAGGAAATGGAAAGCTAGCTTTGGTATCACGAATTTCTCATAGTTCAACTAATTTACGTTCCAGTTTTAAGAGCCTCCAATTTCTGTCAGATTAGCGTACTGTATGTTAATCCGAAAGGACAAGGCTAAACATTCCCATTGTTGCGGAGTGAATATAAAACATGCGTTTTTCATTGTGACGACCGTAAGTAGCGTGTTCACGTGTTGGACAACAACGAAAGTGTTCATCTTTCCACCAGGCAGCTAAATGCCAAATGTAGTTTATAAGAATATGGTTCTGTAACACCCCACCCGTCACTTATCTGGTTGGTTGGTTGGTTGGTTGTTTGGGGAAGGAGACCAGACAGCATGGTCATCGGTCTCATCGGATTAGGGAAGGATGTCGGCCGTGCCCTTTCAGAGGAACCATCCCGGCATTTGCCTGGAGTGATTTAGGGAAATCACACTTATCTGGTTTTGGTGTGTGTTCACCCCAGGTAATTGACTAACAGATCAACAGAGAGCGCAAAACTGCTGCAATATCGGATAATGCAAAGAAAGTAATAAGGCCCTGTGACTCCTGATTAAACTGTGGTGAGAGCTTTGACATTAATTGATTCAGAATTGATCCCTTTTAATTCACCTATTGAACACCAGATGCAAATGTCGAACATAAAATTAATTAAGAAAGATGGAAACGGCCTGAAATGCGTAGAGACAATTCGTGGCTCTTGCGTCACGATAACGCACCCACAAATTCACCGCTGTTTGTGCATGAGTATTGCACAGGGGACGAAATCACCGTGCTGCCTCGTGCTCCGTACTCTCCAGACCTGGCCTCCGTGGATTTTTTTTATTTCCAAAGTTGAAAACACCTTTAAAGGGACGAAGATTTGCAACGAGATAAAAGAAAATTGCAGATGCTTTCGGGAGTGGAAACAGCGTTGGGAGCGGTGTATCAGTTGTGGAGGAGAGTACTTTGAAGGAGAGCAAGTGCAATAAGTAAAACGAAAGGGTAGAAAAATTTTGTGGACAAAGTTCTGAAATTTTTTGAACAACCTTGTATTCATAATATGTGTCTTTTACTCTCTCTACGTGCCACATCACACCATTACGGTTACGTTGAAAATGAAACAAGTGCTTCATTTCTAGCATTTACATGACTATACTTTTCGCACGACGCGTCGCACAAATATCTACAGTCTTTAAACTTCTCCAGAAACTCTGTCATAAAGTTAAGTCCGCCTCGCACTGTGTCATGTATTTTAGAACCCCGCGCGCAGTGACAAAAAACGAATTTTTTGTCGGACGGTTAGCACGACTGCTGTGCACATGGCACAGATTGTTGGGTACATCACCCAACTATAGTCGGCTGTCGGGTGATCGTACCCAACCGACCGACCGACAAGAAAAGTTGATCGCCCGGTTGATCAAAACGCCTACACAGTTGCAATTTGTCGATCGGTCGGATGGTGTGTGTGTGTGCGTGTGCGTGTGTGTGTGTGTGTGTGTGTGTGTGTGTGTGTGTGTGTAAGGCCCTTCATTAATTTTTGAAATACACAATTATTAATAAGCGTAAGAGGAAATTTTCCGTAGCCTCGGCTCACTCCTTGCGGTAGACGGCCGTCGACTCGTTGCAGACTTCATCCAGTCATGGGAAATCTCTGTGATACCCCAAGAATTACCGTCAGCTCTCACCCTGGCTCTGTGTCATTCACACAGAAAACAACAATACATGATTAACAGTTTGTAGTTTTATGTTAAACAATCACGACTATAAAAATTAACATTCATGTATGAAATATTACACAAATAGCGAACTTTACCACATATCGGAAATGCGGGAAAATCCACAGCGGTGGGGTCCAAATGGAAGATCTCGGCTGTAGATAAAGGTAAGCGACAAGTTGGTTGTTTTGAGAAATTGCACTATAAAGTTTCAATAATAATTGGTTCTTACCGATTGGTATTTGAGTTCAGAACTTCACGCACTATGAATATTTACATATAAAAATCCGACAGCTGTGAGGTCTCCTTGTGAGTGCACATAACGTGGGTTAGCTTGACTTACCACCGTTCACTTACTGGATGAGTTATCGAAGCCTCTGAAAAATACAGATTTAATAGAACCATGTTGCTTCAGTTTACGATATTAAGATTTGCGTTAGCAGTTATTGCAATAATTATAACAACCTCAAAAATTAATCTGTTATTCAGCACATATTGCAGTACGTAAATACATAGTATTAAGGATCACCCTTAACATTTCTGCCATCACTCTGTCGCGTAAATTCACGTAAACTATGGTAACGAACACAAAAGTGTTTACTTGCTGAAATAGGTATTCACTTTTAACTCATTAGCTACAAAGTTTGAAGCGCATTGCGCCCAGGAACATATTCAGCATCTGTAC
This sequence comes from Schistocerca piceifrons, assembly GCF_021461385.2. Lineage (NCBI taxonomy): Eukaryota > Metazoa > Arthropoda > Insecta > Orthoptera > Acrididae > Schistocerca > Schistocerca piceifrons. Next base: position 30,212,913 of record NC_060146.1, on the reverse strand, counting down.
CCCAACACCCTCGGGTTTGTACAAATCGACCTTGGAAAACATTCTACTAGCACGAACGCAGCAGGCATTATTTCTACGGGCAGCCCCGTTTTTGACGCTCACTGTTGTTTCCAGGCACACGTCTTAACAAACTTGACGCTCTGTGTTCTGCGGTTTAAAGTATCTGCGTCAGTGCTGTGCGAGCGGCATATGTACGCACGTCCGAAGAAACACTACACTGAACTATACAGACACCATAAAACACACACACTGTCCTACTGCATCCCATGCCAAAGCAAGGCAATGTGACGAACAAAACAGTGTCTCCCTATGCGGGAATCGTATGATTTGTATGCCAGCTGTAAGGGACGTGGAGACTGGGACACGTGGAAGTTTCGGTCGGTCCTGGAGCCGAGGCGCTTCCAGTCTCCTCTGTCCGGCACACGTTTCCATATCTTACTTTGTGGCATCCAGTCCTGGACGACAGGGTTCGTTTCACAATTCCTGAAGGCTGACTCTTTTGGCCATATACTTGAATGAGAGCGAAATGCTCGTTAACTCACACTTCCCAGTTACTAGAATTATCTTTCCTTCCAACTTCGTTAGAATTATTCAGCACAACTTCTTGCATTCTGTTCGTTAAGAATGAGTCAGACTAGTTGTGAGTAAAACCATCAGTTCCACGAAATGAATTTTTCTAAGAGAGAAACACGATCTACGCAGTCAAACGTGAAAAGATCATCAAAATTACCAACTGGCAATATTGTCATTGACATACAATGAAAAGAATAAAGGACCTAACACGTATCCCTGGGGGACTCCCTATACCACCTGCCTCCAGTGCGACTTCCCGGGCCCGGACAAAACGTTGTCAGCGATGCGTTCTGTACGAGCGCCACTTTGCGACATTCGGGCACAACGGTACAAATACGAAGAGGCATTTGTGTGGAGCCCGGCTGCGTCCTCCACCAGAGAAGTGAACGCCTCGCTAAGTGGTGTTGTGTACGCGCCAGACGGCGGGGCAACGCGTTTCGCAAGGCGTCTGGCCGTACCGGCGCGTTCTCCGCGCTCCGCAAGGCCGGCCGCAGCTCCGGAAATGCCTTTCAAATGCCAGCCGGGCAGGTAGGGCGGGCCGAGCGCCAACCTGCCCCTCAAGGCAGGCAGCACGCCGCGCTATTGACGTCACTGCGCACACCTCACCACTGCGCGGCCGCGCAGAGGAGTCTCTACATAAAAAAAGAAGAAGAAAGTCGATGCGCCTATACTTACATGGCGGGCCATCACAAAAAGTTCTACTGCCACACACGCAGAATCTTTAGTGTCTCTGACGAGGAGTCACAGGATGCGTGACTGTGATGTCCGTACGTCTGGGTTGCGATCCCCCACTAATACCGCCCCATCTAGGAAATAGTAGACAGAAGGCATAGCGGATAAGGAGATAGGGAAAAATGTGTCACAGCAATCACCGTGGCAGAAAAAAGCTCTAGGATATTGTGGACGCTCCGGAGTAAGCATGGATGATGCAGATCACACTTGACGTCATTACATTGAAACCATCATCCCCGTTATCTGACAAGTGGCGACATCCATCTCCAGACGGCTTCTGGAATACTGTTCAATTTATTTTTTATCTTAATTGTAGTATTTTCACTAAAAGTTGCTTTATTACAATAATGAAATCTTGCGCAGTGTTTGGTTGCGCTCAAGGATATCTGAAAGCGAGGAACGTTTCCACTGTCTAAATTGTTTTAAGAAAATCCTGATGTAACGGATCGTTACATATTATGTACATATATGTATGTACAGGGTGACAATTACTGAACTATATGAAATAAAATCGTCATAATTTCTGAACGGTTTGGGTTAGGATATTCAAACTGCACGGTTGTCCCGGGGCATGATGGAAATTAGTATGCGCTGTATGGTTTGGTTTAGCGACGAAGTTCGCTGTCATTTGAATGGGTTCGTCACTAAGCATAACTGGCCCATTTGGCGGGCTGAGAATCCGCATTTCGGGATCGAGACGTCTCTTCTCCGGATGTGAACACATGCGACTGCTTTTTGTGGGGCTATATTTAAAGAAGAGGTGTGCAACAATAAACCCAGGACCACTGCTCAGTCATTCAGGAGGTCATCGACAGCGTCGACGTTCCGACACTTCAGCGGGTCCTGCAGAATTTCGCTATTCGTCTGCGCCACATCATCGCCTATGATGGCAGGCGTGTCGAACATGTCACAACCTAAATCCGAATATCTGTAGTAACGTTTACGTCTTCAATAAGCAGTGTGCACTCCGTAGATTGCAATTACTTTACGTTTTTTTCGTATAGTTCAGTAATTGCCACCGTGCCGGAGGTCTAAATGGTCATTAATTTCATCGACAGTCAATAAAATTCTTCTGGGCCGAAACGTCGAAATTTTAGACAATGCGGACACAAAGCCAGAAGAATTTAATTGACTGCGACAACGGCCGCGGAAGCCTACGTTTACATCGACTTCCTGAATATTAATCGAGTCGACCTTTGTGATATATCAAATGATTCATAAATTAGCGTATAATTTCAATCTACCGTCAGAATAGTTTTTTTATGACACTCTCTTTTTGTCAGAAAGGCTTGGCAGGGTGGCAGTCGTTCTTCCTGCTGCACACCTTGTGGTAGGCTGGAGAAAAGTTGCTGCTCTGCGTGACGTCTGCGTTTTGATCACCCGCCAATGCCATCCCATGGAGCAGATAGTAGGCACAAGGCGAAGCGGTCCAGGACGTAGGCGAAAGGCAATAGGTTTAGAGCGTGGATGTTACGCATCGCGTTTGACGTCATTACATTGAAACCAACATCTCCATCAACTGACAAGTGGCGACATCCAGCTCCAGACGGGTTCTGGAATATTGTTCAATTTATTTTTTATTTTAATTGTAGTATTTTCACTAAAAGTTCCTTTATTACAATGATGAAATCTTATCCAGCGTTTGCTTGCAATCAAGGATATCTGAAAGCAAGGAATGTTTCATTCCACTGTCAAAATATTTTAAGAACGTCCTGATGTAAGCGATCCTTACATATTGTATGTGTGTATATGTGTGTATATGTGTTCGACATCTCCTCCTAAACCACTGCAGACCGATTTTAACCAAACTTGGTACACATATCGCTTCCTGCCTTCATAGCATGCTCTCTGCGGGGTGAGGGCAAATCGTTTCCGAGCTGACTGGTTGTCGGCTACCTACCTATCAAAGTGGTTGGCAGGGGGTGATAGTAGTTTAGCTCACAAAATGACGACAGCAAAAATGTTTATCGCTACGTTTCCGCTGTTCGTGCATTAAAACTGCCGCATGTAGCATGACGTTTTAATTTATTACTTCTTTCCTAAAAGCCGTATTGGGTTTACATTTTGCTGACAGGAATCACATACACCACTGGCTTGAAATTTCAGTAGTGCGGCAATTGACCTTAAATAGATTGTATGGACATGCAAGAGGACATTGACGGCGACAGACTTGTGGGGACAGAAACTGTCGTGAAATACCTATGAGTAACCATCCGGAGCGACAATGAATGGAGTGACCACATCAAACAGATAATAGGGAAAGCAGATGCTAGGCTGAGATTCACACGAATAATCTAGGGACAACGTAACTCATCCCCGTAAGCAGTGGCTTACAAAGCCCCTACTCGCCTGCTAGTCAGTGTGGCAGCCATACTGAAAGAGATACACAAGATCCAACGAAAGGCGGCGTGTCCCGTCACACGGTCATTTAGTCGGTGCAAGAGCGTTACAGACATGATCGCTACTAGCCTATCGAGCTCTCTGCAGAGTATGGGTGGTTGGCTGGTATAACCAGTGGTCCACCAGGAACACAAGAGGACCTGATTTTAAGAATTATCAGCCATCTGTGTGTCACGAACTGCTGTGGATTAACGGTGCATCCAGACGGAGTCCCCATTGCCTAGGTGAGCCTCATACTTCGGAAAATGTATTTCAACCATCAGCTGTTTCATTTAACTTCTCCACGGTGCACAACTCCTCTCTCGTAGCGTCTGCCACAGCAGTTTGTATTGCGCCAACGATGTATAATTATTTGTATAACGCACACTACCGGTCAAAAGTTTTTGATCACCTATGATGAAAACTATATACTTTATTTCAGTGTACAAACACGTCGCACAAAGTAAACAGTCTCTCTATCTCAAATATGTCATGAAAGCCCAACAGTACAGACCGACCGCCGTGTCGTGTTCAACCCACAGGCATTGGATGCGGACATGGGGGGAGGGGCCCGTGGTCAGCAAGCCGCTCGCCCCTCCACTGTCAGTTTCCGTGACTTCCCTGTCCAGTAGCTCCTCATTTGTCCTCACGAGGACGAAGTTCACCCCAACTGCCAACAGCGCTCGGCAGTGCCGGCTGGTCACCCACCCAAGTGCTAGCCAAGTGCGACAGCGCTTAATTTCGGTGATTTCACGGGTGCCACTGTGGCAGAAGACGTTGGATTCTCCTTCTGTCATTAAGTACAATACACTATGTTTTAGACTTTAAGGTTTTTCAAAGTATCCACCCTTTGCTCTCAGAACAGCTGCACAAACTTTCGTTATTCTGGAGATAAGCTTTTGTAGTGCTTTCGCAGATATTTCAGTCCAACACGTCTGTAAATTATTTCAAAGATCTTTAGCGTTAGATGACCTCCGTTTGCTGACCTCCTTGTCAAGTTCATCCCGTAAGAGTTCAATGGTGTTTGTCAGGTGACTGACTTGGCCAAATAATATTCTTCATTTCCGGACACTTCTCTTTCCTATTGCATCGTTGATACGTATCCTGGTATACACCCCCCCCCCCCCCCCCGTTCTTCAAGGTCCCATTAATTCTCATAACACCAGCTACCTTGTCACCTGTAAAACACCCCCACACCATGAACCACCCTCCACCATGCTGCACAGTTGGCACCACACACGAACTTTTCATACGTCGATGAACAAACATACGACGATGGCTTCCACATACTTTAATGTTAGATTCGTTCCCGAATAACACCTTGGACCAATGCTGCACTCTCCAGTTTTTATGTTGCTGTGCCAATTTCAATCTTTACACTTATTTTGTTTGCTTCATAAAGTTTCTCGGGCGCTAGGTAACCCAGTAAAACCTTGTTCAAGGAGACGTCGTTGCATTTGGATCCGGTCCTACACTGTTTTATCTCCTCGTGAATTTCAGGTGCTTTAGAGTCTTCTGACGTGTATTCTGTTTCCCTGTGTGTTGTCACTCTGGATCTTCCAGGTCGCGACCCACTTACATTCGCACAAGTTTGTTTGAACTGGTGCAAGGTTTAGACCACTGTAGACTGGGCTACGCCAACTTTAGTTGCTTTTGAGCTATTAGAATAGCCTTCCTGATGCAGAGACACAATTACAGTACATTTTTCTTTTCAATTCAGATCTCGTGCTTCCGTCCCACTGGGAGGTAATATGGTACCAACCTAAACAGATATACAACACATTGCTAGATGCACGCAAAGTATTCAACTGATTGCTACGCTGACAGCAGAAGTAATGAGGCCTATTGTGACGGAATATTCCTACGTAAAGGCACCTCAGTGTCGTTGTGGATACTATCAGCACCCCTCTATATGAACAACAGATACGCTTAGTCTTTGCAAATTTATACTTGTTTTATTATAATAATGGAGATAGAACAATCAAAACGAAGTCCCTGTGTTATCCACAAATCCAAAGTTGTGACAGGTGACGGAAAACGTTTGACCGGTAATGTGTAACTTACCAAATTGGAGTTGGATTGACGACCACCGATGACAGTCCTCAAAAAAGAATCGCCTTCGTTGAACGAAAGTAACTTATCTTTGTAGGCGTCTTCAGCACTGTTGCCACTTTTTAAGGACTTGTTCACTTTGTTTAATTCATTTCTGTGTACGCTCTTAATGTTATTAATTTTATTCTCACATGTTCCTCAGAGGGAATGTTTAGTCCAATTTCATTCAGTTCTGCGAGTAATCTTCTACAATTATTTCGCCGCCTATCATTGTTCGTGTATCTATTATTTGTGTCCCACACTCCTCTATACACTGACGGAAAAAAATCGGAAAACCAAAAAATCATCAGTGTAGTGAGCTGTGGCTTGAGACGACTGAAGCCGCAGATGGCGGTGGTTGGGTGTCAATCTAATGCACGCTACAGGGAGATAGTCTGGCTCGGAGCTGTGCTTGGAGTAACAGATGTGTAGGAGTTCGTGGTGTCACTACGGAGCCCACTGCTTCTAGAGACGCAGCACGATGCGCCGGAGCCATTCGCCGAGCGCGGTGTTGTTTCCTCTCGGTACCCTAGTGCTACATGGCCTCCCCGGCCGGGGCCCGGTCTTCTCGCGACCGTACACTGCCGTAACCACCGCTGCCCGCAGTCACGTACAGTGGCTACATTTCTGCCGTGCGTTTCCGCAGTATCGGAGAGGGAACATCCAGCTCCTCGCAGCCGTATAGCACCTCTTTAAAACCCAGCGAGGTGTTGATAATGTCGTGTCAAGGTCATTCTTGAGTAACAGCAGCTCACCACGACCATTCCAGCGTCTATTTAAAACGAATCTCTTTTGCATCCTTATAGTGGTTCCTATGCGACTGGCGCGAAATTTTAATAGACATCATCGACAAGACACTCGTGCGACTCATACCATAACATTGTATTGCTCAAGCGCGTGGAACCCGTACTAAATTGGACTATCACGGGATATTGGACTTATATGGGCAAGGGCAGCACGAATGACCACGGGTTTGTTAGACGTTTGTAGATGACGCCAGCTATTCTTTGAACCACTACTTACAATGTCCAAAGAACCAGCTTTAATTGATCAAATGGTTCAAATGGCTCTGAGCACTATGGGACGCAACTGCTGAGGTCATTAGTCCCCTAGAACTTAGAACTAGTTAAACCTAACTAACCTAAGGACATCACAAACATCCATGTCCGAGGCAGGATTCGAACCTGCGACCGTAGCGGTCTTGCGGTTCCAGACTGCAGCGCCTTTAACCGCACGGCCACTTCGGCCGGCTTTAATTGATCAATCTAGTATTATACTACAACCCTGTATGTATCGCTCACGCAGGAAACGCGAGGGCAAGAGCGCACTAATTACAGTTAGCACACAGAAGTTTAAGCTTCTTATCCCCTCGTCGGTGGTTCCAGTCCCCCCTCGGGCATGGGAGTGTGTGTTGTCCATAGCGTAAGTTAGATTAAGTAGTGTGTAGGCTTAGGGACCGATGACCTCAGAAGTTTGGTCCCATAAGACCATACCACAAATTTCGAAATATTATTCTTGGCGCGCTCCATGCGTGAATGGAAACGTGTGGTTTGGTCTTTACGGGCGGTCAACAGCATTGAAAGAAACGAATGTGGACAAAATTACTAAAATGTGATCATACACGCTAAGACAATAGGAAAAATGAAGAGATACTATACATGAGACTAAAACACAAGTAAAACGACGAAGGACCTGAAAGGAAGGCACAGGAAAATGTCGCAGGCTGACAACTTACGCTAAAATGTGAGTGAGCCAGTAATCCTGTTAACATATTAAAACCAGATCGCTAAAATCTTGGAATAAAACGTTGGACAACTTACAAAACTATAAAACTCGAACCACATTCGTTTGAACTAAACGGAGGGCAGATCCGTCAGCAAATCCACCGCGGCCCGCTGGTCGGAAAATAAAACGCGGTCCATTATAAAGCGGCGCACAGTGGCCTGTACCCCCAAGCGCCACACAATGGAGGGTCCTCTTGCGTCACAGGGCTGTGGAGTGGGCGAAGGTGAGTGAGGAGGGCCCCGTCCCGCCTACGCAGCTGCAAGGAGTTGGGCCGCGGCCGCATTGTGGGCCTTACCACAACGAGCTCGTCTTCTGTCACTTCCAGCCACTCATCCTCCCACCGACGCAAGACTCTGCAGCTCAAGAGCCAGGTTTGCTGATATACCTGAGGATCGTGACATGCCTTTCCGCCTGCTAGATCCGCCCTTTCGTTCCCCGCAATCCCCATTTGCCCTGGTACCCAGGTACCCCTGGAACCCCCTTCCCCAGTCGTTGTAGTTGGAGGTGGGCATCTTAGATAGTTTGGACTACTTTATCCGCTGGGTACAAACGTTATAGAGAGTCAAGGGGGCTCAGAGAATCGAAACAGAGAAGAAAGATGTAAGTAGACTAGCAGAGAGGTGGACTTCGATTGGTACACAAAAAAAATTGTTTGAGGTGTTGAGGTATCTGTTAGTGCAAATGTATTCCAAAATGAGAACGTCGTCAGTGCAGAAGCGATTCTGACGCGTGTCTACGTGCAAGTACCGCTTTGCAACGGCTTCGAAGCTAAGACGGGACTTTAGTGGATGTTAATATATTTTTCTTAAATTTTGGCAAATTTTTACTACCAAGTGGAACCGATGTTTTAACCTTCAAGATATTCTTAGCACAATAAAGAAAATGACTGGTGCGCTAGCTCCTCGTAGCATTTATGACTTTAATTAGTTTGTTTGGAAAACGAAATCTTTTTCATTTTCAGCGTGGTGTAGCATTTTTTTTCCGGTCGAGCCTGATAACAGCAGAACAATTTCTGAATACTCACCTGTTTCAACTACATGTTTAATGTGACAGTTGGTGTACGAAGACTCTTAATAAGTTTAAATGTTTGAATCGATTTAGTGACAACGAAATTAAAAACACTTCTTTATTTAGGGATTACTATCCTAACTCTGAGTAGCAGAGATGAGAACAGCGAGAAACTTAACATCAGGATTGATGGTCACGAAGTCAATGAAGTTAAGGAATTCTGCTACCTAGGCAGTAAAATAACCAATGACTCACGTAGCAAGAAGGACATGAAAAAGTACACTAGCTATGACAAAAAAGGCATTCTTGGCCAAAAGAAGTCTACTGGTGTCAAACACAGGTCTCAATTAGAGAAAGAAACTTCTGAGAATGTACGTCTGGAACACAGCATTGTATGGTAGTCAAACATGGACTGTGGGAAAACCGGAACAGAAGCATTAGAGAGGTGATGCTACAGACAAATGTTGAAAATTATGTGTACTGATAAGGTAAGGAATTAGGAGGTTCTGCGTAGAATCGGAGAGGAAAGGGATATGTGGAAAACACTGAAAAGGAGAACGGGCAGGATGATAAGACATCTGTTAACACCTGAGGGAATTACTTTCACGGTACTAGAGGGTGCTGTAGAGGGCAAAAACTGTAGAGGAAGACAGAGATTGCAATACACCCAGCAAATAACTGAGGATGTAGATTGCAAGTGCTACTCTGAGCTGAAGAGGTTGGCACAGGAGAGGAATTCGTGGCGGGCCGCATCAAACCAGTCAGAAGACCGATTAAAAAAAAGATCCTAACTCTGATATTTGGTCAAATGTCCTGGAGTGGAACTACTACTACTCCTGCTGCTAAAATAGCACAAGCCTTAAACAATAAAATATCTGCCAGTTGGTTTTTTTTCAATTTTCCAGATGTGGATCATGTTACTCTGTTACAAAAGCAAAGTTTTTGGAATTGATGATTATTCACACAGCTGGTTTGAATCGTACGTAAAAGATAGAATGGAAAAGATAACGTTGAATAATTCAAACGATGTTGGAAGGTAGAAGATTTTAGTGACTCGGGAGAAATAACAAAGTTTGTCTCACTACTTTCAGTTATCAGTCCACTCCTATTCCATATACGAGTATATATATATATATCCAACAATCAGAATTGGTTACTTTTTGCAGACGATATTAGTGCTATAATAAAGCCCACTAGAGAGAAAGCAACAGAAGAGATGGTAATGATAGTTTCCAAAGAACTATAAAATTGTCTCAGAAATTGGGCTATCCCTAAATTTAAAAAAAATAATATAAAAACAATGTATTCAGTTCCTTACAAAGAACAGAGTCATACCAATAAGTGATGCAGCACACGAGCAGGAGTAAGCAAATAGGGTAGAACGCCCCAAGTTTTTGGGTGCACATAGTGATAAAAATTTGGACTGGAAGACGCATATTCCTGAGCTTCCCAAACAAGTTCAGTTACTTTATCTCTTCGTATAACCGCTAATGCTGGAAGCAAACGAATCAGCCTCTTGACATATCTCGTATTTCCACTCAGTAGTGTCTTACGAAATAATTTTGTGGGTAACTCGTCACTTACTGTTAGAAAGCGATTACTGATTGCACAAATGTGGTGTTCACCCACGGACGACACGTAGGTATCTGTTCATGGAGCTAATTGCGCCGTCACAATGCAGCGCGTCGATGACACCGAAGTACCGGTGTGGAAAGAGAACTCCTGCTCAGAATGACGTCAAATTTGAACAGCATGTTATTGACGAAGAGGGAAACGCCATGAAGAAAAAGTAAGTTTGTTCGGTAAGCGTCAGGATATGCACACCAAAACGACATACGGCTGTTTGCCTGTTTCTCAGTTTGCGTGCGAGACGCACAACATGACTGCCACCATCTACCATCGTGTGCTCTTTTACAAGAACTCTGACCGTGCGACAGTAGCACTGTACAAGTCCTGGACACTCAACGGTATGAAGAAAGGCACCGGTCTGACGCCTACTGAGGGCTGGAGGAAATGGTTACAACAGATAGCTTCTTTAGAAGTGTAATGTGCCAGAGAGAGGAAAGCAGTTGGCGCGACGTCTGTCGAAGATGCGGCCACAGCATCACAGGAGGGGTCGAGCGGCGGTTTGCAAACCTGCGGTGCGCGTGGACTTATCCAAACGTTGGACATGCCTACGAGGACGGTGCATAAACTCCTACTAAACATCCTGCACTCTATCCGTACAAAGTCACCAATGCTCACGAGTTGCTTACCGCCGACCAGCCAGCAAGATAAACGTTTGCTATGGAATTACTTGTTAGCATGGAAGTGGACAATGAGTGACCACGGAATATTCTGTCGACAGACGAAGCGCATTTCCATCTCCAAAAACGCGTCAATGCACAAAAGTACAGAACGTAGGCAACGGATAATCGTCAAGCACGTCAGCCGCTACCACTCATTCTGCAAGTGTGGCTGTGTGGCGCCGGCCGACGGCACCGTCTATCGCAGGGCCGTATGTTTTCGACGACACGAGCCCTGCGGGTCCTGTTATCCGAGCCGTCACGGGTAAACGCTACGAGAGCCCCTTGAGCAGCAACGTCATTCCAACCCTTCGACGGCGTGGATGTATCCGTAGAATCAATTTTATGGAAGATATCGCTCCTCCGCACATTGCACAGCGAGTGAAGCGGCTGCTGCAGAGGCGTTTCGGCAATACTAGAATTATCAGCCGTCATTTCCCTACAGCCCGGCCGTCCAGACGACCTGATCGTTCTCTGTGTGGCGTCTGTCTGTGGGGTTATTTCAAAGATGTTTTCATTGCTACAATTACGAACGTAGCTGGGTTGAAGGCACATGCTGTTTCTCGAATTCAGCTTGTGGCAGAAAACGATGGACAGCATACTGAACGTGTCCTGCGCTAGCCTCGGGACAATTAGAAAGGCACGTCATATCGCTTTTCATGCAATTTCAGGCCCCACGACAGTTAAAACCTGACGTGATTTTGCTTTTTTATGCTGTTTTTAGCCCCAAGGGAATGTGAATGTGGATTTCATTTTGCTTTGTCTGTGATTATTGGCCAAAGGGCAATTGAAAACCAAGTTCATTTTGAATATTTTTAGCATGGTGCACCAGAGTCAGCAAATTTAAATTGCAATTATATTAAATTTCAGCCTCCAGTTGCATAAGCAAATAAACTTTACCTAGGTTTCGGCTATAATAATGTAGCCTTCTTCAGAAATGTCACAATATAAAGTTAAAACGTGCCAGATAATGGCCTTGTGAGACTTAAAATGTAGGTGGTACAGTACATAATCATAAGACTGCGTCACTTCTCATGTTTTGCCGATGGCCCACACCAACGGGCCGCGGGCGCTGAGTCTCAACTCTGGCGCGGCGAGCTCAGCTGGTGGTCGCAGAGTAATACTGGCCTAAAGCCAGAAAAAGTTAACTCAGATTATTATGGAAATCACTGTACCATAAAAGTTAAAAGACATATAAAAGTGTACTGTACATAAGTATGAATAAACATTAATTGATAACACTACATGTTACCACAGCTAAAAATGTTCCTGGCAAATAAACCATAATAACTGACGTTACAGTTCTATGAGAGGCGATGACATTATATAGCATAAAGGAACCTTATAATACAAAAAAAGGCCTTAAGTAAAGGTTAACTGTGTTGGAAATATATGGCATTTAGCTAAAGCGTCATAAGATATTATAGTTTCAACATTTTTGGCAGTTTAAGTACAGTCAAGGCCCACTTTAAGATCGACAATTAAAGTCCCTAAAACAGGAGGATTGCTAACCTTAGGTTCTAAGTTAAACATTAAACCTTCACACAACAGTTCATTTTCAGAAACAGTAAAATTAATATCTGTCTTATTGATTACTCTGTCATAGAACTGAGGAGTGCTCTTAGAATTATTACAAGAGCTCTACAGGTGTTAATACGATTTGACAATTCCGCCAGTTTGTTATCACGTCTCTTAATTTCGTCTTTGCAGTTAGCTAACTGTTTAAAATCGGACGCATGAGCTTCTTTTTCAAAATCGGTGACTTATTGCAGAGCTTACTGATGTAACCATTTACAAAGATTTTAAACAGTAGAGTTGCTGATTTACATGCTAAGAAAGATAGCCATATTGAAATAGCCTACGGGCTTCACCTTGAGCTTTCTGGAACAGTGAAGAAGGCTTTCAAGTACCAAATAGATCCATTTCGGGCACAGGCTACCCTACGGTTAGCTAACTGCAAAGACTAAATTTTTAAGAGACATGAAAAAACTGGCCGGGTTGTCAAATCTTGTTAACCCCTGCAGCACGCAGAGCTCTTGTAATAATTCTAAGAACGCTCCTAAGTTCTATGAGAGAGTAACCAATAAGACAGATATTAATTCTACTATTTCTGAAAATGAACTGTTGTGTGAAGGTTTAATGTTTAACTTAGAAACTAAGGTTAGCGATCCTCGTGTTAAACAGAATTTAATTGTCGATCATGACTGTACTGAAACTGCCAAAAATGTTGAAACTAGAATAGCTTATGACGCTAATAAAATCATCGAAAAAGAATGTTCTACTATACAGACAGTTTCAAATATACGTCAAACTTTAAAGAGCATTGATAAGGCGCGCGCCGCTATCCTGTGATCTTGTTCAGAGCGCGCACTGTAATCGATGATAGTTCGCTGTCCTGGTGCGGGTGGGGCTCTGGTGGTGATTTGCTGTCACGTCGAGTAGCGTTCTCGCTTCCCACGCCCGGGTTCCCGGGTTCGATTCCCGGCGGGGTCAGGGATTTTCTCTGCCTCGTGATGGCTGGGTGTTGTGTGCTGTCCTTAGGCTAGTTAGGTTTAAGTAGTTCTAAGTTCTAGGGGACTGATGACCACAGATGTTGAGTCCCATAGTGCTCAGAGCCATTTGAACCATTTGAACTATCACGTCACTGGCGTGTGTTTGCGGTGGCCGGCGGAAAGCGAGAGGGTAGTCGGTTTCCCGGGTACTGCACGGAACGCGGAGTTCGCTCTGCCTGACCTGCTGGTGACTAGCGATAAGGTGGTTGTGACTCGCAACATGAGCAGAGTGGTCTGGGGCGGAGGCGACTCGCCGCTGTGCTGGCCATGCGGTGGTGATTAACTGGAGTCGGCGTACTTGTTCTGCCTGCCTGTCTGATGTGGAGGTCCGGTGGGGTCCTGTGATACTCTGGCCTGGAGACAACTAGTTGCTGAATTTTGGAGTCGTCTGCCAGGTTAGGCTATGGACTCGGTTGGCTCGTCAGATTTTCCGCTGGAAGTTCCAGCAGCGGTTTCGCAACCTCATTCTGATGTGGGACGGCTTTGTTGGAAGTTTTTGCTGTGTGTGTGTGTGTGTGTGTGTGTGTGTGTGTGTGTGTGTGTGGCTCGTTACTACATTTGCTGGTACCAATTTATTTGCTCAATTGGGGTATATTTTGTTTTTAGTAAGACCTTAAGAGCGAGAGAATTTGTACTGAACAGGTTGGTATACGGACGTTAGGCGTTTTGTTGCGAAATGCAACGAATGCGAGCGAGGCAAACCTGATGTAGGCCCCGTACTGGATTTCTTCAGAGAGTCCAGTCCCATGGAGCGTCTCTTTATTGATTACATCGGCCGCCTACCTCGAACTAGGAAAGCTAGTAAGTACATCTTGGTGGTAGTTGACGCATTTTAGCGTTGTTCCTGGTTGCTGTCGACCAGGGGAGTCACGGCGCACATTACTGTTCAACAACCTGCTCGGATTTTTTCTTGCTTTGGCCCTCTGAGGGCCTTGGTTAGTGATAACGCCCCGGCTTTCTTGTCAGGGCGATTTAAATCTTTTTGTTTCTCTCAACGGGTCAAACATATAACCACGACACCGTGTTATCCAGTTTTCACGACACAGTTCAATCACTATTTATTGGCTTTGTTCTTTCCTTTCACACAATAAAATTAGCACTGGTGAGACGGTTTACAGTTTTACTTTTTTAATAATTTGACTCTGAGCCCCCAATGGTAGTAATATAGGCTGCTATAAACGAAAATTATTCAAATAATTCAAACAGAACCACAAGTCCCACAGTCCTCTTTGTTCTAACAGTTTTGGCGCAAAATCACAGTTCGCCACATGTTCACTTACGACGATGTATACCTCGTAAATCGTATTCACACAAATAATCGTAGCACTTCCAGTTCACCAAATATATGCTTGCACACTTGCACTATTAAACAATGCTCATCGTCGAAATAGAAATAAATCAGCGCGAAAAAGTTTTACTTAAACGACCACATGGGCCACCCTCAAGTGGGGTTAGCTCGCCACGCACCCTCCGGAGCGACTGACCAACGGACCAACGACTGACCCCTGGCCAAGATCTCCTTTCGCTTATATAGAGGCTCGGACGCCAACACCCCCCCCCCCCTCCCCCCCACCCTGCTTATGCAAGTACCAATCTCACCAGTTAAGGTTACGAATTTTGATACATACATCCCTCGACAGAAATAAGTTCACCATCGGAACCGCGCTAAAAGGTACATCTTATCTATTATTTTACATTAATTTCTAGGATTAGTCTATCGCCCGTAAATCAAGTTTTAGTTTTTGAAAAGTTTCGCCACTTAGCGCACATTTGTTTGTTTACATCTGTGCTGTAAAGTTTTAACGTAGAACTCGATATAGCACCATTTTTAAACGTAATCTATAGCGATCTACACACTGCGCTGCTCAAAATCTTCATATCTATAATAATTAATTAATTATGGGCAATAAATGTTAATAATAATTCGTGAACAATGAAAACTATTGCAAGTTAAGTGTATAGTATAACTTAACTAGTTTAAAATACGTGTGATACCACCCAAAATATTATATAGTGCCGTTCTTTACGTCATGAATTTTCGATTGAATTTTATCAACAATTTTCCCTCAAATTTTGTTTATTGCTCTTTACGGGCTTAATTATTTTTGAATCTTAATATATGATCCGCTATGATGAAACGTTTTAATGAGTGCTCCCTCATTCCTGTAAGTTGTTATTTACTATTTTTATTAATCTTTCAGTATTCGTGAAATTAACCGATTTTGAGGTTACTGTAACTTTTGCGTCTCGTGACTTGAAATAAAGATCGATCTTTCAGAAGGTGCATATTGCTGACCACAATCCACTGCCGCATCGCTCTTCACCGTAAGCTACATAGTGTTCGCGTAATGCGCGAAAAACCAAACAATGGGCCAAGCTGCGGGTCACGCGGCCGCGCGGCGGCCGAGACCACCCCACCGACCGTTGCAAATCTCGCGCGGGCGCGCCACGCGAGTCCGCGAATGGCGCACCGTGTCGCGCGCTCGCTCTCCACAAAGCAATCCTTGCATACTAGAAATATTCATCTAGCAACGAGGGTCTGTGCCGTCACAATACCCCCCACTTGCTAGCGCATGCACGCAGTAAAGTCCTAGAATGTTAACAGTTTACTTGGCGGTCTAGTCGGCGGTGGTATCACCCTAAACTAAGTAAAATTCCCTACAAAAAGAAATTTGTAACATATCTGCAAATAACCCCAATCCAAAAAATATCATTTTCCTTAACCATGATTCTAAATTCGTGTAGAGTGTGTGTGTGTGTGTGTGTGTGTGTGTGTGTGTGTGTGTGTGTGTGTGTGTGTAGTACAACAGGCCTGGCAAAGCAAAACAAACACAAACAAATTTAACAAAATCACAATAATTTTTTTTGACACTTTATCAGACCAGAAAAATCTTCCTCATTTTGTGCAGCATATTATGCATACCACATTGTTTCCAATCAATCTATTCATTTTGGAACACGTATCATTTATCAGTTTGTTTCATAAGCACTATCACTTCTCACTACCTAAAATGTCTTCGAGGGATGCCCCCAGACTAGATGTAGTGTCACAGCTCCCTACTCTGTCGCTGTTTCCTGTCCTCCCACTAGCCAGTTTATGGAGCATTGCCAGGGAACATACACACACAAAATCCCCAGTGAAAATCTCATATACACGAAAGTTTTCCCCGTTTACCACAGAGTGGTCCAGCCTAGACCCATCCTCATGCAATCCAGAGCCGACACAGCTAAGACAGAATTTCAGGGCAAACCATCACTAAGAAACAGGCTGTTCAATACTAGATTAGAAATGCCCACGTCATTGAGGTATTACTGCTTGGCGATAAAGCCTCCCTAATCAAAATGATACTGATAATGTGGCAGGAATCGTACAACTTTAAATAATATCTGACTGTCGTCATGGCTTGACAGCAGAAACTCAAAAAAACTTTACTTGATTATTACAGACCATGAATTAAATTCCGGGGTCTGGCAATGTTTCCAAAAAAAAAAAAAAAAAAAAAAAAAAAGAAAAAAAGACTTACTCTACTTTTAAAAATCTCTATCAAAATTCACCTATACACTTTGTTAAAATATCCTCTATTCATATTATCTAGCCCAGACTGAGATTACAAGCAGCAAATGAACTAACTTTAATCTTACAATCCCCATGCTGTGTTGCTTAAACTCATATTCAGTCCACCAACTTGACCCCCACGCACCAAAAGAAGTTTGGTGTGTCTCCATACAGCACCCAGTGCAAAATATGTTCAAGTGAACAATTACGCCCCAAGTTTCTCAAACAGCATATAACCTTGTGCGGGACCCACCATGTACTAAAAATTAAGCAGATTATATATATAATCCCAACAGTTATTCATAAACCACAGCACATAATTTTTACTTCTCAAAAAATTCTTATCTACCTAAGATCTCTTCAAATATGTGTACATATAATTCTATCTTAGGCTGCCAATGCCCATATGTTACTCATACCGGTTGTTTATACAACCACAGCTCAGTTACATTTCTAAGCCCTAGTGGCTTTCTTGATTTTGGGTGCTCCAACCGATAAGCATTTGGGTGTGGGCAACTCGCTACCAAAAATGGCCCATGGTACAATTCAAATAGTTTCTTTATTTCCCCATCGATGTCACTTGACCGTTCCTTCATCTTCACCAACACAAGGTCATTGGCCTTGTACCTAACTGTCTTGTACCGACTATCTTGCCTTTGTTTCTTTTGTGTAGCTGCTCTGGCCATTCTTTCTATGACCAGCATTTGCTGTTGCTGCTCGGTAATGGGAGATTCCAGAGGAAAGTCTACCGTTTCACCTATCAAGTTTGCTGCCCTGTTGTTCAACATCACCTCACACGGTGGAAACCCAGTAGCACTGCTTTTGACACTGTTCATGACATCTTCAAAAGATGCAACATGTTCAGTCCATGATGTATGCTTATGTCTACAATAGCTCCGGCACAAGCGAGCAAGTTCACACTTGTAGCCATCAGCCGGGTTACCTTATGGGTGGTAGATGGAGGTCTTTATATGTTTCACACCTACTTGTTGCATGTACTCCTCCCATAACTTCGAAGTAAATTGTGATCCATTATCAGCCTACACCGCCTTTGGCTTCCCCAAGTTCTTAAAGTAATCTACTTCCAGTTTCCGAATCATTACTTTGCTGGTGGCCTTCTTCGTACCATATAGTTTTACACATTTGGAGAACACATCCACAGCTAGCATCACATGCTTTTGTCCACCTCTACTGCTTGGTAACGGGCCACAAATATCAATTGCCAGTAATTCTCCCACTCCCCAGGGAAGGATGTTTTGCATTTCCCCTTGGCTGGCAACAGTACTGTGTTTGACACGATGACACTTGTCACAAGCACTCAATTGTTTCCTGACTCTTCATTCCATGTTGTTAAAGATTACATAGTCCCACAGTACCCCCAAACACTTTTGTGCCCCATAATGGCCATATCTTAGATGAGTATGGTTCCTTAAAGATTGAACATGTTCCTCCAGCCAACACAAACGCCACTCCTCCTACACCACATCTCTCCCTCTGAACAGTACCCCTTTATAAATTTTGTAATACTTCTCCAGTTTTTCATGCCCCTTTGTACCTGCGTTTGTTTTCACCGGTTTCAAAATTGGGTCAGTATTCTGCACCCACCTCATGTCTTTACATATTCCCCGCATCTTCTTTTCTCCTTCCACTCCCTTCATATACATCATCACAAATTTGACCGTGCTCCCCTCTTCCTCAGCTTCTTACACACTTTGATTTGGCAAATGCGAGAACATTTCAGCAACTACATTGTCAGTTCCTTCAATGTACTCAATCTTATATCGGAATTGCTGTAGAATAAGCGCCGTGCCAGCCTACAGTTCAACAGCTTGCAATCTTGCAAATAACTTAGCCTTATGGTCAGCTATGACTATGGTCTCATGTCCTAAGTACACCCTAAATTTCAGGAAATCCCAGAGCACTGCTAACAGTTCCTCACTCATGCTTAGATAGCACTCTGCTATCAAATGCTATGCTGTGATGCTCAGGCCTCCCATCTACTAGTTATCGTTGGGACAGTTCAACACCTATTCCATAGTCTGAGCTATCTGTCGCTAGATAGAAGGGAAGTGACAGGTCAGCATGATACACAGGAAAGCAGTGTATTTCCTGCTTTGTTCTGCCGAAGGAACTTGCCAGAACCAAAGTGTCAGGTCCACACTGGTCATTATGCTTACATTTTTGTAGCCTTGGACTGGTTCGTCCATATTTTCAGGGTGGTCAGTTTCTGGTATTGTAATTTTATTTAATTTCCTAGCATCTAGAACTAGTCATACTGACTTGTCCCTCTTTTTGACCACCACTATTGGGTTACAGTACTCACTCCTGCATTTTTTCAATCACCCTCCAAGCCTCCATGCGTTTTATTTCTGACCCAACAGCATCTTTGTTATGGCAAAAGGATATGGCCTAACCTTAATAGGCTCATGTGGCTTCACCCTGAGTATATATTCAAAATTTACCACTCTCCCAGGTCTCTCTGCGAACACATCTTTATTCTCTACCAGTAAATTATACAGTTCTTCCCTCTCACTGTCTCCAATGCCCTCTGTCTCATAGACCTTCCTTTTTATCTCCTCCTCAATCCCTACTTCATCAAACGTGCTCTGGGCCACGTGCAAGCTTGTCACTAAATCATCACTTGTTGCATTTACAAATTTTGTCTCCTTTATACATCCTCAAACATTTAATTCAAATACCTGTTCCCCACAGTTAATATTTGCCCCATATTTATTTAAAAAATCTGTACCCAGAACCATTTGGGGAAGAGCACCTTACCAAGTGTCTCTGACATGTGCCCTCCTAGCTCATTCCACCTTTTCTCTGACATTGTTGTCTGATGCTAGGGTGCATAGCCAGCACGGTAGCCAGCCCATGTGGTGGGGTCGCTATGTACCCTTCTGGTTGAGCCCCCTGAACACACAGGGATCACACTTCTTATACCTGAGCTGTGACCTCCTCTTGTAAGCCTAGGAGTGGTTACTTGTCATCCTGGAGCATCGGAGCATTCTGGAGCCAGACGACCCTTGCTGTGCCTGGGTGGCACCCATGAAGAGAGCCCCTGACCAGAGTGGGTGGTATCAGGGCGGATGCTATGCATAAGGATCTAGAACTCTGGCCGTTCTTCTGTGGCCGTCTCTTCTAGTGCTGCTTCTCATGCCCCTTCGACCTTCCCTTCCATGGCTACCCCCTGGGAGGAGGGTCAGGCCCATCGGCTAGGGGCGAAACCTTTCCCCCGCTATCTGGTTTGCACCAGGACTGATGGGGATACTTTCACCAATACCAAACCTTTATTCTTTGTGGAACACATGGAAGACAAGTTTGGGGAAGTGGATTCCCTGAGCAAGATGCGGTCAGGTTCGTTGCTGATCAAAACTGCTTCAGCTGCCCAGTCTGCGACCCTTCGTGCCCATAAACATCTTGGCACAGTTCCTGTGTCCATTACCCCCCACCAGTCTCTAAATATGGTTCAAGGTGTAATTTTTCGCAGGGACCTCATCCTTCAAACTGACGAGGAACTTCGCGACAATCTTGGATGGCGTGGTGTTCACTTCGTTCGGCGTGCTCAGAAGGGTCTGAACGATAATCGCATTGATACTGCTGCCTTTATCGTGGCCTTTGAAGGGTATACTCTCCCAGAGAAAGTAAAGATTATGGTTTATCGATGTGACATGAAACCATACATCCCACATCCTATGAGGTGTTTTAAGTGCTTGCGTTTTGGACACATGTATTCCCGTTGTTCACAGGCCCCTCTCTGTGGTGACTGTCGACGTCCACTCCATGGTAATCATTCTCCACATTCACTAGATTGCCCAGTATATAAGAAGGAAAAGAAGATACAGTAGTATAAGTCCCTTGATTGCTTAACCTACACTGAGGCTCATAAGAAGTATGCACATCTTCACCCTCTTCCTCCCCCTTCCTTACCACAGTCAAGGACCCCTCCCCTCCCCATCCCCTCCTCCCCCACAGCTCCAACACCTTCTCTCCAGGCGCTGCTCCCCTCCCCAGCTGGAGAAGTGTCCCACTTCTTCAGCATCTGCCAGTCAAGGGCATCCCTCCTGGGATACCCCTTCCCGATACCTTCCAGGCCAAAGGTCTGCTGCCACGTGACGACCGCGAGGACCACGGTCTTTCGGCCCCCAGGTCACCGGACCTCTTTCTGTTCCCGACCTTGCTGCAGCTGGCTCCTTTATGCCACACAGCCCTCCTCGATATCAAACAGAAAAGAAGAAGAAAAAACATGTCCCAGGACAAGGAGCCTCTGGTGTCACCAGAAGTCGGGGGCTTCACAACCAGATTCTGACCTGTTGTTCGTGGATGTCGCCCCCTCCTTGTCAGTGACAGGTGGTGAGCTGGCGGCATGACTGCCTTCAGCCTGTTCAACCCCCATTTGAATCATCATTCTGTGGTTATGCAATGGAACTGTAATAGATATTACTGTCAGCTTCCGGAGTTGAAATCCCTTATTTCATTTTACTCTGCAGCTTGTGTGGTTCTACAGGAATCTCATTTTTCTGATGATCACTCACTGACCCTCTGTGGGTTCCGTGTTTTCTGTCGAAATCGGGTAGGCCACCTGTGGGCCTATGGTGGCGTTTGTACATTGGTCTGTACAGATATTGCTGGCATGTGGATTCCTTCTCAAACTACGTTGGAAGTGGTTGCTGTTAGGGACTCTGAGGTCACAGTTGACAGGATCTTACACCTGCTGCCTTAACTGCCCTTCTTCAGCAACTTTCTCCTCACTTCCTCATACTCAGGGATTTTAATGCTCATCATCCCTTGTGGGGCAGTGCATTTCCGTCTAGACGAGGTCTTCTCATAGACCAATTTATTGCAGACCACGACTTGTGCCTTCTTAATGATGGCTCCCCTACTCATTTCAGTGCCGGTCATGGTACCTTTTCTGCCACTGATCTTTCTCTTTCTTCTCCCTCCGTCCTCCCTTCATTACACTGGTCGCCACGCAACTACCTTTGTGACAGCGACCATTTCCCATTCATTCTCTCGCTCCCTTTCCGCTCTCCGATGGACAGGTTACCTCGTTGGTCTTCCCAAAGAGTCGATTGGCCTCTATACACTGCACGGGTTGTGTTTTGCCCCTCTTTGTCGGGTTGTATTGATGACGTCCTACGTGACGTGTCTGACGCGATTGTCCGCGTTGCTAGCCTTGCTGTCCCGCGCTCATCTGGACCATTTCGCCGCCGGCAAGTCCTATGGTGGAGTACGGCCATTGCCATTGCCATCCGTGATCGCTGTCAAGCTTTGCAACACCTTAAGAGGCACCCATCCGTTGCCAACGTTATTACCTTTAAACGCCTTCGCGCTAAAGCCCGTTATTTAATCAAACAGAGCAAACTGATATGTTGGGAACGCTTTGTTTCTTCCCTCGGGTCTATGTCACGGGTGTGGGCTACACTTCGCTCTCTCCAAGGTTGCCATCGGCAATCCACCCTCCCAGATGGCCTTTGTAAGAGCCCACTGATTCTTGCGGAACATCTTGCGACCCAATTTGCAACGGCATTAGCATCAGCCTCCTATCTGGCTGCTTTCCTTCACCAGAAACAGCGGGCCGAAGCTTCTGCCTTATGTTTTACCCCTTGTCAGTCGGAATCTTAAAATGAACCTTTCACTGAATGGGAATTTCTTTCCACACTTTCTTCTTCTCATGATACAGCCCCTGTCCCAGACTCCATTCATAACCAATTGCTTCAGCATCTCAGTGCTCCACAATGGTAAGATCTTCTCTGGGTGTTTAACCGTATCTGGCTCCAGGGTGACTTCCTTCTCAGTGGAGGGATAGCATCGTGGTTCCTGTCCTTAAGCCCCTATTTCTTGAAAGCTATCGGCCATTTAGTCTGACAAATGTTGTTCGCAAGGTACTTGAATGGATGGTAGCCCATCGGCTCAATTGGGTCCTCAAATCTCGGGATTTATTGTCCCCTTACCAGTGTGGCTTCCGAGAGGGACGGTCTCCGATCGATCATTTATTTCGCTTGGAATCCGCAGTTCGGCAGGCTTTTTCCCAGCGTTGCCATTTGCTTGCAGTATTTTTCGACCTTCACAATGCCTATGACACGGCTTGGCGCCATCACATCTTACTTACACTTCATCAGTGGGGTATTCGGGGTCCACTCCCGATTTTTATCCGCCAGTTCCTGTTCCGTCGGTCTTCTAGGGTTCGGGTTGGTACTGTATTTAGTTCTCCATGGACCGAGGGGACGGGCATCCCACAGGGTTCTGTCTTGAGTGTACTTTTTTCCTCATTGCTATCGATGGACTTGTAGGCTCTGTCGGTCCTTTGGTCGCCCCTGCTCTGTCTGTGGATGATTTCTGCATTTGGGTTAGTTCCTCTTCGATTGCCTCTGCAGAGCGGCAGCTCCAGGGACTTTACGACGTGCTGTGGGGCGGCGGGTGGAATAATAGAATAAATGTTTTGTATTTATGCTGTTGTTTGCCGTTCTCAACACTGGCTCTCTAACTACAATATTGGCAACCAGAAAGTGATTAGCAAAATGTGAAGCCTGTAATTAGAATTCCTAGTGCCCACTTCATCTGAGAAATACATTTATAGCTACAGTTTATAGCTCTGAGGAATTAGGAGATTGTCTGGGATTCATAATCAAAAACCATTCTCTCTAAAATGTTCACTATATTCTGAAAGTCACAGACCAAAAAGAATTCACACAATCCAACTACCAGAGCAGTTCAGTCTAATGCGCTGATGCAACTATTACTGCTCAAATTAAATTTTTAAGTGAATGCTCACCATAATTTGATGATAATGTTCATCAAACGCCACGCTAAATAATGGTAGAATGTCTGTCCTGCGGTGGCACGTGAAAACTAAAGATAGATCATTAACGTCATCCCAAAATTTACACTTCACTCGAAAACGATTTCATGGTTACGCATATCCTGAGTAACTTATTACAGCATCCGAGGCTGTTTATATCAACGATACCGACGCGACGCGACTCCTGGCACAGGTGGTGCACTAATCAATGTCTGGAGAGAACTGGGGCCTTCTTTTTTCTCGCGCAGCGTTCTTACATATAAAGCCACGGTGCGGACGGCTAAGGGAACGCCTGATCAAATCTGCTCTCCCCACCAGCCGCTGGGCTAGTAATGCACCACTTTAAGTTATCAAATAAGTCATTGCTTCCTTTGCTGATGGCCGATGAAGCTCTCAATTTAAATGTGCAATCAGAACACAGGTAAGTAATCATAATAAAAATCTGACGTGGCTAAGTCAAATATTTTGGGCGAGATAATTAATTTAATTACACTACACGCAGTAGACGAGCTCTGAACTTGCCCTTTGGAGATACGCTATCGCTATAGTTTTATAGTTATTCAGTTGAAACTTCTCACATCTTTTTGATTATAGCGGATCTCCCTTCTACTTAAATTTAAACATCGTAGCTTTATTTATTCGCCTACTTAATCTATCTTGCTTCCTTAATTTCTAAGACAAAAACCAGAAAATCATGAAGTTCAACTAAAATGTTAATTTGTGAGATCCAGAATACTGTTTCTACTAAATTATTATGCAAAAGGAATCTAAATATAAATTTTTAAGTTTCTAGCTCTTTTCTGTTGCGCCAATGATTTTTACAGAAAAACATCCAAATTTCGAGAATGGTTAAAGTTATTGAACTGATATTCAACACATATTGATTTAGTATTACTTCTGACATGCTAGAAACGTTTCAGGTTATTTACTTGATTTTAAAGTATTGCGCAATATTTATGACGT
This sequence comes from Schistocerca piceifrons, assembly GCF_021461385.2. NCBI lineage: Eukaryota > Metazoa > Arthropoda > Insecta > Orthoptera > Acrididae > Schistocerca > Schistocerca piceifrons. The sequence continues at coordinate 30,188,187 of NC_060146.1, read as the reverse complement.
CAGAGCTAGTTACAGCGGACTAGGCTGGCACACAATGGAAAGACTGATGTGAATTTTATAAGGCGTGAGTATGCTGCTTCCCTACAGTGCCTCTGCATGGACCCTCTCACAAGCTCACTTGGCTGCCTCATTTCAGACTTCTGAAGGTAGGATGTTTCCGTAAACTCAATGTTCTTCGCTTCCTTGCCCACACCTCTTGGGATGCGGACCGCTCCATCCTACTCCGCCTTTATCGTGCTTTAGTTCTGTCTCTCTTGGACTACGGTTGTAAAGTTTATGGTTTGGCTGCTCCTTCCACCCTGCACGTGCACCAGAATTCGGGTGGATCTCCGCCGAGGTCCGAAAGATTCCATCCCCCTGATGGTGTTCCGTTCCTTTTTCCGCCGAATTTTGTGGGAGTTTCGGGATGCTGCTTTTTACACCGATGGTTCTAAATCTGCTGATTGTGTGGGATATGCCTTCATGTGGTAATTTCACACGGAAAATCATCTGCTGCCACCTACATGTGGGGTGTTTACTGCGAAATTGATGGCAATTTCCCAGGCCCTTACCTTTATTAAACAGTCCGAACACAACCGCGTTTTGTTAAGTATGGACTCAGTGGCCTTCTGGCTACTGACCGGTGTTTTTCCCACCATCCCTTGGTCTCGGCATCCATGACCATCTCGCTGATCTTTGCCGTGCTGCAGGTTAGATACACTCGAAGAAATGCAAATTTTCGAAGACCTTCTTTACGATGAAGACAACTTGCTTAATGATCAATTGCAGTTGAAAAATAAGAACTACTTCGAACGATTTCAGCCTTTGCTTCGTCTACCATGATGATGCGGGACTTTCTATGTCGTCCGATGCCATTGTTCTCTTGTCTTTATGTTTACATACGCATTTCACGTAATCGTTGTTATTTTCTATAAGTTTAAGGATTTTCCACTGGCTATGCTGTCTTCATGCTGTTTTGTAGCGTTGCACGCACCTATTATCCGATAAATCCATTAGTTTATATGTCTATCTACGTCAATAGATGCCTATGACATACAGCCTACTAGTTTTATTATGTATTAATTGCTGATCACATACTGTATATCTAACCGCTAACTTGTATGAGACAACCTTTACTTAAGGCTTTTTTTATTAAAATGTTCCTGTATGCTAGATAATGTCATTGTCTCTCATTGAACTATAACTTCAGTTATTATGGTTGATTTGCTAGGAACATTTTTAGCTGTGGTAACAACTGATGTTATCAATTAATGTTTATTCATACTTATGTAAGGTACACTTTTATGTCTTTTACCTTTTATCGTACGGTAATATCAGTGACTTACGGTTTTAATGCCATTAATAGACTGAACTACTGTAGTGAACTATTTTCCATAATCTCAGTTGGCATTCTCAGGTTTTAGGTCAGTATTTCTCCGGCCGCGCTTGCGGGCGACCACCAGCTGAGCTCACTGCGCCAGAGTTACGACTCAGCGGCCGCGGCCCGTTGGTGTGGCCCATCGGCAAAACATGAGAAGTGACGCAGTCTTGTGATTATGTACTGTAGCACCTGCATTTTAAGTCTGACAAGGCCATTATCTGGCACGTTTTAATTTTATATTGTGACATTTCTGAAGAAGGCTACATTATCGTAGCCGAAACCTAGGTAAAGTTTATTTGCTTATGCAGCTGGAGGCTGAAATTTTTTTTCTTTTTACGCGGTTTTCGGCTTCAGGAAAATTAGCAACCTATTTTTCCCGTCTGACGTGGTACGGTCTTGCCGCGGTGGCCCGGCTTACCTAACCGAGAGTGGCACGACTGCCGACTTTGAGAAAAACAGTGACGCCCATATCTACGACATTAGAAGGAAAAATATACCTTATTGCCCAACATTGAAGGTTTCGGTGGCTCAGAAAGTTGTTAAATATGCAGCAACAAAAATTTGTTATTATTTGTACAGTAACGCAAAATGTGTGAAAGTTAGCAAAGTAATTTCTAAATAGAGCCTAAAACTATTTCTCCTGCACAATTCCTTCCATTCTGTTGACGAATTTCTGGTTAAAAACGGGTAGTAAGTAGAAATTTTTAGAAGAAGTTTAGTTCCATAAGGAGGAGTAATAAAATAGTGTTTCATTAATAACACATGTACGAGGTATGGCAATAAAGAAACTGGACTGGTTTCCAGCTTCGTCGATGACAAAGAGAAGCGTGGAGGAATAACCGTGGCACTCTTCCTGGCACCCGTGCAAGTGCTGCTGGCCAGGCTGGCTGTGAACCAGCACAGCAAAGGGTCGTGTGTCTGAGCTCCATCGGACTTACGCTACGCTTTAAACTGGAACAACGTATTAACTTCAAATTTCTCACGAACCTTGGAAAATCCGACACAGAAACTTACGATTTGTTGAAACAAGTTTATGGTGATCAGTGTCTATCCCGTACACAAGTTTTCACGAGGTTCAAGGACGGCAGGGAAGACTATTTGAAAGATACCCAAGAAGCAACTCTAATTGAAGTTCCCAGTAAAAAGCTTCTTAAAGAACTGCAGACCGAGGATCAAAATTGGAAAGCTGCATTGCAATGCAAGGCTGACGGTCTGCGAAATAAAGCACTGCATGGGCAGTTTTTGGAGAAGGTGGAAGGCAAAATAGATGCAGAATAAAACCGGATCTTGGCTGACCAATGGAACCCTGAAGAAGGAAACTGAACTTCTGATTTTTGTTACACATAATTAAACTATCGAAACCAACTAGCCAGAATCTAGAAATAAGCAGTGGTTTACTAACAAAAATTCGGAGAAGCTGAACTAGCAAACATCATTACACTCTCGACTCAAATGAGAACGCAGAAATGTAGATAGGTAAGGATTAGTAGGAGCTGACGCATCTATAAAAATATCGTGCGCGAAGCATACAACTTCCGCCGTCATACTTACGTCATACGTCAGCGAAAGATCTTGATGGGAACCCGAGAAAATTTTGGACCTGCGTAAAACCGCTATGCTAGTCGGAAGCTTCTAGCTAGTTTTAGTGATCAATAAAGACCACCTCTGCTGTATTATTAACATTTTCTTGTGTTACAGGAGGTTTCGTTCGTAGAACATCTTCAGGTTGCTGAGTTGCGCTAAAGACCATTTATATCCAGTCCCTCCCCCCCAGGGGATCCACAACTCTTTTGTGGATACATGCGTAGTGAGCACGGGACCCCGAGCTAATGTGGCCTTCCTTCCTTTCCGGGCTGCATACCTTCCCTTTCCGCATCCTTCCCCATCCCCCATCTTCACCCCCCCCCCTCACCACTGGCTCTTTCCTTCCCTTTCTCCCCCTCTGGGAGTATGGTTTGTGCCTACGTCCGGAGACGGACGCTTGTAAATGTACAGCATTCTTCGCCTTCCTTGCTTGTATGTCTTCATCCTTCCTTTGTCCTTCTCTTTTCCTTACCTCTTCTCTTTACCCTTTTCTCCGCTGCGGCGTTTGAGACCTCTCTTCTTTCCTTTCCCTTTCTTTTTCTTCCTCCCTGTGCGTGTCTGAAGGCCGATCCACGCACTTCCCTGCGTAGCCGGTGACGGGGTAACGCGTAATTCCCCGCCCCGGGTAGACAGGTAGGACACGTACGTACCCCCTGGTAACGGCCAGGCCCAGGGAGGGGTGATTACCCGAGCTGATACCTTCCGAAGGTGCCGATTGGTCCCTCCATCCGTTTGTCGGGAGGTGTGACCTGAGGTGTGAACAATCAGCTAAATCGGGAGTGCCCTCAGAGAGGGCCCCCACAAGGGAGGAGCGCGCCATCGGAGACGCCGGTAATCATTGGGGATTCTTCCGCAATGGTTTCCTCACCTTCCACTATGTCTGCTCACAAACGTAACTTCACTGAGTCTCAGCCACAGTCAGTTCTTCCATCGTTGCCACAGTTCCTTGTTGTTTCTCGGTCTGACGAAGGTCACGACTTCTCCACGGTCAACCCTTTCATTATTCAGAAAGGTGTCGACGCAATTGGAGGTCGTGTAAAGTCTTGTTCCAGATTACGGAATGGCACCCTGTTGTTAGAAACAGTCAGAGCCCTCCAGGCACAAAAATTGCTGCGTACCTCACTACTACACACCTTCCCTGTCCGGGTGGAACCGCACCGTACTTTAAATTCCTCGCGTGGAGTCGTTTATACACGCTCCCTCGATGGATTGTCTGACGAAGAAATTCAGCACTACCTGTCTGACCAGGGCGTAACGGCTGTTCATAGGGTTATGAAAAGGGTTGACACGAACATCATTCCAACCCGCACTGTCTTCTTGACATTTGACAAAGTTCAACTCCCATCGACAATCAAAGCAGGCTATGAGATAATTTCCGTTCGCCCTTACGTCCCAAACTCTACGCGTTGCTATCGGTGTCAGCGGTTCAATCACACCAGCCAGTCCTGTTCCAATCCGGCCAAATGTGTTACATGTGGCAAGGATGCCCATGAGGGTGCTTGTCCACCTCCATCCCCTCGCTGCATCAACTGTATGGGTGACCACGCTGCTTCCTCTCGAGATTGTCCCGTTTTTAAGGACGAAAAGATCATCCAGGAAATTAGAGTAAAGGAAAAGGTGTCGACCTTTGCTGCTCGAAAATTATTCGCCAGTCGACAGCCCACCGTGCCTCAGAAAGGAAAATACAGCACTGTCCTTGCTTCTCCTCGGCCAACAAAGGAGGCGGCCACGCAGACTTGCGACCTCACCTTTAGTGCCGCGGTTGTCAGATCGGCCAGTGCAAAGATCGCCCGTTCAACCTCACCACTTTCGCCTGCCACTCTCTGGCTCACCCTTCGTCGAGTTCTGCTAAATCTCGAGCCCAAAAGTCAGACACCAAGACTTCGAAAAAAGAGCATACTCGTGAACAGTTTTTACGTACCGCAACTTCCAAACCACCGCTTCCTCCTTCCTCTAAACATCATACTTCCAAGAAGGCTACAAAGAAACCCAGTTCCTCTCCTTCTCCGCCAAGGCGTGTCCCATCTACAGCACCACCTGGCGGAAATCGCCCTCGGCCGTCTTCTGTGTCGCCGAGGCGCACTGCTGGCGGCCGATCAACCGGCCGATCGCTGGTGGCAGGAGCTGCTCCTGACCAACCTATGGATCAGGATCTTCTGCCTTCAGCTGAATGCGATTCCATGCTGCCGGTCGCAAGCTCAGAGCAGTCGTTGAGTTGACAGCGACCTTGGTCACCTTCCTCCATTTTCTGTTCACCCTATGTCCATTATCCACTGGAATATCCGCGGTATTCGAGCCAATCGGGATGAATTGTCGATCCTCTTACGATCCTACTCGCCGGTCATCTTCTGTCTTCAGGAAACAAAGCTGCGTCCCCATGACCGCTTTGTTCTCCCTCATTTTCAGTCCGTCCGATATGATCTCCCCTCTGTTGAAGGCACTCCAGCACATGGAGGACTCATGATTCGTCTCCATGAAACTCTCCATTATCACCCAATCCATTTAAACACTTCCTTCCAAGCTGTCGCCGTCCGTCTTTCCCTTTCCGGATACACGTTCTCTCTTTGTACCGTATACATTCCATCGTCCACACCAATGGCACAAGCTGATCTCCTTCATCTTCTTGGTCAGCTTCCACTCCCATATTTGCTGGTTGGGGACTTCAATGCCCACCACCCGCTTTGGGGATCTCCACATCCTTGTCCACGTGGCTCACTATTGCTAGACGTCTTCCACCAAGCAGATATAGTTTGCCTCAACACTGGGGTCCCTACATTTTTGTCTGCCTCCACGACAAATTTATCTCATTTGGACCTTGCGGTCGGTACAGTTCCGCTAGCTCGGCGCTTCGAATGGTTCGCCCTTGATGATACACACTCGAGTGACCACTTTCCATGTGTCCTTAGACTGCAGCCTCAACTGCCCTACATGCGCCCGCGACGCTGGAAGTTTGCCCAAGCCGATTGGACATTTTTTTCGTCTCTAGCGACATTCGATGACCGTCACTTTCCCAGCGTCGATGATGAGGTCACACATATTAACGACGTTATTTTTACAGCTGCGGAACATTCAATACCACGCACCTCCGAATTGCCCCGGCGCCCCCCAGTTCCTTGGTGGAACGAGGCATGCCATGATGCAATACGTGAGCGGCGACGTGCTCTCCGCGTTTTCCGCCACCATCCTACTTTGGCCAACTGTATCCGCTATATGCAGTTCCGAGCGCGATGCCGTCGTGTCATCCGCGATAGCAAGAAGGCAAGCTGGAAATTCTTTATTAGCTCATTTAACACCTTCACTCCCTCCTCGGAAGTTTGGAGTCGGCTTCGACGGTTCTCAGGCGCGCCTAGTTTCTCCCCGGTCTCTGGGCTCACTGTCGCGCATGACACATTAGTGGACCCCGTCGCAATTTCTAACTCATTGGGTCAGCACTTTGCTGAGATTTCGAGCTCTTCGAATTACCCGCCAGCGTTTCTCCCGAAGAAACGTGCAGCGGAAGTGCGACCTCTTGCTTTCTCCTCTCAAAATCGCGAAAGCTACAATACTGTTTTCTCGTTGCGGGAACTCCAACATGCACTCTCTTCTTCTCGCTTCTCCGCCCCAGGACCGGATGGTATCCACGTCCAAATGTTGCTGCATTTATCAACCCATAGTCTGCGTTACCTCCTTCGCCTTTATAATCGAATTTGGACCGACAGTACTTTTCCCAGACGATGGCGGGAAGCTATCATCGTTCCTGTTCCGAAACCTGGAAAGGACAAACATCTCCCCTCTAGCTATCGCCCCATTTCTCTCACGAGTAGTGTCTGTAAGGTTTTGGAGCGTATGGTGAATTACCGTTTAGCGTGGTGGCTGGAATCCCGAAGTCTTTTAACACCTGCCCAATGCGGATTCCGAAAGCATCGTTCTGCAGTTGACCATCTTGTTGTTCTCTCCACTTATATCATGAACAATTTTCTCCGGAAACGCCAAACAGTAGCAATATTTTTTGATCTGGAGAGAGCATACGATACCTGTTGGAGGACAGGCATCCTCCGCACACTGTTCTCTTGGGGCTTTCGAGGTCGGCTGCCCCTTTTTCTCCGCGAATTTATGGCAGAGCGCACATTTAGAGTGCGGGTGAACACTACTCTCTCCCGTAGTTTCTCCCAAGAAAACGGGGTACCCCAGGGCTCCGTGCTGAGTGTTGTACTGTTTGCCAGTGCCATCAATCCAATTATGGATTGTCTCCTTCCTCATGTCTCGGGCTCCCTCTTTGTGGACGATTTTGCGATCTACTACAGCTCTCAACGGACCAGCCTTCTTGAACGACGTCTTCAAGGATGTCTCGATCGCCTCCACTCTTGGAGAATCGAAACCGGCTTCCGTTTTTCTCCCAGTAAGACCGTTTGTGTAAATTTTTGGCGACATAAGGAGTTTCTTCCGCCCTCCTTACATCTAGGTCCTGTCAACCTTCCGTTTTCAAACGTCGCTAAATTCTTGGGTCTTATGTTTGACAGAAAACTGTGCTGGTCCTCCCACGTTTCCTATCTTTCGGCTCGCTGTCTGCGATCCCTTAACACCCTCCATGTCCTGAATGGTACCTCCTGGGGAGCGGACCGAGTGGTCCTTCTCCGCCTCTATCGCGCCTTAGTGCGCTCGAAATTGGACTATGGAAGCATAGTCTACTCCTCTGCTCGGCCGTCTATTCTTTGGCGTCTCGACTCTATCCACCACCGTGGATTACGTTTAATGTCTGGAGCTTTTTACACCAGCCCTGTGGAAAGCCTTTATGCTGAGACTGCTGAACCTCCGCTGTCCAATCGGCGAGCAGTCCTTCTGAGTCGTTATGCTAGCCATCTGTCTTCCATGCCTGCTAACCCAGCCCATGACCTTTTTTTCGACGCCTCCTTTGATGTAGGGTAAGCAGGCCGCCCCTCCTCCCTACAACCACCGGGAGTCCGCTTCCGTCAACTGCTCCATTCTCTTTCCTTCCGCTTTCCTAAAACCTTCTTGACGACTTGGGGTATAGCACCGCCTTGGCTCCGTCCCCGGATCTGCCTGCTCTGTGACCTTTGTCGATTTCCCAAGGATGGTACCCCTTCACTTGTTTATCATCGGGCATTTGCTGCTCTATGTGCACAAATGACGGACGCCACATTTATTTACACCGACGGCTCGAAAACATCGTTAGGTGTAGGGAGTGCCTATATTGTTGGCGATACCCCAAATCACTTTCGGCTTCCCGACCAGTGTTCGGTTTATACTGCGGAGCTTTACGCTGTTCTCCAGGCTGTCCACTAAATCCGCCGCCATCAGCGGATACAGTACGTTATCTGCTCAGATTCTCTCAGCTCTCTCCTCAGTCTACACGCTCTTTATCCTGTGCACCCTCTGGTCCACCGGATTCAGGACTGTCTGCGCTTGCTCCACCTGGAGGGCGTCTCGGTTGCGTTCCTCTGGCTCCCGGGACACGTTGGTATCTGTGGAAATGAGGCGGCCGACATTGCAGCCAAGGCTGCAGTCTCTCTTCCTCGGCCAGCTATTCAATCGATTCCCTTCGCCGATCTACGGAGCGTTCTATGTCGACGTGTTGTTCATTTATGGCACACGCATTGGTCGACACTTACCCATAATACACTCCTGGAAATTGAAATAAGAACACCGTGAATTCATTCTCCCAGGAAGGGGAAACTTTATTGACACATTCCTGGGGTCAGATACATCACATGATCACACTGACAGAACAACAGGCACATAGACACAGGCAACAGAGCATGCACAATGTCGGCACTAGTACAGTGTATATCCACCTTTCGCAGCAATGCAGGCTGCTATTCTCCCATGGAGACGATCGTAGAGATGCTGGATGTAGTCCTGTGGAACGGCTTGCCATGCCATTTCCACCTGGCGCCTCAGTTGGACCAGCGTTCGTGCTGGACGTGCAGACCGCGTGAGACGACGCTTCATCCAGTCCCAAACATGCTCAATGGGGGACAGATCCGGAGATCTTGCTGGCCAGGGTAGTTGACTTACACCTTCTAGAGCACGTTGGGTGGCACGGGATACATGCGGACGTGCATTGTCCTGTTGGAACAGCAAGTTCCCTTGCCGGTCTAGGAATGGTAGAACGATGGGTTCGATGACGGTTTGGATGTACCGTGCACTATTCAGTGTCCCCTCGACGATCACCAGTGGTGTACGGCCAGTGTAGGAGATCGCTCCCCACACCATGATGCCGGGTGTTGGCCCTGTGTGCCTCGGTCGTATGCAGTCCTGATTGTGGCGCTCACCTGCACGGCGCCAAACACGCATACGACCATCATTGGCACCAAGGCAGAAGCGACTCTCATCGCTGAAGACGACACGTCTCCATTCGTCCCTCCATTCACGCCTGTCGCGACACCACTGGAGGCGGGCTGCACGATGTTGGGGCGTGAGCGGAAGACGGCCTAACGGTGTGCGGGACCGTAGCCCAGCTTCATGGAGACGGTTGCGAATGGTCCTCGCCGATACCATAGGAGCAACAGTGTCCCTAATTTGCTGGGAAGTGGCGGTGCGGTCCCCTACGGCACTGCGTAGGATCCTACAGTCTTGGCGTGCATCCGTGCGTCGCTGCGGTCCGGTCCCAGGTCGACGGGCACGTGCACCTTCCGCCGACCACTGGCGACAACATCGATGTACTGTGGAGACCTCACGCCCCACGTGTTGAGCAATTCGGCGGTACGTCCACCCGGCCTCCCGCATGCCCACTATACGCCCTCGCTCAAAGTCCGTCAACTGCACATACGGTTCACGTCCAAGCTGTCGCGGCATGCTACTAGTGTTAAAGACTGCGATGGAGCTCCGTATGCCACGGCAAACTGGCTGACACTGACGGCGGCGGTGCACAAATGCTGCGCAGCTAGCGCCATTCGACGGCCAACACCGCGGTTCCTGGTGTGTCCGCTGTGCCGTGCGTGTGATCATTGCTTGTACAGCCCTCTCGCAGTGTTCGGAGCAAGTATGGTGGGTCTGACACACCGGTGTCAATGTGTTCTTTTTTCCATTTGCAGGAGTGTAAATTGCGGGACATGAAAGCTCTTCCTTGTGCTTGGACCTCTTCCTCCCGAACGCGTCGTCGGGAGGAGGTAATTTTAACTAGACTCTGGATAGGGCACTGTCTTTTTAGCCATCGACATCTTTTAAGCGGCGATCCTCCCCCACTCTGTCCCCACTGCTCTCAGCTGTGGACGGTAAGACACCTTTTAATTGAGTGCCCCTATTTTAATCCGTTACGCACCCGTCTACAGCTATCGCCTGATATATCGTCGGTTTTAGCAGATGACACGCGCTCAGCCGACCGCGTTCTCAAGTTTATTAGTGCCAGTGAAATGACGTGAGTCATTTGAAGCTTTTTTTGGGGACAACCAACCCCTTTCTGCAGTGGATTTTTAAGCCTTCCTTCTGCTTTTAGTTTCTCCAATTTTATGACTTTCGTTCTCATTGCTGCTGGTTTTCAAATTCGGTTTTTTACTGTTTCCTAAGTCACGGACCGGGCGCTAATGACCATAGAAGTTTTGCGCCCTAAAACAAAAAAAACAAAAAAAAGTATCCAGTCCCTCATCGATCAGTCTCGTGGGGCAATACAAGACACCGAAACGAAAGCCAAAGTTTTAAACTGCGCGTTTAAGAAATCATCCATACAAGAGGAACGTAGACACATATGATCGTTTGGCGCGCACTCAGTCTCGAACGGAGGACATAGGAACAGGCGTCCCTGGCGTGGGGAAGCAACGGAAAGGTGCAAATCGATCGCCAGGTCTGCATGGAATACCAGTTCCGTTTTACAGATAGTACTTAGTTTGGATTTACCGCAAATCTCTGGCCTAGTGCACAGTCCCAAGCGACTGGAAAAAAGCGCAGGTGACTTCTATGTATAAGAAAGATAAAATTACAGACGAATATCCCTAACATCGTGTGGCTCCGTAAACTTTCCCAGCGTAACAATTGGTTGTATTCATATCGGGTCTCCAGATGGAACATATGGTCATCTGGACACAATATTTCGGCGGTCCACGTGGCCGCCATCTTCAGGTGAGTAGGCTGTCGCACTATCTCGACGAAACTGAATTCTGTTCCGGCGAGATAGTGCGACGGCCTACTGACCTGAAGATGGCGGCCACGTGGACCGCCGAAATATTGTTTCCAGATGAAGTTCCGGATGGAGATCCGATATAAATACAACCAGCACATCCTTAACATCGATTTGCTGCAGAATACGTGAACACATTCTCATTTCGAATTTAACGACGTTCCTTGAGACGAAACTGCTACCGTCCACATATCAGAACGATTTTAAGAAACATCGCTCGTGCGAAACTCAGCTTGCCCTTTTCCCTCATATCATTTGAACCATGGATGATTTCCGGAAAGCCTGTGACATCGTGTCCCATTGCAGACTGTTGACGAAGGTGCGAGGATAGAGCTTAGGATGCCAGATGTGAGAGTGGCTCCGAAGATTTTCAAGTAAAAACTCAGTATCTTGCCCTGGCCGGCGAGCATTTATCAGAGACAAGGATATCTTCAGGAGTGCTCCAGGGAAGTGTGATAGGACCGTTCTGTGCACGTAAATGATCCACCAGATAGGTTGGACTGCAATCTACAGCTGTTTACTGATGACGCGGTAGGGTAAGAGAAAGAATCGTTGTTGAATAACTGTAGGAGGAATTAGGACGGCTTAGAATTTGTGTAATGTGTAACTTAATTCAGATGAGTGGTAAAAACAATCCTGCTATGTTGAAATACAGTATTGGAGGTGTACTGTTTGATACAAAGACGTCGGTTGAAGATCTCGGTACGATGCTGCAAAGCGATATGAAGTTGAGCGACCACGTAAAGATGGTGGAAGGGAAAATGAATGGTAGACATTCATTTCTTGAGAGAATTCTGGGAAAGGTTAGATCTTTAACAAAGGAGACCGAATCCTGGACACAACACTTGTGTGACACATTCTCGAGTAGTGCTCGACTGTCTGGGATCACCATCATGTCGGAGTAAAGCAAGACATCGAAGCAATTCAGGGAAGCGGTGCAAGAGTTGTCATTGGTAGGCTCGATAGACACGCGAGACGCGCTCTACGGAAGAAGGCGTACTTTCCATGAAATGCTTTCGAGATAATTTATACCGGCGGCATTTACTGCAAGGCAAGGTAAGAGAAGTCAGGACTCGTAAGGAGGCATACAGGCAATCGTTTTTCCCTCGCTTCATACGCATGTGGCATAGAATAGAGATAGAATAGTAGTGACACAAGGCACCCTCCACCATGCACCATATGGCGGCTTGCGGAGTATGTAAATGAATAATAATAATAATCACGATTGCGCATCTAAAAAGTGTTGTCATAGTCCGCAAGCCACGGTGGCGGAGGATGCTCTGTACGACTGCTGGTTATTTCCTTTCCTGTACCTCTCAAAAAGAACGAGGGAAGAACGCCTGGCCGTGTGCCTCCGTATGAAGCGTAATTTTTCGTATGTCAACTTATGCGAAATATGTGTTGACAGCAGTACAATCGTTTTGCAGCTTCCAATGGCGGTTCTGTAAATGTTCTCAGTAGTGTTCCTCGAAAAGAACGTCGCCCTCCAGGGATTACCATTTGAGTTCTCGAAGCATCTCCCTAATAACTGTATTTTAGAACCCCTCTGGCCGTCCAGAGTGGCCGAGCGGTTCTAGGCGCTTCGGTCTGGAACCACGCGACCGCTACGGTCGCAGGTTCGAATCCTGCCTCGGGCATGGATGTGTGTGATGTCCTTAGGTTAGTTAGGTTTAATTATTTCTAAGTTCTAGGCGACTGATGACCTCAGAAGTTAAGTCACATAGTGCTCAGAGCCATTTTTTGTAACAAATCAACAGCTCTGAAATCGATAAATCCGTTACTTCATACACTCCTGGAAATTGAAATAAGAACACCGTGAATTCATTGTCCCAGGAAGGGGAAATTTTATTGACACATACCTGGGGTCAGATACATCACATGATCACACTGACAGAACCACAGGCACATAGACACAGGCAACAGAGCATGCATAATGTCGGCACTAGTACAGTGTATATCCACCTTTCGCAGCAATGCAGGCTGCTATTCTCCCATGGAGACGATCGTAGAGATGCTGGATGTAGTCCTGTGGAACGGCTTGCCATGCCATTTCCACCTGGCGCCTCAGTTGGACCAGCGTTCGTGCTGGACGTGCAGACCGCGTGAGACGACGCTTCATCTAGTCCCAAACATGCTCAATGGGGGACAGATCCGGAGATCTTGCTGGCCAGGGTAGTTGACTTACACCTTCTAGAGCACGTTGGGTGGCACGGGATACATGCGGACGTGCATTGTCCTGTTGGAACAGCAAGTTCCCTTGCCGGTCTAGGAATGGTAGAACGATGGGTTCGATGACGGTTTGGATGTACCGTGCACTATTCAGTGTCCCCTCGACGATCACCAGTGGTGTACGGCCAGTGTAGGAGATCGCTCCCCACACCATGACGCCGGGTGTTGGCCCTGTGTGCCTCGGTCGTATGCAGTCCTGATTGTGGCGCTCACCTGCACGGCGCCAAACACGCATACGACCATCATTGGCACCAAGGCAGAAGCGACTCTCATCGCTGAAGACGACACGTCTCCATTCGTCCCTCCATTCACGCCTGTCGCGACACCACTGGAGGCGGGCTGCACGATGTTGGGGCGTGAGCGGAAGACGGCCTAACGGTGTGCGGGACCGTAGCCCAGCTTCATGGAGACGGTTGCGAATGGTCCTCGCCGATACCCCAGGAGCAACAGTATCCCTAATTTGCTGGGAAGTGGCGGTGCGGTCCCCTACGGCACTGCGTAGGATCCTACGGTCTTGGCGTGCATCCGTGCGTCGCTGCGGTCCGGTCCCAGGTCGACGGGCACGTGCACCTTCCGCCGACCACTGGCTACAACATCGATGTACTGTGGAGACCTCACGCCCCACGTGTTGAGCAATTCGGCGGTACGTCCACCCGGCCTCCCGCATGCCCACTATACGCCCTCGCTCAAAGTCCGTCAACTGCACATACGGTTCACGTCCACGCTGTCGCGGCATGCTACCAGTGTTAAAGACTGCGATGGAGCTCCGTATGCCACGGCAAACTGGCTGACACTGACGGCGACGGTGCACAAATGCTGCGCAGCTAGCGCCATTCGACGGCCAACACCGCGGTTCCTGGTGTGTCCGCTGTGCCGTGCGTGTGATCATTGCTTGTACAGCCCTCTCGCAGTGTCCGGAGCAAGTATGGTGGGTCTGACACACCGGTGTCAATGTGTTCTTTCTTCCATTTCCAGGAGTGTATGTCTTCTATCTACGTCAATATCTGCCTATGGCATACAGCGTACTGGTTTTATTATGTGTAAATTGATGATCACATGCTGTACATCTAACCGCTAACCCATATCAGAAACAGCCTGGTGCGGATTCCAGACACTCGACCAGCACTCCAGAACAGGGCGCACTTCCGTCCTGTATGCAGTCTCTTTTACAGACCAATCACACTGTCGCAAAATTCTCCCAATAATACGAAGTCGACCATTTCCCTTCCCTTCTGCAACCCTCAGTTGCTCGTTCCATTTTATATTACCCTGCAACGTGACTTCGCCAAGCAGCACACAACTAATGCTGTATTCAAACATCACGGGTTTGTTTTTCCTACTCATACGCATTAACTTATATTGTTCTACATGTAGAGCTAGCTGACTCATCGCAGCAACTAGAAATTTAGTCTAAGTCATCTTGTATCCTCCTGCCCGTACACTACAGCATCATCAGAAAACACCCCGTCCGCCAGATCATTTATGTATACATAAAAGTTAATGTTTTGAACGTGACTGTGATCAGCAAGCGTAATTAATTACAATGTCACAAATTTCCAGCCAACCTGGTGCAGGTAGAACTTAAACTATTTTAACTAGTTTTCAACGCCAATTAGGGGAGCCTTCTTCAGAAGAAACTGTTACCTTATCTAACAATACCACAGGAATGTACATTAATAACAGGTAGGCATTAGAACAAACACTTAATATTTACAAATTAAATTGCATAAAAATACTCACATGTGGTTAAAAGGAAATTTGAGCGACGTCGCTCTAGTCAAAACACTAAAACCACAATTAAAACATTTTACACCTGAATACGTAACAGGTATAGTCAAAATTTTAAAACAATTTCGTTCAATCGTCGCTCCATCCTCGCACGTGACGTCGACACGCAGTACTTGCCTAGTCTAGCATAGGAGGCAGACAGCGAAAGGAGAGAAGTGTTCTTTGGCAGGCTACGTGAAAAACAGCAAAGAATCAGCTGTGATTGCAAAATCGATAAAGGGAGGAGGTGGTGTTGGCTGGCAAACGGAGCCCTAAAGAAGGAAGGCGGACTGATTTCTGCGACACAGGAACTAGCCAACCGAAAAAAATGTTCAAATGTGTGTGTGAATTCCTTAGGGAACAAACTGCTGAGGGCATCGGTCCCTATACTTACAAACTACTTAAACTAACTTACGCTAAGAACAACACCAACACACACACACACACACACACACACACACACACACACACACACACACACACACACAGACCCGAGGGAGGACTCGAACCTCCGGCGGGAGGGGCTGCGCAGTCCGTGACGTAAGCCAACAGAACTCACGTCATCACAACGACAGTCGAGAAATCGGCAGAAGACGCAGAGTGCAGAGTGTGCAAACAAACTGAGGAAACAACTGACCAAATGTTGAGCTATTATTAGTTTCTCCACTTTCTGAGGGTGCTCATTCCGCCAGTAATGTTTAATTGATGAAACGCCGCTCCACTTGCTAACAAGAACTTTATTACATCCCACCATCGGCATCGGCCTTTATGTATCCATGAATACTCCTGATTTGTCATTTAACGCTAGCTTGTTCTTTACCAGTACCTTTTTTAGTTGACTCCTCTTCCAAAGTTACCCCAGATGACTCTAGAAACATTTCTTCGACTTGTTTCTCCCAATCTGTATCAACACTATTACTATTATCTTCCGTTCAACCTTTCTCCTGTTTTACTTCTATACCTTTAACTAGTTTAATATTCCAAATGTTGAAATTCATCTCTGGATCATTTGCTAAATCACTTTTGTTCAATTGAACCCACAGCTGAGGATTGTCAACATTGATACCAATCCTGAGCGGTCCATTCGGCATGTTGTTGGTCCAATCTGTACTGCGCTGCATGGTGTCGTGTTTGGAAAGATGGAGGTCGCCATGGACGTCGGGAATGAAGTTGCACATCATGCAGCCTATTGCGCACTTTGAGTCATAACACGACATCCTGTGGCTGCACGAAAAGCATTATTCAACATGGTGGCGTTGCTGCCAGGATTCCTCCGAGCCATAATTTGTAGGTAGCGCTCATCCACTAGCCTTTGGGCAGCCTGAGTGAGGCATGTCATCGATGATAGTTCCTGTCTCTCTGTATCTCCTTCATGTCCGAACAACATCGCTTTGGTTCACTCCGAGACTCCTGGACACTTCCCTTGTTGAGAGTCCTTCCTGGCACAAAGTAACAATGCGGACGCGATCGGACCGCGGTATTGATCTTCTAGGCATGGTTGAACTACAGACAACACGAGCCATGTACCTCCTTCCTGGTGGAATGACTGGAACTTAATGGCTGTCGGACCCCCTCCGTGTAATAGGCGCTGCTCATGCATGGTTGTTTACATCTTTGGGCTGGTTTAGTGACATGTCTGAACAGCCAAAGGGACTGTGTGTGCCATACAATATCCACAGTCTACGTTTATCTTTCCGAGTCCTGGGAACCGGGCTGATTGAAAAGGCCAAGTAAGAGGGACGAAGACGAAAGTTTGGGAGAAGAGTGGATGAGGTTATTTAGGAAAAGACATACATCACTGACTCTGCGTGCCAGTGGTCCGACAGTATGTTGGTAAGTTTCTGGAGGTGTATGACATTAGAAGTCTGCGCACTGGTCACGCAACTCGCGTAAACAACGAGCCGCTGATTATTGTACGCAGTGATGACTCCCGGTAGCGACTCAGGTGGCATCCATACGATTTGTATCATGTGGTGTATATATATAGATGAAGTTATTATTCTCTTTTGAAGATTCAGAAATCTGTTGAGTTTTGCACCACTTCTTGGCCGGAAGAGCAAAGACTTTTCGAAAAACTTAAGTACTGTAAGTTATAGTTTATCTATATTTCACTTGAAATCGTTTGCAGAAGGCGTAGCGTTCTCAAGATTAAGAACAGAGTTCGCATTGCCACTTAATTTATTTGTGTCGTGATAATGTTCGATCACGACCGGATATGAGACATAGCAACTACGAACAGAGAGACCTAAGGGATCAGACAGAGCGGGAAATTTTCTTTGTTATACTACACTACATGTTAAAAGAAGTTGGATTTAAATCACAAACAAGGTAAATAGCAATGCGCCTTCTGCCTTAACTATGACGTTTGCCGACATGCAGTCGGCCCCTGGTAGCTGTTTGAAAACTATAAAAGCACCGTGATTTCTGTTGCCATTAATAGTAGACGGATAGTATAGAAATACTTTAAGTAATAAGTAGGCGCTACAGCATTTGAGAGCACAATAACCAATTTAATTACCTTAGTCAGTATTTCTAACAATAGGATACGTACATTTCAATCTTATACCTTGCTGGCTATTTCTTTAAATAAAGTCCTTTAACATTTTCGACATTTCATCTTAGCTGCACACACAAATTCTTACATAGCACTGCACAATAGTATTATTTTATAATATCTAATTAGTGATTGCGGATCACGCCATATACGCGTCCGCCGTCTTTAAAAAATATCACGGCAGTCTTAACAGAAGAGGATTACAATTCTTCAGCTGTAAAAAAAATAAGAAACACAAAATATCTGTATCGATACAATTTATGAACAATTCGTATTCCGCGTCGTGGCGCGTAAGGTATTCTTTGAAATATCAGGTGGTCGCTGCTCAGCGACGATCTAAGAAATATTTTACACAGATGGGTTTTTTGAACCTGGATGGTTAGATTATCGAATGTAAGTTTTTTTAAGCTATCGAAACAGATACTAATATTACACTGCCTCCCATGAGGAGAGGAGGAATACCGGAGGTATTACTTCCGTCCTCATGTCACTCGTAATATTAGTGGCTTTTAATACATGTCTATTGCTGAAATTGAGTAGTCATATAGTACTATACACTTGACGTTTCATTAAGTTACCATGCTAGAGAAAACATTCGTTGTTAAGATCATCAGTAAAAATTGCCTTTGTACAGTTCATCTGCATCTGTGTTTTGGTCACAGGGTATCTTAACATCTACAACAACATGGAAAATATTACTACTCACAATAAAGAGCTATATACATTAAGTGGAGATGACAGGCATTGTCGCAGAAAAAAAATACATACACATAGAAGTACCTATATAATCATAAAATGCTAAAAACTATGAAATTGACATGGCATTTTCATTATTCTTTCACACGGTTTCCAAATTTTCAAGGTCTCTACAAGCTCGATAGGCTCCTGTTTATTTCATCGTAATATTCTTTCTTATTTTACACACATTGTACATTGGTTCGTGGATCACACTGTGCCGTCGAATTGTTTATCAAGAATCTCTCACGATGGGAGTCCCTTTTCTACCACTTCCCTGAATGAAATTTGCCATTCTCCGTCAACTCATCGAATGCGGAACATAAATAGAGAATACTCTGCATTAGTATTACTTAGAATTATCGGTTTAATTACAATGGGTTCCGGATGGGTAAGGATCATTTCTTTCATTTCGCACTGATTTCTGCAATTGTTTATGACAGCGGTTGAGTCAAATATCAACCTCGTTCTGACCGTGACCGAAATTTATTCTAGTAGTGACCATATCATTATTTGCTTAATACAAGTCTCTAAAATATGATGTTTCCTTCAAAGTAGTATGAAGTCTCAATTATTGCCGGAGCGAGCCACGCGGACCCGGCCATTGAAGTTTCAAATATCCATTATTTCGTCATACGCCGCTGCGCGGCGATGTTGACAGACCAACACCGGCCAGTATTGTGCGCGCAATCGTAGATTGGGTGTTGTGTTGTGTTGTCCGCCGACAACGTGCTGCGTTTGAAGCACGTTGCTTGAGGATTACTGCTGTTGCTTCACCGAGGAAGCCTGCACGAAGTCATCTCGTCGTACCACTTGTCAACTGTCCGAAAAAGACTCAGGTAAGTGAAAAGAAGTTATTTTGTTGGCTTGCGAGGGCTGTATGGTTCAAATGGCTCTGAGCACTATGGGACTCAACTGCTGAGGTCATTAGTCCCCTAGAACTTAGAACTACTTAAACCTAACTAACCTAAGGACATCACACACATCCATGCCCGAGGCAGGATTCGAACCTGCGACCGTAGCAGCCGCGCGGTTCCGGACCGAAACGCCTAGAACCGCTC
This sequence comes from Schistocerca piceifrons, assembly GCF_021461385.2. Classification (NCBI taxonomy): domain Eukaryota; kingdom Metazoa; phylum Arthropoda; class Insecta; order Orthoptera; family Acrididae; genus Schistocerca; species Schistocerca piceifrons. The sequence continues at coordinate 30,168,784 of NC_060146.1, read as the reverse complement.
GGCCACCACGGCCGGCCTTTTTATTACTCTTTTCATTTATTTGTCCATTAACTCGTGTTTACTGTGTTATTTAAATTGAGGACAGCCTCCAGACAGAGAGGCTGCCTCCTTTTCCATACTGAATACTATTCGCTTAAAAATATACCGGCGATGGCTGACTAATCGCGTGTTACAAAGACAACAAACTCAATTGCATGCCAAACCAGTGGCTTGACTCTGATTGGATTCAGTAAGCAAAATTTAACTGATCTCGTCGCGAACCTACACACTTTTCATATTAGTTGCTTCGCCCAGACAGTACAAGTAAACCTCTATGAGCTGATCCTTGGAATAGGATGCTTCAAGGGTTATCAGGGGTCGGTATTTTGGGTAATGATTTCATAAAGGAACACTAAATTCAGCATTAAAATAATCTGGACATTATAAAAATTATCATACTAAACAAGAAACATTTGTATGCTAGCGCTTATGCTGCTGCAGTTGCTTTTTGCGTGCCATTCACTTAGAAAATAAAATTGATTCATTTACATGCCTCTATGCATGTGCTTGTTTGACCAATTATTTACTTGGTTACTTGAATCTGTAGTCTTTTACAAGAAGCTGTCATCCATTCATTTTATTTATTTATTTTTATTTTTAATTTTTTTTTTTCGGCATCACTCTTTAAAGCATTGCGAACGCCTGTTATTAATCGCTACATTTAGTCTTGCGGCTGGCATTTCTTAAGAATAACATTTCCATGGAACTTACAGTGTTATCTCTACCCCTTCTTTTACTTGCTACACCTTCGAATTTGCGTCAGTATAACTTATCTGTCATAGGCTTTAAAACTCTGTTCCTAACGAAATTTTCCACATACATTACTTGTTCTAAGCATCGAATCTTACACATGTTCTTTAGCATATTATAATTTACTTTTTTTAAGGTGATATGTCGCTCTCATTACGATGTCCTCTGTTATTCTTTGATTCTAGTCACGAAAAGTTATGACCCTTTATTTTATACAGGACAACAACTTGTCCTCCGAGAGACTTTATTTCTCAAAAAAAAAAAAAAAAGTCCTTCATTATAAGACCTGAGAGAAGGGCACTGATCATTCCCTCCTCTTTGATTTATACATGTTGGGGGCTGATTACCACACGAGCATGAATCGTATACTTATATACTAACTTAAAGCTAATACTGAGTTCTCTCTTTGACAGTTTCCTTTACCTGTATTCAATTAACAGATCGGTACAAACTTCCCTCATACAGTTAGCACTGTATGATGACCACTAGACTCATTAACTGCTGGCTTGTCATTTTTCTCGAGTTATCATTTGACGTCGACGACTTACCTTGTTCTCTGATGATGCTTTGTAATTGCCTCGTACTACTAGTACTTGTAAATTTCTTGTGTTACCATTGTGGAATTTTCTTAAGCCACTATGGTGGAACAGACCTTTAATCCTTCCAGTCACGGGGTCGGCTAGCAAGTAACTTCCTGTGTGCGGCTTCCTGACAATAACATATGGGCCTTCATAAACGCGCTGCCACTTACGATTTTCCTTCCGTAGCCTCGATGGTTTAAAATGAGTCCTTAGTAAGATTCTCTTGGTTCAAATGGCTCTGAGCACTATGGGACTCAACATCTATGGTCATCAGTCCCCTAGAACTTAGAACTACTTAAACCTAACTAACCTAAGGACATCACACAACACCCAGTCATCACGAGGCAGAGAATAAGATTCTCTCACCTTCTCTGTATTCAATAACCTTATTTACCTTTTTGTCAAATGCTTTCTTACGGAGGTTTGCATACATTGTTAGTGAAATCAACGCCTGGTGTCAGCTTCTTGTGGAGGCTACAAAATTCTGTTTCTCGTTTTCCTGATTGTGGTGGTTCTCCCTATCGGCTATCGCCCTTAACGTCTCCTCCGTTTCGTGTTGGTGTTGTCACTGTGCCACGAAGGACGATGGACAAGTTTCTTGTCCCGTATACGATCCACTTTAAGCATAATAAATTTGTGCAGTCTTTTGCCGTTTCGGCTACGGATTTCCTGCATAATCATTTGAGTGACCGGAAAAATTTATATTTGTCTGAGGTCGAAGTGTATTCTGGGCCATGTAGTGTATTGTGTTGTCATTATTAGCAAAATGTTGTTGTCCTCCACTTGTCCCATGCCATTTACGTGATTTCCACTCACGTGTCCTGTTAAAGGCTGGTCCGCTCTGATAATTTCCTTGCGGTGGTGGTTTGTTTCCGTACTGATTTTGTGGATAATTGTGTGTTGAGTTTCCGTACTGTGGTCGTTGTGTACTATCCATTGGATTGTACCGTTGTTTAGCCGGCCGGAGTGGCCCTGCGGTTCTAGGCGCTACAGTCTGGAGCCGAGCGACCGCTACTGTCGCAGGTTCGAATCCTGCCTCGGCCATGGATGTGTGTGATGTCCTTAGGTTAATTAGGTTTAATTAGTTCTAAGTTCTAGGCGACTAATGACCTTAGAAGTTAAGTCGCATAGTGCTCAGAGCCATTTGAACCATTTGTACCGTTGTTTACTATTACCCTTCTGTCGAAACTGTCCATTTCCGTACGACACCTGTTGATTTTCGTAGCCGCCGGACGGTTGGTAGTAAGCGTCGCTACCGCGCGCCCTTCTATCATTGCCATTGTTGATCGCGTAACCTCCACTGTTTCGCCTGCTCACTTCATTCGGAGCGCTACCATCATCTGCTACCGCGTCTTCGCGAATCAAATCCAATGAGTCCAATACGGAAACAAATGCTTCGGTGTCGTCCTCGGAAACATTAACAAATTTTTCCCTTATAGAGATGGTCAATTTAGTTTTCAAAATCATGATCGCGTCTTTATTTGTAATTGGCGAGTCCCAGAATTTAATTTTTGCTAAATATTTTTCGAAATATCTTCTGAGACTGCCGTGTTTCGAATTGAACATTTCGGCATTGAACACTTATTTTCTTAAGCGCTACTGAACACCATCACTCCAAAATTTGTTCAGAAACATCCGCTCGAAGTCAGTATAGGTCCTGCACTTGTCTGTCATTTCAATTTCCCGTAAGGCGGCATCTCCTGTTATATACCCCGTTACAAATTGTATTCTTTGTTTGTCCGTCCAACTGTTCGGAAATATTCCAGAGAAGTTTCGCAAAAATACGATCGGATGTATGTCACGTTTTTGCGGGTGAAAGGTTGGAAATGTTTTGTGTTTCAATACACTTTCTTCCTGCATTTGGGTTATGAGTGTTGGTGGGCTGTTCACTTCAGTGTGGTTGAGCACTGTGTCTGTCGGACTGTGGTATGACGTGTCATCAAGTGGAGGACTGTAATGAATTTGCCTATTGTCATTGCGTCCGACCATCCTGATTTAGGTTTTCCGTGATTTCCCTAAATCGCTTCAGGCAAATGCCGGGATGGTTCCTTTCAAAGGGCACGGCCGACTTCCTTCCCCGTCCTTCCCTAATCCGATGAGACCGATGACCTCGCTGTCTGGTCTCCTTCCTCAAAACAACCAACCAACCTATTGTCATTTCGGTATGGGGAGTGATTCCATTCGCTACCCATCGGATGTGAGGGACTTTCCACTTTGTTCTTTAGTGTCTGCACCTCTTCAATGACCTGCTGCTTCCATTGTGGAAGGTCTTGTGCCAAAATTCACCTTATCTGTCCTAGCTCAGATAACACGGTGTCTCCCGATTTTCCTGGTTCCGCCAAAAGATCATAAGTAACTTCCCTTACAAACTTCCTTCAGTTCTGTCTTTACCTTTTTTCTATGAGATGGTCTTTGGTTTTGATCCACTCTGTGTAGTGGTCGGATAAGCTTCGGCGTGAGCCTTTACAGTAATTTTTACCTGCTCCTCTATGTCAAGTGATTCTACTTGTTTCGTCAAATCATCTATCTCCTTTCCCATATTAGCGACAACCAGTGTGACAGCGCTGACCTCTTTTGACATGGTATCACAATTACCCTTTAATGCTACAGTTTCGTTATGGTATGCTTCTACCGTGGCATTAATTTCACCCTTGGCAGCTCCTAGTGCTGCATCAAATTTACTAGATACCTGCTTGATCTCAGCCTCAACCTGTTTACGGATCTCAGTTTTTACCGCTTCGATTTTCCCACTTATTTCCAACTTGACCCCGCCAAATTGGGTATTCAGATCAGTTTTCAAGTTGGTAGTTACTTCAGTTTTTACTGTGTCAAATTTTCCATTTACCACTTCAAATTTTTCATTTACCGCATCAAATTGTTTATTTAAATCGGTAAAAGCTCGCATTAGTACTTTTTTGTTTTCCTCCTCTCGTTCAGCTCTCTCTCCTGCTTTTCGTTCCTTTTCTAACCGCAATAGTTCCTTTTCCCTATCATTATTTGCCATCCAATTCTGGATTTGAAGGATCATAGCATTTGTATCTACAGTTGGGTTGCAACCTACGAGAATCGTTTGAATTGTTTGGTCTGTATCAATCATATCACCGGCGCAACGAATATTGAGTGCTGTTCATATCGTCACTGTCGCCTGTTGCCGGTATTTATTTCTGTTTACCCTCCGCCATCTCGCGGTGTCTGTTTGTCAATAGTATTACGTCAGCTACACGCAGCCTGCTACGCGGGTCGTCTGTCCGTTGCTTGTGACGTCAGGTCACGTGTTGTCTGTCAAGTATGGGAGTTGCACTCACCTAACAAACGACTGTGAACTGAAGCGGAAAAGACAAGATGGAAGACGGGCACACTAAACAACTGAATTAGCACAAAGCGCTAACATTTTACGTGTAACACGACGCCATATTTACACACTGAAATCAAGACTCAACAATGGGATTTAGACACTACGTTGCAAATCCTACTAAATTTTGACTGAAAAATAATAATTTTAAGCTTATTTTTTAAATGTGCAGATGGAAATAAAAGGAAGAATGGTAATATAGCTCGAAAGACATATATATATATATATATATATATATATATATATATATATATATATATATATACCACACTTGGCGCCCGAACAGGGACTTGACTGAAATTACTAAAATCAGTCCTCGTGTGTTTGCTGCTAATATAGATGTATCTAATAATACATTTATTTTTCATGTGCCCGCTATGCGCTTAAAAAATTGTGGACGAAAATTTCAAAGGAGGAAAGACGAGTCGACAGCGGAAAACGGAGAATTTTATATCCAGTTGCTGACTTTCAAGACATCAAACGTAAGTTACGAAAAAATTTTCATATGCAGTTGTGACGCTTCAGTAGTATAGTTTTCTTTCGAGCTATATTACCATTCTTCCTTTTATTTCCATCTGCACATTTAAAAAATAAGCTTAAAATTATTATTTTTCAGTCAAAATTTAGTGGGATTTGCAACGTAGTGTCTAAATCCCATTGTTGAGTCTTGATTTCAATGTGTAAATATGGCGTCGTGTTATATATATATATATATATATATATATATATATATATATATATATATATATATATATATATGAAGTTATTATTTTCTTTTGAAGATTCAGAAATCTGTTGAGTTTTGCACCACTTCTTGGCGGGAAGAGCAAAGACTTTTCGAAAAACTTAAGTACTGTAAGTTATAGTTTATCTATATTTCACCTGAAATCGTATGCAGAAGGCGTAGCGTTCTCAAGATTAAGAACAGAGTTCGCATTGCCACTTAATTTATTTGTGTCGTGATAATGTTCGATCACGACCGGATATGAGACATAGCAACTACGAACAGAGACCTAAGGGACCAGACAGAGCGGGAAATTTTCTTTGTTATACTACACTACACATTAAAAGAAGTTGGATTTAAATCACAAACAAGGTAAATAGCAATGCGCCTTCTGCCTTAACTATGACATTTGCCGACATGCAGTCGGCCGCTGGTAGCTGTATGAAAACTATAAAAGCACCGTGATTTCTGTTGCCATTAATAGTAGACGGATAGTATAGAAATACTTTAAGTAATAAGTAGGCACTACGGCAGTTGAGAGCACAATAACCAATTTAATTACCTTAGTCAGTATTTCTAACAATAGGATACGTACATTTCAATTTTATACCTTGCTGGCTATTTCTTTAAATGAAGTCCTTTAACATTTTCGACATTTCATCTTAGCTGCACACACAAATTCTTACATAGCACTGCACAATAGTATTATTTTATAATAACTAATTAGTGATTGCGGATCACGCCATATACGCGTCTGCCGTCTTTTAAAAAGTATCACGACTGTGTTAACAGAAGAGGATTACAATTCTTCAGCTGTCAAAAAATAAGAAACACAAAATATCTGTATCGATACAATTTATGAACAATTCGTATTCCGAGCCGTGGCGCGTAAGGTATTCTTTGAAATATCAGGTGGTCGCTGCTCAGCGACGATCTAAGAAATATTTTACGCAGATGGGTTTTTTGAACCTGGATGGTTAGATTATCGAATGTAAGTTTTTTTAAGCTATCGAAGCAGATACTAATATTACAATCAGACGAATTTGGTGGCCGAGACATCAACGAAAGTTGACTGTAGTGCTACCACTACAGCACTGTTCTGGCTCCGAGGCACGGCCGATTGTATTGCTGAAAAGTGACATAGCCGTCGGGGAACACATCAAGGGTGAAGGGATGCAGGTGGTTTGCAGCTGTCAACGTGTTCTCGATTAGTAGCTCAGGTCTCATGCAAGTGTAGGAGAGTATCTCCCATAGGATAAAACTGCTCCCACCATCCTCTTTCCGTGTCGCGCTGCACCTTTCGAGCCGTAGTTCATTTCGATGACAGCGTTTGTGGAGACGACCAGCGACCTGGTGTAGCAAATTTGCGATTCATCCGAAGGGCCGACACGTTTCCATCGCTCGACTGTCGAACCGCGATGGTCTCGTGCCCACTGCAATCGTAATTGACAATGTCGTTGGATCAACATGTGAACACACAGGGGTGATCTGCTGTAGAGCGATCTGCAGTGGGCGATGAACGGTGAGCTCCGAAACATTTGTGCTTGCACAAGTATTGTGCTCCTTCAGCAGATATGCCACAGACCACCGTGTATCCTACTTTGCCGAGCAGAGAAGCATCAGAACCGCACGTTCTGTAAAGAGTTGTGGGCGACCAGCCGTTTAGGGGCCTCGTGGCGCTTTCACTGTCCTTGTAGCACTTTCCGTCGTAGATGCCCACTACCGTAGCACATGAGTATTCTACCAGATTCGCCGTTGTTGAGATACTCCTTCACATTCAGTTCAAATATTGGAAAAACAAAGGGTAAAACGTCTAATGAACATATTGTTTAAATTTTTTAGGTTTATTATCTCTTTCACGCCTACAGTTTATCTGTAGCTGTCATGATCCGACGTATGAGAGGATGTGTTTTTAATCCGAGGTATAAGACGGTACGATCGATGGGACAAAACCATCTTGTACCAGGGGTCACTTAAACAGATATTATAAAAAAAATATTTAAAAATTGTCAGTGATGATTTCGGAATGTACAAGTAACAAACGTTTGAGGAAAATATATGCTAAACATGGTGGATACCTCCTCATTGCAACTACGATACAGGTATAATAAATATTCTTGAGACGGGACAGCCCCTGACCACGAATCGGCACGGTTTTAGAAAGAAACGGTCGCGCGGAGCTCAACCTTCCCTTTTCGCACGAGATACACCGAGAACTATGAGTGAAGGGCAGAGTGTACTTTTCATATTCCTGATTTCCGGAAGGCGTTTGACACAATGCTTCACTACAGACTGTTAAAAGTACAAGCATACGGATTAGGTTGCTAGATGTGATTCCAAGACGTCTTGGGTAAGAGGGCCCAGTATGTTGTCCTCGACGGCGAGTGTTCGTCAGAGACAAGAGTACCGTCAGTAGTGCCCCAGGGAAGTGTCTTAGGACCGCTCGTCTTTTCCATATACACAAATGATATGGCGGACAGGGTAAGCAGCGCGACCCATTTTTGAGTGTTGCTAGAGTGTTTGGTATCTGCACCAAGTGGGGTTAAAGGCAGACACAGAAGCAAGTCGGATGAGCGCTGCTAGATTAGCCACCGGTAGGTTCGCCCAACGCGCGCCTATTACGGAGACGCTTCGGGAACTCAAATGGGAATGCCTGGAGGGACGGCGACGTTCATTCTGAGGAACACAACCGAGAAAGTGTGGAGAATCGGCAAAACGGCAGAACGATTCTACTCCCGCCAACGTACATGTCGCATGAGGAGGACGTAGATACGAGAGATTAGGGCATACAGACAGTTCCTTCTTCGAATGGGACAGGAGAGGAAACCACTAGCAGTGACACGGGGTATCCTCCGCCACGCACCGTGCGTGTGTGTATGAAGATGAAGATATAGTTTTTGTCCAAATTTTATTAAAAGTGATACGAGAAATAGTCTCCCTTGCTCAGTTCTGAGCCCATTCTTTTGTACACAAGGAAAGTGACCCGATATATGAATTCGTGTTCAGCACGTTCAGTGCCGTCGGCGAGGGTTGCGCACCTTGCAGACGGGGTCATTGGTGCCTCGCAGAGAAACCGGCGTGTCGGCTTTCTCCCGGGATGCGTATGGCATATGCGTGCGATGGGTGTGCAGTCGCTTAGCGACGGCCAATGAAAGCGGACGCCACGCGAAACGCAGCTGCACACACACACACACACACACACACACACACACACACACACACACAAACAAAACAGGGATAGCGCCGGCGCCAACACGGCAACTCGTGCGACGATGTGCGCATGCGCCGAAGAATCTTTGACCCGGATGCGGTAACAGTAATTGCGAGCCTACTACTACTTGATAATGCATGCTCACTATAAGTACCTTCCCAACAACAAAGGGCAACATTAATAAAAGTAGCCATTTCCTTAATTGATGAAGCTATTGAACTGAAGAGCATGTTATGACCCAGTATTTCTCTTGCAAAGCTTCCTTGACAGAGTAATGTATGTATGTATGAATGAATGAAGGAAACAGAAGACAACCGAAACTTCCTGGCAGATTAAAACTGTGTGCCCGACCGAGACTCGAACTCGGGACCTATGCCTTTCGCGGGCAAGTGCTCTACCATCTGAGCTAACCAAGCACGACTCACGCCCCGTCCTCACAGCTTTACTTCTGCCAGTACCTTGTCTCCTACCTTCCAAACTTTACAGAAGCTATCCTGCGAACCTAGAAGACAAGCGTTTACTCATTTGCAGACAATTCGCCAGTGTTCACTACCATTCGCTTGTATATGTGAACAAGCGTTTACACTGGAGGGGACAGAAGTGTACACGAGTAACGAACACAACTAAGCTGAGTTATTGGTTTTTGGCGTCAACAATAGGCGCACAGGACACAGTGTGTAGAGTGAACCCGAAATCCACCGACAGGATTTCAGACATTGTTTACGGGTATCGTACTAGTATTTTCGAATAAGCGACTCAAGGCCGCCGGCGGATGTGGCCGAGCGGTTCTAGGCACTTCAATCCGAAACCGCGCTGCTGCTACGGTCGCAGGTTCGAATCTTGCCTCGGGCATGTATGTGTGTGATGTCCATAGGTTAGTTAGGTTTAAGTAGTTCTAAGTTCTAGGGGACTGATGACCTCAGATGTTAAGTCCCATAGTGCTCAGAGCTATTTGAGCCACTCATCTAATTTACAGTTTTCCACCATATGCTCGACACACAATTCTTATTTTTGTTTTTGTTTCTCATTCATCCACCCATGCCCGTAGAAGATTACTACACGAATGTTTTGCATTGTATTTTTACACTGACGTTGTCCTTACTCATTTACCATTTGTCTGTCTGGTGCATGAATTAAGAAAAAAACAATAAATGAATGAGAAGTATTTGATGTGGTTTTCGGTGAAATTCCTCTAGTGTATCTTGATTCGTTATCAATTGGAAGCACCAGTTTTCGGTGGAATGGTCTGTCACGCGTGGTTCGCTGCGAACTTATTGCTGACGCGTGACATCTTCTGCAATGTTTACGACGACCCTTTCCCAGGTGAGATTCATACGAAGAAATGTCACTGTAGCAAATCTGCTATCGCGCAATGCTCGTGTTTCTACGATCGGTATCTTACAAGTGAATGCACCAAATCTTGCTGAAGAATGAACATAAGCATAAAATGTGAGCATTAATGTAAGAACTAGTATGAGAATGAAACATTAGAATTTGAGGATTTAAAAAGATTGTAACCTTGAAAATAAAATGTTCAAATGTGTGTGAAATCTTATGGGACTTGACTGCGAAGGTCATCAGTTCCTAAGCTTACATACTACTTAACCTAAATTAACTTAAGGACACACACACACACACACACACACACACACACACACACACACACACACACACACACACGCCCGAGGGAGGTTACGAGCCTCGGCCGCTACCAGCCGCACAGTCCATGACTGCAGCGCCCAAGACCGCTCGGCTAATCCCGCGCGGCCCTTGAAAATACCATCCGTAAATACAATATACTATGTAATAAATAACACTTGTGGTGAAACCCAGCAATAATTTAACGGTGAATATAACGCCCTTTTCTTAACCTTCTACAAAAATGGATGGATGAATGAATGAAATAAAGTAAAATAGATTTTTAAAAAGCCTGCTTTCCAGAATGGTACGCAAAAATGTGAAGATGCGACGTTAGCCATTGTTCCATTGCTGCAGTTTAACTCAGAGTGAGCTAAAATCCTATAAATGACTGAGATTTCTTAGACCGCCTTTTTCTCAGAGACGGCTGCAGCTAGCCGCGAACTGAATAGTGGCACTTGCCGTGTTCTCCTTGCGAGCTGTTCCCGCGGCGACGCTAACCGCGTCACAGCAGTTCTACGTCTGGCCGAGGGTCTGTGCACTGCTGCGTGTTGTGTGTTGAACGTTTTGGTTATTGCACAGGACAGGCCTCTTCACTGTTGTGAAGCTAGTTTCGCAGAAACGCGGCTGAATGAGGTAGCAAACGGAATAAATCAGTGTGACACGCCGCCGGAAACCGCCGGTAACCGCCGGTCCAGTACACCAAAATACTCAGAAGGTATCCCTGCGGAGCTCTAGTCCACCCAGTTCAGTTGGAGCCACGACAGAAAGCGCTGTTATTCGCAGGGTACTTATCAGTGGCGAACGCACTGTTTTTGACGAAGTAAGCTAAATCGTCTAGTAACACTAAATTCTAGCTCGGGTTTTCATTAAAATTAGTTCAAAACCCTGGAAAACTGTCACTTGACGCTTTTCGCTGGCTTCTCATTACAAATGGCTCTGAGCACTATGGGACTCAACTGCTGTGGTCATAAGTCCTTCTCATTACAGCTGAGGAGGATATTTGAAAGCAGAACATTCTTTACCGACGACCAACATGATTACATAGAAGCGTAGCACTTTCACTCCGGTTATTAATAACGCGAGACATTCACGTCAGTTTTACGTTTCGGCGATTGTTAGATATCAGTTTCTGATTTCTGTCGTCACATACTCGAAGCACTTAAAGGATTTCATTGAAGTGTGAACAAGGATGGTACTGTTAATAAAATATGATTAAAGAGATGTGAAACAGACATACGACCTTCCATATAAACGAGCTGCTCACCAGGTTGTGAAGGCCCAAGGCGTGTCTACCGACCGCCGTGTCATCCTCTGCCTTGCGGCAACTTTCAAATACACTATTTGATAAAATCTGCTGTGTAGTTACTTAGATGAAGGACGGCGTGATCCCTGGTAAATCATTTTTATTTTTCAGAAATATCTAACATAACAGTTATACATTATTAATGTAATCAGAGATGCCATGAAAGAAAGGAATGGGAACGATCAAGTCTTTCTTTATTTGTAATTTAGTCAGCATAATAGATGCAATTTACAATTTGTACAGAAATGAGACGGTAGTTATAAGAGTCGAGGGGTATAAAAGCGAGGCAGTGGTTGAAAAGCGAGCGGCGCAGTGTTATAGCCTATTCGCGACGTCATCCAATATGTACACTGAACAAGCAATAAAGGAAACCCAAGAAAAGTTTGGAATAGGAATTAAAGTTTAGGGCGAGGAAATAAAAACTTAAAGGTCTGCCGATCGCACAGAGAAAGCTAAGGACTTCGAAGAGCACTTGAGCGGAACGGAGGATATAAGAGGAACATCAACAAAAGCAAAGCAAGGCTAATGGAATGTAGCCAGATTAAAAGAGGCGATGCTAAGGGAATCAATTAGGAAACGAGACGCTTAAAATAGTCGATGAGTTTTGCTATTTGAGTAGCAAAATGACTGATGATGGCCGAAGAAGAGAGAATAAAAAATGTAAACTGGCAATGGTAAGAAAAGCATTAACATCGAATATAGACTTACGTATCAGGAAGTGTTTTCTGAAAGTACTTGTCTGGAGCGTAACCACGTACGGACGACAGACAGTTTGGATAAAAAGAGAATGGAATCTTTCGAAATGTAGTACAACAGAAGACTGCTGAAGATTATGTGGGTCGATAACGGAACTAATTAGGAGGTACCAAATGGAAACTGGGAGACAAGAAATTTGTGGCACAACATGACCGAAAGGACGGATCGGTTGTTAGGACACATCCTCAGACGTAAAGTACTGGAGGGAAGTCAGGGGGGTAAAAATCGTAGAGGAAGACCAACAGATGAATACGTAAGCCGATTCAGAAGGATGTAGGTTGTAGTTTGGATTGATGACCACAACAACATAAATGCAGATTCGCACGTCTTTAATTTGAATAAAATTTACATTTCCGTTCTCTTTTAATAACAAGAAATATAAAACTCTTGCTTATTCACCCTATTCCCTCCTGATGCAAACATCTAATAAATGTTTCGTCTTTCTCGCGCCCCCTTGGAGTTCTTTAGCAGTTTCCTGCTAATTACGTCTCTTTCTCTTCGGCATCTGTGCTTAGGATTTCTTGGAACCCAGAACGACGCGTGGCAGCTACATCCTTTTGTCAGCAATATTACTCCATCGCTCCCTCGACTCACGTCAACAACGGCAAGAAGACAAAGCAGTTGACGACAGCTTTCTGTGCTGCGAGTGTCGAAACGGAGAGGACGCGAACTGCCTTTGGTGGTTCGCTAAAAGACGAACAAGCAGCGGAACACGAGCGAACACACGAGAATGCGAATCATCTTCTTCAATTATGTTCGCCTAGTGTTTATACCAGAGAGAATTCTCGTTTACTTGTGTTCGTTGTAGTGTAAAGTGTTGCGTAATGGGACGACTTCCCTCTTTTTTTGAGTGTGTACTCAATTTAGCCATCGGCAACACATAGTGACAATGTACTCTCCACTCTCCATCGGAAAGGGGCGGGTGCTGTGCGTCATGCGAGGGCTGGTAACCATGAGAAGTCCACGTGGCGTTGTCGCTCGCAGCATAGCCCCCCCCCCCCCCCCTCCCTTCCGCCCACAGCTGTTGTCAGGCAGCCCGTCCCATTTGACGCCAGTTGCGGCGACTCCATAGCGTTCCCATTCCTCTTTCAGCATTCCCATAAACATGAGTATAATGGTGTTTGGTCAGGTGATCTGGCAGGCCTTTCACAAGGTCATCAGCCATATCACACAAGTCATCACTGAGGACCCAACTTGGAATTTGTTCCCACAGTGTCACGTGGGTTCTCCATTGCCCATGTGCCCATGAATGAGAACTGCGAGTGTTCGTGATACCACGGCATGTAAGTGTAGCCTCGTCTGTAGTAAAGTATGTCGCACGACGTCTCGGTGTACAGCCGACCATCCACAACACTGAATCACCTGGACGAAGACTTCGCACAGGCCGCTCGCGGAATGGCTACTGTTCCTTGTGGTGTAGAATACGCCACAATCACGTTTGTGGAACACTGAACTGACAGCCAATGTGCTTGTGGTGGGACTCCGTTTTACCATTGTAATAATGACTTCACTTTCCTCAACTGACTGGTTGGCCTGACATTCTCATGCTACATGTACAGTTGGCAGTGATCCAGATTGACGTCATGTTTGAAAAACAGTGGGAAATACCGTGGCACAGGGGGTTCATCGATCAGGGAAACATCTCTGGTATTCTGTCTCAGCGGCAGAGGCGCTGCCATTAGTGTACCCGTACACAAACATGTCTGTGTATTGTACACGGGTGCATGTATGTGGCATGTTTGTGTCCATGGACACTATGGACTTGCTCAGGTGAACAGCGCGACACGCACGCGGCCTCGCGACCCCTCGCTGACCCAGTCCGCGACTGCACACTGGTACGCCTGCAGCTGCTGCGAAGGTGCGCTGTCACAGTCCTGCCATCTGTTCGAGAACCACCACTCCTCTTGAAGGATGGATCGGTCATCTGTCCCACCATTATTCTGTCCACCACACCACACGCACAGCGTTTCTGTAAGTAATATTCACACTGGTCCTCATATACATTCATGGATGTATGTAGTCTTCAAACCCCTCCATTTTCGTAACGATCGAATATCGGGCATACGTTTACAGGATTTATTTTCACATGTAAATCACCTCAGAAATTATGTGACATTTCTCCTGAATCACTCTCATTTTTCCTTATTTTCTTATCCCTATTGAAGAGGTGAAGATACGCTGCGAAGGCGGAACGAATAGTTAATAAAAAAGGTAACTTGTAACCAAGATTGTTCTTAATTCAAATATTATACATATAATTCCTGTACCAGATGGCCTAATGGAGTGGAAGAAATTTTACAAGATTATATGCTTTTTAGACACTTCAAAATCGGTGCTTTATGTTGATTTTTTTTCTGGCGAATGGCAGACGACATCACGTGGAAACGGCCTTCACTCTGTCATCTAAAACTAACTTTTTTGCAACCGTGACAAAACAGTCTTGTCTCTGTCGATCCATTGTGGATGTGGGACAGCGGCTGGTCAAATATTTAGCAAAGAAATTCGGCAAACAGCCGTGCGACTGAGAATTTATTTTATTTTGTTTTCGCCACCAGTTTCGGCAATTCAGTATTCCATCTTCAGACGTCATATGCACCTCTCAAACATGATCGATATTGGCGTAATGGGGCCACTTGTTTCTGGATATCGTGACTTCTCAAGCCCTTCCTTCGAAGACTTGACGGAGATGCCGCTTGGCGAATTTCTTTGTTAAATAAAGAACCTTGTTGTCGTTGTGGTCTACATTCCGGAGACTGGTTTGCTTCAGCTCACAAAGTTAGTGTACGCTGTGCAAGGCTCTTCATCTCTGCGACATGCATCCGTTTGTACCAGCTTACTATATTCAAGCCTGCAAGTTTTATCCACTACACTTGTTTCCACGACGAAATTTCGGATGTCTTCATCCTCAGGTTGTATCTCACCAGCCCAATTTCTTCTTTTAGTCTTCTTACCCCGACTTGATTGAGTACCTTCTCGTTAGCTGTCCGACCTATTCGTCTATTTGCAACTTGCTTCTGTAGCAAGTATTCAAGACCAGTACTACGAAGCTGATATCTTCTGATGTGCAGGCCGGTGTGGCCGAGCGGTACTAGGCGCTTCAGTCTGGAACCGCGCGACCGCTACGGTCGCAGGTTCGAATCCTGCCTCGACCGTGGATGTGTGTGATGTCCTTAGGTTAGTTAGGTTTAAGTAGTTCTAAGTGACTGATGACCTTCCTTAGCTGTCCCATAGTGCTCAAAACCATCTCATCTCTTCTGATGTTCACAAAGGGAATATGGCGACGAGAGAGAGAGAGAGAGAGAGAGAGAGAGAGAGAGAGAGAGAGAGAGAGAGAGTGATCTGTTAAAACCTGTACTGTGAAAGACTGCGGGCGGACGGTTCGTCTCTCAGACTGGCAGCTCAAAATGTCGGGCGCAGGTGTTTTAGAAGCGCCGTCGTGTTGTGCATTCAGCAAGATGGCTACTTGTCGGACTATCTCACTTGCATCAACACTCCTCCACCAGAACATCCACTTGGAAACGTCCAATTATGTTCAGCATGTTGCATCAGCCCTTAAGCCATGGACATTTCTACTTCTATAACTGTAACTGATAGAACACAGTTGGGTTTAAAACAAGGGGCAGTCAACAATTAATGCAATAGGTTTTTTCTCGGCCAATTTAGGTTCAGAAAATTCGGAATTCCTCGCGGGACGTCGTGAAATATTCCCGGTTCAGCTCCTATAGTTTCGTGAAGCTCCGACAAATGGCGTCTTTAACGGAGGTCTTTTCCAAGCAGAGAGCTGTCATTGACTTCCGATTGGCGGGAAACCAGAGCACCGCAAATAGTCATGGGTACTTGCAGTATGTCTAAGGAGACGTGGTAGTGATCGAAAGGATGGTGAGTAGTCACTGGGCTACGCGTCTGCCATCATCGCAACAAGGTCGCGCTAGGCTGTACGACACCCCGCGTGCCGGCCGGCCGCACACAGCTGGGCTCCTGCAGATATTGGAACGTGCGGACACTCTCATTCGGGGTGACGGACGGGTCACAAACAAACACCTGGCTGCACGACTGGATGTCTCCGTTGGTAGCGCAGATCCACTGGTCCACCAGTTGGGGTACTCAGAAGCGTGTACTCGCCGTCTAGCAGAAGACCGTAAAGAACAACGAAGGACCATCTCTCCGAAACTGTTTGGGCGTTAATGGTGACAACTTCTTGTCGAACATTGTCACCAGCAAGACCTCGGTTCGGACGCAGACCAGTACAGTCGTACCAAGCGAACAAATGGACCTCACCAGTAAGGTGGCATAGGGCCGATGCATTTAACGGAAATTATGTTGGAAAATACGTTTTTGCAGCTACAAGTGTGGGAAATAATATACTGTATTGGAATCCTGAATACAACCAACCTGCTTTCGAAAAAAAAAAAAAATTGTTACATTACTGCACACCCATGGAACATCAGCTACATGAGAGAAAAAGTTATTTTCATTAAAAACATAAAATTCGTTGTAAGTCTGTGAAAAAAAATTAAATTAACAATGTTGTTACACCTGCAGGTTGGTAACATTTCTGACGTTTACCTCTCTAAATAAATATTAATACACGTATTATTTTGCAAGAAACAGAGGAAAAAAATCTTGAACTCCCTGTATGTAGGTGTTTGTCGATATCATCTCCTTCGTCGGCTGTATGTGGGCTGAGTTGGTGTCACGCTTTCGTTGAAACTGTTCCACAACGATTGGGATTCACGGTATCCAGTTTTATGGCACTATACGATGAGCCCGTTGATTCGAAAAGAAAAAAGCGAATGGGGTCTGAAGATGGCAAAATTAATTGTAGAAACTGGTTGTGTTCGAAATAAAATAAAATAACCTCAAGTATACGTCTGTTGGTAAAGTTTATTGATTTGAAAAGAATGTACCAGACGATGTCTGCTGGCCGTAATGGACCGACAGAGAGAGTTCTTCCAATTGTCCCACAGATAATTGTGACATTCATTTTGTTCTCAATGTCTTTGTTGTATTCAAAACTAATACCATATCCTAGATAACTGAAGTGGGGCGCGTGTCCTCAGTTTTTTCATTTATTATTATTTCGATCTGACTGGATTTCTCTCTTTCAAATCCATAGTTCTTGTCTCATTTTCACATATAGTTAACTTTTAGTATACTGCGTTTTGGCTCAATCTACATAATGCACTTTGTAAATAATTTTCGGTTTCTTATATAGTTATCTGGCAGTCAACATGTAATAGATTATTTAGTGTTAAGTGAGATTCTGAGAGGGTCACGAACATGATACAGGATTTGGGGTGTACGTCATTAAAACAAAGGCGTTTCTCGTTGCGGCGGGATCTTCTGACGAAATTTCATCGCCAGCTTTCTCCTCCGAATGCGAAAATATCTTGTTGATGCCGATCTACATAGAGAAAAACCATCATCGTAATAAAATAAGGAAAATCAGAGCTCGCACAAAAAGATATAGGTGTTCGTTTTTTCTGCTTGCTCTTCGAGAGAGGAATAATCATTAGTGTGAATGTAGTTCGATGAATCCTGTGCCAGACACTTAAGGGTGATTCGTAGCGTAGGCATGTAGATGTGGATGTCGATGTATTTTAATTCCTAACTATATTTCCTCTTACACTTCATAATTTGGTCGTCTACATGTAAATTAAATAATGCTGGTTATAGATTCACTCTTGTTAAACGCTTTGGTTTATTAAAATTTCATCCGACATGTCCGGAGTTGAACGTATAACTATTTTCGTATTTATACGTAGACTCTTTATGGTATTATTTCTAATATTTTCCGCAAAAGGGTCTTATCAAAGACTTTCTCTTAATCAATAAATGCTTTATGTAATTCTAAGCCAAATTCCCAACATTTTACGATAGTTTTGTAAATGTCATTACACGAACGTTCCTTTCAGAAGCGTAATTGTTCTTCTGAGATTATTTGAGATTTTTGTATCAGCTATTCTTTGAGCAAGAATTTTCCCATAATTTTTGTACCGCATTTTGTAAACTTATTCCTCTTTAATTTCCTATGTCATTCTGTTGCCATATTTAAATATTGAAATAACTTTAACTGTGTTCCAGTCTTCAGGTATGGAACAGCTCTTGCAACAAATATTTAAAAAATAAAGGAAGCAAAATTCTAAAATGTTTCCTACGCATCTGGTTATCCAGATGACCCATCCTTTAACCCGCAATACAATAATTACTACCGATCACTTTTAATGCACAAAGAGACGAAAATTGTAATTGTGACGTCGTCCTTTAGCCTACAGCGATAAAGTAACTGCTATTGCAGACATATGAGGATATTCGCAATCGTGCGAACCCCCACAGATGAGTATCACATCCCTCCCTACTCCCTCCCCCCTCCACCCCCCCCCCAACAAAAAGAAAGTAGGTACTAACGGTTTCCACTAGTTGTGCGGGAGGCAAGGTCTTCAAATATAAATCGAGGAACGATCGGTGGGGCCGCCAACTTGCTGTCATCGCACAAATATAACGTGCAAGCTACTATTGCCGGTGGCGTGGAGTAAATGGAGCGCTCCTGTTTCGGTTGATTCCTGTAAGGCACTGCCGACAGTAAAAAGCAAGTTAAGCGGAACCTCTAGAATGAAATTTTCACTCGACAGCGGAGTGTGCGCTGATATGAAACTTCCTGGCGGATTAAAACTGTGTGCCCGAGTCTCGGTCCGGCACACAGTTTTAATCTGCCAGGAAGTTTCATATAAGCGGAACCTGTCCACCGCTCCTCCATATGTTGTTCACCATATGATTGCCAGGGATTGCTGATGGACACTTACGCAATGTAGATCGATTATCAGTAATTGTAAGTAAACCAGCACTCGAAGGAGGACAATAGCCATCCTCGAACTGTTAAAACAAAATAAGAATGTTAAAATAACTGACAATTGAGGGTAGAAGTTGCGCTCCAAAGATTCTGTACGAACAGAATTACGTATATATGTAGTATATCCTTCCTGGGAATCAAGTCTTGACGATTTTTGCCTGTTTTCGAAATCGATACTTGCAAGAAATCGGTCCCAGGAATACCATGACTTTCGAGGTTATTTTATTTTTAACTACAAATTTTTGTGTGTGAATTTTGATTTGCTAGTGTAGTTTTTCATTTATTTGATTCATTTTGGAGACGTATTACGTGATATACTACTTGGGGATTGCAGGTGCGTTAACTTTGTCAGCTATCGTCGCTGTTGCGATTAGTGGTGAGTTCTGACCCGTCTCCAGAGAAGAAAACCGTGCAGCTGGACGTAGGACTATTTCTGTTGCGCGAATCTCGAAATGTTATGTGGAATGCTTAAATGGTTATCTTATGGCATGTTGGAACCTCAATCCAAACAATGGAAGTGCAGCCTTTGCTTTGAAACACTCCAGGTGCTGCGCGTGTCGTGGACACGGGATGTCAGGAAGCATCTGAGTGCAGGAGGAGCGGTTCCCCAGGACCTGCGATGCGAGCGGCGCCAGCATGGCCGCCGTAGTCAGCTGCCGCTACACGGCAAAGGCGTCATTTTCGTAGCTCAGCCAATTAGAACGAAATAATCGCATATTATACAGACAAATCTCTTTCTTGAATCACTCTACCTAGCACTGAATATCAATTCAAAATCCCTACAGTAGTTGCTGAAAGTTTTAATGGATTACGAATGGACTGTAGGTTTCTAACGTAAAAAAGAAAGTTTTTGTACGATGCAGTAACAAATTAAGTTTTCCGATTTTCCCCTTACTCGTACAGTGAAACCTTGCTGCTTGTCAAATTTCATGATTCTAGGTGAATGGGAACAATCCTAAATAATTCGAGCAGTGAATTTGAGAGTATCAGAAGATTGCCATATCTTTTGATTACATTGACGTAGCCGCTTACTTTTATACACTGCCATCTTAGTATCTGACAGACAAATAGGCAGGTCGACAGACAAGGAGATTCTATAAGGTTTCCGTTTTACATCACTGAGGTATGGAAAATTAAAAGCGGAGAAATGTCTGGTCTCCCAGTACCTACTGCAACCTACATCCTTCTGAATCTGCTTAGTGTATTCATCTCTTGGTCTCCCTCTACGATTTTTACCCTCCACGCTGCCCTCCAATACTAAATTGGTGATCCCTTGATGCCTCAGAACATGTCCTACCAACCGATCCCTTCTTCTGGTCAAGTTGTGCCACAAACTTCTCTTCTCCCCAATCCTATTCAATACTTCCTCATGTGGTCTACCCATCTAATCTTCAGCATTATTCTGTAGCACCACATTTCAAAAGCTTCTACTCTCTTCTTGTCCAAACTATTTATCGTCCATGTTTCACTTCCATACATGGCTACACTCCATACGAATACTTTGAGAAATGACTTCCTGACACTTAAATCAATACTGGATGTTAACAAATTTCTTTTCTTCAGAAACGCTTTCCTTGCCATTACCAGCCTACATTTTATATCCTCTCTACTTCGACCATCATCAGTTATTTTGCTCCCCAAATAGCAAAACTCCTTTACTACTTTAAGTGCCTCATTTCCTAATCTAATTCCCTCAGCATCAACAGTCTTAATTCGACTACATTCCATTATCCTTGTTTTGCTTTTGTTGCTGTGCATCTTGTATCCTCCTTTCAAGACACTGTCCATTCCATTCAACTGCTCTTCCAAGTCCTTTGCTGTCTCTGACAGAATTACAATGTCATCGGCGAGATAAAAGAAGTTATTCAGGTAGTGAAGGGAGACGAAAATTTAATAGTCATGGGTGACTGGAATTCGAGAGTAGGAAAAGGGAGAGAAGGAAACATAGTGGGTGAATATGGATTGCGGCAGAGAAATGAAAGAGGAAGTCGTATGGTAGAATTTTGCACACAGCATAACTTAATCATAGCTAACACTTGGTTCAAGAATCATAAAAGAAGGTTGTATACATGGAAGAATCGTGGAGATACTAGAAGGTTTCAGATAGGTTATATAATGGTAAAACAGATTTAGGAACCAGGTTTTAAATTGTAAGACATTTCCAGGGGCAGATGTGGACTCTGACCACAATCTATTGGTTGTGAACTGTAGATTAAAACTGAAGAAACTGCAAAAAGGTGGGAATTTAAGGAGATGGGACCTGGATAAACTGAAAGAACCAGAGATTGTACAGAGTTTCAGGGAGAGCATAAGGGAACAATTGACAGGAATGGGGGAAAGAAATACAGAAGAAGAAGAAGAATGCGTAGCTCTGAGGGATGAAGTAGTGAAGGCAGCAGAGGATCAAGTAGGTAAAAAGACGAGGGCTAGTAGAAATCCTGGGGTAACAGAAGAAATAATGAATGTAATTGATGAAAGGAGAAAATATAAAAACGCAGTAAATGAACCAGACAAAAAGGAATACAAACGTCTCAAAAATGAGATTGACAGGAAGTCCAAAATGGCTAAGCAGGGATGGCTAGAGGACAAATGTAAGGATGTAGAGGCTTATCTCACTAGGGGTAAGACAGATACTGCCTATAGGAAAATTAAAGAGACCTTTGGAGAAAAGAGAGCCACTTGTATGAATATCAAGAGCGCAGATGGAAACCCAGTTCTAAGCAAAGAAGGGAAAGCAGAAAGGTGGAAGGAGTACATAGAGGGTCTATACAAGGGCGATGTACTTGAGGACAATATTATGGTAATGGAAGAGGATGTAGACGAAGATGAAATGGGAGACACGATACTACGTGAAGAGTTTGACAGAGCACTGAAAGACCTGAGTCGAAACAAGGACGGCCTTGGGAGAGCCTGTCCTGACAAAACTCTACCATCTGGTGAGCAAGATGTATGAGACAGGTGAAATACCCTCAGACCTCAAGAAGAATATAATAATTCCAATCCCAAAGAAAGCAGGTGTTGACTGATGTGAAAATTACCGAACTATCAGTTTGATAAGTCACTGCTGCAAACTACTAACGCGAATTCCTTACAGACGAATGGAAAAACTGGTAGAAGCCGACCTCGGGGAAGATCAATTTGGATTCCGCAGAAATGTTGGAACACGTGAGGCAATACTAACCCTACTACTTATCTTAGAAAATAGATTAGGGAAAGGCAAACCCACGTTTCTAGCATTTGTGGAGAAAGCTTTTGACAATGTTGACTGGAATACTCTCTTCCAAATGCTAAAGATGGCAGGGGTAAAATACAGGGAAAGAAAGGCTATTTACAATTTGTACAGAAACCAGATGGCAGTTTTAAGAGTCGAGGGGCATGAAAGGGAAGCAGCGGTTGGGAAGGGTGTGAGACAGGGGTGTAGTCTGTTCCCGATGTTATTGAATCTGCATATTGAGCAAGCAGTAAATGAAACAAAAGAAAAATTCGGAGTAGGTATTAAAATCCATGGAGAAGAAATAAAAACTTTGAGGTTCGCCGATGACATTGTAATTCTGTCAGACAGCAAAGGACTTGGAAGAGCAGTTGAACGGAATGGACAGTGTCTTGAAAGGAGGATATAAGATGAACATCAACAAAAGCAAAACAAGGATAATGGAATGTAGTCGAATTAAGACTGTTGATGCTGAGGGAATTAGATTAGGAAATGAGACACTTAAAGGAGTTAAGTAGTTTTGCTGTTTGGGGAGCAAAATAACTGATGATGGTCGAAGTAGTGAGGATATAAAATGTAGACTGGCAACGGCAAGGAAAGCGTTTCTGAAGAAGTGGAATTTGTTAACATCGAGTATAGATTTGTGTCAGGAAGTCGTTCCTGAAAGTATTTGTATGGAGTGTAGCCATGTATGGAAGTCAAACAAGGACGATAAATAGTTTGATCAAGAAGAGAATAGAAGCTTTCGAAATGTGGTGCTACAGAAGAATGCTGAAGATTAGATGGGTAGATCACATAACTAATGAGGAGGTATTGAATAGAATTGCGGAGAAGAGGAGTTTGTGGCACAACTTGACAAGAAGGAGGGATCGGGTGGTAGGACATGTTCTGAGGCATCAAGGGATCACAAATTTAGCATTGGAGGGCAGCGTGGTGGGTAAAAATCGTAGACGGAGACCAAGAGATGAATACACTGAGTAGATTCAGAAGGATGTAGGTTGCAGTAAGTACTGGAAGATGAAGAAGCTTGCACAGGATAGAGTAGCATAGAGAGCTGCATCAAACCAGTCTCAGGACTGAAAACAACAACAACAACATTTTAACGCAAATAAAAGTTCAAATTTGGAGTAGCAGGCTGTTAGCGTTACTGCTTCAGTGACTCGCCTCAGCGAAGAAAAAGTCCCCTCGTGAACAGAAACTAACAGTACTGCACACAGCAGAGTCTCTCGACAAGGCAATGGGATGAGGTCACGCATGCACGCCCAGCTAGACATCCTGTGGCAACTGGAAATTCCTATGGCTACGAAATTAGGTGCGGGGTCGGAATCAGGGGCTCCAACCTTACTCACGTTCTGAAGAAACGGTATCGTATAACAGACGATTATGGCCATGTTCAAAAATGGTTCAAATGGCTGTGAGCACTTAGGGACTTAACATCTGAGGTCATCAGTCCCCTAGAATCGAGAACTACTTAAACCTAACCAACTTCACATCCATGCCCGAGGCAGGATTCGAACCTGCGACCGTAGCGGTCGCGCGGTTCCAGACTGAAGCACCTACAACCGCTCCGCCACTGCGGCCGGCGATGGCCATGTAATTCACAAGACCCGTGTCTGAGGTATTATTTTGCGAGAGGCTAAACTGTTTGCCCTGAACAATACATGTTAAAATCTATACTTGCAGCACTTACATACATTTCGTTTATTCGTCATCGAATATAAAATGTGGATTCTCAAGGAAGAGAGTAAGGCACAGCGCAATGGAACACCGTTCCCGCTTGACAAAGGCAACGTGGCGACATGATACATTATATTCGGTGTATCCGCACTGCGGCAATAAAATATCAAAAGCTGCAGTGACCACAGTATCAGATCGTGCAAAAGGAATATCAGCCTCGTACTCGTATTAGCTATTGGGGTGGCAAAAAACTGACGACGACTCAAGTGGGGAGGATATAAAACGCAGGCTGGCAACAGCAAGAGTGGCATTTCCGAAAAAAAAAGTAATTGTCAATGTCCAGTATCAATTTATGCGCCAGGAAGTCCTTTCTGAAAGTGTCTACCTGGAGTGTACACTTTTACGGAGACGAAACGTAAAAGATAAGCGGGTAGGACGAGAAGATAATAAAATCTCTTGAAAGGAAGCGCTACAGAAGAATCTTGAAGATTAAATGGATATATAATAATAAAAAATAAAGAGAGGTATGAATTTAGGGAGAAAAATTTTTTTAACAGTTTAAAGAAAATAGTCGATATGAAATGTTCAGAAGCATTTAGGAATCGTTACTTTTTTAGTCTAGGGACGTGTATATGAGAGTGGTCGATTAAATTGTAGAGCACGATCAAGAGGTGGATGCAGTAAGAAAGGATGTAGGTTGCGGTAGTTATGCAAAGAGGTGGCTAGTACAGAACACAGTAATGCGGAGAGCTCCCTCAAACCATTCATACTGAAAACCAAAACCACAAGTGTTGCGTGTTTTTAAAAAGAAACTGTTTCAAACGAATGTTTAGCTCAACGCCACATAACATGTAATTTACGTCGCTTGTTAGTAGCTGTTTGCTACACGAAATTGTTTCATCAACGGCTTTCTCTTGTATTGTTAGCTGGAAGTACATGCACTGTACTACTACAGGAAGAGACAACGTATGTCAAAAAGTAATGTATACGGTTTCCTTCAGAGAACTGACCACTCTCCTATTTAATATTATTTATTTATATCTGCTATTCCTCCAGTCCAGAAGTCTGACTACGCGGAAGATTAGGCGATAGCCACCCAACGCAAAACCTTAGAAACATCTGACGAAACCATAGTGTCTGGTCTAGATATCTTAAGCCAATACTTCCGTAAACTGTGGTTACAACCTGACTCAAATAACACAGAAGTTGCATGTCTTGATCTGTCCGATAGATTGCCACAAGATATCTTGATGTGTATTTTGGAAACAAACTTTGTCATAACACGCTTCCGAAATATTGCGGGATCACCTTAGACGCGACACTTCTTTTTAAAGGAAAACTTGATGAGAACACCTGATAAGCTCTAAAACATAAATAACATTGCAAATGCGAAATTGCAATGCGAATTTTCATTATCGTTCTAATATACAGTGGAAGATGGTTCATATTTGCGACTGCGAATACATTTCCTTGACGACTGTAATCACTGGAGGGCCTGTTCTTCTGGACAGGCATGCATGTGCAAAGGAAAATTGCATCGTACTTCTTAATAACACAGGCGCTGCTGATTCGTATTTATTCACCAGTACCAGGTTGTGACCCGTGCACGACGAAATGTGAAAATCTCACTTGACGGGCGAGGGGGACACTGAAAAAAAAAAAAAGCCAAAGAGATTAAAGCGACCGCTCCCGTAAAGCGGGAAATCCGAGTTCGAACCCCTCTCGGGTACAAATTTTCGTTTTCCTCGTTCTCATATACAGCCGAAGTTGATTCATATTCGCAACTGCGAATTCATTTCTTGTAGAAATAATATTCTTCATAAGCTCTGCGGGCATCCTGGACTCAGAATGAGACACGCTCCCCTCTCCTCCTATTTCCCCCCCCCCCCCCAAATGTTTTACAGTCACGTGATACGCTACAACTGCGTGGTTATTTCTTAGCCATACTCTCTTTAGAATGTACTTCCAACTGCAAATACAGAGTATAATTATATTAACTATTTTATAAGTCAACACTAAAGTTACAAAATTATTTTACCTGAAAATTGACACAACAAAGATATTTATTTGAAAATAAAAGTAGTTAGAAAAAGAAAAATTAGGATTTATGTCAGTCATAGAAACAGGCTGTAAATTACGACTAATTGATAATATATGTGTGATGTCTGAAACCACATATAAAATTCCGGAGAAGATGGCAAATGATCACTAGACGGCAGATGCACACCAAGCTTGATCTCTTATGGGAATCGGCAAAGAGCCACAAGTTGTGAGGATTATGGGTAAGGGGCACTACATTAGTGGGTGTGACGGGGGGAGGGGGGGGGGGCAGGGTAGTCCCTGCAGTTGGGATCTGCGTAGTAAGCAGGATACAGGGTTTGAATCTTGGTCCGGCACAACTTTTCAAGTTTCTACCTGGCAATAAGATCTTCAGCTCTTTTTTGAATTAATAGTAGTATTCTGAGCTTTGTTCTGACTAAAATGATCAGTTACATCTTGGTTAAAACTGCTAAAACTGCTAAATGGCTAACCCACTTTGGCCTATTATGCTCCTTTGCTAAGTTTTCAAAGAGTTTGCCACTTCAGTAGCAGACACAGTTACTGCAATCATACAGAAAAGTCTGATTGGAGAACACAGGTTCAGAGAAATTGGTTGACGTTTTTTCCCATATATGCTGAGAAGCTTCATCGGATCCTTTTGTGGTTGGAAGATTGTGCTACACAATATCTTCAACTTAGCGTCTGAATATGATAAGTCTGAAGGATACTTTGAGACAGATTGGTTGTTTTCACTTTGAGTCTGTCACTTCCTACATCCACGAAAGGCAAAAGTGGTGAAAAGAGTAAAAAAACTCTTCACATCTTGTAGATCTTGTTATCATATGTCATGACAAAATCCAAAACAGGAAAGTCAACAAAAGATTTGAATTTACTTGATGCTTCCAGCTGAAGTTGTTCAGGCGTTTTTTTCACCTGCACTGAGTTTCCTTTTGATGCCAAACATTGGTGAAATGTTAACTGCCTCGGCAACAACTTTTGCTTCACTCAGAATGGTTTTCCACTTAACTGCCATTTCCTAAGTCCTACTAAAAGTCGCGTGAACTGTTACTGATGTATTTTCATTTCTTCAGCAAGATGATTTGCTAAGTAGGCTGAATAGAACGAGACATTACAGTGCAGAAAGCTAGTGAGCTAGTGGGATGTTGTTAGAATGTGTAGAGTTTTTTTTAATACTCATCTTGTTTTAGCGAAGTTCTTGTGGCTCCAGTCATCGTCATCTTGACGTCTACGGGATGATGTTTAATGCCAGGGTTTCAAATGTAAGTGAAGATACGTATTCACATTTTCAAGGCATCGTTATTTATTTCCACTTCACACTTGGCAAACAACCAACTTCATGCCTCAGCTTAATGCACTTTGCTAAAGAGAGTCCTCCACATTTTTTTATAAAAACTTTTCAATTGAAGGTAGCTAGTGTGCATAAAAATGACGTACATGGTGTAGACTGAATTCACAGTGCCCAGACCAAGCATACTACGTAGCACTAAAACAAAAATTGCCCTCGCTGAAAGCGATACAAAGACTGTCTTGCATGAAAGCTAAAAAATTGTTTACTGACTTATGAAAGCACGAAGCTCAATGACATATTACAGCTTGAAAATATAGATTGCTCCAGAACCGGTAGTTAATGAAGATAAACTTGATACCAATATTTCTACATACACGAGTGAACAAGCCGGCCAGTGTGGCCGAGCGGTTTTAGGCGCTTCAGTCTGAAACCGCGCGACCTCTGCGGCCGCAAGTTCGAATCCTGCCTTGGTCATGGATGTGTGTGATATCTTTAGGTTAGTTAGGTTTAAGTAGTTCTAAGCCTAGGTGACTGATGACCTCAGATGTTAAGTCCCGTAGTCCTCAGAGCCATTTGAACGAGTTACCAAGAATACCTGACTGTTGGGATAAGCAAAATTTCCAAGAAGAAATATTTGTGTGTTATTGAACACAATTTCGGTATGGAGGTTTTGTGAAGTTAACGAAGTATGTCACATCACTGAAAATAACAAGTATCTGGTTCAAATGGTTCAGAGCACTATGGGACTTAACTTCTTAGGTCATCAGTCCCTTAGAACTTAGAACTACTTAAACCTAACTAACCTAAGGACATCACACACATCCATGCCGGAGGCAGGATTCGAACCTGCGACCGCAGCGGTCACGCGGTTCCAGATTGTAGCGCCTAGAACCAAACGGCCACCGCGGCCGAAAAATATCTGGTAATTTCTTCCTTGTGATTGGTTTTTATTAATTATAACAGTTTTTAATTTAATGTTAAAAAAATCATTATCAAAAAATTTTGTAGCCAAATATCGCATACTGAATGCCAATGACAGACAAATGGAATTTATATGAAGATTAAGTTTGTAAGGTGGCAGCTTGAATGAATGTTAATTTCGCACCTTACATGAGATTTTCACTGCGGAAAATCGTAACACGGTCCCTGACTTCAGCCGTCGCACGGACGCCAAAATGGAAAATATTGAAATAAACGATATCGGAATTGAAAAACAACTGCTATCACTTAGTAGCGGAAAAGCATCCGGACCAGACGAGATACCCTTAAGATTCTACAGTGATTATGCTAAAGAACTTGCCCCCTTTCTATCAGCAATTTATCGTAGATCGCTGGAAGAACGTAAAGTACCTAACGACTGGAAGAAAGCGCAGGTCGTTCCCATTTTCAAGAAGGGTCATAAATCAGATGCGAATAATTATAGGCCTATTTCGCTTACGTCAATCTGTTGTAGAATAATGGAACATGTTTTGTGTTCTCGTATTATGACGTTCTTAGATAATACAAATCTCCTTCATCATAACCAACATGGATTCCGCAAACAGAGATCATGTGAAACTCAGCTCGCCCTATTTGCCCAAGAAATTCACAGTGCCGTAGACACTGGCGAGCAGATTGATGCCGTATTCCTGGACTTCAGGAAGGCATTTGATACGGTTCCGCACTTACGTTTAGTGAAAAAAATACGAGCTTACGGAATATCGGACCAGGTTTGTGATTGGATTCAGGATTTCCTAGAAGAAAGAACACAACATGTCATTCTTAACGGTTCAGGGAAGCGTGATAGGACCTTTATTGTTTACAATATACATAAATGACTTAGTTGACAACATCGGTAGCTCCGTGAGGCTATTTGCAAATGACACGGTTGTCTACAAGAAAGTAGCAACATCAGAAGACTCGTACGTACTCCAGGAGGACCTGCAGAGGATTAATGCATGGTGCGACAGCTGGCAGCTTTCCCTAAACGTAGATAAATGTAATATAATGCGCATACATAGGGGCAGAAATCCATTCCAGTACGATTATGCCATAGGTGGTAAATCATTGGAAGCGGTAACGACCGTAAAATACTTAGGAGTTACTATCCGGAGCGATCTGAAGTGGAATGATCACATAAAACAAATAGTGGGAAAAGCAGGCGCCAGGTTGAGATTCATAGGAAGAATTCTAAGAAAATGTGACTCATCGACGAAAGAAGTAGCTTACAAAACGCTTGTTCGTCCGATTCTTGAGTATTGCTCATCAGTATGGGACCCTTACCAGGTTGGATTAATAGAAGAGATAGACATGATCCAGCGAAAAGCAGCGCGATTCGTCATGGGGACATTTAGTCAGCGCGAGAGCGTTACGGAGATGCTGAACAAGCTCCAGTGGCGGACACTTCAAGAAAGGCGTTACGCAATACGGAGAGGTTTATTATCGAAATTACGAGAGAGCACATTCCGGGAAGAGATGGGCAACATATTACTACCGCCCACATATATCTCGCGTAATGATCACAACGAAAAGATCCGAGAAATTAGAGCAAATACGGAGACTTACAAGCAGTCGTTCTTCCCACGCACAATTCGTGAATGGAACAGGGAAGGGGGGATCAGATAGTGGTACAATAAGTACCCTCCGCCACACACCGTAAGGTGGCTCGCGGAGTATAGATGTAGATGTAGATGTAGATGTAGGTTGATATGTCACCTGACGCACTCGGGGGTAGTGAGCAGATTTGCCTATCAAAACATACAGCATGTAATGCCAAAAGGGATGACACTTGATTCGACGGTACTAACACACCGAACACAAATGCTGCATGTCAAAGAGCAAAAGATGAAAAAAGCTGCAAGGGGCAGAAGCGAGTTGCGCCGTTACGGCATACATAAAACGAAATGCTTCTAACAGGGGTTGGTGACGTGCCGCGAGAGAGACAACGACCGCGCCAGGTGATGCAGCGAGGAGAGCAGGTAGCGGCGGCCCCGTGCTGCCTGCGAAGGAGGAATTGTTTAGGAAACTGTGTGTGGGAATTTCCAGATGGATACAAACAAACAAGCAAGCCAGAGGCGCAGCTGATTGAGGTGAGCTCGTGATGTACGGGTGTAACTTCTAGGCGCCAGGAGCGGGCACAAAATGTCCGATAGGCTGAAACAAACTCTGAAGGAATAAACGTGAAGCAAGAAAGGACACCCATGGGAGACAGATTTCTACGAAAGACACAATACCAAAAAGTTCGGGTACTCTCCTCTGAACCAGTGTCAAGTGTAGAACAGGGCGGATTACGCTCTCGACGACGCCAAAAGAGGAATGTTTGTGTGAAGACAGCGTTCACTTTGGCTGACATTCGGCTGGAAATTAGCTGAAGACGCGTTGAGCTCCGATAGCAGAGAAACGAAACAGCCACCTGGTTCATTGTTCTTCCGAGAACTGAGAGGGCGTTGAAGTTTACATGCTGCTCCATCTACGCATGTGTATATTGGCATATTTTATAGACTAGGGATGAGTGCACGTTTCCTCGACTAACGATAAACATAGCTGATATAACCAGTAAAGGTTTTGATAGGCATTTTATAGTATTTTCGGACTGCGAGAGCAGCCGTGCAGCCGACAGCACGTTGCAGCTAAAGGTAGATGCCACTGGCAAGGCGTAGACTTGTTGGATCACCAGGTTGCATCCACTGTGAACTCGAGGAACGTTCAGTAATCTTTTGCTCATCTTGCCACAAAACTAACCATCCTCTGTAGACTTGATTGTCATCCTAAATAGTACCGAACTTAGAACCGGAATCGGATGATTTGTCATAATATTGACTGAGATAATGCTTCACTGTCTAGAAGTAAAAAAAAAATCTTGTAGAGAAACTTATATTTACATTTGATATTGCTGTGTTCAGTGTTATTTCTGCTAATCAGGATGTTATATGTTATCTGGGCAACTGTCCTGAAATTGTCATGTCATAACCCGTGTGCTTCTTTCACAACGATACAGATATTAAACAAATTTTGTACAGCTAAGCGCCATTGTGGTCTGTCATAGAATAAGGGTCCACTACTAATCCCAGTAATTTATTCTAGCGAGGCTAACGCACTCACAGGGTGTTTTAGCTGATGTCTGTCGAATGTGAAAAGGAGTGGAGTATCAGAAGTTCTTTAAAATCAAAGATAGATATGGAGTTCCAAAATATCACAGGAAGCATGGAAAAGAATGAAATTTAAGGAAATGGCCCCATGCAATACACAAATTCCAAAGTCTCCCTTTTTGTTCATCAGATTTTCAATTTTTAGAAAAAAGTTGAGTTGCAAATTTCGTTAATCAGCATAATCTGCTGTTGGTAAAAGGTCTCTGTAATACAGATTCGTTACATATACAATGAATCCTGCATCTCATTAAGTGTTTAATTAGTTGCATCGCTATGTTGAGAAAAATTCCTTCGTTCTATATAACCATGTTTTTATGATCAATAGAGGAAATATCTTGTGCAAAATGATGACCTCAGGAGAGCTTTGAAAAATACAAAGTACTTTTTGGGTTCCAAAAGAGTATTTATTACTGATGGAGTTAATGTGCGTACCTCATACACCAAGAACTGCTCTAAAACTTTGGGGATCGAAGGACAGTGCTTCAAAACCTGGCGCACGAATTGGTCTTTCACTCCAATGAGTTTCAGAAAGCTTTGTACTGGCAAAGGGCAATGGTGTTTCAACAATTCGCTACGGCCGGAGTTTCTACTGACCAAAGAGTAAAAACTTTCAACGTTTCCAAAGAAATTCGGCAGCATTATAATTCAATTTAACATCTTTGACACCAACTCTATTCAGAGAATGTGCTCCGCAGGGAGGAAAAATGGCAGACTTCTTTTTTTTCCACATATTCTTGACTGAACAGCTCTGATGTGACCCCGCATGCTGGAACCAGTATCACAGCTCTGAGCACAACTATGCCCAAAAGATACTCCAAGAGTTTCTAACGTGGTCTCGCCCGTTTTCCCACTAATACTCATAAATTCAATGAATCTTTCACAAACTTCGAATGTCTTTTTTCTGCATTTTAAAATATTTATCGCAGAATGAGTATATTCTACTCCTGGTTGGAATTGTCAGGAGTTGAATCAAAATTCCATAAAAGACAGACTCTTCTTAATGGTGCAAAATGCTTTTGAAGAATTTTTCGCCACATCATCATCATCATTTATCGCGTTAACGGGCCTTTGAGGCCTACAGCAGAAGAACAATGAAAAAAAAAACATTACAAACAAAAAACCCAATAAACGGGATGTGTGTCAGTCACAAGAGAGGAGGTATTTGCTGCAGATGGCACTCCGCCTTTTCCGGCCTCTAGCCTCACCCTCCACGGGCGCCGTTTGCACTTCTTGAGGATCGTCATCACTCGATCCTTCCATCGCGTTCTTGGGCGTTCTCTCGAGCGTTTTCCCGTCGTTTGAGAGTGGAAGACTCTCTTAGGAAGGGATCCGTCGGCTCGTAAGATGTGGCCAAACCATTGTAGTCGCCTCTGTCCCAATATTCGTCCAATGTGTGGCTGTCCAAACCTCTCGTACAGGTGTCCTTTCTCTCTTCTATTCCGTTTACCTTCCATGTTAATGTAGACGGGTCTATAGATCTTCCGAAGTACCTTTCTTTCAAACGCACATATTGAATCTTCTGTCGTTGCTGATGTCGCCCAAGTTTCACAGCCGTATAAAAGTACTGGCGTCGCCAGTCTCGTGTACAGATGGACTTTGTTCTTCTGAGATATCAGACGAGTTATAAAAAGATTGTTCAGACTAAAGAACACGCGGTTAGCACTTGTTGATGTACTTCTTTGGTCACTTCACTTTTGTTGCTTAATATTGAGCCTAGATACTTGAACTCTTCAAGTCGTTCGAAGGTATGCCCGTCTACAACAATGGAGGGAGGGAGAACTCGACGATGTGATACTCCAGGATATTTAGTTTTGTCCTTGTTCACCTCCAGCCCAATTTCCTTTGCATTTTGGAGGAAGCACACATTTGCTCTAGAGTGTCGCCAAGGATCACAAGATCGTCAGCAGATGCCAGAATTGTCTGCTCCCACAATCTGGAGATTGTGGTTCGCCAAGTGGCACGGTTTGCTTTTTACAAGACCAACTTTTTGCCACGTAGAAAAATAAATTCATTCTGCGAGGATCATGGTAGATAATGATATTCTATCACAATTTTTGTGAAAGTCCATCGTTCTCCTGGACATGGAACAGCGGCTGATGATGTAAGTAAAGAAAACGAACCACCATAGCCGCGTCATGAAATGAATTTGTTTGAAACGGCTACTTCCGGTGCAGTTCCTACACCATCTTGAGGTGCATTGTAAACCAAATGAGTACTTTCATTCCACAGACAGCGGTGACAACATGTTGTAGAGTATATACTCCTGATGTGTGCGATTTACAACTAGTATTGTGTGGGTTCGACGATACATGGGCCAATGAATGCCAGTACTCGTTTCGTTTACAGTGGAAGAACAAGGCTTCGGTGTAGCCCCGAAAATAAATTAAATTTCCTTGATGATACGGCTGTGGTGATTCGTTTTCTTTACGTCTGTCATACCTTTATTCTGTAACTTTGGCTAGATGTTCAACAGCTACTTCGTCATATTTTTCAATCAATTCCAATACTACCAAAAAATTTCCATTCTGAACATTACCAATCTCAGTGTTTAATCCTTGGAAAACTAAACTTCTACTACTTAACAATAAAGTTAAGTGCAGCATATAGCTTTTCATCTCGCTGCTTCATAGTTAATCATCTGTTTCAATATTACTATCGACACCATGTCCTTTCAGTGATGCTTGGAGCGTCGTCCATTCTAAGTACCGTTTTTCGAAGCTCAGAGCTTTTTTCGTGCATCGATAACAGCCTGTAAAATCTTTTGTAGGGTGCTTTTTGTGGAGAAAACTCTTCATTTGCAAGTTTACACTGATTTGATTAAGTCGTGCTGCAAGGTAAACAATTAATACCGGTTTTCTACTCTCTCGTTATTAACCGTTCACGTGGACATTGTTTCGTTGTTTTCTGTTGTTGGCCATTTTCAATGTACAGCATGGTCTTCCTGAAAGTTGGAAGAGAGTTGGATTTGGACTGAAAAGCTGATAAATCAGCTGAAGACGATTCTACACAGCCGGAAAAATGTCCTAACACCAAGGAGGAGTATTGTGACATGTTTGTAGGCGTGCTTCTACATCTGAAAGATGACGTATTTTCATAATTTGCACCAATCGCATCAGAGTGGCTCTACTATGACGATGCAAATCAGGTTTGCTTTAAATGTACGCCAAACGGTCGTGCGTGGTTACCTTGGACGTGGTGAGCTGATGCCTTGAAGGCGGCAACGACGCCATTATCAATACCCCAAGACTTGGCAGAAACGTGGGCACTGCACACGATTGCCGGCAGCAGTGGCCACGACAATGTACGGTCGCCAGAAGACCGGGCTCTGGGGAGGAAAGACCATCGTATTGGGCGCACGGCTCTGGTGCGTCCTACTGCACGTGCAGCAGCAGTTTGAGCAACAGATAGATGCAACCACAGTGTCACAACGAATGGTTACAAATCTGTTACTTCGAGGACAGCTCCGAACCAGACACCCTCTAGCGTGCATTCCAGTGACCAGAAACCATCGCCATTTGCGACTTCAGTGGTGTCAGACGAGATCTCGTTGGAGGCCAGGATAGAATTCTGTTGTTTCCTGATGAAAGCCGGTTCTCCGTCGGTGCCAGTGATGGACGTGTTTTGGTTAGGAGGAAACTAATTGAGTGCCTGCAACGAACCTGTCTGCAACTTAGAAACACTGGACCTACACCTGGAGTTATGGTCTAGGATGGGATTTCGTGTGATACCAGGAGCACTTTAGTGGTTATCGGACGCACCTCGACTGCAGAAATGCACGTCAGTCTCGTTATTCGAGATGTTATGCTTCCATTCAAATGGTTCAAATGGCTCTGAGCACTATGGGACTCAACTGCTGAGGTCATTAGTCCCCTAGAACTTAGAACTAGTTCAACCTAACTAACCTAAGGACATCACACACATCCATGCCCGAGGCAGGATTCGAACCTGCGACCGTAGCGGTCTCGCGGTTCCAGACTGCAGCGCCAGAACCGCGTATACTTCCATTCATGAACAGAATTCCAATGGTTTTTCCAACAGGATAACTCTCGCCCACATACCGCTGTCGCAATCCGACACACTCAACAGAGTGTCGACATGTTGCCTTGGCCTCCTCGATCACCAGATCTGTCTCCAATTGAGCGTATATGGGACGACGACTCCAGGAATCATCCACATCAGCACTGACCGTCCCTGTATTGCCTGACAATGTAACAGGCACGGAACACCATCCCACAAACTGTATCCGGCACCTGTACAACACATTGCAAGCATGTTTGCACCTTTGCATTCAACATTCTGGCGGTACACCGGTTATTAATATACCATCATTTCCAGTGGCCTACCTATGATCTTGCGATGTGGATCACTTAAATATGTCACCTAGACAAACATATTCCCGAAATTTCATAACTCTAATTTTTTTGGCTTTGCGATTTTTTTTTCGACCAG
This sequence comes from Schistocerca piceifrons, assembly GCF_021461385.2. Taxonomy (NCBI): domain Eukaryota; kingdom Metazoa; phylum Arthropoda; class Insecta; order Orthoptera; family Acrididae; genus Schistocerca; species Schistocerca piceifrons. The sequence goes on along the minus strand of NC_060146.1, from coordinate 30,132,764 downwards.
TGTATTTGCTGTATCAGTTTATCACTCATCACTCAATGCCAAGTACCAGGATCGTGCAAAATAGAACAGAGTTGTTGCCATCAGTCCATCACTATTCGTATTAACATCTAGATTAGCACATGTTTCCTTAGTTTTTTGGCATACTGTAAGAGAATCACTGTCGTTTTTTCTTTGCTTCAATTGGCTGTTCAGAAGCCACAGTATCGTGTTCTTGTGTGATTTGTTTTACATTCTTTTTTTCTTTTTTTGGCCTGAAACCGTCTGAAGAAAATAGCACGAAGGGTAGCTATCTGGGGTTGTTGTAGGTTCTGACATTTTGGGGCTGAACTCCTTGTAAGTCGTCTTTTTCAAGATACTTAAAAATTTTTGTAAGAATCTGACGACATTTAGCTACTTTTTTGCACCTTTCTTTTTAGTTCCAAATTTGTGTTTATAGTCAAGATTTTAACTTATTGTTCTGTTATGTAATCTGAAATGAACCAAACATTCTGGCTAAAATGTTTCTTTATAATACAAATCGTATTCCTCAAATTGGATTTTTATTAGAGGCTACTCTCACCTTATCTTGTTCAAGAATATTTTTAGAATATTTTTACATAATCGAAATAGCAGCAAATGAAGTATCTTGTACAAAATGTCAGACTTAATCAAATAAATGTTATCACTTTCAGCTGCTGGAGACAAAAATGATAGAATGCAACTCACGTCACATGGATTTGACATGTGGCCTGCTGGTGATGAACAATGTGATGTGTCGGTTTTTTAGATCAAAGAGGAAGAGGGAAATGGGTAGACAAAAAATAGACAAGACAGGAAGGGTATTGAAGAAGATTGAAGGTGAAGGTGGAGGGCGGATTGTGGAGGCGAGTGTTACTGCCCTATTACGTCAACGGAGTAGCAAAAGCAATTCTGTAATTCTGTAAAAGAGTGTTAGTGGTTCATTACTTGTTATAGTGACATCAGCTAAATAGCTAGGCCTAAAGCTGCAGAGCAATGTGAAATTTAAGGAGCACGAAAGGACTGTAGCGGGGAAATAGCCGATCTCGGCTTATTGGGAAAATTTTAGAAGTGTGTAGCTCATTTACTAAGGAACACTTGTTTCACCCATTGTTGAGTACCTCTAGAGTTTTTGAGGCATGACTCAGAGTGTGTCGAACTTGGGACTCTTGTCCTCAGCTGACTTCGCACAAGCGATGCCTGTGGTGAAGACTTAGCCGTGTCTACAAATGGTTCAAATGGCTCTGAGCACTGTGGGACTTAAATTCTGAGGTCATCAGTCCCCTAGAACATTTTTTTTTTGGTCATCAGTCTACTGACTGGTTTGATGCGGCCCGCCACGAATTCCTTTCCTGTGCTAACCTCTTCATCTCAGAGTAGCACTTGCAACCTACGTCCTCAATTATTTGCTTGACGTATTCCAATCTCTGTCTTCCTCTACAGTTTTTGCCCTCTACAGCTCCCTCTAGTACCATGGAAGTCATTCCCTCATGTCTTAGCAGATGTCCTATCATCCTGTCCCGTCTCCTTATCAGTGTTTTCCACATATTCCTTTCCTCTCCGATTCTGCGTAGGACCTCCTCATTCCTTACCTTACCAGTCCACCTAATTTTCAACATTCGTCTATAGCACCACATCTCAAATGCTTCGATTCTCTTCTGTTCCGGTTTTCCCACAGTCCATGTTTCACTACCATACAATGCTGTACTCCAGGCGTACATCCTCAAAAATTTCTTCCTCAAATTAAGGCCGGTATTTGATATTAGTAGACTTCTCTTGGCCTGAAATGCCTTTTTTGCCATAGCGAGTCTGCTTTTGATGTCCTCCTTGCTCCGTCCGTCATTGGTTATTTTACTGCCTAGGTAGCAGAATTCCTTAACTTCATTGACTTCGTGACCATCAATCCTGATGTTAAGTTTCTCGCTGTTCTCATTTCTACTACTTCTCATTACCTTCATCTTTCTCCGATTTACTCTCAAACCATACTGTGTACTCATTAGACTGTTCATTCCGTTCAGCGGATCATTTAATTCTTCTTCACTTTCACTTAGGATAGCAATGTCATCAGCGAATCGTATGATATCCTTTCACCTTGTATTTTAATTCCACTCCTGAACCTTTCTTTTATTTCCGTCATTTCTTCCTCGATGTACAGATTGAAAAGTAGGGGCGAAAGGCTACAGCCTTGTCTTACACCCTTCTTAATACGAGCACTTCGTTCTTGATCGTCCACTCTTTTTATTCCCTCTTGATTGTTGTACATATTGTATATGACCCCTATTTTTTCAGAATCTCGAACAGCTTGCACCATTTTATATTGTCGAATGCTTTTTCTAGGTCAACAAATACTATGAAAGTGTCTTGATTTTTCTTTAGCCTTGCTTGCATTATTAGCCGTAACGTCAGAATTGCCTCTCTCGTCCCTTTACTTTTCCTAAAGCCAAACTGATCGCCACCTAGCGCATTCTCAATTTTCTTTTCCATTCTTCTGTATATTATTCTTGTAAGCAGCTTCGATGGATGAGCTGTTAAGCTGAATGTGCGATAATTCTCGCACATGTCAGCTCTTGCCGTCTTCGGAATTGTGTGGATGATGCTTTTCCGAAAGTCAGATGGTATGTCGCCAGACTCATATATTCTACACACCAACGTGAATAATCGTTTTGTTGCCACTTCCCCCAATGATTTTAGAAATTCTGATGGAATGTTATCTATTCCTTCTGCCTTATCTGTCCGTAAGTCCTCCAAAGCTCTTTTAAATTCCGATTCTAATACTGGATCCCCTATCTCTTCTAAATCGACTCGTGTTTCTTCTTCTATCACATCAGACAAATCTTCACCCTCATAGAGGCTTTCAATGTACTCTTTCCACCCATCTGCTCTCTTCTCTGCATTTAACAGTGGAATTCCCGTTGCACTCTTAATGTTACCACCGTTGCTTTTAATGTCACCAAAGGTTGTTTTGACTTTCCTGTATGCTGAGTCTGTCCTTCCGACAATCATATCTTTTTCGATGTCTTCACATTTTTCCTGCAGCCATTTCGTCTTAGCTTCCCTGCACTTCCTATTTATTTCATTCCTCAGCGACTTAAACCTAACTAACCTAAGGACATCACACACATCCATGCCCGAAGCAGGATTCGAACCTGAGACCGTAGCGGTCGCGCGGTTCCAGACTGTACTGCCCAGAACCGGTCGGCCATCCCGGCCGGCGCCGTGTCTACAGTTTAGGTCTCTGTCATCTCAGACAACTCGCTGTGCCGAGTCAGTGATATTCGTGACAGGTCTGCCGTCTTGGTGTTTTGATCTCTTCGAGTGCACATCTTATGAGTCAGATGGGTCCATGGTATGACAGGAGACTGGGAGTGTCAAATGGTGGGATCTGCTGAAATTTCAAGTCTCCATTAGAGAGTAACTGCGATCCATCAAACAGATCGCCAGCCGCGACTCTGCATATTTCGTGCCCGCGATGACGAATTACGGGCCCCGGACATCGCTGTTCTACAGACGCTTGAACCACGACTTGAGAAAGCATCACACACAGTCACGCTACTTGTTCTCAGCTGCACCAACATAATACAACTTCTGTGGAGAATAAATCCATCAAAGTCGATTCAGTGTTAGATAAATTTAGATTGCATTATCCATGTTTCGCGCCAGAGTAAGTAGTCCAACCAGACAAACCTTAATCTTTGCCAACCGGTCACCGCCCAGTGGAGTGTTGACTGTTCGTCGCATCTGTTTTTGTTGCCAACAGTTCATGTTTTGTCATCATGCATAACGTGTATTTTGTCCTATTTTTTAATCAATAAACTTTGATAAAGGATGAGTTCTGTGTTGATATATTAATCACCCATCAACAATTGAGTACAATAAAGCCAGGGCCATACATATTATTTCAGCATTCAAGTTCATTTAGATTCTGATAAATCTGATAACCTCTAACACAGGCGAACAACAAAAAACCCAGTCGAACGGCAAAATCAATTTAGCAGACACATGGACCAGGTAGTCAGGTGGAAGGCTTAGTTGTTAAACTGAGTGCATAAAGTCATAATCGTCTGTAGTGTTTGGAATCATACCGCAAGTCCGGTGTAGTCTTGCAGGTTCGGTCAGAGTATTACGGAAATGCTCCGTGAATTCAAATAACAATCAATGGACGGAAGACGACGTTGATTTCGCAAAACACCAACGACAAAATTTACAAAATCGGCATCTGTGGCTGACTGCAGAAAGATGATGCACATAGGCAGTCCATCCCATTATCCTCGGACTACCGTTCTGCACTTATTCTGCTGTGCCAGCCGCTGGCTTGAAACATTCTCCTTTTTGTTTTATTTTATTAAGATTTTTTAGTCGTCAGTCTTCTGTTGGTTTGATGCGGCCCAGCACGAATTCCTCTCCTGCCAACCTTTTCGTCTGAGTGTAACACCTGCAACCTGTTGTATTCTCCAACAGTTTATTGAACGTAACTTCTTCTACAGTACAATAGCTGGCTGTACAATAGATGTAGACGTCCGTCGATCTAGCCGGAGATGTGGTTCCTCTCGGTCGGCTGGTACTTCGATCGGCGGTGCAGTACAGCGGCTTCGGTGATATCTTCCCGGAGACTCTGCTATAGCGGTTGCCATTAGCAGCGGACGAAGACTGGTCTGCCTTCGACCGACCGGGCCTATATAGTGAACTGGAGCCAATAGAAACCCGGCTAGGAATCCGTGGCCGGATATGTCCCGGCGACCTCTGCAAGGAAAGGTTCCCGTTAATCGACTGGAGTCTTCGGCGTGTTTACCTGATGTCTTCGCCTGTTTGGCTGTTGGTTTGTTTCCCTCATAGCGTGGCTGTTATGTGGTGCTGCCTGCCATATAGGGGAACCCGATGGCAGACAGTACACAACCTACATCGTCAATTACTTGCTGGATGTATTCCAGTATCTATCTTTTTTTACAGTTTTTACCTTCAACGGCTCCCTCTAGTTATTCCCTGATGCCTTAAAAGATGTTGCATCATCCTGTCCCTTCTTCTGGCCATTATTTTCCACATATTCCTTGCCTTATCGATTCTGCAGGGAACCTTCTCATTTCTTATCTTATCACTCCATGTAATATACAACATTCTGTTGCAGCAGCACATACCAAATGCTTCGATTCTCTTCTGTTCTAGTCGTATGTTTGCTACTAGAGACTTCTCTTTGCCCTTTTCGTCAGTGCTAGTCTGCCTTTTTTATGCCCTGCCTGCTCTGTGCATAATGGGATATTTTGCTGCCTGTGTAGAAGAATTCCTTAACTTCGTCTACTTCATGATCACCAGGTTTCTCGCTTTTTCTAATTACTTTCGTCTTTCTTCGATTTACTTTCATTTTATTTCACTAAGCTGATCCTGTATTTCTCCTCCACTTTCACTGAGGTAGCAATGTCATTAGCCGAATTTTATAAGTTATATACATTCACCTTGAATTTTTATCCCAGTCATAAATCTTTCTCTCACTTCCGTCATTTCTTCTTTGATGTATAGATTGAACAGTGGGAGTGAGAAAGATTACATCCCTGACTTAAATCGTTTTGGTTCTTGGTCTTCCACTCTTACTGTTCCCTCGTGGTTCTTGCACGTATTGCGTATCACCCGTCTTTCCGCGTAGCTTAAGCCAATTCTTCTTACACCATTTGACACTGGCAAACTCTTTTTCCAGGTCGACAAATCCTACGAAAGTGTCTTGATTTTTCTTCATTCTATTATGAACCGCAACGTCAGAACTGCCTTTACCTTTCCTAAAGCCAAAATTATCTCGCTCTAACAGATTTAATATTTTCTTTCCCGCTCTTCTGAATAGTATCGTAGTCAGCAACTCGAACGCACAAGCTGTTAAGCTGATTGTGCGATAATTCTCGCACTTGTTTGGAACTGTATAGATGATGTTTTTCCGAAAGCGTGATGGCGTGTCGTCAGTCTCACGCTTTCTGCACATATAGACAGCGTTTGTCTGTGGCTCCACTTACGAGTGGAACGGGAAAGGAAATGTCGAGAAGTGGTGGGTGGAAAGAAACCACCACCACGCACTGCAAGTTGGATTGCGTAGTATGTTCGCAGATGATGCTGACAATGACGATGACGATGGCAATGACGATGTTGGGTCTCCTCACATACATACAACCACTGTGATGGCGTACGTAGATGTGGGACTCGTCTGAAGAGACGACGGGGTCCAGATGGATCTGGTGTCCCGTGTTGTTGCAGGGCACACGACTGGGCGGAAGCCGTGCCCACAGCCTACAGTGCTCGGGACGTCCTCGCACTGCGTGTACATACGTCTCGTGATACAAACAAGTCCCTTTTCTTACTCTAGGTACGAAATGCACAGGCCGATTCACGGCCAGCTGTCAGTTGTTGCTCGGAGAGTGGCAGAACTGGGTAATGAAGGTTAACATCATTCGTAACAGTAATGCACTTTTAATTTTAAAACTTTCCCGCTGAATTGAATGTCCAAACAGAGTTGCGTGCTTGCAGCCGGTGATCGTCTAATGCATCCCACGGTATTTCAGCTGGTCACCTGCCAGTCATCTTCACGTAAGCAATCGAAGACGAAGACTTGCTCTGTTCTGCGGTGTGCATTGCGAGTGTTCCGCGCTTGCGTCGGAATCGGAGTTGACGGATGGAACACAAAAAAATGGTTCAAATGGCTCTGAGCACTATGGGACTCAACTGCTGAGGTCATTAGTCCCCTAGAACTTAGAACTAGTTAAACCTAACTAACCTAAGGACATCACAAACATCCATGCCCGAGGCAGGATTCGAACCTGCGACCGCAGCGGTCTTGCGGTTCCAGACTGCAGCGCCTTTAACCGCACGGCCACTTCGGCCGGCTTGGAACACACTTCCCGGGGGCAGCACCCTCTCTGGTGAAACTGCGGAACTCAACTTTCATCTGCATTACCACCCGTTTATGAACAAACGTAAACATTGCAGTGCGCACACGTGTAGCTGCAGTTCTGTTTCTAAAATTGAGGTGAAGTGCAAATAACGCTAATGTAGCGTATGAAAAAGTACAAGGAGGCGAAAAATCTGCCAAGTGTACATGTACAAAGAAGTTTCTTTTTTTTTTTACCTCCGGTAACAAGGAACCAACAGTAGCTTGCAGAATATGCGACCATGAGGCAAAAACACCGTAAGTAAACTGCACGCCAAGAAATACTGTTTTAATCTATAGCAACCAAAAAATACAGACGTAGTATTCATATTTACAGAACGACCGCAGGAGATGCTTTGCAAATAAAGCGAAATGTGTCTGGTCTAAAATTATCTTTAATTAGTTGCTGTTAGATAAAGATGAAGAAACCAATAGCGCTTTATTTTAACAGCTGCTACGGAGGATTTATCCGTTTTTGTCTAATTTTGGTATTAGGTTTTTCCCTTCCCCGAAGTCCGTAATAATTCGTTTTTTGAAGTTCACGCAAATACTTCTCTGAATTTCAGAAGAACCTCAAACGCTAGGAAACCACAACGTGGTTGGTTGCGTTGTAGTAGATGTTCATGGTTGTTACATATATGAGTTGGTAACACAGCCAGTCACTTCTTCAGAATAAATGCATAGCAGGTAGCTTAGGACTACAGTCTGTGTGCTTACAGCAGGCGGTTTGCTCCCATTTTGCTTGAAACTTATCGGCACAATTTTGTAGGCTTCCTGACTACGATGCGTTGTTTTCATCTGCTGACATCCGTAGCGATCTAACAGTAATTGTATTGCGGAAGGTCTTATTTAATAATTTTCCTTACTACACATTAAGTACCACATATGAAGATAAACATCCCTATAATGCACTTTCGGAAAACGTTGTTACGTCCATATGTCATTTCTACCGTAGAGGGTGATGCGTTTATTAAGCGTTATTGTCAGTATTACAAGCTTCTGTTCGCCTCTGGACATTTCTTAATTCACTGAGTTCCTTACGAGACCAACTGGTAATTGCACATTTTCGTGTTTTCGCCACCGGTATTAAACAAGGAAATTTACGTATCAGTGTAGTAAAATGGCTGTTTTAATTAGTTTTAGAATGAGTAAACGTGGATTTCAAGATCAGCACAAGATTCATCCAATGAAAAAACTGAAATCTAAAAACACTCAAATGTATCTGAAGAATTGGGAAATAACGCTTTCTTGGGTTAAACCGTCACCGAACGAATATCGGACGGTTCGTTTTTTTATGCAGAAAGGATTTTAGCATTTCTCACGGCGGACAAAACGACTTGTCCAACACGCAGAATGTAAGGGACGTGAACTAAAAGAAAAATGTAGTACTGAATCAAAGAAACTGCAGAACTATTTCGTAAGTAAAAAGAAGACAACGGAACATCATAGTGACGCTTCAAGTGAACTGGCCTTAGTGTATCAAATGGTTCAAATGGCTCTGAGCACTATGGGACTCAACTGCTGAGGTCATTAGTCCCCTAGAACTTAGAACTAGTTAAACCTAACTAACCTAAGGACATCACAAACATCCATGCCCGAGGCAGGATTCGAACCTGCGACCGTAGCGGTCTTGCGGTTCCAGACTGCAGCGCCTTCAACCGCAAGGCCACTTCGGCCGGCTTAGTGTATCATGCAGTAAAAACACAGCCACAGTTACTCCAGTTTGGACTGCGGAAATAAGCTCGCTTTACGCATTTTCGAAGATTCTGCGACGGCTTTAGAGATTTCTTGTGGATGCACAAAAGAGGAAACGTTGGTGGCGAACGTGCTGTCTCCTAAACGTGTGAACGACTTTTTAAACATTTTAAGAGGCTCAGAAAATCCTATTATAATTTTTTTGTTTTTCATTGGCAATAGACGCATCAATAGAAAGTGTTTCCTGTTTGGATTCGCTATTTTCACCGACTGCAAGGAGTGCAAAACAAATTTTAGAGCTTCACTGAAAATGCTGATGAAAGCTCTTCTTGAGAGACTGATTTGCTGCTGTGAAGCTTAGATATCTGCAAGTAGAGTGTAAAGAAGAGCTGATAATGTAAGCGTTGATTTGGCATGTATGTTTTGGCAGTTGCTTAGTCATTTCTCAATAAGAATAAAAATGTTATGAAGGTGAATTGCACTTATCATACACTCCACAATGTAATGAAGAGTGCGACTGATCAATTAGATATCGATGTAGAAAGCATAGTTCTAAACATAAAGTGTGAACAAGGGCCGTAGCGATGTGCCAAATATTTATAAGATAGCGGGATTCTTCTTCAGTATACCAGATCTAATGCTTCTGTGTAAAGAGTATTCTCATTAATGAATGACAGTGAGACAGAAATACAAACGTTTTAGTACAGAACTACAAATTAGGGTGCGTTTTAATCAGTCAATAAAGAATTTTCTGAATCTGTAAAATTAGATCTTACGTTATTGAAAGATGCGAAAACATCTACAAAATATCTGTAAAAGTCGGAACAATCTGGATACATGTTTTTCGTACTTGTAAATAAATCTCATTTTATAATATACACATTTAGTGTGTACCCATTTTTAATTCTCAAAAAAATCTGAAAACATTGAAAATACTCTGATTTTTTTTCCTCCAAAGACGGAACAGCTTTGAAAATGCTCCGTTTTTTCCCTCAAAAAATCTGATAAGCCCACATAGGATGGCCATACGAACAAATATTCCACTGTGGTATGATTACGGGGCTGAAGAACAATCTCTGGAAGCAGTCAGAGCAATAGCCCATGTGGAAGTAAGCGTCGATGCGATTTAAAGCGGAACGAGCACGTAAAACTAATCTCAAGTGAGACAGGTGTTAGACCCACATAGGAGATTAGCCTATGAGACCCTCGTCCAAACAATAATTCAGTAATGCTAGTCTGAGACCAGCATCAGAGGGAATCGATAGACGAATTAAGGAGAGCAGCGTATTTCGTTACAGGTTTTTTTAGCAAGTGTAAACGTTTTACGTAGTTGCTCACCCAGCGTGGTTTAATGTTAATATTGCGAGAGCGTACGTTCCTAGAACAGCCAGCCAATACGTTACTTCCTCCGGCGTATGTCTCCCCTAAAGACCGTGGTGGTAAAATTAGAGAGATCCCAGACTATTCGGAGGCTTGCCAGCAACCGTTCTTCCCGCAAACGATTCGCGACTGGAATAGAAAAGAGGGGCGTGGCACTGGTGCACGAGGTACCCTCCACCACACACCGTGCGGTGACTTGCGGGGCTTACACGTAGATGTACGTACGCACTCTTTGCGCCTGCCATTCCGAGAGCTGAGCTCTGTTGCCTCACTCACGCGCGTGCACGCTCCTGCCTCCGAGGTTGGCGGAGTACTGCGCGGCTTCGGTCCGACTCGTACTGCCACTGCGCCTCGTTCTGCGCAGCTGTTGGTGACGCCACCGCTGTGACGTCACAGAGGGGCGGCCGCCCGTGACGTGATGGCGAGGACTTGGCGCTTGTGGTGGGAGAACGCGGATGTCCCTGGCTCTGGCGGCCAACAAGTGGCTTGGTATGCGAGAGCGGTGCGGTTTGTTTGGCACCGACCTGCGGCCGCTGCGCATCCACAAGACGGCCACCTGGCGATCGGGTCCAGCGGTCAGCCAATCACGAAGCTATCTCGCGACGGGAGAGCATTGGTTACCTCCTGGAAAGAACACGCTGGACTGATTTGCGACGTTGTGGATTGTGTACGAATGAATGGTACCAGGCGCTCATGCGTCCTTCCCTAGCCGACATTAAGTCACTATAGGCACTAAAGGGATGTGTGTGTGTGCGCGCCTGTTGGCTGCATGGGTTCTGCACAGTAAGATAGCTCTGATTAGAGGTGTGGCAGTCTGGCACAAGAGGGTCTGGACATGTCAATAACCACACCCTCTACCTCTACATCTATAGGGGGGACTGGGGTAATAACAACATCTCAAAAGATTTTTCGTGTTGTTTTGAAATCCTTCACTGCCACTGAAAAGTTCATGGCGCTGTGGCTAAGCCACGAATGTTACCTACATCGACACGCATAATCCGCAAATCACAGTAAGTTGCGTGGCGGAGGGCACACTGTACAATCACTACTCATTACCGTTCCTGTTATATTCGCAAATAAAGCGACGGAAAAAGTGACTGGCTATATGCCTCCGCATGAGGCGTAATTGCTCGTATCTCTTCTTCGTGGTTTTTACGCGAAATGCATGTTGTCTCTGCAGGTCTCTAAATCTCCTCAATAATGTTCCTTGAAAAAAAATGGTTAAATTGGCTCTGAGCACTATGCGACTTAACTTCTGAGGTCATCAGTCGCCGCCGGCCGAAGTGGCCGTGCGGTTAAAGGCGCTGCAGTCTGGAACCGCAAGACCGCTACGGTCGCAGGTTCGAATCCTGCCTCGGGCATGGATGTTTGTGATGTCCTTAGGTTAGTTAGGTTTAACTAGTTCTAAGTTCTAGGGGACTAATGACCTCAGCAGTTGAGTCCCATAGTGCTCAGAGCCGTTTGAGCCGTCATCAGTCGCCTAGAACGTAGAACTAGTTAAACCTAACTAACCTAAGGACATCACACACACCCATGCCCGAGGCAGGATTCGAACCTGCGACCGTAGCGGTCGCTCGGCTCCAGACTGTAGCGCCTAGAACCGCACGGCCACTCCGGCCGGCGTTCCTCGAAAAGAAAGTCTCCTTCCCTTCACGGATTCCCATTTGATTTCCCGAAACATCTACGTAATACTTGCTTATTTTTCGAACCTACCGATAACAAATCTAGCAGGTAGCCTCTGTATTACTTCGATGTCTTCCTTTAATCCGAGCTAGTACGGATCCCAAACAGTCGAGCAGTGCTCCAGAATAGGTCGCAACTAGCGTCCTATATGTGATTACGGGTTTGTTTTTTCTACTCATCCGCAGTAACTTACATTTTTCTACATTTAGAGCTAAGTGCCTTTCATCACACCAACTACAAATTTTGTCTAAGTCATACTGTATCCTCCTACACCTTCCCGTACACCACAGCATCATCAGAAAACGACAGCAGACTGCTGCCCACCTTGTCCGCCACATCAGCCATGTAACAGTAAATGATACCGACACTATCACAATTCCCAGGGGCACTCCTGACAATACACTTGTCCCGCAGTCGAGGACAACATACTGGATTGCGTTACTTAAGAAGTCTTTGAGTCACTCACGTATCTGGGAACGTATTCCATGTGCCCGACCCTTTGTAAAAAGTCTGTAGTGCACTACTTTGTCAAATGCTTTCCGGAAATCCAGAAAAGTGGAATCTGCCTGTTGCCCTTCATCCATAGTTCACACTTTATCATCTGAAAAAAGGGAAAGCTGAATTTCGCACAGCCGATGTTTTCTATAACCGTTGTGATTCGTGAACGTGAGATCTCAGTGTTCGAACTGACAATACATTTAAGGAGTCTGCAGCAAACCGATGTTAGGGATACTGGTCTGTAATTTTGCGCGTCCGTTCTTTTGCCCTTCTTATATACAGAAGTCACTTGCGCTTCTTCCCATTCACGTGGGACTTTCGGCGAGATATTCGCGATAAACGTAAGGGGCCAATGCCGCAGAATACTTTTTGTAAAAACGAGTTAGGATTTCATCAGCACCTGGCGACTTCTTTGTTTTCAACTCTTTGAGCTGTTTCTCTACGCCAGGAATCGTTATTACTATGTCGTCCATACGGGAGTCTGTTCGATGGTCAAACGACGGTATATTTGTACGATTCTCCTCCATGAAAGATTTCTTGAAAGTGAAACTGAAAACTTGAGCTCTCGTAACGCTGTTTTCAACTGGCACACCAAACTGGCCAACATGTGACTGGAAGGAAGTCTTAGAACCGCTTAGCGATTATCAATAAGCCCACAATTTTATAGGGTTGTCGGCAGATCTTATGGTATTGTATGATGGAGATAGTTGTTGTATGCTTCGCGCATAGATCTTTTCACAGAAGCAAGGTTGAACCACCTGAAGATGTCGGACAGTTGCTTCGAGGAAATATTGTCGACTCTGCACAACGTGGTCTGGCGGCAAACCCGTGAAGACTATTTACAACACATCTGCCGGGAAAGCTTGAAGAGCCACAAGAATTTCTTTGCCTGTCGTTATTTGCGTGTTAACTTTTGAACCGAGAGTGCAACAGCCTTGGCTCCTTTAGCATTTTCTCGATTTCGTTGTTGATTTCAGGCTGCTAAAGGAACCTCGTGACGTACTAAACTGTAATGTCTGTATTGTTCTAATGTACATTGCAATGACCTTCAGATATGCATGCACAGAGATCCACAGCCGTATGAAGCACGAGAAACGAATTAGTATTTGCGAATATGGCAAAACTTTGGCTGCAGATGTCACAGACTGAAGCTGGGGAGCGCTGAGGTCGCAAATCACGACGAGGAGCCACGTTACGTTCCACGAGACGCAGGGAGGTCGTTCCACAGCGTGCAGCCACCAGGATGGGCACCACGTCTGGCGTGCTTCGCTTGACATTCGGAAAAGTAACCTCACTGATCATGGAGGATCACGAACTATAGACTTTCAAAATAACGACCATTTACAGATACAAGCGCCACACCAGAGTGTCACGATTCAGCCCCACCAGGTCTTCAATTTCGCGAACTCCAAACCACCCCACGAAATAATTTAACCTTTACACAATCCCACCATTCAGAACCATTAGGAGCATGTAGCCATTCTCTTTGGCCATTTTCTGCTTCGGCGCACAGAACTTCGTAATGCTGGGCTAGTATTAGTAAACATGGCACTCACAGGCGGAGCTGCGATGGCAGTATTGCAAGTACAATTTGTTTTGAGTGGAGCAACAACGAGGCAGAAAACTGCAGCATTGCTTTAAGTTATTGCAATGTATGAGGTGAGGTGGGGCACTAGGCCAGAGCCAAGAGTGGCGATTTGTAAGTAGCTAACGTGTGGGAATTTATCCCTGTCATAGTTTCTGAGAAAACCTCATATAACTAGATGGACAATTTTAGCTTGGGATAGTGTGTGCCAGGACTGTCGAGCGTCGGGACGCGCCTGCGCTGGTCTTCGGTTATAGGGGCCAGTCTGGCAGCAATGTTATAAGTATTCTGCATGAACTTGTATTCTGTTTTCTGTGTACTTATTCGGGCTACATTCCGCCTCCAGGGACACAAAACCGGGGCAGGACGGAACAGCACCCTGGAACTCGGAGATCGCACGGTGTGCGTGAAAGAGAGTGGTGACAGCGGTCTGCAGTGGGTCCAGGAGGGGCTCGGTTTCACTCGAGTCTACGGGCCACGTTCGCTTCTTACCTGGCGCACCGGGGTCTGGGCAAGGTATACGCTGTGGGAGGCGCAGCAGTGCTGCAACAGCGCCAGACATGGGGGGCAGGGGGGTGGGGGGTTGCCATCCAACAAGCACCGCTAGTGGCAAGTTGCGGCACAGCATCCAGGACTGCGCAGGTTCGCCCGGTCCTGTCCTGGGAGCAGCCGCAGTGCAAGGCCACGGGTAACCATGGTCAGACAGAGCAGGCCAAAAGGGGCGGACGGCAGCGAGGACAGGGACTGTAGCAATCTCAAGAATCACAGGCAGCAGCACGGCGCAAGTCGCAACGCATCAGCGGGTGGCGACCGGGGGAGTACGGCCGACTTCCAGTGGGCCAGCCTTGAAGATAGAAGCAGCGGCGTTGGCATACCAGGAATCTGCTAAGCTGGCTGGACTCGCGGGACAGCGCGTGGGTGGCACGCCAACACTTTCACCCCTCGAGTGCTGTAATTTATCTGAATAAACGAATGTTACCGAATACACTACACTGCACCCATCGAGTACTGTAAATTATCTGAATAAACGAATTACCGAATACCGCTGTATCACTCTACAGTGCCCCTTGATGCTCTTGAACTTGCTCGGCGTCCTGACAAAATACGGTCCGGTGGGTCCCGGCTTCAGCTCTGCCATCTGGAGTCCTGTGTTTGATGCACCAACCCCGTAACAGTCACAAGGTCCCTCCTGGCACAACTTACCGACCGTTTTCCGTGACAGGTGTTTCAAACACCGGCTGTCATGGAGAAAATATGACTCGACCTGTAAGGCAGCCATGTAGGTTATGCCCACAATCCATTTGGGAGGATTATGGCAAGCCCAGCTGATGAAATTCGCGAAAAACTAAAAGTCCATTCCCTCAGTAAGCGGAAACTAATCGATGCAACTACAGTAGCGAACAGAGCTAGTATGCCTATGTGGCAAGGAAATACGTAATTATTATAAAATATGTATGTTTCAGTTCTTCTCCTAAACCACAGGACCAAATTAACCAAACTTGGTACAGATAGCACTCATTGTCTGGAAAGAAGTTCTGTCAGGACAAGAACCTCTTAGCTCCCATAGGATTGGGGGTGCTCCTGAAAAGGGTCAGCAACAACATCTTGGACGCCTTGCAGGTGTGGAATGTTGTGCAGGTGGTTTTGGAGTGTGTTACAGGCAGGTTAGGTGCGGATGAGCATGGTTGAGGAGATAGAGCAGGGAGGTGGTGGATGGGAAGAGCAGATGTGTAGTGAGAGGAGGGAGGAGGACACAAAGAGGGGAGGAGCTGGACAAAAAGAGGGAGGAGGGGAAGATGACAGAGATGAGGAGTGACGTGGATACAGAGAGGGGGGAGGAGGAGGTGGACTAATAGCTGACAGGAACAAGCAAATGCACAGGCAATGCCGGGTTTCTCACCTAGTGATATTGACAAAGTGTCTGTACCACTTGTTGTCTACTTTTCACTTTTCTATAAGGCTACACTCCAAATAGTTTCAGAAAATACTTCTGTGTATCTGAAGTTATATTAGATTTAACTTACAGGGTCCCAGACAACAACCCGATAATGAGTATTGTCAGAGCAGGCTATGGTATGTGAAATCGAGGTCAATTCTCCAGACAACTAAGTAGGATGATTTTGTATGCTCTGGGACACTAGGACAATTTCGTGGAAAATGAATAATTGCTCATTAACACTCGCATTTTTTATTTTTCACGAAATTGCCCAAATCTCCCAGAACATACAAAATCATCCTACTATCCATTTTACCTAATAATAATAATATAATATAATATAATAATAGCTATAGTAAAAGTCATTTATTTTATATACATTTCACATAGGTGAATGTAATAAAATAAATAAAATGAACTAGTTAACAAAGTATATTATTTAAAAAAGTCATATTGTGAACATAAGTAAATAATTAAAGTGTATTAGTTAACAGAAGTAAATTTTTTACATTGTGAATTCTATATTAGCAAATTCATTGTTTCTATTTTTAAGTATCTTCATTCCTTTATATTTCAGTTTTTTTGCCCTTCCCTAATTATTTCCAGTTCCCAAGGATCAATTAATTTGTAATATCTATTTGTAAAATAACTTTAAAATCATTATTAAGCCCCATATAAATTTTTTCTCCATGTCTATTATTTAAATATTCACTATCAGTAATGTTATATAAAATATTTATCTCTAGTTCAGTTATTTTTTAATCTTTTTCGAGACACTAACATCACTGAGCTTTTAGATTAGTCTCCATTTAAACAGAAAATTTTTTATTAGTTTTATGTATAATAAATTTTTTATTATTTTTTCACTAATGAGTAATGACCATATGGTAATGTATCTTTTTTTATTATCCAATACATTTCTTTTATCATGAGGACTTAGTGAATGTTTGGTTACTTGAATTGTATGTATTTCATGTTTTCACTTTTAATCAAATTAAATTTTCTATGTTGTTCTATATTGTTAAACAAACAATCTTTATAGTGTGCTAAATGTATTTTGTTTTTAACTACTCATTTTTTAATTCCTTTAGATTTCTTTTCTATTTTGTCACCAACTTTATACTTCTTTGCTCTTGAAACACAAAATTCTTCCATTATTTTTCCATTACATTTATCTTTCACTTTACCAACACCTTTCTTATTTACTTGTGGAATACCATGTATATTATCTGTTGGATAATCGCTTGTGTCAAAGTAATCAATCACTGATTTCATATCTTCATAGAAATCTCTGGTTTTAATATTGTGAATATAACTATCTGTATCTTGGTAACATAATTCAATATTTTCTCCATATTTAGGTTTCATAACTCTATAATAAAATCATACATTAATTCTTTAGATACATGGATACATTAATTATATTTTCTATTTTTGGAATAAGATCACCTAATACACGAAATTCAATATAGTCAAGTTTTTTATCAATATCAAGTCCAACATTTTTATATTTTGTTATTCTTTCTGGATGTTCACCAACAGGAAACAAAGCTGCTTTTATAGACCATTGAATAATTCTTGACCTTAATCTTTCACATTAACACATGCTTTTTTATTTTTAATATTATCTGGCAAATCATTATAAGATGATGTCATTTGTAAACCAATGATTCTGTTTATTAACCATCCTGATCCTTGTACTTGAAAATTAGATATTTTTCCTAAAATATGTATTTTACCATATTTGAATTTTTTTATTAAAATATTTTTCTGTTAAAAATGTATAGTTTTCAACTAAGTAATATTTAATTGTTTTTCTATCTCTTGGTTTTACAAATATATTTGTAGAAAATGGAAATATTCCTTTTAATGGTTTATCTTCTTTAGTTAGAAAAGCATCATAAATATCACAAAATGGTAACTTTTCGAACAGATTTTCACGACTTTCATTTTTAACAATATTAATATTATCTTGTTCAGGTATGTTAATATAATCAATATTTTTCAAACTTTTACTTACTTCAGTTATGTAATTCGTACTTACTTCGGTAACATTATTTTTAACAATATTTGTATTATTTTCAGACATATTATTTTCAACATTATTTGGATGATTACTAATAATAATTAAACGATTATTAATATTAAATCTAATTAAATCAGCTTTACATAAATTATTTATTTTAAAAAGTCTTGCCATAGATATTTTTGTAGTTTAGTTGCAATTTTAGTTGAGCAGCGATGTTACTTTCCATAATGCTCATCTATTTATGACAAAAAAAGTTTATTCGATCTGGAAAAAATATTTTTTTTAATACTTAATAGTTGGATAAGTATTATGGTTTAATAAAGAATTAATCAACAAGAGAATTAGTTCAGTATTTAGTTTTTAAACAATTAGTTTTTTAACAATTACTTTTTAAAAGAATTACTTTACTGTTTAGTTTAACAATCAATTAGTTTGCTCTTCTATTTATTACAAAAAAATTCATTAGATTAGTAAAAATTGTTTTATTAATAAAAAGGTAATTACTTAATAGATGGATAGATAATTAAACATAAAGAATTATTATCTAAAGTTAAAGCTTTCTTATACTTAACATATTCTAAGGTACATTTCTTACATTTATTATTATGTTTGTTTGTGTGATGGATTTATATAAAAACAATTTAAATCATTAATTTCTTCACACATTTTACATCTCTTTTTTTCAGTTATATCTTCTTCATTAATCATCATAGATTCATTTTCCATTTTCATATGTGCCTCACTTGGATTTCGTCATACACATTCCTTTAAGTAATATTTAGCAACACTTTTTCCACATAAACAAGGAATTAGATTTTTATTGCCATTTTCTACATCATATTTATTTAAACACATTCACCAATATACGTCTATAACCATCTCTTTTATACTTTTGTAAAGTGAAATGGATTTCTCTGCATTACAATATTTACAAAATTAAGTGTTCACAGAACATCTTGTTGAACTTGCTCCATTTATATAGAAAAAAATTTATTAGAATTGTAAAAAGGTAAATCAATAATCATCATAATCATCATAATAACCTGCTTCATGTAAAGTATCAACCACAGCATTAATATTTCAAATTAATATTTAATTATTTAAAATTAATCTGGTACTTTATTTTTAATAATACTTCTACACAGTGGACAATTTTCTTTTCCTTTTAACTATTCACCAATACGTTCCTTATGAAAAATATGATTGCAACTTGTTTTCACAAATAAATTATTATTTTCATCACTTAAACAAGTAGAACAATCAATATCGTTTTCACATACCTCAACTAGTCCATATGTTACTTTTGGTTTAGTTTGCATTTCGTTTTGGTTCTCCATTTAGAAGAAAATAATTTTTATGAGATTTATAAAAAAGTTAAATTCTCTAATTTTTGTACTGTATCTTTCACTGTATTTTTTACTTCAGGAATGGAGATGTTTTATGACAATCAATACCAAATAAAGATAAATCAGTTGTACCAAATCTAACTTCCTTTTTTTGTAAATTCACTATATTTGTAGAATGTCTCATCCTTGAAAAATTATTACACACCACTTGTGTATCTAAATGCAGAATTCATTTTTGTTGGTAATCCTGGAAATTCTCTAGTTATAGTTCCCTGTGATTTATGTGAATAAGTAGATACATATAATTCTACATAGAAATATTCGTTAAGGAATAAAAACGTTCCACCTGAATAAGAGTTTACTATACTATTCAATAATTTTTTTTACGAAATCCTATAGTAGTTATTGACTTTGGATATCCTGAAATTAATTGTAATCTGTATAAATCTACCATATAAAACATTTTCAACAAATATTATATTTCACCACTTTGTCTTTGATATATTCCATCTATTTTTAGTAAACATTGAAGTAAAATTATTAACCAATTAGTTACTAATTGTGGTTTATTCTCATTTATCGAAACCCACTTATTAGAAAAAATTTACAAAATTCTGTTTGCAGATAGTAGGTGATCAAATTTCTTAAGTTCACATAATGATTCAATTCGTTTAATTGGTATACGTGACATGGTAGTAGTATTTGTTGTTTTTGTTGATGGTGGTGTATTTGATTGTGTTCCATATAAACTCTGAATAGCATCAATATCAACTTGATATAATTCCAAATGTGTACCATTATAATAAGGTTACATTATTGATTTAAATTCATCTGAATGTTCTAAACCTAATGCGTGACCAATTTCATGTACTACAGCTTGAAATAGCTGTTTGATACTTTGGTGTATTTTAATCAATTTCCAAATACCAGTTATTGTCTTTATCCATATGTATTTCTAATGGATCACGATTCCTATTTGGAAAAAAGCATGACCTAGCATTTACTTTCCCATCTAACTCCTTTGGTCAATGTTGACCATTAAATTCATATAAACATATTCATCTTTACCTCTAATTAAAGTATCAGGATCATTGATATTATGAATAAACTGGATAACAATATGTTTCTGACATAAAGTAAAAACTGTATTTGTTAATTCCAATACTCTTTTATTTGCTCCTTTATAATCCCACTTTATAATCTTTTTATTCCGTTTATACATACTAGTTCTATAACTATCAAATCAATCTTTTACATGACACCTAGGTTTGTTCATAAAACGTAAACTTTATTCATTTAATCCACCAGTAACCTCAATATTGTGCATTCATTGAAATAGCATTAATGATGCTCTTAATAATTCATCACTAACTTGGGTTTTTCAGTTTTTGGTGAAATATCTAAATAAACAAAATCAAATAAATATTTAACTATCTTGTTCATTTGCAGTTCTAAGCCCGTTGCAGCTATTATTATTTTCAGAAACAGTAATAACGGAAGTATCATCTTTAAAAGGAATAAAAATAATATAATACATAAACATTTTTCATTTACAAATTAATTTAATTATAAGTACAAACATGGAATTTCAAAAACTATTTGTTTTTTGCAAAACTAATAAAAAATGTTTCTCTTAAATGGAACCAATTGTAGATATCATCAACAATAAGCTTAGTTACAACAACAAACAAGTTTTCATGACAATTGATGAAGAAAGTAATACATGGTCATTAGCTAAAGATGTTACTGAGATTTTAGAATCCAAAATCACAAATGATGCAATAATTAAACATATTGATTCAAAAGATTAAGCAAATTTTGCTAATATTTTGAGCATTGCGGTTTGTGAGGCCAAATCAAGAATTGATAAACAAACTATTTTCATCAATGAATCTGGATTATATTCTTTAATTTGAAAATAAAGAAAGAAAAAGCTAAACAATTTAAAAGATGGGTTAGTCATGATGTTTTACCACCAATTAGAGGTCATGGAGAATATAAAATTAAAACTGTTTACATAGATCGAATAAAGCACAAAGATTGTTGTATACAACAACTACAGGAACTGAATAAATTAAACACAGAATTAATTCAATTAAAAGATGATACAATTATAATGAAAAATGATCATATTCAAAATTTGAGAGATACAGTTAATACTGCTTCAGATGAAATGAAGAAATAAACAGTTCATCACGACATGTAATTCCAAAAACACTTAATGAAAAATGAAGACCAACACTCATTCTTTTAAAATTATTTTTGAGATGAATGTGAATATAACTATGTCATTAGAACACAACGAAAAAGTATACAGAAACAACTATATAAATTCAAAGATAGATATCCAAATTGTGAAGAAATATTAGATTGAATTATAAGCCTAATTCAGTAAATCTGTATCAACAAATGAAAGAAAATTTAAGGTTTGTCTATCATCCATACCATTTCAATATTTTGAATAACTATACACAAGAACAATTGATTAATGATATCATTAGTCTTCATCAAACTGAACTACTATAAAATTACTTTATATTTATTTAGCCAACGATTGTGTGAATTATCAAAACCTAACCCCTTAACATAAACTTTATTATTTTTCATTTTTAAAACTTTTTCAACTAAGCGTACATCTGGATATTTTGTTTTCTGTAGTTCTTGTTCACAAAAATTTGGTTTTACATCTTTCAATTTGTATGTAACTGGATTAGAATAAATAAAATCTTCAATTTCAAATATTTCTGTTGACCAATTAGCTGTATATCCTTTCTCAAAAAGACCTTTAAGTTTACTAATTCTTACTTAATTGCCTTTTCTTAAATTTCGCTGTTTCATTAGATACAATGTTACTTATTTTTAAACTTTTTTCGTTTACTTCTATTGGTTTAATTTTTATTGTAGAATGTTTTGTATGGTTATATTCATCAATTAAATCTTTAACAAAATTTAACCATTTATAATTTCATTGTAAAGCAAATTTTTTCTTTAAATGATCTGTTAAATCATTCAACATCAGATGCTTTTAATTCTGAAAAAGTTGAATAATGATTAAGGTTTTATTTCTTCATTAATTCTTTAAATTCTTTGTGATAAAATTCTTTACCATTATCAGTTTGTAAATTAATCGGTCGTCTATCTATAAAAAATTTTTTGATAATCGCCAACTATATTTTTGCTGTTCTATCTTTAATAGTAACAGCAAATGCATATTTTGAAAAAAAACATAAATTACTGTTAATAAATATTTATAACTTTTGTTTATTTTTGAAATTCCCTTCAAATTACCAGAATCCATCTTTATTAAAACAGCTTACCATAAATCATCCTTATTAAAAGAAACAACATTCATTCTTTTAAAATTCTTCCTAATTGGTTTATGTAATTTAATAATTATTTCTTCACGAATATTATTATTATTTTAAACCTTCACCAGCACTTACAAAATTTTTTTAACAAATTTACATTTTTTAGCTTTACATATTGTACAAAGACCATGAATTCTTTGTCTTCCAATTTCAGTTGTTACTCTGTTTGGATTATATACTCCAGTTAATTTTTTTCACTTTAAACAATAAATGTGATAGTCATTTGAAGTATGACTTTCCATTTATATAGATAAAAAGTTTATAAAATTTTAAGTTCTTTCACCAAATGTAATTAACTTTACATCAACTGGAAAAGTTTTAACAGAATCTTTTAATTCTACAAATAAAATGCTTTATGTGTGTACCAGTACTTATTGATTACTATCATTTATTTGGTATGTCCTGCTATCTGCATTTACTGATATATAAAAATCATTAAAGGTTAAATATCCATTTGTATGTTTACCAAGAACAATAATCCCTTTAAGTATAAAAATATAATTGAACATTTTTAGTTCATCAGGTGTTGGAATAGTAAATTCAATTATTTGTTTGTCATATACTTTTTCTTTAAGATTACTTAACTCTTCTAAGTATGGCATCAAATCTACTTTCAAAAACTATTCTGAAAAAGGTTTTCTACTTTTTTTGGTAAAATAATTATTGAAGTGTGTTAAAATGCTTGTGTAAGTAGGTTTTTTAATGTATTATTTTTCTAAGCAGTGTTTGTCAACTACACCTTTTTCATCAATTGGATCATTTACATTTGCTACTCTCTTATTATTAAAACCAATATATCCTTTACTTCTTTTAAAAATAACATTTTTTTTTTTGAAATTGTTTAATTGCATTAGTTATCTTTTGATCTATTGATGATTGTAGTTGTTCAGTAATATTTTCAATTTTTTTCTAAATCGAGTGTTGGTGTACTAGTAACTTGTTCATTTTGTATAATTAAATGTATCTTATTTCCAAAAATGTCTATTTATGAAATCTAAAATATCATTATAATTATAATTATCACATAGTAGTTCAGAACGAATAAAGTTAAATGTCCACACATTATGTCATCACAATTTTGTATTCTTTTTGTATTGTAATATAATTCAGCTTTTTCTAAATAATTAACTAATTGTTTTAGTACATTGACCACCCATTGAATCAACTACAAATATTTAAAATTATTTTTATAGTAACAAATAGAATATGTACCAGAATTATTAGATGTATTTAAATTTACTAAACCGCATTTAATTTTAAATGGTTTATTTGGTAATTCATCAGTCGTGTATATACAACAAAAGTGTTTAATTTTTAATTGTTTAGTAAGTTCTTCTATATCAAAATTACATTTTCGGATTTTTTTTGTTTTCTTTATTCTAGTTACTGCTTTCTTTTCCATTTCTAAGTTACATCTCTTTTGTTCCTCTAATTCTTTATCAGCTTTCTTTTTGTTTATAACTGAATTTGCAATTGCTGCAGATCCTGCAGTTAATGAACCAGTTGTAGCTAAATAAGGTAATGCAGCTAATAATAATAGTAAAAATCCTGCTTCATGTTGTGCTAAACCTTTAACATGTTTCTTATTTGTTAGATATTCGATAATGTTTTTCAGAACAGGAATAGCTGATGTAACAAGTAAATTTCCTTTTTTGAACAACTGTTAAAAATCGTTCAATTGCATTTAATTGTTCATTATTTAACATTAATTGACTTTGGTTTTGTTTTGCCACTAGGTAGCAAAGTATAATCAACTGAGCAGTTAATGTGATCGCTGTAAGCTTGTTAAAACCAGTGCCTACCAATTTAAATTACATATTACAGCATTGAAGATGGTCACTAAGCGACCGAAAATCGATTTTCCGTTTAATAAAACAAAAAAATATGACCAATGCTGTCTCTCATTCCAAACAGATTGTGGTCAGAGTCCACATCTGCCCCTGGAAATGTTACTCATTTAAATAGTAAAAAATTTAATAAAGATTTTTTTATATAGTTTAAAGATTTTTATAATCTCAAACAATTTTTATCACTATCAATTCCCATTCCTAATTTTCGTTTTCCATACATTGTTCCATTAACAGCTGTTGCTGCTACTTCTTACTCAAATGAAGTATCATTTGCATACAGTCCTTCTTTTGCAGCTAATTAAAGTTGTTTATCAGCCATATGTCTTTCTCTAAATGTTTATTATAATGTTTTTTACATGCTTTGTCTAATGGCTTTATACCTCTATCTCCTCTAGCTAATCTTTCTTCAGGTTTAGTAAATGGTCCACAGTAATTATATCCTGGTAGATGCATCTCTGGCATTGGAACATTATTTAAAACACAATTCACCAATCCTTTATTATGTTTATCACTTTTCCAAAATGTATGTGGAAGATTATTTAAAAATCAAATTAAATGTGGAATTCCTTTTGAATTGTCAGTTATAAAACCCCTAAATTTATTTGTTAACATTAGCGCAATACTAACTTTTTCATTATGATAATTTTTATTCCCTGCTAATTCTTCAACATGATTTAGTGAAAATCTATCAATTAATTGTCTAACATCATTCATCCATACATATTCAGTTGCTTTGTCTGTATACTTTTTAACATATCCTTCACCTATTTTTTCAGGAGAACTAATTTCTGTGGAATCGATAGTTACTTTTCTTCTTTAGTTTGGAAAATAATCAACAATTTGTTTTACTTAATAAAAATATTTATTACCTTTACTTAATTTCATTTTATTTTGATTATTATCAGAATACAATGCTCCTGAATTTAATAATATTTCTGCATAATTTGATAAAGCTACACTACCAAACTTTTTATTTAAATCATCTATAGTAATTTCTTTCTTGGTTTAAGTCTCATTAATCCATCTGTCCCTTCACATGTTTTTTCACCAACTATTAGTTTATCACCAATTAATGGTGATTTCATTTAATGTATAGTCAAATTTTCCAGAAATATCATCAGAACAATCATGTGTTTGTTTAATTGATGATAGATCTGCAAAATCTTCTATATGATGACAATATTGAATCATTTGTTTTGCAACTTCTCTATTTTCTTCAATTGCGTTTAAAACATTATCACGTAAACCTTCAATATCTTGTTTTACTTTTTCAATAGCATCAATAACAGGTTGATCCTCCTTTTTATATTCTTAATATTCTGTTCTTGCTTGATTTTTTCAGAAACACTTTAAGTGTTCTTTTAATACTTCAGCTTCCTTTCTATTTCATTTAGCTTTTTTAAAAACCTCTTCATTTAATTTTGCAAACATTTATTATGGAAGAGAAAACATTAATTATATTCGTTTATGTTCTACATTTATGTTTAATGTTAATGTTTGTGTCTAATGTTTATGTTTATATTTATATTTATATTTATGTTTAATGTTTATATTTACATTAACATTTATGTTTATGTTTAACATTTAACATTTATGTTTAAGTTTTTATGAAATGTATTTTATTTCTGAACTTGTCTTCATTTGGGGTCTAGTCATGTCTATTGTGAAAAATCGAAACTCATCACTCCAACATTTGCTACACATTTCTTAAAGGATACCAAACTTTAAATCTCCACCAACAAATTCATGATAAATTGATTTAAATTTGTATCATCTTGTCTAAATATATTTAAAAAATTTAAATTGTCTCTGTTTTGGGTGTTTTTGAATACGTTTGAGCTAAATAAACACAATCTATGCCTTTGTGTCTGCCTTTAGTAACATACTCTCTATCAATATCTTGATTTTTCTGAAATAAAATCATCAAATACAAGAAATGAATTATATTCACATTCATCTGAACGAATAATTTCTTCATTATTTTCAATAAAACAATTTTTTCATTAATATTTTCTTCAAATTTTTACGTTGACTTATAAATTCTTGATAATTTGGTTGATCTAAACTTTTTGAATAAATATACAAATGTTTAATTTTATTCCATTTGTACCATCCTAGAGCTAAAATATATTCATCAATCATTAATGTTAGTTTTCTGCAACCACGTGATCCAATTATTGCACATCTTATAAAATTTGGTAAAAGTTTACCATATTTGTTTTTTAACTTATTTTATTCTTACTTTAGGTTCCCATTCTGTTTTGTTTATTTATTTAATAATGTTTGTCAGTAGTCACTTTCAACTTAGTGATAAATCTGCAATACTCAGACAAGGTTAGCTGTTCCAATACGAGATAGTTAAACTAATGTTTCATTAGTTGGTTTTTATTGAACTTCCTTAACATAAAATATTACTGTGATGGAGAAATGATAGAAATTTCTGTAGGGCAATATAATTTTAAAAATAAAAAAAAAATTTCATTTGAAAAAACCCAATACAGACATTCAAGCAGATGAAATTTTAAACAAATTGAAATTGATGCAAAATTATATATACATATTGGAAGTATACTTGGTTTTAAAAATCAAGTTGTTTTACCTAATGAAAAAGCTGCAGCTAAAGATGTTCCTAAGATAATTCATTTTGAGTTGATCAATATAGATTTTAATGTTGCTGATGGACTGTATGTAAGACATAATGATCATTTTCTTAAAAAAACTGATATTATTGCTTCATTTACGTATAATGCAGAGTTTGGTTCACCAATAATTTATGAACCAAAAATCTTGTAAATGTTCCTATTTTTGATAAAATTCTAGATTTAGAAGTTACTATAACTGATGGAAATGATAATTAATTGACTTTAATGGTGCTACTGTAACAGTTGTTTTAGAAATAACATAATACATTTTCCTTAATAAGTGACTAATTGCTAAAACAATCATGAAGAAAATTGCAAGTTATCAGTTTTACTTATTCCCTGTGAATGAGAAAACAGAAGTAATTTAAATGTTCCTAACAAAGATACAGAAATTGAAATAAATATTGGTGATGGTTGGCTTCATCCAAATAATGCACAATTGGATATGAATTTTAGTATTATTGGAAATGATGGAACAGATTATCCAACTTATGATGGAAAATCAATTAAAAAATTAATTGATAATTATGCAGCTAAATTGTTTGACTTTGTAACAATAAAGAAAGGAAATAATATTATATCCAGAATTGAACATCCTTTTATTTCATCAACAGTTTTATTACATTTAACTTCATCTATTACTGACAAAATAAGTTTAGAGGGACATATAATCAATACAGGAAAAATAAATAATAAAGGAAATAAAGAACTTAATCTATTATCATTACTTGGTGAATTTTTTAAAGATTATGCAGAAATTATGTGGGAAGGAGATTTAACTGTCATTTTTACACGTAGTTCATCTTCTGGAGATGTAAATATTTGTTGGGCTGTTAAAAATGATGCTTAATTGAATTAAAAGACACTCTTCCTAAAAAAGGTTATAGAATCTATAGAAATTCGGGTACCTGTTGTTAAATATGAACCAAATTACGAACTTCAACAATGTGAAAATATTTTTAAAACCAGAAAATACCTATTTCTTTTTATGACCTTCAAACAGAAGAAGTTGTTGGTTTATCTAATAAAAACAGTTTTGAATTAGATATTACAAATTACTATAACTTAATTGAATTTGATATGCCATATTTTGTTTTTGTTATATTTCAGCCAAATCGTAAAAATAATCACTAGTTGATTCATCATTATCTGATCATGTTAAACTCCTGAATATTTATTTAAAAATGGTAGAAGTGAAGTTTTTCCTAAAGAAATATGGAATATTAATCCGCCAAATAATTTTCTAAAAGCATATGATGCATTCTTAGATTTGGAACGAATTACTTTACTAAAATTGTATATTGATATTAGTCCATTTAGTTTTATAAATAATTATCCAATTTATGTAATTAATATGACACATAGAAAGAATGTTGTAACTGCACAGAAAACAATTATAAAACTTTGTGCAACTTTTAATGATAAAATTCCAAATGATACACTTGGTTATGTAATTATGTATGGAAAAAAAGGATCTTACGTATGATGCACAGCATTGATTACTTACTGATAATTTTTCACTATTAATATTTGCTTCTCTATAAATGAATGAAACAATTAAAAAATCTATAAAAGTGTTAACTCCATGCTTATACACGTTTCTGAAACATTTTTAGGGAGATAGAAAAAATAAAAAATGAAAATTTTAAATATAATTTACTTTTGTTAACTAATTCATTTTATTTATTTACTTTTGTTAACTAATACATTTAATTATTTACTTTTGTTAACTAATACATTTTAAGTATTTACCTACATTCACAAAGCGATATTTTAAAATAATGTACTTCATTAACTAATTTATTTTATTTATTTTATTACGTTCACCTATGGGAAATGTATGTAAAATAAAAGATTTCTTATTATAGCTATTATTATATTTTATTATATTATATTATTATTAGATAAAAGGGATAGTAGGATGATTTTGTATGTTCTGGGAGATTAGGGTAATTTCGTGAAAAAAATGCGAGTGTTAACGAGCAATTATTTATTTTTCACGAAATTGTCCTAGTGTCCCAGAACAGACAAAATCATCCTACTCAACCACAACTCGGAAATGAATGGCCGTCAAAAAGAACACGCTACCAGCAACACGTACGTGGAAGTGAGTGTCCAGCAACACGTACGTGGAAGTGAGTGTCCCCAGATAGCCCTGTTACGATAAGGAGTGCAATCAGTATTTAAATTAGCTGAGGGATTTCAGGTGAACAATCATAAGCAGGAAAACTATAAATTACTTTCCACTGCTGGTTACGTTCTGTGCGAATTTTGTGTGTTCTTTACTGCGTAAAGCTTGATTATTAAATCAACAACCCTAAAACTACTGTAATGTCTTTACTCTGTAGAGATAAAACTGACTGCAGAGAATGCTTTTCAGCGAGACGTTGACATGTGGTTCTGTAACGAGCAATGGTGTTAACAATCAACTCTGAATTCCACATACTTTAATATTTACTGATTTATGGCATGGTCAGAAAGTTCCTTTATGTGTGCAATTATTTCATTGTTACTGCAACACTACTTGTAGTTAGTTATTTGTACAAAACGTTTTCAGTTTTTTTTACCTTTACTCTTACTGTGAACCTTACCTTCTTGCCAAATTTAACGATTCTACGCTAAGGGGAAGTACCCTATACGTTTCAGTGATTGAGCTCGCGAGTGTAAAAATATGTGACATAAATGGGCGCAGGTTTTGATTGCGTTGACCCAGAAGCTTAACATTTTTACATCACCAAAGGACAATAGACCGCAGTGCTTGGCATAAATTTCATGTTTATACGTCTACCTGTTCCTGAGAAAAAGTAGGCTTAACAGTCAGAGGGACAGATACACAGACAGGTGGATAAAAAAAATCGTGTGATGTAGTTACAGATTAACAATTTAGGGCTTTTACCTTTACATCTACTGCGTTCTTCTTTCTTAATGATTCTACACCAACGGGAAGTATCCTGCTTTAGGCTCTGATAAGTGAGTTTGCGTGTATCAAAATATGTGACGTAAATGACTGTACCTTTTGACAGCATCGACTTAGATGACTCACTTGTTTGCGTTGCCAAGGGACCGTAAACAGTAACAAGTGACATAAATTTCAAATGGTTCAAGTGGCTCTAAGCACTATGGATCTGAGGTCATCAGTCCCCTAGACTTAGAACTAGTTAAACCTAACTTACCTTAGATCATCAAACACATCCATGCCCGAGGCAGGATTCGAACCTGCGACGGTAGCAGCCGCATGGTTCCGGTCTGAAGCGTCTAGAACCGCTCGGCCACAGCGGCCGGCACATAAA
This sequence comes from Schistocerca piceifrons, assembly GCF_021461385.2. NCBI lineage: Eukaryota > Metazoa > Arthropoda > Insecta > Orthoptera > Acrididae > Schistocerca > Schistocerca piceifrons. Next base: position 30,102,564 of record NC_060146.1, on the reverse strand, counting down.
TTACAACCTGAGAAGAAATGGTTTTAAAAAGTCGGACAAACAGACAGACAGATAGAGGGCCAGAAACAAAGTGATGCTCTAAGGGTTTCGTTTTTACCGACAGAAGTACAGAACCATAAGAGAGAACAGAACCTAAATTTTAAGCACTGCTCGAAATTCATACCTCAAATGTTGCTACAATTCAGACATCGTCCAGGGAAAGATTTTTCGGACAAAACCACCCTGCTCGACAAACGCAAGCACTATCGATTAATGGACGATCCCCCACGTGGTCATCTGCGATTGGCTACTGTAGCACTGTAGGCAGCTCGACAGCGCTGCATGGTTGTCTGGAGTATTTTCCTCGATTGGACGTCCGCTCCTCTCTTCGAAACTTACTATCCAATTATTTTCCCGTCTGTATTTCTTTTTTTCAGAAAAGATTTTCTTACTACTGGCAGTTTGCATTTTACATCCCCTCTGCTTCTGCCATTGTCACTTACTTTGCAAAACTCGTCTCCTACTTTTAGTGTTTTGTTACATAGTCACGTTTCCTCGGTCACCTGATGTCCAGTTTTATTTCGCGAAATGAATCTGTCTGGGCCTGTAGAGCCCCGTGAGTCTCGTATCCTACTTCCTGGTGTGAGTCGTGCTTGGGTAGCTCAGTTGGTAGAGCGCTTGCCCGCGAAAGGCAAAGGTTCAGAGTTCGAGTGTCGGTCCGGCACACAGTTTTAATTTGCCAGGAAGTTTCATATCAGCGCACACTCCGCTGTAGAGTGAAAATTTCGTTCTAGAAACATCCCTCAGGCTGTGGCTAAGCCATGTCTCCGCAATATCCTTTCTTCCAGGAGTGCTAGTTCTGCAAGGTTCGCAGGAGAGCTTCTGCGAAGTTTGGAAGGTAGGAGACGAGGTACTGGCGGAATTAAAGCTTTGAGGACGGGGCGTGAGTCGTGCCTGGGTAGCTCAGCTGGTAGAGCACTTGCCGGCGAAAGGCAAAGGTCCCGAGTTCGAGTTTCGACCCGGCACAGTGTTTTAATCTGCCAGGAAGTTTCAAGACGCAACAGTTTTGGAAGCACATCATTGTTTATGACGTCATATCTCCTGATCCATGTTAGGTAAGTGGTTTTTACTCCCACAGCGATTATTGATTTGCACTAAGGGGTCTGTGTACCAGGTTTGGTTGACGTGGGTCCAGTGGCTTAGGAGGAGGTGCGGAACCTGCATTCGTACATAAAAACACGTAGATAAATACGTAGATCCATTTTCATAATATGCATGGATTTAATACTAATGTGTTTATTGACCACACTGCACTGTGTAATTGTGGGATACAAGTTTTGTAATAATGTTTTAAATTCACTATGACAGAGCTCCAAGTTTCGTTTAATGATTAATTTCCTTTGCCTGTTGGATTATTACTAAGTATAGGACTTCAGTGATAAAAATGCTGTGATGTGGCCTGCTATTGTGTGAGCAGAACACATGTGGCACATCTTCTTTTTAACGGATCGGAGGCGATGAAATAGTTCAACGACTGGAGCTGCGACAATTTTGTGCGAGTCTGTTTGGCGGTTTCTTTTGCCTGCCCCGTGGGTAGCTGGCGGTGCTCGGTGTACAGGTTTCGGTGTTTCACATTCGGTGTGGTGACTGCCGAGGGAGGGGCTGTCTGCTGTGACGCTGCCTCTGAGCGGTGACAGTCTGCTTGCGCGCCCAAAATCCAGAATTTACCTCAAACTTGGTTCTCGTATCCCTTCTTATTTTTCCTCCTCGCTATGATCTTTTGAGATCAGATTAACGTTACCGAACAACAGCTAATCGAACCGTTTTTAGTACAACAATTAATTTCAAGCTCGTTTTAAACCATCCTTTCTTTCGGCGTAATGTCCTAGACTATGTGGCATCGTGCATAAATCTGCGTGGTAGCTGGCATGCGACGCTTTTCATGTAATGCCTTCGTCACCCAATTATATAGAAACAGCCTTCAACCGCGTTTTACTTTGTTTTTATGTTTTGTCCCAAGCAATATGTTAGGTTCCTTTATAATGCGAGGATCGAGCTGATCTATAGGTTTAAGCATATTGTACTAAGCACCTATTTGTTAAAGGAACACTGCGTGACATATTTTAGAAATGTATTAAAGATATCTGATTTCACGTACACATGTCGTCAATTAGCACCACTAGGGCCAATCACCGTAAAAAGTAGGTTGATGCATAATTTCGTAGTGTTTTTGTTTTGCATGTTGGTATTCCCGTTGCTGTGGGTTTATTCATCAACTGTCATTTTTGTTTGCATTTCGCTGTGAATTTACGTATTGTCATCGTGAGGGGAGTGGCGTACGGTTGGAAACGGAGTGGAAACAGGAACATTTGCGACGTACTCTTCTGTCTGAGTTCAACAGAGAGGTGACAGCAGTGGAGGCACCCAGCTACATGGGGATAACGCCAATGGACAGAGAACGGCAAGAAAATGGTTTTCTCGCTTTAAGGAGCATCGCTTTGACATTGCTGACTCTGCAGGTACAGGAAGATCTTCGGGGTCAGTGTTTGACTAAGATCGTTTATACGCATTAATCCACAATGATCCACGTCATTGAACACGAGAACTCCAACGTGATGAACTGTGATCATCCCACCATCGTGCGACATTTGCCTGTAATGCGGAAGGTTCAGGAACCGCGTGTCTGTGTACCGCACGCTCCGAACCAAAATCGCGAAAGTCGGCGGGTGGCCGTGTGTGCGCCGCTGCTCGCCCGCCACCAGTTGGTTCGTGAAGAACAGGGACCACTCCTATCCTGTGTCGCTACCGGTGACGAGAATCTGTGTCTTTATACTAACATACGGAAAAGAAAGGAATTCCCGAGACCAAACAAGTCCGCAACTCGTCGTACAAAGACCTGCGTGCATTCACAAAACGCAATGCTGTGCATCTTGTGGAACAGTGACGGTGTAGTGTACTACGAATTGCTTCCCCGAGGTGTAGCCGCCACTGCTGACATTTACTGTCAACAACTGAGGCGTCTTTCAGAGGCAGTACAAGTGCAACGACCAGGAGGACTGCGTGAAGTCACGCTACTCCACGGCAACGCCCGCCTGCGTCCCGTAAACACCGCGCGGGAGTTGTGTGCGGGAGTCATTCCCCGCCCACCTTGTACCCCTGATCTTGCGCCCTCGGGTTTTCACTTTTCCCGGTCTCTATAGAGCAGCATCAAGGAACCCTTTCCAGAAGGAAACGCGCTCCGAACATGGCTCGACGGGTTCTGCGTCTCAAAACCACGTGATTTCTGGAGTCGTGGAATCGTTAAGTTACGCTAGCGTTGGCAGATTACTGCAAACAGTGAAGGAGAATATATTATTGATGACTAAAGGCTCTGTTATTACACCTATTAAAAAACTTACGCACCAATCGAGTACTCAATCTACAAAATTTCATTCTCTGGTCTCATTCCTTCACGTACTGACTAGGCGCCTACGTGTCGCTGTGGTTCTAAGATTACTTACGTTATCCACACATTTTGTCGTAAAAAATCTACTCATCTGTTTTTAAAGAGTTTATATACGGAGAATGGTCAATATTCAGTGATATGATAGCACTGTTGGAAGAAAAAAGTTCTATTGAACGTGGGCTCTAGATTGCAGACGTTTCGATAAATGAGGACTTCGCCACCTTCGACACTGTGAAACAAACCCCTTGTACTGCAAGCTCTTTGCTTTCCACATTCTGAGAGGTGGCAGTATGGACCAAAGTAAGAAAGAAATGTTCAGTAAACATCGGCTCTGAAGTTCATACGTTGAGAGCTATCAGCACTTTTTCACCTTTGCTACTGTGAAACACATCTCTCCTACTGAACAACTGCTCATAGCTGTTTAAGTATGCGTATAAGGGTCCACGTTTACCAGACTTTTTTGCTTCGAATGATCGTTCCTGTAAATACACACATCAACCGACAGAGACACCGACGGAAAAATTTTTTTGTCGGGATTTTCCTTGGATAAAACCATCCGAATCTGCCAGAAGACACCCTATCCTCCCCCTCCCACCTCCCCCTGTACTTCCCCGACCACTACCGCCAGGTCATCCAACTAACTGTACCGTACGCAGCGCTGTCGTGCCAACTGCCGAACAAAAGTCCATCTTCTGTAACTGTGGCGCTGTGATCGCTGAATAAAGTCAGTCTGACGATGGCTGCGGAGACGAAACCAGTAACCAGTTTTAATAAAAAAGCGTTAATTGTGACGGAATCATGTATAATATAATTCGGTTATATGTCTTTGTGATCCCCATAACGACTGCTTTCAAGCTGAGTGTCGTCTACGGACAGCCCGAGACAGCAAGGGACTGGTGCAAAATATTGCACACGCAGACAGTTTCGCCGATAGTGACTGCGGCTTTGAGTTTCGCAGCCTGCAGACAGGCCAGGGCGCAGTTGTTCAGTGGCGGGCGCCGCCAGCCTACTGTTGAAGGACACCAGCCCCACCCACGGCACACCCGGCCACGCCGCCTCAGTGTCAGCAGTGGACGCAGGAGAGGCCTAACTCAGGCGGGCCCGCCAATCTGGCCAGTACTCCTGTTCACGGAATTACGATCATTTGGGGCTTCTGTTCGAAGACTGGTTTCATATATCTCCGCACCCTAGTCTGTCCTCTGCAAGTGCCTTCACCTTAAGTACGGAAACCTGAAGTAATTACACAAATTTATTTTTTTCGCCTGTTCGATTCAGTACTTCACCCATCGAATCTTCAGCAGTGTAGTGAAGCACCACATTTTAAAATGTCCGGAGAACATACCATCCACGTTTCTCTTCCGTACAATGCTACAGTCGAGACCAGTACCTTCAAAAAAGATTAATGTTAGTTATTCACAATATCCAGTTTTTCAGAAATTCCACTTGTTCTGTGCGGAGTCTTTATTCTACGTCCTTTCTACTTCGGATGTCGTCAGTTATTTTTGCGGCCGAAACAGAAAAACTCATTCACTAATTACAGTGGCTCGTTTCCTAGTCCTATCCGCCCAGCAACGCAAGGTCTAATTCTACGACATTTCATTACCCTTGTTCCACATTTGTTAATATTATAACCTCCTCACCGCCATACACTCAATACAACGGCTGTTCTAAGCTTCTTAGCCGTCTCTGACAGAATTACAATGTTGATATTCTACATTTGTTGGCAGGTGGCTCGCAGCATGTTATCTTGGATTAATAGGCACCGACTGATGTAGAAAACGGTTCAGGCGTGCCGCACAAAAGTGTGTTTGGACCTGCCTGTTCACGTTGTACATTAATTACCGTACGTGCAATACTAGCAGTGAACTCCATTTCTTTACACGTGGTACTGTTATCTGTAGTGAACTACTACTTGCACAATTGTGGTTTAGATTTCAAATCGAAGTAAGGTTTGACAAATTGCTTTAAATGATCAGGATTTGCACTTCATAAAAATCTAAGCTGTAGTAAGCTAAGAGTACAATAACAACTCGCGTGTGTAACAGTTTGTGGTGATATCAAATGAGATGATCAAGTACGCGCAGTCATAGTTAAACCTCGTGCAAGACTTTAGTGCACAGCACGATATTGGGAGCATAAAATCAGTCTCCAAGAGAGATTGTGGGACATGAAGTCAATCTCCAGCTGAGAATGCTTACAAAACTCTCTCGCGACCTGTAGTCGACTACTACTCAAATGTATGGAACCTATTTCAAATCAAATAACGTGGGATACTAAATGCATACAGCGAAGGCAGCACAAATGATTACGAGTTCGATGTGCAACCAAAGGTAAGATGGCTGACGGTTCAAGATATCCATCATTATAACACGAATGGGCGGCCAGAGTGTCCGAGCTGTTGTAGTTGCTACAGTCTGGATCCGCACGACCGCTACGGTCGCAGGTTCGAATCCTGCCTCGGGTATGGATGTTTGTGATGTCCTTAGGTTAGTTAGGTTTAAGTTCTAGCGGACTGATGACCTCAGAAGTTAAGTCCCGTAGTGCTCAGAGCCATTTGAACCATTTTGTAACACGTATCTCTACTTATAAAGTTTCAACGACAAGTTTTAAATTGTGAATATCGGACTCGTGGGGATCGTGAAAACAAGAGTGTAATAACAAGACTACTGCTTTCTTTTTTGTCTTACTTATGTTCTGACTGTTTTGACGTGGTCCGCCAAGAAATCCTCTCCTGTGCCAACCTCTTTGTCTGAGAGCAGCACTTGCAACCTATGTTCTCAATTGTGTGTTGGATGTATTCCAGTCTCTGTCTTCCCCTGCAGTTTGAACCCCCTGCAGCTCTCTCTAGTACCACGAAAATTATTCGCGATGCCTTAACACTTGTCTCGTCACCCCAACCCTTCATCTTGCCACTGACTTCCACATACTCCTTTTCTTCCTGTTTGAGTAGAGACTGTTCACTTCTTATCAGTACACCCGATGTTCAACGTCCTCCAATAAAACCACATATCAAATGCTTCGAGACTCATTTCATCTTTTTCTATAGTCCATTATCCCAACAACGAATGGCTCCAGAGTTCAAATGGCTCTGAGCACTATGGGACTTAACTGTTGTGGTCATCGGTCCCCTAGAACTTAGAACTACTTAAACCTAACTAACCTAAGGACATCACACACATCCATGCCCGACGCAGGATTCGAACCTGCGACCGTAGCGGTCACGCGGTTCCAGACTGTAGCGCCTAGAACCGCACGGCCACTCCGGCCGGCGGCTCCAGAGTTTCCAGAAATTTTGTTGTTTAATTACTTCCAAAAGAACAGACACAACGCATTCATATAACTGCTCCGCCTAGATGGGCAACGGAGACACCATCTTCAGTGCGGATGCACAAATACGCCCGACCTCCGGCGGGGATCTCAGAACATGGAGGTGGTGGACAGGGGCTGCGGTGAGGTGGCACACTGTGGGAATGTGGGTCGGCCGCGAGGGGTGCCCAGGTAGTCTATGCAACTAAGATAACTCTGTGTCCCGAATGGCGCAGTGGCTACCGCACCTGCCTCATAAGCAGGGGATCCCGTGTTCGAATTCAGGCCCTGTACACATTTTTCGCTCGTCATTGCAGATTCTGGGTAATGTCCCGATGCAGCTGCATCAGTAATCCATATCCTTTCCTTTCTTCCCCTCTCCACCTCCAATTTACGTATTTGTCTCTTAATTATGGTCAATGTTTGGTACTGGAGCACTTCTTCAGGAATGACTTCCTTTGTCTCTGCTAGTCTGTTTCTTATGTTCTTAATTCGTCCGTCAGATGTTATTTGGCTTCCATGATAGCAGACTACTTTCGCTCCATCTACTTCATGGACCTTACTCTTGATGGTAAAGTTTTGTCAATCTTATTTATGGCACTTCCTGTTACTTTCGTCTCTCTTCAGTTTGCACTAAATCGATACACCGTGGTCAGTAGACCCTTTACTCCATTTTGTACGTCCTACAAATTCTTCCACGCTTTCACTGAGAATAGCTATGTCATCATTGAATGTTATCATTGATATTCTTTCACCACGAAATTTAATCTCACTCCTGGACTTTTTTCTATTTCCTTCACTGCTTCTTTGATGTACAGATTCAACAATAGGATAAAAGAGTGCATCCCAGTCTTACACCCTCTTCAATCTGAGCACTTCGTTCATTATCTTTCATTCTCATTGTTCTCTCGTGCGTCTTGTACATTTTGTGTATTAGCCTTTTTCCTGTGGCTTCCTTCATGTACACATTCACACGCCTATTGCATATCTCCTCCTTCTCTCTTTCTGTGTCCACCTCTACTATCTGGCATCTCTTTGTCCACGTCATCCTATCGCCTCTATCTGCCTCTCTTTTCCCCTCATTCTGTCCATCTCCTCCTCGCCCATCTCTTTGTCAGTCCCATCCATCTCCTCTCTCCAACTACCTCTCTTTCTGTCTCTCTCTCCATCCAAACCTCCCTCCCTTCCCTCTGTCCATCCATCTTCTCCTTCACCTCTTTCTTTTCGACCTGCCACTACCCTTCTACACCCTGCATTCAGACTCTTTCATCTCCCCCTCCTCCTCCCCCTCCTCCTGTCTTTGTCCCTCTCCTCCTACCCCAGCTCTCTGACCATCTCCTCTTTTATACGCTAAGGAGCCAAAGAAAATGGGACACCTGCCTAATATCGTGTAGGGCCCCCGCGAGCACGCAGATGTGCCGTGACACAACGTGGCATGGACTCGACTAATATCTGAAGTAGTGCTGGATGCAACTGACGCCATGAATCCTGCAGGGCTGTCCCTAAATCCGTAAGAGTACGGTGGGGTACGGCCGGGTGTTTGGTGACCAGAAGAGTGTTTCCGGAGTCATTCGTTAGCGGTTCTGGATGTGTGCGGTGTCGCATTGTCAGCTGGAATAGCCCGAGTCCATCGGAATGCACAATGGACATGAATGGATGCAGGTGATCAGACAGGATGCTTACGTACGTGAGTCGTATCTAGACGTGTGAGGGGTCCCATATCACTCCAACTGCACACGCCCCACACCATTACAGAGCCTGCACCATCTTGAACAGTCCCCTGCTGACATGCAGTGCCCATGGTGTCATGAAGTTATCTCCATACTCGTACACGTCCATCCGCTCGATACAATTTCAAACGAGTATTGTCCTGCTAGGCAACATGTTTAACGCCATCAACAGTCCAATGTCGGTGTTGACAGGCCCAGGCGTGGCGTAAGGCTGTGTGTCGTGCAGTTATCAAGGGTACACGAGTGGGCCTTCGGCTCCGAAAGCTCATATTGATGAACGTTTCGTTGAGTGGTTCGCACGCTGACGCTGGTTATGGCCCAGCATTGATATCTGCAGCACTTTACGGGAGGGCTGCACTTCTGTCAAGTTGAACGACTCTCTTCACTTGTCGTTGGTGCCGTTCTTGCAAGATCATTTTCCGGCCGCAGCGATGTCGGAGATTTGATGTTTTCCGGATTCCTCATATTCACGGTACACTCGTGAAATTCTCGTACGGGAAAATCACTTCATCGCTAACTCGGAGATGCTGTGTCCCATCGCTCGTGCGCCGACTGTAACACCACGTTCAGACACACGTAAATCTTGATAACCTACCATTGTAGTAGCAGTAACCAATCTAACAACTGCACCAGACACTTGTCTTATATAGGCGCTGCCGACCGCAGCGCCGTGTTCTGCCTGTGTGCGAATCTCTGTATTTGAACACGCAAACCTACACCAGTGTCTCTGGCGGTACACAGGGTACCATATTTATTAAAAAAATATGTGGCCGCTATCGACCAACATTTCTATTAGAGTATATTGTAAAAATTTGAATTAAATTTGTCAAAAGCTTTTCCAGATTTTGTCTTTATGTTGTTGTATAGATAACCCCTTCTTTCCTCATGGCTTACCTTTGTTTTTGTAAGAATTTAGAAGATCTTGCCGTAAGGACTGCGATTTGTGCTAGTATTCTAGCAGAGACCGGACAATAACACGTTTTCTGGATTTCAAGGGAAATGTAGGTCAGGCTGCAGTGTGTAGGAACACCAGAACGGACGTATCATGAGATCATTGGACTTCATTGGACGGCACGTGGAGGAGACAAGTGTGTGGTCGCCGAGCCGACTGCGAGAGATACTCTCTCCGCGTGTGGGTGGCCAGTTGGGAGGGGGAGAAGGGGAAAGGGGGGGATAGAATTAAATCAGCGTGATCGATGACGCGAGGCACTTGCCGCGTGGCGTGGTTCTGCTTGAACCCTGACCTTATCAACAGCCGCATCACTCATCCCCAGGACAGCTGCCGCATGGCTCCCGATAGCAAAGCCGGTGGGCAGCGAAACGCCGCGGCTGGCGACGCGACATCCAACGTAAAGTGTCGATAGAAAAGGATCGTTACCCTGGAGTATCGTCGGTTACCTATATATATATATATATATATATATATATATATAATTTAAAGTCCCCAGCAGCGGTTTTCTGTTTGTCTGTGAAGGCTAATCTCGGGAACTACTGTACGGATTTTGATGCGGTTTTCACTGATACACACACTGACTGAGGAGGTAGGTTCGTGCATGTAATATATTACAGCCACGCCAGACAAATTGTTTGGCCGTAGATAGTGCTTTGCGCTTGAAGTCGGGGCGGGTCAGCAGTCTTTGACAAGAAGAGTGTCCGTTTGTTTGCTTGTTCGTAATTCATACAAATCTACAGTTTTATTCCGACCTTGATGAAATTTTGCACACTTTACCTTCAAGACGAGAGGGAGATCACTGTCTACGTAAGATTTCGTAATCTGATATGAAACATACGACGCGTGATCAAAAACTAACGGGGTTTCTTTAATTTTGCTGTCTTTCTGCAACATATTGCACCACACATTTTCAACATTTCTTTTTTTTCATTTTGTTGGTACACATGTTCCAGAGGTATGTTTTGAATAATTATTTAATTCTTGACAGTCGAAAAGGCTATACGTGTTTTCGAGTGCTCAGCGAATGAATCAAGGAGTTTACATTAAATTTTGCTTAAAAAATGGAATAATGCGGATCCCCACATTCGAAATGTTGATTGTCGTGGATCGGTTATGGGCAAGATAGGAGTTTACGAGTGGTATAAACGTGTTAGAGAGGGTCAAAAAGACGTTGAAGACGACGACTGCTCTTGACGCCATATCACATCAGTTGCTGAAGACAATGCGAAAGAGACAAAGAAAATGGTTGTGGAAAATCGCCAAATCATCATCAGAGAGTTTGCTGATGATGTCGGAACATTCTTTGGCTCATGTTTTGGGCATGAAACCTGTATCAGCAAACTTTGCTCCGAAATTGTTGAATTTCGAGCAAAAGCGGTGACGCGTAGACTATGCTCAGGAAATTCTGAAAAAAAAAAAGATCCCGTAAGTTCTAAAGAGGGTTGTAACAGGTGACGAAACATTAGCATAGGGGTGTGACGAAGAAAACAAGGCCCAGTCGTCAGAATGGAAACTGCCTGAGAGGCAAGACCGAAAGAAATTCGACAAGTCCGATCACATGTAAAGGTTATTCGCACAGTTTTCTTCAACGGAATAGTGGATCGTCAGTTCCTACTTTATAGCCGTACGATCAATAAGGAACATCACATGGAAGTTTTGCGCGTTTTGCGTGAATCAGTCCGAAGAAATCGACCAGAATTGTGCTAAATCATTCGAGGATATTTCATCACGATAATGCTTCCGCTGACACCTCAATGCAAAAGCAAGACCGTTATGTTGTCTCAACCACCATAATAGTCGGACATGGGCCCCTGTGACATCCTTCAATTCCCGAGGCTGACCATAACGGAGATTCGAGTCCTCCCTCGGGCATGGGTGTATGTGTTTGTCCTTAAGATAATTTAGGTTAAGTTGTTTGTAAGCTTAGGGACTGATGACCTTAGCAGTTAAGTCCCATAAGATTTCACACACAGTTGAACAATTGACCAGCTGACTATGAACGGACGTCGTTTTGCCACCACTGATCTGATAAAAACAAAATCACTGCCTCTGCTAAACACCATAACGAACAGTAAGTTCTAAAAGTGCTTCCAAGATTAGAAAAAGCGCTGTCGCAAGTATATTAGATGTAGCGAATTATTTTGAAGAGGACAAAGATGATGTTTATGAATAAATAAAGGTTCTTTAACAAATCGAAAATTCTCTTCCTTTTTGATCACACCTCTTATATAAGGGGAAAGGTTGCTACCAGAAATCTGTAAGTGTTCTTGCCCTATTTACTTCAAATTTATACACAAAATCCTAACGAATATTTGGGCGGACAGAAATCATGTATTTGTTAATAAGGAGAAACCTTGTACATCTCGGATAGTACTTGACCGATTTATTTTAAATTTCTACATTCAGATGAAACAATGAAGAAAATTAATGAAAAAATAAATGCCTAACAAATGAATTTTATCGCGTTAAACTGACTGTAACTCCTATTGCGAGAATAAATTGCAGCGGCAATATCCGTGTAGCGGGCAGTAACTTGAGACGTCACTAGGTCGTGGGACGGGCGCCAGCTCGAAAATTTGAAAAACATATGACAGCAAACTCTTATTTATTGATCAGTTGCCATTGTTACATATGAAATATACCCTAGAAGATGTTACAGTCCGTGTTTCCCAGTTACTTGTGTTATTAAAATCCACAGTGCCATACAAATGCTGAGGCAGATCGTTAGTATAGTACCAACAAAAGTCACTAGATGGCGGGTCGATCAAAAGATCGAACAGAAATAGAGGTTTCACGAACTGTGACGTAAACTGTTCGAAATAGTTCGAGTCGTGCTCAAACACAACCGTACGTGAAGCAGTGAAAACTGAGTGAAAACTGTGGCGAATTTTCCAAGAACGCAATGAGACACCTCTCGCAAAATATAACAACAGACGGCGGAACTAATCATCTTTTCACGCAGGGAAAATATAAAGTCTGCGAAAATCTGGTTGAAGAACTGAATTAAAAATGGCCAATCATTTTGTGTGGCAGATATTAAATATCCCGGACAACGCCGGGCACAACAGCTAGTTTTTGATAAAAAATTTATAGTAGATACTCTCTAACGGTTCCAATAGTCGATTAAATAGAAAAATACAAGAGTTAAATCAAGCAGCGCTTTCAGTTTAATTAAAGATTACAATTTTTACTAAACTCCCCTTGCCTGCTACTCCAAGGCGATCAAAAACGATATTTTTTTCATTTCCCTGATAATCTGTTACGTGACTTTCACATCCTCCTGCCTGCTTTTGAAAATAAACGTTCAGAGGACACCTACGTCGCTGGACTCAGCTGCTATCCGTTGGTTAGGTTATGGAACTGGAGGAGGAAGACTTTCGTAACTTTCCATTCGTGTAAAAGTTTATCCCACAGCTGTGATAAGTGCTAGAGAATAAACGCTCATTCCACTTTTTTACTCCGCCAGAGCGGGTTCGAAAAGGGCGGCTGCTCCATCTTCTTTTTTCTTTTGTTCTCTGTACTCTGATGCCTTATGATGTCACACACTTGCATCCTACGTCATTAATTATTCATGAGATGTATTCCCGTGTCCGTCTTCCCCCTACAGCTTTTGCCCTCTACGTTTCGCTCAAGTACCATGGAGGTTACTTTCTGATGTCTCAACATGTATCTTATCGTCCTGTCCCTCTTCTTAGTTTCCATAAATTTCTTTCTTGGACGGTTCTCCAGAGAATCTTCAGTTTCTTATTGTAACACCACCTAATTTTCAACATTTTTTTTCTGTAGCAAAACATCTCAAACGCTTAAAATTCTATTGTGGTTTCCCCACAGTTCATGATTCACTATCATAAAATGCTGTGCCCCACACGTACATTCTTAGAAATTTATTCCTGAGATTAAGACCGATATCTGATACCAGCAGACTTCTGTCCCGGTTACTCGTGTTAGTCTGCTTTTTATGTTCTCGTTTTTTTTTCGTCTCTCTTTTTTGTAATTTATTTTTATTTTTTTGAAAGGCAGTCGAATTCCTTAACTTCGTCTACTTCGTGACCACAACTTGTGATGTGAAGTGTATCGCTAATTTCGTTTCTGCTACTTGTCATTATTTCGATTACTCTGTTATACATTTTGAAATTTTCACACTTTGAGTGAGTACTGTTAAATTCCCGAACACTGGTTACAAGCTCGCTATCCTGTGCTTTATGATAGCACACGCGCTTAAGTGGAAAGTTTCTTCTTCTAATATCGAACCGTGTCGGTTTCTGCTATTAATTATGATGCATCATGTGTATCAGGTACAGTGTCGGACTAGTTATGTGACAAATAATATAAAGATTAAGCCTGTATGAAGTCGGAGACGGAACGAATAGCTTATCGCGAAAAGGAACGCCTAAGCTACATAACACGACTACATCTGGGAAAGCTGACGAGCGAACAGAAATTGTCACAAGTAGCAGGGCTCACTGTGGAGGCGATTGAAAGGTCAGAGGGACACAGAGACAGCGCAGTGAATCATTAGGCGACTGTCTCCTGTGAATCAGCCGCTGAGGAAAACTACAGCCGCATAGGCGGGGCTCCATAGAGAGCGAAGGCGCGCGCTCCCGCACACGTACGTACATATATGTGGACACGCTGAAACATCGCAAGGGGCTGTCCCCAAAGTAACTCTTTGCCTCCAGTAATCATTTAAGATCTTTGAGATCACATATTTGGACAACGCCTTGGTTTTTATAACGGGCGATCAAGAAGGTTCCGTCAGAGGACGTTGTGTGCAACGTAGCGCAACCGACATGGAGACGAGCTCTTAGTGCGGCATTCGTGTCTTCCGACGTATGTGCGGTAGATGCGGAAATGTGAACTATGGCGACGTTGTCGTTTCGTGGTAGGCTCGTATTGAAAATATCAAGTCTCGTATTTTCTAGAAAAAAACTTGCCGCTTTCTGCATTTCGATCAAATCGTGTATTGGCTCCAGGCGTCATTTTCTTTTTCTTTTCTCTTCTTTTCTCTTCTTTTCTCTTCTTTTCTCTTCTTTTCTCTTCTTTTCTCTTCTTTTCTCTTCTTTTCTCTTCTTTTCTCTTCTTTTCTCTTTTTTTCTCTTTTTTATTCAGGAGTCTAAACTCCACACGTACTTTTATCTTGTTCAAAGAATTCTGGAGAATGTGTTCAAGACGTAATAGAGACGTTGCTCTATTCTTATTTGCGACATAACGAAGTTGAGACACTACAGCTTCACGTCCTCTACTAAAAATTGTCTGTTCACAACTGACTGGCGGAATACACACCTGTTGTTTGCGGTTATTAGTTTCGTAGTTACTACACTGACATCACATATAGGCCAGGAATAAGACAAGCCTCAAAACTGTTTGGACGGACGATACAGAGAGAATTTCAAAACTTAATAAAAATGTGTATGAAAATGATATCTGTTCCTGAAAGAACAGATACCATTGATGGCCGTGCAGCTTCTCTATAATCAAATGATGATTAAATCGAAATCCTTAGCTGCCGACAGGTGTTGATATACATCAATGGGGACAGCTAAAAATGTGTGCCCCGATCGGGACTCGAACCCGGGATCTCCTGCTTACATGGCAGACGCTCTGTCCATTTTTTTTTTTTTTAATATCATTTTGTTCGTTATAGTTCGTCGCAATTGTTCGTGGCGGACGTCCCCTGACCGCCATTGAAGTTCGTTTTTGATCCATCCACTCATTGTTTCTTAATGCAGAGGGCAGCTAACCCTCTGACCGAACACACTGAGATACCGTGACAGCCTTATCCCTTCCCATGAGCCCCGCATTCCCAAATGTCCACAACCTACATTCGTAGTGTTACTAACAGATATTCGTCCAGCCACTCATTACTCCCGAACTCTTACGGGACTCGTCAGTTTAGTCTGGCGCGAGTAAAGAGTAAATGGGCAAATATCTGTTAGGAACACTACGAATGTAGGTTGTGGACAGTTGGGAATGCAGGTCTCACGGGAAACGTGCAAGGGTTAAGTCCCTGCAGTCATACTCTCCTCTGTGGCCTCGGGGGCTCAGATGGATAGAGCGTCTGCCATGTAAGCAGGAGATCCCGGTTTCGAGTCCCGGTCAGGGCACACATTTTCAGCTGTCCCCATCGACGTATATCAACAACACCTGTCAGCAGCTAAGGGTTTCGATTTAATTATGATTTCATAATAAAAAATTTTTGGTAGAGGATAAATCTAAATGAGGTTCAAATAACGAAGTGTTTCTGAAAAGAAGAAATACCTCAGCTGATCGGCGAAAGAGGAAAGTACAAAAATGTTCAGAGAAATACAGGAATACAGCAATACGAGTTGCATAGAAACGAAATTAACTGGAAGTGCGGGGAAGCTAAGACGAAATGGCTACATGAAAAACATTAAGAAATCGGAAAAGAAACGATTCAGCATACAGAAAATTCAAACCAGACCTCAGTGAAACTAAAGACAGGGGCGGTACCATTAAGAGTGAAATAGGAATTCCGTCGTAAATGCAGAGGAGAGAACACTTAGGTGCAAAGAGTACACTGAAGGCCTCAGTGAGGGGAGGAGCTGCCTGTTGACGCGACAGAACAAAAAGCAGGAATCGATAGGGAAGGGATTGAGTTTAAAAGATGTCTGGACGACTTAAGATCCAGTAAGGTTGAAGGGATACGTAACATTCCGTCGGAACTCCTAAAATTATTTGGGGCTGTGGCAACAAAAGGACTATTTACGTTGGTATGTTGAAAGTATACGACATCGAACTATCGGAAAAATATCGCCCACAGAATTCCGGAGGTAGCAACAGCCGAAGTGCAAGAATTATCGCACAATCGGCATAATAGCTCATGCAGTCAAGTTGCTGACAACAACATGCAGAAGAATGGAAAAGAAAAACTGAGGATAGTTTAGATGACGATCAGTTTGGCTTTGGGAAAGGCAAAGGTAGAGGCAAGAGAGGCAGTTCTGAGCTGATAATGGAAGGAAGACTGAAGGAAAAAGATTCCTCGACCTGGAAAAAAGAGTTCGACAATTAAAATGGTGCAACATGTTCGAAATTCTAAGAAAAGTAGGAAATAGGAAATACGGGTAATATACAACGCATATAGAAATCAAGAGGGAACAATAAGAGTGGAAGACCGAAGTACTCTGATTGAAAAGTATATCAGACAGGGGTGTAATCTTCGCCCCTACTGTTCAATCTATACGTCGAAGAAGCAACGATGGAAATAAAAGAAAGTGTCAAGAGTGGAATTAAAATTCTAGGTGAAGGATATAATGGATACGATTCGCTGATGACATTGCTATCCTCAGTGAAACTGAAGAAGATTTACAGGAACCTCTGGATGGAATGAACAGCCTAATGGGTACAGAATGTGGATTGAGAGTAGATCGAAGGAAGACGAAAGCAATGAGAACTAACAGTCGGAGCAAGGAGAACATGAAAACTGGTAAAAAGGGCTTTCCTGGCTAAGAGAAATCTGCTACTATCAATCATAGGCCTTAATTTGAGGAAGAAATTTCAGAGAGTGTACGAGTACAGCACTGTATAGTAGTGAGACAAAGACTGGAGAATCTGGTACAGAAGAGAATCGAAAAGCTGACTAGCACTGGTAAAAAGGGCTTTCCTGGCTAAGACAAATCTGCTAGTATCAAACATAGGCCTTAATTTGAGGAAGAAATTTCAGAGAATGTACGAGTACAGCACTGTATGGTAGTGAGACAAAGACTGTGGAGAATCTGGTACAGAAGAGAATCGAGGCATTTGAATTGTGGTGCTACAGATAAATGTTGAAAATTTGGTTGACTGATGAGATAAGGAACCAGGAGCTTTTCCGCAGAATCTACGAGGAAAGGAATACGTGGGAAACACTGGGAAGAACAAGGATGATAGAACATCCGTTAACACATCAGGGGATAACTTCCGTGGTACCTGAGAGGTGTAGAGGGTAAAAACTGTACAGGGAGACAGAGAGTGGAACACATCCAGCAAATAAGGAAACCAAAATAAGAAATGATAAAAAAACATATGCTTGTGCTGTGGCAAGTGAATATTTCTGGATTGCATACGAAAGAAGTGTTACTTAGTTACTACTGTGACTGCCACATAATTGGGTGAGAGAAAGCGGAACGAAAATTACATTAAATTGTTTGACGGAATGCTATCCAAATCGTACCCACTATTCCGTGAGAACAGTGGAACAAACATTATAATGATGGTGAACTGAGACAATCTGAAATGGAACTGAAACGGCTGGTAGGGTTAACTGGCTTGATTGCAACACATCGCGAAAAAAGTGTGTGAGCGGAAGTGTGCGTGTTGAAAGATAGGCAGAGTGTTAGGAAAAAAATTGTTTTCTTCCTGATGCTTTAATCCATTCATGTTAATGAAACCATTCATGCTAATGAAAATGTCGACTGTTATGAGAAACTAGTTGTCTGAATCTAAGTTCTTTGTCTCCTGCTTCGACTAAAACCGCTCCATTGTTTCAAAAGTGTAAAAATGACAAGAAACACTTGGTACAGGTTTCGTTGAATTAATTCGTGGAATTGGTCTCAACGGGAATAAAATATCATTCGGACGGTCAATGAATGCTAGCGAAGTCCGTGTATCCCCTGAAACTGATACGAAAAGTAGAACTCGAGTCACACAATCAAAACTGATAGAGTGAAATACATGCTAGATATTGGTATGAAAAGAGATTCAAACTTTTAAGAAATTTGTGTACATTATGTTGCATCATAAGCAGATTGTAAGGTGTGCAAATTCAGTTTATAGAAGCAAAGAGCTTCTAGCCGAAAGCGGTCGATGAGATGATGCAGTAATCTATAATGTAGTAATATCTTTTAAGAAAAAGTTGCACAAATATCGAGTCAGATCTTGACTTCAAAGTCGAGCAAAGATTGTCAACTTGATTTAAATGTTGGGTGATAAGCAATTCTGAAAACGACGAAACGTAGTGTCCTGCGATTACAATAGCAATGAGTCACAACTGGAACCAGACGTACAAATACCTGAGCGTAACAGATCATGGGGTTATGATGTGGAATGGTCTCGTAGGATCAGTCACAGGCAAAACAGGAGACAGACTTCGGATCGTTGGCCGTAAGCTGGGAAAATGCAGTGAGTTTATTCAGGGGCTTGCTCTGAAAATAGTCCTGACACTCATCTTAAAGTGCTGCTGAAGTGTTTGAGATTCATACCTAATAGAACTAAGGGGGATATTGTACACAGAAGGACAGCACGAATATTCGTTGTTTTGTTTAACGCACGGGAGTTTGTCACGGATACGCTGAAAAAATACAGACATCTGAAGATGGACGTCAAAATTCTATGAAAACCTACATGTAAACTTTCAGGAACCAGTATTAAGCGAGGAATCTAGGAATATTCTCCAATATAAGCACCTCTGTATCACTCTCGTAGGGACCGGGTGTTCAAGATTAGGTTAATTGGAGCTCTTACACAGGCTTTTAACCAATCATTCTTCCCACGCTCCATATGTGAAAGGAAGGGGAACAAACTTTAATACACTCACAGAAAAAAAAAAATCACAACACCAAGAAAGAGCTGCGCGACAAAAACGAAAGATGGTAGGCCTGTTTCTACATGTGAAAGATGATGTCTGTTGAAATTTCGCACCAGTTGCGTAACAGTCGCGCTACAAATCGGTTACTTGAAGGCCAGCCTCGAGCCAGACGCCGTGTAGCGTTTAATCCACTGCACCCAACCCACCGCGAGAACTCACTGGGGGGGAAGTCTACTGTGTGTTGTGATGAAAGCTGATCTACATCAACATCTACACGGTTATTCTTCAATTCACATTTAACTGCCCGTCAGAGGGTTCATCGAACCATTTTCATACTACTTCTCTGCCATTCCAATCTCGAATGGCGCATCGGAAAAAGGAACACCTAAATCTTTCCGTTCGAGCTCTGATTTCTCTTATTTTATTATGATGATCATTGCTCCCTAAGTAGGTGGGTATCAACAAAATATTTAAGCATTCGGAAGAGAAAGTTGGGGATTGAAATTTCGTGAATAGATCTCTCCGCAAAGAAAACCGCCTTTGTTTCAGTGACTGCCACCCCAACTCGTGTATCATATCAGTGACACTCTCACCATATTGCGCGATAACACGAAACGAGCTGCATGTGCTGTCACCGCCAGACCCCACACTTGCTAGGTGGTAGCCTTTAAATCGGCCGCGGTCCGTTAGTATACGTCGGACCCGCGTGTCGCCACTATCAGTGATTGCAGACCGAGCGCCGTCACACGGCAGGTCTAGTCTAGAGAAACTCCCTAGCACTCGCCCCAATAGTACAGCCGACCTTGCTAGCGATGGTTCACTGCCTACATACGCTCTCATTTGCAGAGACGACAGTTTAGCATAGACTTCAGCTACGTCATTTGCTACGACCTAGCAAGGCGACATATTCAGTTACTGTATCTTCTGAACAGATAATAATGTGACTCATGTACCGTCAAGAGCGACGTTCATCATTAATGGATTAAAGTTAAGTATCAAACTAATTATGTCCGCTTTCTGAATTCTAATTCCTTGTCATGTTCCAGACCTCACGTCAGTATAGTTCTTCCCTCCTCACGCCAGCCTGCGTGAGCTAAAACCCGTCCATTTCGGCCTCCTCTCGTAACATGGTGTTGGCTCTTCTGCCAACACAACACTGCCTTTCTTTGCACCTCCTACCTGGTAAGGATCCCATACCGCGCAGCAATATTCCAGCAGAGGAAGGACAAGGCTATCTCTTTAGTGGGTTTGTCGCATCCTCTAAGTGTTCTGGCAACAAAGCGCAGTCTTTGTTTCGCCTTCCCCACAATATTATGTATGTGGTCTTTCCAATTTAAGTTGCTCGTTATTGTAATTCCTAGGCATTTAGTCCAATTGACAGCGCTTAGATTTGTGCCATTTATCGTATACCCAAAATTCGTCGGATTTCTTTTAGTACCCATGTGGATGACCTCGCACTTTTCTTTGTTTAGTGCCAACTGCCACTTTTCGCACCATACAGAAATTCTCTCTAGACCATTTTGTAATTGGAATTGATCGTTTGATGGTTTTGCTAGACAGTGAATTACAGCATCATCTGCAAACAATCTAAGGGTGCTGCTCAGATTATCACCTAGATCATTTACGTAAATCAGTAACAGCAGAGGGCCTATGACACTGCTTTGCGGAACGCCAGATATCACTTCTGTTCTACTCGATGATTTACTTCTATCACTACGAACTGTGACCTCTCTGAGAGGAAATCACGAATCCAGTCACACAAGTGAGACGATACTCCATATGCACGCAATTTGATTAATAGTCGCTTGTGAGGAACGGTATCAAAGGCCTTCTGGAAATCTAGGAATATGGAATTGATCTGAGATCCCTTGTCTACAGCACTCATTACTTCATGGGAATAAAGTCATTTTCTTCAAGGTGATTCATAATGTTAGAGTGTAATATATGCTCCAAAATCCTACTGCATATTGAGGTCAGTCATATGGGTCTGTAATTCAATGGGTTACTCCTATTTCCTTTCTTGAATATTGGTGTGACCTGTGCTACTTTCCAGTCCTTAGGAACAGACCTTTCGTCAAGTGAGCGGCTGTATAAGACTGCTATTATGTCTGCATGCTCTGAGAGGAACCTGATTGGTAGGCCTATACCATCTGGACCGGAAGACGTGCCCTTCTTAAGTGATTTGAGTTATTTCGCAGCACCTAAGATATCTACTTTTATGACACTCATGCTAACAGCTGTTCTGGTTTCGAGTTCTGGAATATTTGCTTCGTCTTCTTCGTGAAGGAATTACGAAAAACTGTATTTAGTAACTCCGCTTTAGTGGCACCATCATCGGTAACATTTCCATCGCCATCGGGCAGTGACGGTATTGACTGTTTTTTTTTGCCACTGGTGTACTTTACATACGTCCAGGATCTTTTTGGGTTTTCTACCACATTTTGAGACAATATTTCATTGTGGAAACTACTAAAAGCATCTCGCATTGATGTCCGCACTAAATTTCGAGCTTCCGTGAAACTTAGCCAGTCTTGGGGATTTTGCGTTCTTCTGAATTTGGCATGCTTTATTCGTTGCTTCTGCAACAGTGTTCTGACGTGTTTCGTGTACCATGGTGGATCAGTACCGTCTCTTATTAACTTATGAAGTATGACTCTGTTGCTGTCGATACTGTATCTTTGAATTTGAGCCATATCTGATCTACACTTACGTAATTAGCTTTGAAGGAAGAGAGACTCTCCCTTAGGAAGGCATCAAGCGAATTTTTGTCTGCTGTTCTAGGCGCTTCAGCCTGAAACCGCGCGACCGCTACCGTCGCAGGTTTGAATCCTGGCTCGGGCATGGATGTGTGTGATGTCCTTAGTTAGGTTTAAGTAGTTCCAAGTTCTAGGGGACTGATGACCTCAGATGTTAAGTCCCATAGTGCTCAGAGCCATTTGATTTTGCTGTTTTAAATAGATATATTTTGCGTTTATTTTTAATTGTTTTGGTTGATATGGTTTTGAGCCTCGCTACAATGACCTTGTGTTCACTAATCCCTGTATCCGTCATGACGCTCTCTATTAGATCGGGATTATTTGTGGCTAAGAGGTCAAGTGTGTTTTCGCAACCATTTACAATTCGTGTAGGCTCATGAACTAATTGTTAAAAGTAATTCTCAGAGAAAGCATTTAGTACAATTTAGAAAGATGTTTTCTGTCTACCACCGGCTTTGAACCTGTATTTGCGCCAACAAAATTGAGGGTAGATTGAAGTCTCCACCAATTATAACTGTATGAGTGGGGTACTTATTTGTAATGAGATTCAAGTTCTCTTTGAAGCGTTCCGCTATTATATCATTTGAGTCGGGAGGTCGGTAGAAGGAGCAAATTATTATTTTGGTACGGCTGTAGTGTATAACCTCTACCCATAGTAATTCACAGCAACTACGTATTTCAACTTCACTACAAGATAAACTACTACCAACAGACACAAACACACCACCACCTACTTTATTTAATCCATCCTTTCCGAACGCGTTTCAAAAAATCATTAAAGATAACACAGAGATACGACGAAAACATAATTCTTCGAGCATTTTTCTCTGTTGTGATAGCTATGTCATGCATCGTGAAACTGGAACATAAGCGTGTTTCGAAAGCACAGTCCCACTTCCTCTCTGTCCGCGTTATTAAATAGCTCAATTGATACCCGTGCCACTCAGCACTTTATAACGTAAGTGGTCCACCGAACGATTAGAGAAAAACCTTTGCAAGGGCATCATACCAGCATTTGATGGTAACAGGTAATATACAGTATTTATTAAACAAATTAAATAAATATTAAATGACATATTTATTGTCATTTTAAGTTACTGAGGAAGAAAGGTAAACAATAACAGAGCAACACTTACCTAGACTTGCTGTGTCGTCCGAATCGACACAGCCAGGGCAAAAGCACCACAGACGCAAAGATGCTGAAACTTCTTAGTAAAAATTTTACTTAAACTGAAATAACTTAGAGGGTGAAACTTCTAAATATGATTTTACTTAAAGTGCTGTATGCTTTGACTATATTGTCTCTTTGCTTATGTTTATCGTTCCATTTCTGATCTACAGAATTTGTCCTGACTGATACAGCTCAAACAAATTCTATTCTATTCATTAATGACTCACAATATCCTAGCGAAATGCAATCCGACTGCTCAAAAATGATAACCTGACTTTAAATAATTGATACAAAAGAATGGCCCTGAATTAGAATAAATCCTAACAATAACCTACACATCACGTAAGTCACTTACCTCACAATAATCTTCGTTACCCGAACTGCAGCAACGCTGCAAGCACCAATCATGCCAGCTAAATAAAAGATTCTAACTACTGAAGGCTCTAACTACTGATAGGCATGTGGTTAGCAAAGGAAAGATTTTGTTGCAAAGCAAACAACGTATTTTTACCTTAATAATGTGACATCCAATTCAAAAAAATATATAATCGTCCGTGACACCCTTTTCCAAAATTTATATAATCATCGACAAACATATAGATCGCCCGCTCGCGCTAACACTTCAAACCCCTAACCGCCATCAATGCTAACTACTCATCATCACTGCTGGCTGTTCGCCTCCAACTGCTGGTCCAACCAGCCACAGAGTCTCTTAAGGAGTGCGCACAGCGCTGTCAGAGTTATTAATGCAGAGCGCTACATAGCGCTGCCAACACATAACCAGCCTACTTACTTAGTCCACCTGCTCCCTCAAAAAATTTTAGAGAATAGTTTGGGCAGTGGCCAAGACTAATTTGTTAAAACAATTTTCATATTAACCATATCAAATAGATAAGATGCACGCAATTAGTAATTTACTGTTGGTCAATAAAGCAAACATTTTCGTCACAGTCCCTAAAGACCTAATCATTCATCAAAGAGTGGTCTATGACAGTTTTATGCACACAGTCTGAGCAGTAAAAGGAAATACCCAGTAGTAGACCTCCATGCAGTCTTGAAGAGATAGTGTTGTCCTCCCAATGGGAACACAGTGCTGACTCTTAACATGAAGACATGAAGATTTGTACTGGGCCACAACAGACCATACCCACAGCAGAGTCAGTCGAAGTCTTGAAGAATATTGGTAGGTAGGCCTCCACAAAGCAGACCCACAGTATGCCTTGTAGAAATTATGGTAGTAATGGGCCACCAAAGGTGCAGACCCACTGCAGTCCTTGCAGAGAAGGCCAGCAGCCATCCGTTGCTACTGTGCAGGTGCACAATCACAACTGAAGAGTCTTGCAAATAATATAGCAAGCCGTAAACCACCACTTGTGCACTCACTATTTTTGTTTTCAATATCCTTAGCGGCAGCAATGTTGTTAACCCGTCCCTTGCTGAATTATCAACACACGTGAAAGCATTAACACAGTCAAATAACCTCTGACATTTTAGACATATTGTATGACCAACAAAAATGTGCAGTAAAATGAATCCCTACTATTTACTTAACTTGAATAACCAGTGTCTATACAATTTACAATTTTACAGCATAAGAATACAATTAAAAATGTAAAGAAAAAATTGATAATACAGATAACATTGCAGGAATACAGGCTTTACAAAAAGAATAGAAGTAAACGTATACATGAGTATTACAGTAATTGTAACATAAGTAAATAAATGAAGAATGAGAATAACCTTTGAGACATTAAGTTGACACATGAGCATTAAAGAAAACATAACAGAATAAATTATGTCCAAACATCTTCCCAAAGTAAAGAATATGTTACAAAACCAGATTAGATTTGAGGATAACAGTATCCCTCATAATAGTGAATGCAGCTTAATATTAGAAGAAAAAAATTCTACCAAATTTATATATATATTTATATATATATATTTATTTATATATATCAGGTAAACACACAGACAGGAATAACACAGACACACAAGGGTACACAAATACACAGTGGAATAACACAAAAGGAAAGGACAGGGTCTGTTTTCAGTGTAACATTTGCTACCGCAGTAATTGTGGCACTTCATTTCCAATCAAAACCTCGTTTTCCCACAGATCTTTCTTCTTATTTAACATTTGTTACCACAAAAAACAAAAAATCCTATTTATCTGTATTTATACTTTCGTATCTTTCTTGTCTCGTCATTTGTTTTCAGGAAAATCCTACATAACAAAATCATTGTTCCTCATTATGCAATACTCTTTGGCCAAACTTTTTTCTTTTAGCTTCACAATGCATTTCTTCCCAACTCATCACAACTCATTTCCTTATATAGCATACCCTCTCTTAAACTAACTTAAATCTACTGAGCTCAGATTCATAAACTACAGAACGAAGCAATGCAGCAGCACAAAACAGTTAAGACAAATAGCAATGACAAAAATGCAAATTGGCAAAGCAAGCAGCAGCATATTTAAAGTAGTAAAGTAAATGCAGCGTTACAACTAATATAAGGCAATATGCAGCAAACAAGGAAAGTAACTCAGTGGTAAAACTGGCTTATCGGAGTAATACCAAGTAAAATTCAGTAGGACAATGCCTGACAAATAGCAGCAGCAAATGCAATAACTTATACCTAAACATGACATAGCACAAGGAGAAAAATATTACAGTGAAGACAGAAATGCAGATAAGAGAAATGTCTATTCACATCTTAATGTCTATGTAACATCTTATCACTTAAAGTGGCGCACCACAACAACTTATTCTACCAAAAAAATTACCAAGTCCTTGAAAAGAAAATTATGTATGCAATTCCTGTTACCAGTCCCTTTGCCTTGTTATTGTACTTTCTTTTTTTTAAGAATGTGGATTTTAAATTATTATTTAATGGATCTGTTAACAGAAAGTATTTACATCAGCATATGTTTAAAAATTTTTTATTTAATAAAACCAATGCTACACTGTAGGTAGGAACTGAATATCAAATAAATAGACAAATTTGTACAAAGCAAAGCATGAAAACATCATTCAATAGCCATATGGCATTTCATAAGTCAGTGAAAATTCTCTCAATTCTTGTAGACAGACACTTGTCATAATCAGGTGTGTAGATATAAAAATATTTTTCATCAATTCATAAGCATTTCAGTAAGTAGCACAAAGTACGAGCTCCAAAGTGTAATAATATGTTTCCAAGGAATAGTGTATCGTGTTTGTGGTGCGTTCTGCAAAGAAATGTCAATAACTACGTCAACAGCCTCTTTTCTACAGCTGTGCGAGCACTTGTGGAAGTGCAGTAAACTTCAAAGCAGCTTAAGCGGCACTAGTAAACCTGGAAGTTCACTCAACAACAGGTATTTTTCAAAGTGGCTATCGCGTACCTGGGCATAGCAGAGCCAAACGTCAAGGTCACATGTACTCTTCACCAAAGTATTCAGGACATCAGTTTGAGCTACAATGACAGTTTCATACAAATAAAAAATTTCACATGTTGAAAATTTACTTTGGAAGTGTGTAGAAACGAAATATCATGAAGAACAGTGTCCAAAAGTTTCAGTCGGCACTGTGGCCCTCACATTCACATATATATATATATATATATATATATATATATATATATCGTGAGACCTGAGTTTCTCCTGGCGTATACAACTTTCAAATAACTTCCGAGAATTCAGCCAGGTAACACTTTCAGCGACCGCCGATATTTCGGCGGGAGAACACCCCGCCATTTTCAAGGCAAACTGCAACGGACAGGCGACGTACATGCAAATTTAATACCTCGGTTCTCGGACCCAAGCAGGAAAGATAACACACACACACTGAACACTAGTGCCACCAAAGATGGCCAAAGTCAGAGCTATCGATAGTGAGACTATGAATTCGCAGGTGAGGTAGCATTGAGTCTGTCCCTCTGTTTCTTGACAAGGGAGAGAGCCGGATTCCAAACAGAGTTTAAACAGAAACCTCCATCCCTGTTAACAAGGTTGCTCGCTAATTTAATCTCAACTGCCTCCCGAATCACACTGTCCCAATAGCTGGACGTGCATGCCAATATCTCGGTGTTATTATATAACATGGAGTGACCAGTATCCAAGCAATGTTCGGCAATAGCAGATCTATTTGGCTGCTGTAATCGTGTGTGCCGTTTATGCTCAGTACATCTGTCCTCCACGGTCCTGATAGTTTGACCAATATATGCCATGCCGCAGCTACAAGGGACACGATATACACCCGTCTTACGCAGTCCAAGATCATCCTTAACGGAACTCAAAAGTGCTCTAATTTTAGATGGAGGTCGGAAAACACATTTCACATCGTATTTCCGTAAAATACGACCGATCTTATTGGACGTGTTTCCTACGTAAGGCAAGAAGGCAGTAGACTTAGGTGTTGACTCAGAATTATCATCAATCACCTGATGTACAGTTGGTCGATAGCGCAACGCACGTTCAATCTGTCTATCACTGTAACCATTTTGACGAAATGTAACTTCAAGATGGGACAGCTCAGCTGGCAAAGTCTCAGCGTCAGAAACGATATGTGCCCTGTGTACCAAGGTACGAAGTACCCCTTCACGCTGAGCCGAATGGTGACAACTATTAGCTTGTAAGTACAAGTCGGTGTGAGTACGTTTCCTGTAGACTGCATGTCCCAATGATCCATCATCCTTCCTCCTAACCAACACGTCGAGAAAGGGAAGGCAACCATCCTTTTCCACCTCCATCGTAAAACGAATGTTCGGGTGGATAGAGTTCAGATGTTCTAGAAAGACATTCAAATTCTCCCTACCGTGAGGCCAAACAACGAAGGTATCGTCGACGTATCTATAGAAACAGGCGGGTTTTAAAGGCGCCGACTCCAATGCACGTTCCTCGAAGTCTTCCATAAACAAATTTGCGATCACAGGAGACAACGGACTACCCATCGCAACTCCATCTGTCTGCTCGTAATACTGGTCATTAAATAAAAAGTAAGTGGATGTCAACACATGCCTAAAGAGATTAGTTAAATCAACACCAAACCTGGCTTCAATTAACCGCAACGAATCAGACAGAGGAACACGAGTGAAGAGAGAGACCACATCGAAACTCACTAAAATATCAGAGTCATTCAGCCTCAGTCCCTCCAAACGACGTAAAAAATCAGCTGAGTTCCTGATATGATGTTCACACCGTCCTACTTGTGGACTCAACAGAGGAGGAAATGTATCGGTGTTTACGTAAGTTGGATAAACTTCGTAGCTGTCGAGTTAGACTGCAATGTGCTTTGTCGTTTTTATTGAGGTGTCGTGATGAAAATCATGTCCCAACATTTGCTAAGGTTGTGCACCTTATTAATTCTCCTGCCGCCAACCGAATTAAGCAACGTGCTGGCTTGGCTCTTGTTCGCGAAAGGATTCGTTTTACTCGTCGACGTTTGGATTCTGTTTCCAAAGAATTGTATCGTTTTCATTTAATGGTTGCATCTGAAGTGTCTGATTTCACTTGGGATTGGTTGGACGGTGCCTCATGGACCCAAGCTGACTGGGAGAACAACTCCGTTACTGCCCGGCATTTGGCAAAGTTTGAACGTTTTCATCGCGCGGAGTCGGATGTTATATCTCGACGTTCTGTGATAAATCTCACAGAGAAATCTTTTGACGACGCAACCTTATCCGTGCTAGGGAAAGGATTAAATTTTGCACCCACTCCGAAGAATTTGCCGGTAGTTGATTTTATTAGTTCAATTGAACAGGCAGTTTGCAAACTACCTCCTGACGCTGCAGAGGAAGTTAGGAGGGAGGCATGCCGTGTTTTGACTAGGGCTCGTTCACCCAAGAGTAATGTAACAGCAGCAGAGAGGGCTGCTTTACGCTCTCTCAAGGTTGATCCCAGCATTGTTATTTTACCTGCTGACAAGGGCAATGCCACCGTTGTTTTAAATAAACATGATTATGTACAAAAGATGCAACGTTTACTATCTGATTCAACGTATCGCAGAATCGATGCTGACCCCACGAAAAGTGTTGAGAGAAAGACCAACAGCCTCCTGAAGAAAAGTGGTTTGTCGCAGGACACAATCAAGAGGCTTAACACCTATAGTGCGGTTCCCCCTAGGTTATATGGCCTTCCAAAGGTTCATAAGGAAGGGGTTCCTTTCCGTCCTATAGTGAGTAACATCGGCGCCCCGACATATCGTGTTTCCAAGCATCTTGCATCTCTGTTGAGTCCACAAGTAGGACGGTGTGAACATCATATCAGGAACTCAGCTGATTTTTTACGTCGTTTGGAGGGACTGAGGCTGAATGACTCTGATATTTTAGTGAGTTTCGATGTGGTCTCTCTCTTCACTCGTGTTCCTCTGTCTGATTCGTTGCGGTTAATTGAAGCCAGGTTTGGTGCTGATTTAACTAATCTCTTTAGGCATGTGTTGACATCCACTTACTTTTTATTTAATGACCAGTATTACGAGCAGACAGATGGAGTTGCGATGGGTAGTCCGTTGTCTCCTGTGATCGCAAATTTGTTTATGGAAGACTTCGAGGAACGTGCATTGGAGTCGGCGCCTTTAAAACCCGCCTGTTTCTATAGATACGTTGACGATACCTTCGTTGTTTGGCCTCACGGTAGGGAGAATTTGAATGTCTTTCTAGAACATCTGAACTCTATCCACCCGAACATTCGTTTTACGATGGAGGTGGAAAAGGATGGTTGCCTTCCCTTTCTCGACGTGTTGGTTAGGAGGAAGGATGATGGATCATTGGGACATGCAGTCTACAGGAAACGTACTCACACCGACTTGTACTTACAAGCTAATAGTTGTCACCATTCGGCTCAGCGTGAAGGGGTACTTCGTACCTTGGTACACAGGGCACATATCGTTTCTGACGCTGAGACTTTGCCAGCTGAGCTGTCCCATCTTGAAGTTACATTTCGTCAAAATGGTTACAGTGATAGACAGATTGAACGTGCGTTGCGCTGTCGACCAACTGTACATCAGGTGATTGATGATAATTCTGAGTCAACACCTAAGTCTACTGCCTTCTTGCCTTACGTAGGAAACACGTCCAATAAGATCGGTCGTATTTTACGGAAATACGATGTGAAATGTGTTTTCCGACCTCCATCTAAAATTAGAGCACTTTTGAGTTCCGTTAAGGATGATCTTGGACTGCGTAAGACGGGTGTATATCGTGTCCCTTGTAGCTGCGGCATGGCATATATTGGTCAAACTATCAGGACCGTGGAGGACAGATGTACTGAGCATAAACGGCACACACGATTACAGCAGCCAAATAGATCTGCTATTGCCGAACATTGCTTGGATACTGGTCACTCCATGTTATATAATAACACCGAGATATTGGCATGCACGTCCAGCTATTGGGACAGTGTGATTCGGGAGGCAGTTGAGATTAAATTAGCGAGCAACCTTGTTAACAGGGATGGAGGTTTCTGTTTAAACTCTGTTTGGAATCCGGCTCTCTCCCTTGTCAAGAAACAGAGGGACAGACTCAATGCTACCTCACCTGCGAATTCATAGTCTCACTATCGATAGCTCTGACTTTGGCCATCTTTGGTGGCACTAGTGTTCAGTGTGTGTGTGTTATCTTTCCTGCTTGGGTCCGAGAACCGAGGTATTAAATTTGCATGTACGTCGCCTGTCCGTTGCAGTTTGCCTTGAAAATGGCGGGGTGTTCTCCCGCCGAAATATCGGCGGTCGCTGAAAGTGTTACCTGGCTGAATTCCCGGAAGTTATTTGAAAATATATATTTATCTTTCATAACTCTTAAAGTATGATTCTTGGTTTCCAACATTTTTTCCACAAACCAGAGACCCTAACCACTTTTCATTATTCCTTACCCATATATACATATTCATCGACACTTCTTCAATATTTCATCATAACAAATATGTAGCATAATCCAATTCCTCATATAGTATCATCTCATAACTCAACATCATAATACACATCATTGTGGTAATAACATCATCATAACACATCAATCAAATCTCAAAATCGTCGTAGCTTCTTTCAATAATCTCAAAACCTCTAAAAAAATTATCTGCTTGTTTCAGTAGTGTCATTAACCTCAAACTTACTTAAAAAAATCATGATCCCATACAAAATACATCACTCAAATCTCTCATAGTATCACAATCGTTCCGAAAATATATGAACAGTGTACAAAATACAGACAAAGTACGATTTCATAAATGTGAAGTAATCGAACTGTGTAATTACATAGGCATGTGTCACTGACATAGTAAATGTTCGTTTCTCTCATTAAAATGACTAGATAGCTGTGTAAGTCTGTGTTGGAGAAATATGGCACCATTGTGTAAAATTGTATAAGGAAATACCACACATATTAGCTAGGGCTTCTTGCGCTTGCCACACGCATAGTACACAAAGTACGTGTACCCCCATGAGGGCTAATGTAATTATACCCTCAGATGTTGCTCATTAAACTGCAGAATGAAATGTATCGCCGCAAACCTTCTTTATATCATTGTAATTCAAAAATATTTCTAAAAATGTTCCAAGTACAAAAGGTAATCACTGAAATGCGTGTCATGTAGTGCTAAATTATGCTTCTTGCTGTAAGGTAATTTCTGTCATTGCTTAACGATAAAAATGTACCAGGTGTTGTAGTTATCGTCGTTCATTTGCAAAGTTCTCCAAAAATAAGTGTTCTTAGCTTTCTCATATACAAAAGTAAAGAGCTATGCATATAAATGTCGTAGTTATTACGTGCATGGCCATGACCGTGAAAGTACTGTACTGTAATGTATTGTTGTGTTACGAAAAATACCTGCCTCATTGTAGCTATGCCGCAAACGTCATTACCAAAACATGTTTTACTTTCCAAAAGAACACAGAAATCTGTACAGACATAAACAGATACACTTTAAAGTAATAATGAAAATTGTGTCAATCCTAAGTAGCGTCGTCTGTAATCGTGTAGTTGTCAAATAAACAAAATACTGTATCATCTGTGACCTCTCAGAAAGTGTTTTAATTAAAAAATGTCTTTTCAAGTACACCAAAATGTTGCAATAATACCTCATTATTGGTATATGATCCAAGTATGTAAGCCTTATAGTCGTTACGTAATTGTACAACTAACAAGCAAAATGTACACACAATAAGACTGTGTAGTCTGTTCCCTATGAAATAATACTGGTAAATTTCTGTTTTAATATATTCCATAGATTGTTGACTGGATAGTTGACTTCAAAAACCGGCCGCTGTGGCCGAGCGGTTCTAGGAGCTTCAGTCGGGAACTGCGCTGCTGCTACAATTGCAAGTTCGAATCCTGCCTCGGAAATGGATGTGTATGATGTCCTTAGATTGTTTGGGTTTAAGTAGTTCTAAGTCTATTGGGCTGATGACCTCAGATGTTAAGTCCCATAGTGCTCAGAGCCATTTGAACCATTTTGACTTAAAAACATCGCTGTATGTTAACAGTTTCTAAATATAACGAAGTGTAATAGTAACGTGAAGTGGAAAATTTACTAGCAAAGACTAAGTCAGAAAGCAAATTGTTTCTCAATAAACGTTTTTATGGGAGAAATGTGATGTGATGTAATCTTTTGTTAGATTTTTGTTTTGCTCTAATAACCAGGTACGAGGAAAGCAATAAGAAAATTGATGAAGCCAAGCCTGTGGATGTATATCATTACTAGAATTTTTGAATGTTCTGAATTTATGCATTGTGATGAAGAGCTTATAGTGAAAATCATCGTGACGCCGAATCACAAATCAGTTATTCTTAAGTCGTGTCGGCGGTTCCTTCTCAAGGCTCGCTGCACCTTGCTGACTCCTTTCAAGATCTTCGAAATACCCAATGTTATTACTTTGCGGCTCTTCCGTGTTTCTAAATCCGTCTTCCCCTGCCGGAACGCGAGTGTCCTCTGAAATATGTAGTTCTTGTATTGCATGTGCCAACTGATCTTGTACTTCCCGCATTTCTCTTTTGTGTTGCGTATTAATTTGTTTCTGATATTGTTTAAATTTCCTAATTTCTTCGTACTCCTCTCTATCAGTAAAGGCTACTGGTCTTGTCATTCAGATCATCATCAGATAAATTAATTAGCTGTTCCGAAAGTTCGACTACTTTTTCCAATAATGTGCTGATTTCCTCCGTGAGTTTTTCTGAACCACGTTTTAGAGTATCTACTGTGCCCTTTAAGTTTTCCTGATTTTGTACAAGTTGCGCGACCGTATCGGTATATGAACAGAGTCAATGTCAACTGGCAAGGTGTCGTGATTTTGCTGCACAATGATCTGCAGTTCTTTTATGGCTGCTTCATGATTCTGTAATATGTTTTCACGATGCGACAAAATACGCTGAAAATGCTCACAAATTTGTGTTTTTACATCTTCAGAAATCTTTTGATATTTCTATTCGATTTTAAATAGTGCAAATCTTCACGTGTTTGTTCAAGCGTTGTGTCTAACTTTTGAAGCTGTTAGTGTGTTCTTTTGCTGTGTTTGTTTCATTTGTTGGTATATTAGTTCCATTGTGTCTAACGTTTGAAGCTTTTGTCCCATTTGTTGCATAAATTGTAATAACAATATATTAGTTCTGGAACATGTTCCTTTATGCTTTTCGGCAGTGCATTTGCATCGGCAATATTTGTATTTTGAGAAGTAGAGAGTGAGTCTTGACTTAATTGAGGAAAGGGTGATGATGCAAAACCTGAATCAACGGTATTTGGAAGATTGGGTTCTGTTATTTTGCATTCCTGAGGCAAACTGTTACCGACCGATCGATCGCCAATACTTCCCTGTTCACTAATTGTTTCACTATCTACGCCCTTATTTACTACCTGGTCCATTTCCTTATGCACGGCTACCAAATTATTGTTTTGAATATTTGTAACTTCATTACAAGGTGGTGCTAACAAGCTGTGCTCGTTGTCACTGTCATTTCTCAAGGTGCTTTGCAGCCTAGTGTTATGTTTTCCACACGCCATGATTATCACGCTGTTTCACACAATACCAGAGAAAAAAGTGAATTTGAAAAGTAAAAAGAAGAAGACACATTAAAATAACACTAAAAATAATCAACATCTAATTAACTGCAAAGGCGACTGCGAGATACTTGGAACAAATCCACATGCATGCCACAACTGCTTTGCTCATTTCAATACAGTACAACAATGAGAAATTACAACCACAAAAGAAATTCTATATACAATTACGCGCTAGCAGTAAACAATAACTAATTTTTAATTATGCACTAATTATTCAAACTACAGGAAAATCAGAAGATTCGAGTGAGTTATCCTCGGCTAAGGGTCGACAGGGGAAACTTCTTAATAAAAATTTTACTGGAATAACTGTGACGGTGAAAGTTCTAAATATGATTTTACTTAAACTGCTGAATGCTTTGACTATACGTCTCTTTGCTTGTCTTTATCGTTCCATTTATGACCTACAGAATTTGCCCTGACTAATGCAGCTCAAACAAATTCTATTCATTAATGACCCACAATATCCTAGTGAAATGCAATCTGACTGGTCAAATATGATAACCTGACTTCAAATAATTAATACAAAGGAATGGCCCTGAATTAGAAGAAATCCTATCAATAATATACACATTACGTATGTCACTAACCTCACAAAAATCTTCATTACCCAAACTACAGTAATGACGCAAGCACCAATCATGCCAGCTAAATAAAAGATTCTAACTACTGAAGGCTCTAACTACTGATAGGCATGTGGTTAGCAAAGGAAAGAGTTTGTTGAAAAGCAAACAATGTATTTTTACGTTAATAATGTGACATCCAGTTCAAAAAAATATATAATCGTCTGTGACGTCCATTTCCAAAAATTATATAATCATCGACAAATTACATTTCCATGAAGAACACGTCCAGATCGTCTTCTCGCGCTAACACTTCAAACCTCTAACCTCCATCAATGCTAACTACTCACATCCAACTTCCATCACTACTGGCTGTTCACCTCCAACTGCCAGTCCAACCAGCCAGAGAGTCTCTTACAGAGTGCACACAGCGCTGCCAGAGTTATTAAATCTTAGCGCTGCTAACATACAAACACATGAACAGCCTAGCTACAATGCGAGCTTGTGCCGGTGCTGTCATAGAGACTCGCCACCTGGGCGAGTTCCACCAGCGCCACGGACGGCGATGAGCATGAAGATATCGACTTCACATTGGCCAATTACCGGCCATGTACAATCCGCCAGTGACCGGAGGGCTACGGAGAGAGGCCTACTGTGGTTAGCACACTGGACTCGCATTCGGGAGGACGACAGTTCAATCTAGCGTCCGGCCATCCTGATTTAGGTTTTCCGTGATTTCCCTAAATCGCTACAGGCAAATGCCGGGATGGTTCCTTTGAAAGGGCACGGCTGACTTTCTTTCCCGTCCTTCCCGAGACCGATGACCTCGCAGTTTGGTGCCTTCCCCCAAGCAATCCAAATCCAGAGAGGTCTACTCGGAAAATAGAAGAGCAACTCTCACCCACTTGGTTATAGAACGTCGTCCAGTGCTGACTTAGACAAGGAACGTCGTTTGGTGAACTCTTAGCAGTGAACAGATGGTTGTTTTAAATTGCATTTCCTATGTACTGTGAAGTTTACCTACGATTATTTACACTTTGCCATTAAGGACCTTTCATGTGTTATACGGTACTACATGAACTGTGGCTGACTTAATCATTCAACAAGTCACAAAGATAAGTGTTCTTTTTCAAGTCATTTGTGTAACTTTGTTACTGATTTGTTGGAGTTTTGTAGAATTTTTGTAAGGTAATACGAGTAACGAGTGACCAAATGGAATACCACACACTAACACAAGAATGCCTAAATGCATGTCATACCTTCCCACCTTGAGACAGACGCAGTTCCGAGGGGAGAAACGAGAACAGAAGCCGAGAGCAGAACCGTGTTAAGCTAGAAGGCCCTACGATAAGGGACGGACACCCACGTCGCAGCTAACCGACAGGACCACCCCCCAGCCCATGTTAAAAGCTAGAGCCCTCCAGAAGAACAGTATAGATCTTACAATAACACTAAAAGGGCCACACCAGTCGCAAGTTTTAGCGTGAGACTTTTTCGCGTCTCTGTTACACCACGAAAAGTAACCAACAGGACCACCCCCCAGCCCATGTTAAAAGATAGAGCCCTCCAGAAGAACAGTATAGATCTTATGATAACACTAAAAGGGCCACACCAGATGCAAGTTTTAGCGTGAGACTTTTTCGCGTCTCTCTTACGTTGTAAACTTTATAAACATTGCCCCACCACGAAAAGGATAACG
This sequence comes from Schistocerca piceifrons, assembly GCF_021461385.2. Lineage (NCBI taxonomy): Eukaryota > Metazoa > Arthropoda > Insecta > Orthoptera > Acrididae > Schistocerca > Schistocerca piceifrons. Next base: position 30,066,414 of record NC_060146.1, on the reverse strand, counting down.
TTTCTCATTGGATAGACAGAATTTTTGTAGGTGGAGCTTAAGGTTAACATTGAGACCCTGATTGGTCAGATGAAAACACAGCCAGATAGTTTTTTTTTTAAACCAACTTCAGTAAATTATAGTAAGGAGAAGTTAGAAATGAGTTGCTTCCGAGACGGCGAGGTGCGGGAAGCTGTTCCATCCGCCGCCCCCTGACGAACACCGACATGGTAATGAACGCATCCGATGCCGCATTTTTGAGCGCATAAGGCTTCACTCAGAACTGCAGAAGTCTCATCTGTTACATCCCCTTTTTACGTAATACTAGAGTTGATCGTCAATTGAAGCTCATGGTATTCACATTTGCAACGTAAGTTAAAATCTGAAACGCGATGATTTTTCTGTTATATAATTACTGAGAAGCCACATCAGCCACTGTAATTTACGACAAGTTAGATATGTAATTAAAGATAGTTGAGGGTCACTGTAGACCATTTTGATAGTTTTCTCTTTTCTGAAACTTAATTTAAACCTAGATTATAGATGTGATATCTCATAGGTCATCCTTCAATCCATTGTAGAACTTGTAAACCCATTCAGGGAATACTCGTTCACATTTTTGTTGAACGCAGTTGGTTTTTATCATCCTCCATTAAAATATTTCCTTTTATCAATAGTGCAATTTATAAACAATGTTTTGTGAGTAGAATAAAATTTCCAATGGTAAACTTAACTGCTTTTTCGACGTTATTTTACCATCTAACTAAAAATAGGAGAGCCTTGAACCCCTTCCACCAAATTTAGTTAGTATTAAGATTCTTTTACAGGGAGTGCAGTGGAGCTGATGCTAAAATCATTAAGGATTTGATTATATCATCGCTAGTCTCACTGAACTCTTCTGAACTCTACATGTCATGTGTGGTCTGGCGTCTCCTTACCAGCAACAGGTCCCAGGTTCAAACTAGTCAATTCCCTAAAAACACGCTCAGAGAGTCATTGCGCGAAAGTGGTAGGGAGACACGACCTAAAACAAACAGCAATGATTGAATGGTGGTCTAAATTAGTCAAAAATTATTCCATTATCTAAATTTTGTTGCCTACTGTTCAGCCACGTTATTCTGTTCTATGCTAGTTTGTATTACTAATTTATATTTTTATATTCTTCCATATTATTATCAAAAGTATGTTTCTATTGACAAGCGAAGGAAATTTTTATTCTATTATAATTATTATTTTTTAATTATTTTCTTTCTTTATTTAATTGTGAAGTATGTTTTTTAAGAAGTTTGTTATCGAAAGTGAGGAGTCTTTCACATCGATTTTCTTAGAAATATTGTTTTTATAAATGTAGTAATTAAGTAAAATCTATTCCTAACACATTTTCTAAATATCATGTACAAGTAAAATGTTTTTGTTTCCAACCACTTGTTTCAATATTGTTACACTAACAAATAAGATTTATTTCCAAGAATTGCTTTGACAAAGAAATATACATACACAAGTATTGAGGTATTATCCTAACAAATGGTACAAATGTTAAAAAAAAGGAAAACATCCAACAAGATAATTTTTTATTCTTTGTTTTTATAAGAAGAAAATAAGTAAAATATAGTTATTCTTTTATTTTTATGAGGAGAAAATAAGTGGCATATAGTTTTAGTGTTTATTATGCCTTACTTTTGTTCTTTATACACTGTACATTTCAGAACAAATGACTTACTTTTATCAATAGTCTATTTTTTTACTTAAGTCCATAGTCAATGACTGTTATTTTGTAGTTTATTAGCTGTCTGGTGTGCTTAACTTATTTAGTTTCTCACACGTTTCTTTTGCACAATTCCTACATCACATAATTTGATTTCACACATTCACACAGTTCTATGAATGTTTAAGCATGAGGTTGGTGAATGTTTTTGCACGAAGGTGATGGACTTGAGCGAAATGGATGTGGGCAAGTATTTGATGTACAGCTTCGTTCGTCGTTCCTTGTTGGCTTCACAAGTGTGTGTTGCTGTTGTGGAGGTCCCATAATGGAATGGAGCTGTGAGTGCAGAATCTCGTGATTTACTGGCTTTGTATGCGTGAAAGTCATCGTTATGTGTCGCTGAAAGCAGTCGTTTTTCGTTGTAATACTTCGCAGATGACTATTTTACAATAGGATAGGGATTTGGGAAGGTATGTCGTCTATTCTTCACCCATCTTCTTTCTTGGTCTCAATCTTGCGAATCTTCAACTTCTGTTCTTCCTGCTTTTTCTCTGCTTCTTACTTGCTTCTTTGTTCTTCTCTGGGCAGGATATGGAAATATTTATTGATAACTAGTCGCTTTGAAGTTCTCCTCTTAGTAACAGTTTGATAAATTGTTTGGGAATGTCATTTTTACTTTGTGGAAGTTTTCTTCACTTTTATGCATCACCATGCTGTTTAATAGTGTGACTTTTACACATACTTTTTGCTACTGGTGGTTTGCCCAACCCGTCTTCTCGTCAGGCCATTTTTTGCACGCTCCGCTGCGTTGGGGCATCCTGGGGTCTACGAGCGGTGAAAGTCTGGTGTTTGCTTGTCAGTCCCTGCAGCGGTCCCTTCTGGAGTTCGGTGTCCTGTTGTGTCGCTGCAGGGTTCTGCCACTGTGTGGTTCCCTTTCCTGTCCCAGCAGAGTTCCGCTTACCGGGCAGATTTATGGCCCACTTCCTATACAAGGGCCTTCTGTTGGTCTCGCTGTCCTTTCCTATTTCTCGACGCTTCTGCCTTGTAGGAATCGTGTCTTGCTAATTACGTCCTTTTCTTTCTTGATACTTCTCGTGTTGTGACTTGTGGGTTGTTGCATCTGGTCTTTGTTGGAGTTTTTACAATGGTTCTTACAAAAAATGTTACTTATAATTATCTAACATATGTCTAGTACCTACATTGTTTTACACATTCTTAAAAATCATTACAATTTCGGCACCCTTTCCATGTTACAATTCTAAGATATTTTGAGTCTTAACTTCTACAAAAATCCTCAAATTCGTTTTTTTTATTTTTTGTGTAGTGTTGTGGTGTACAGCATTTTAGTATTTCATGCTGTTAGACTATCTACGTTTTATCTCTTCACCTTAATCTATGGTACTATTGGTGTTATTTTTGGTTTTGTTTTTATTGAAACTACTTTCTTTTTCCCACCTTCCTCTCTCTTCATTCTTCTTACTCCTGATGATCTTATCTGCAACATAATCTTGAAATATTGTGCTGATTATTTACCAGTAATTAATCTTCAAACTCTTTGATATGGCTCACATGGTGAAGTCCTAAGGTTTTGCCTGTTTTTGGGTTCATTAGTTCCACAGCATTATCATGAGCAATTCGGCTAATTATGACAGGTCCTTTGTATGCAGCGTAAAACTTATGTATTTTGTGTTTATGTTTGCTGGAGAGATGGTGTGTTTTTACAAATACTTTCTGGCCTACTGAGAATGTTCTTCTAATTGCTGTTCTTTCTCCTCTTTCTTTTCTTTTAATGGCTGCCTTTCTGATGTTGGAGAGTGCTGTTGCTATGACTTGTTTGTGCTGTCTATGTGGTACAATAGGAAATCTAACATTTTCTCTGGTTATGTTTGGGGGTTCAATATTTTTAAGTAGGTAGTAGTGTAGTGCTATGTGGCATTTGATTTATTACTTCTTGAAAATCTTTAAGGTATATATCCCAAGTGTTGTGTCTTTCGCCTGCATATAATCGGCATAAAGTGCCTATGTCCTTCATAGATCGTTCTGCTGGATTTACGCTAGGTTTGTACTTAGATATGTAGATGGGTTCTATTTTGTTGTTTTAACGTGTTCTGCCACTGCACTGATTTGTATTGTGGGCCATTATCCGAAATTATTCGTTGCACTCGACCTACTTGTCTGAGAAAATCTTGTCTAAATGCTTTTCTTATAGTAAGACCTGTTGCCCATTTTAATGGTGTCAAGGTAACATATTTAGAAGTAAGTTCCAAAACGACAAGTATGTAAATATATCCATTTTTTGTGCGTGGGAGGGGCCTCATCAAATCTGTTGCAGCTTTTTGTTTTAATCTTTAAGGTATTATTGGAAACATAGGTGGTTTGGTTTGGAAAGTGATGTGTTTAGCCCTCATACATTTTTTGCATTTGACTAATACTGTTCTAATTCGTCTTTCCATATTAGAAAAATGACTTGTTTGTTTTATTTTTAAATAGCATTTCTTTGGTCCAAAGTGGCCATTACTTAAATGTGTATACCATTTGTACTAATTAATTAGTTCATTTGGGATATAAATTAACCATTCATTCGTTGCAACATTTGGTCTAAAAAATAAAACATTGTTTTCTACGAGATAGTGCAGTCGAATGTCTGGAAAATCTTTACTTCTCCACTTGTGTTTGATTCCTAGTATTTCGGGATCCTTGTCCTGTTCTTTGCCTATGTTTTTCAATGCTGTCGCAATGTAGTTTTCGAAAGGTACTTGTTTCATATAGTAAATTATAAACTGGTCTTCTGCTGCTTCCAAACCAATGTTATTGGATGCACCCTGTGGACATCGTGATAAAGCATCTGCTAATACATTCGCTGGTCCTGGTATGTGTGTAATAGTGAAGTCAAATTCTTGTAGTATTAACATCAATCTGGCTAACCTCCCATGAGTTAGTCTGGCGGATAGCAGAAATTCTAATGCATTGTGGTCAGTGTATACTTTTGTTTTTCTTCCGAATAGGAAGTATCAAAACGTTGGAAGCCCCATATAATGGTCAATGCTTCCAGTTCCGTGACTGAATACTTTTTCTCGCTTTTTGTGAGTACCCGACTGGAAAATGCAGTTGTTCTATATGATCTTAGCCCTGCCTGTTCGTATTCTTGGAATAAAACAACTCCTAAACCTGTTTTCGCGCTATCAGTGGCCATTTAAAAATTTTGTGTTAGATCAGGATGTGCTAAAATCGGTGCTGTTGTTAGTGCGTTTTTCACTTTTAAAAATTCTTCATTGGCTTGTTGATCCCATACCCATGGCGTGTTTTTTTCCAGTCAATGCACATAGGCGTGGTGTTGCGAGAGAGTCGATCCAAATAAATTTTTTATAGAATCCAGTGAGAGCTAGAAATCCTCTGAGAGTTTTCTTATTATATGGAGTACAGAATTCTTTGATTGCCGTTTGTTTTTCTGGGTCGGGCATTACCCCTTTCTAGGAAATTATGTGTCCTAGAAATTTGACCTCTCGCGTTCCAAATTTGGATTTTGTTATATTTACTGTGACCCCATGCTCTTTCATGATCTGTAATAACTGATTTAATGTGTCGTTGTCATGTTACCAAGAGGGTTCTGCTATAATCACATCATCAACATAACAAGTAATTTTTTGTAAAACTTCAGGACTGAGTATAGTATTAAATCCCCTAATAAATGCTGCTGATGATGTGTTAAAAACAAAAGGCAATCGTTTAAACTGGTAACATCTACCGAGTACGATAAATGCTGTAAATTTTCTACATTCTGGGGCCAATTCTATTTGCCAGAAACTACTCCGTAAATCAATTGATGAAAATATCTTAGCACCGTGGAAGTTTTGTATCAATTCCTCTAATTTTTCTGGACGATCTGTCTCAGTGATTGTGATTGTGTTGATCTGTCTGGAATCAAGCACTAACCTGATGCTCCCATCTCGTTTTTGTACAATATGGAGCGGGCTGTTATATGTGGAGGTAACTGGTTCAATAATATCGTCATCTAACATTTTAGGTATCTCATGGAATACTTTATTCCTGAAGCTTAATGAGATTGTATAGGGTGGCACTCTAAATGGTTTGTGCTGTTTTACTTCAAACTTGTACTGAAAGTGCTTAATACTGCCAGTCTTAGGTAAAAATACCTCTGCTTTATCTCGTAAAATACCCTCTAATTCTCTTTTACTGTGTTCCGAAATCCCTTGAACTTCTTACAATTTTTCGTCGATTTCTTTATGGACTTCTAACATGAGTTGAGGCAATTCCCCCTTTTGTGCATACCATTCTAATTCTTCATCCTCTTTATCTCGCGTCATTTTTAATTGTTTGTTTATAACTGGAATTTCTTCTAATTTTATCTTTTGCTCAAAGAGAAGTGTGACACTCCCGAATGTTACGCTACCTTTCCCCATATCTATTCTCGCTCGTCTCTCATTTAAAAAATCTGCACCTATAATCAAATCTACAGTTAGTTTAGGTATAATCACGAAGTTGGCTTCGGTCTTTTGACTTGGACACGAAAGAGTTAACCTTGTTTGTCTCGTAACTTCCGCAGCATTGTTTCTAATAGGACCTCTTACTTTAATCTTACGTGTTTTCAGAATTGGCAATTCCTCATTGGCATTACACTGCATGAATAAATTTTCTGAGATCGCAGTCAGTTCACTTCCGCTATCAATTACAATATTGACTGGGATATGCTTTACCATGACCTTCACAACTGGTTGAATTTGAAAGGGTAGGTTCTGTTCTTCTTCTTCTTGCATCAACGAATCCTCCACTGAATCATTCATGAGTCTTTTTAGGAATTTCCCTTGTGAATTCGAACTTTCTGTAGGATAAGCTTCGACTGCTACTTCTCTCTCTTTTATTTCCTCTTCTATATTTCTTCCTTTATTTACGCTTTCTTCAACATCCTCTACTTTTTCCTCATCCTCGTCTATCTTCTCCTTCTTCGTCGCTACTTCCACATAATCGCATATAAATGCTCTAATTATCGCTTCATAACTTCTTTCATTATATACGTTGGGTTGTGTGCCCACTCGTAACTTATTTTCAACTTCTGTCGAGTGCGCATTATCCTCATTGAATTCGCTTTCCCTGGTTTCCATCTCAAATAGCTCTGCAATACTCATTACTTCGTCCTTTCCTCCTACATTCGTTGTGCATGCCTCTGGTAATTCATCTTCCTCGTCAGTATTCTCCCAATTAATTTCGTCCCAACACAATATTGTTATTTTCTTTTCTTCGTTTTCATCTGGTCCCTGCGGATTTGCGGATTTGTTCCTTCCTTCTTCTCTTCTCGTGATAAGATTTTTACTTCTCTGTTCAAGGTGCTGCAATTGTCCTGGGTCGGTGCGTCATTCTCTTTGGCATGGGCGCTTAGCTGTCAATTCGAACGTATATCGAGATTTGGTGGTCTTACCTCAACCTCTTCTATCTGTATTCTCTTTTCTTGTTCAGCTTGTTGATAGTGGTTCCTTTGTTGATAATTTGTCGGTCTATTGGTTCTCCAGTACCCGTTCCGGTTGTCGTTATTCCCTCTGTAATAGTTGTTGCCGTTCCTGGGTGAATTATAGTTATTGCCATATTCTCTTCTAAATCCATAACCGGTTCTTTGTTGAAATCTATTGTCGTTTCTTGGTGCGAAGTTATCACGTGGTTCGTAATTATTGTTTCTTCGTACTGTGTCTTGTGGATTCCACGGCTTTATGCTTTCGTTTTCACGTGCACTTCGTCTTTTTCTTGCGTTATTTTCCGAAAATATGAACTCTAGTTCCCTTAGAATACCTTTAAATGCTTTGACGTCATTGCCTCCGCGACCTATTAATGATTGCTGGTATTTCAATGGTAGCTTCATCGCGCATAATTTAATCAACTCTCCGTCACTGCATGGTACATCTAAGCCATTAATTCGAAAAATTTCACGGGACTCTTCTCTCCTGAATTTTCAAAATATGGGTTCTGTAATAAACCGTACTTCACCCTGTTCTGTGCTTCGCTGGACCAATATCGTGAGAGAAACTTCTCTCTGAAATCTTCGTACGATCGGCATGTCGCTGCAACATTTTGCATGGTTGCTGCGACTGTTCCTGACAGGCGTGCACATATAAAGTCTAATTTGTGTCCTAGCGTCCAGTGGTCTGGTAATCCTACGCGGAATTGATCAATAAAAGTTCGTGGATGTAATGAGTTTCCTTCTCGAAAGTGTTGAAATTTTCTGACTGTGAGGAAATGATCGTTGTCGTACTTCGTCATAGTTCCATATGAAATTCGCGATTCTTCGGCACTTTTGTTTCTGATCATTTCTCCCGTTGTGGTAGATTCATTGGATATTGTCCACTGTGACTTTCGCCTACCCTTGCGTAGTATCGTTGGAGTGGTACACAATAATTTTCTTCCATCGGTTGTGAACGTGTAGCTGAATGCATTGCACTGTACTCTTCGCGACCTGGCTTTCCATTGTCAGGTATTGGTTCGGTATCTTGTCTGGCTAACCTTGCTGCTACATTGCACGATCCAGACTGTCATGAAACATACATTTGTGGTTCCACATGTGTTTGTGATGACGTTTGTTCATCAAGAATTTCGAAACGTGTTTGTTGCTGTGTAGGCTGTCTGATTTCACATATGTTACTTTCCGCCTGTGATTGGAATCGCAAATGCGTAATATCTTCGTTAATTGCTTGTTTTACCGGTGCTGTTACAGATACGGATGTGGTTGCAGACTCTGTGCTTGTTCGATCCTGTTCACTACGCTCTTCAATGGTTTGCAACAACTCTGTTCGCAATTTCTGAAATTGTCGCTTCGTTTGCGCTTCTATTTTGACTATGCGGTTATCATATCTTTTCAGTGCTGCTTTTGTGATACGTTTGTGTAACACACTGTTTTCAACAATTTCACGCGCTGTAACTGCTGCTTGTCTAATAATTTCGTTTATCTGTTTCTCTAGTTTCTTGACTTCTCCCTGGGTGTTGTTACGTAATGATTTGATCTCGTCCTGAGTGTCATTACGCAATGTTTGTACGTCCGCTTGTACCTTGTCAATGTCTGTTCTCAATTGACTGTAACCTGTTATTAAGTTTCCTATCACTTCTCGAGATTCTTTTGCCTCGTCTTCAATATGACTTAGGTGTAACTGAATTTTTTTGTTTCGTTCTTTAATCTCACGCATTTGTCTCGTGGTTCCTGCATTCTGAATTTTAATTTGGTTCGCAATTTCTTTATTTTATCTTGTCATGGTTTCCGTCATTAATTATAATAATTCTGCCAGATTGGTGGGTCCTATTGCGTTTTCTTCCGACGTCCTACGCTCTGTGTTTTCGCCCAAGTGTTGCTTCGCAACCGATTGCATTGAACTGTGCTGTGACACGTTTCTGCTCGCATTCCTTGTACTCTGTGGTGAGGGAGCTCTGATTACTTGTACTACTGGTTCTACCTATTCAAGACACAAGTTAGAATCCTCATCGGATATCTCTCTACTTTCCTGCTCCTCTGTCGTATGCTGACTTACGTTTTCTATGCCTTGACGTACATTATCCTCGTTATGGTGCGTTATATGTCCTATTTCTCGCGATACTGCACCGTATGTTGTACTGTCCTCTATTCTCTGTCCATTTTCGTGCTGGGTCTCTACCTCAATTCGGTCAAGGTCTCGATCTGCCATTGCTAATCTTTCCGAATCCCTTATTTTCTGTTTTAAAAGCAATTCACGAGCCCTACTTCACGTCAACATGCGCTCATACGATCTCATGCGTTTCATAAACTTTTTGCACACACGACTTCACAATCAATTCACTTACTTGTTGGGTCAGAACCAACTTGTCAACGATGTATCCGCCACCTGTGCGCTTGCATTGAGGAGAAAACGTAATTCTAACAATTTTTAAAATTCATAACTTAATTATGCTATTGTCTCTGCTAGAATGTCTCACTTTTTTATTGAATACTTTATTACTATCTATCGCTGCAGCTACTGTTTTCAACTATTTATGCCTTTCAAAGAATTTTTTTTTGTAATTACGAAAATTTTTTAACAGGAAAATTTTCTGACCTAGTTAGGCATGTGGTTGACCTTCGATCATGGTATTTTACCATCCTGGCAGGGTCGCCTTTTTTTAACATTCTGCGTGGCGTCTGTTGTTCTATATCGTGTCTCCCTACCACTTTCGCGCAATGACTCTCTGAGCGTGTTTTTTAGGGAATTGACTAGTTTGAACCTGGGACCTGTTGCTGGTAAGGAGACGCCAGACCACACATGACATGTAGAGTTCAGAAGAGTTCAGTGAGACTAGCGATGATATAATCAAATCCTTAATGATTTCAGCGTCAGCTCCGCTGCACTCCCTGTAAAAGAAACTTAATACTAACTAAATTGAGTGGAAGGGGTTCAAGGCTCTCCTATTTTTAGTTAGCTGGTAAAATAACGTCGAAAAAGCAGTTAAGTTTACCATTGGAAATTTTATTCTACTCACAAAACATTGTTTATAAATTGCACTATTGATAAAAGGAAATGTTTTAATACAGGATGCTAAAAACCAACTGTGTTCAACATAAATGTGAACGAATATTCCCTGAATGAGATTCCAAGTTCTACAATGGATTGAAGGATGACCTATGAGATATCACATCTATAATCTAGGTTTAAATTAAGTTTCAGAAAAGAGAAAACTATCAAAATGGTCTACAGTGACCCTCAATTATCTTTAATTACTTATTTAACTTGTCGTAAATTACAGTGGCTGATGTGGCTTCTGAATAACTATATAACAGGAAAATCATTGCGTTTCAGAATTTTACTTCAAGTGGCAAATGTGAACACCATGAGCTTTAATTGACCATCGACACTAGTATTACGCAAAAAGGGGGTGTAACAGATGAGACTTCTGCAGTTCTGAGTAAAGCTTTATGCGCTGTTATGCGGCATCGCGTGCGTTCATTACCTTGTCGGTGTTCATCAGGGGGCGGCGGGCAGCACAGCTCCGCTCACCTCGCCATCTCGGAAGCATCTCTCTCCTAACTTCTCCTTACTACAATTTAACGAAGTTGGTTTAAAAAAAAAAAAAACTATCTGGCTGTGTTTTCATCTGACCAATCAAGGTCTCAATGTTAACCTTAAGCTCCGTCTACAAAAATGCCATCTATCCAATTAGAAACGTTATACTTTTCGTGGTGGGGCATTGTTTTTAAAGTTTGCGACGTAACAGAGACGCAAAAAAGTCTCACGCTAAAACTTGCAGCTGGTGTGGTCCTTTTAGTGTCATCGTAAGATCTATACTGTTCTTCTGGAGGGCTCTATCTTTTAACATGGGCTGGGGGGTGGTCCTGACGTAACAGAGGCGCGAAAATGTCTCACACTAAAACTTGCGGCTGGGGTGGTCCTAGCGGTTAGCTGGCGACGTGGGTGTCCGTCCCTCATCGTAGGGCCTTCAGCTTGACATGGTTCTGCTCTCGCTCGGCTTCTGTTCTCGTTTCTCCCCTCAGAACTGCGTCTGTCTCACGGTGTGAAGGTATGACATGCATTTAGGCATTCTTGTGTTAGTCTGTGGTATTCCATTTGCTCACTCGTTACTCGTATTGCTTTGGTTAATTTAACGTCACGATTTATTCGGAGCTATGTGACATACTACTGGATATGCATATCATGTCAGGGTTTTCATGGAAGGTGTTGGATTTGCCTGATACCTTACATGTTAGATGATTATAAGTAAAACGTTTTGTAAGAACCATTGTAAAAACTCCAGCAAAGACCATATGCAACGACCCACAAGTTGCAACGCGAGAAGTATCAAGAATGAAAAGGATGTAATTAGCAAGACACGATTGCTACAAGGCAGAGTGATTTTTCGTTATCGGACTTCGTTGTTTGAATGATTCCAAAGGTACTGGACGTTTGATATAATTTGTGACACGAAATCTTGAGCCTTGCCAAGACGCCGTTTAATTGTAACAATAGCTTACAACATAAATGAAACACAAGATTAAATAACATCATTGTATTCACAAAATTAAATAGCGTAGACACATTAATTCTGTTGCTGTGTGCAACTATGAGTACGCCTAGTGAGATTACGTCTCATAGAATAATGGCGGTGTGACAAATAATTATCTGCAGCGATGGCAGATATGCGTCCGATCAGGATGGCTTCCAGAAAAAAAGGTGCAGTCTTCCCGGCAAGACAACTGAACTGCATAATTATTCTAATTTTTCAGTGGTTGCACGTCACAATCGATACAACCGCTTATACTAATTAATATCTTATGTAGTTCTTTATTTACATTTTGAACTTATATCTACGTTTTTGCTGTATATCTACGCCCATCCTGCGAATGGGCCTTTAAAAGACAAATGTTGAAAATTAGGTGGACTGATAAGGTAAGGAGTGAGGAGGTGCTCCGCAGAACCGGCGAGTAAAGAAAACATTGACAAGAAGCAGAAGTAGGGTGACAGGACGTGTGATAAGGCGTCAGGGAATAACTGGAGGGAGCTGTAAGAGAAGAAACTGTAGAGCAAGACACAGACTGGAATACATCCAGCAAATAATTGTGAACGTATGTTGCAGTTGCTACTCTGAGATGAAAAGGTTGCCACAGGAAGGGAATTCGAAAAGAATGGATTCGAAAAAAATTGATTCTTTCGATTTAGAATAGGAAAATGGAGTGTAATGTCAGTCATGACAGGTGGAACGAAACAACTTTGAGAAGTTCTTGGCAAATGTCAGTGCCTTTTACTAGTAATTCAAAAATCAAGACTTCCTCAAGGAGTTATGAGAATTGGAGATGCTCACACGCTCTTCACCAGCAACGAGCTAAGTGAAGCCAAAACATGGGGCTTTGGATTTTTTTTCGAGAATAAAATGGTATCGTCTGTCAATAAATGGTTTCCAGTAAATACCCGCATCTTCTGGATGATTTTAAACGCTACACCATGTAAGAACTGCTTAGTCAACTCTATTGCTTCATCAGAGAAGATGATGAAGAAACAAGGAACAAATTCTGTCTTGAGTTAGTGAATGTGGTAGATGAACTACCAAGACATTCACCCCAGTTGATAATTGGGGACTTCAATAACCAAGTGGGAAAAGCGATATCGTCCAAAAATAGGTCCTAATAGTAGCCATGAAATAAGCAACAACAACGGTATCATCCTGGTTAACTTAGCCGAAAGAAGGAGCATGGCCATTGGGAGCGTACGTTTCTCACACAGAAGTACATAAGGTTACCTGCAAGAATGATGAACCACGTCGACCGAAGACACCATGGAAGTTTAGAATATTTACGAATCTCCTGTGGCGCTTACAGGTCTGAAAATGTCTCCCAGGTGACGAACTGATATTGAAAGGTGGTTCCGCTTTGAGAAGGATAAACGGGAAGATGTAGAAGTGAGCCAGCGCTGTGAAGACAAAATCGCAGAGCACGTCACAGCATCGGAAGGTCCTATCGACGTGCAATGTGTGTGGTTGGCTTCACGGGATGTACTGTCAGTGAGTGCAAATGAAGAGCTTGTTTGCCATTCAAACATAGAGGTAAGTCTTGCTTCGATGAAGAATGTTGGGAATGTATAGAGGCTGGCTATAACAGATCGGAAGAGGCTTAAACAGCCTGAACAACTTTTGGAAGACAGAGAGGGCGGGGCGTAACACTCATAAGGAAGAAGAAAAGGGGAACAACAGTGATGTCTGTTGAAAACAACCGAAGAATCAAAGCAGTCACGCTCAATTTCCGGGACTCGAGATTTGTCAGAAATGTCTACAACCAACACACATTACTTGAAAGACATCACGTTTACGCCAGTGACTGTTAAACTTTTCATTTCCACTATTGAAATTTTGGTCTTAGGCCATTATCAAGCACAGATGTTTTGGCTTTAAGCCATGTCTCCTTTATAACACAAGTCGACACATTTATATGTCGTTGTCATTTGCTGTTATACACATTCGTAACGCTGTTAAGTAGTGCGAGCACACATGCCCATATATCTTTAAACAGCACAGTCTGTACATACATATGTTCGTTTTGCACTAAACCACAGCAGCGAACTACTGTTTACAGGCTACAGACAAGTAGCCTGTAAACAGTAAACGGGCTAAAATAGGTAAAAAGAAATTAAATTGTTACACTCTGTATGTGCGGTTCAAATTATTCTTCTTTTATAAATATTTGAAACTACGAAATGTGTGGCATACTTAAAATTCATGTTATTAATTGCACAATCTGATGCTAATTATTAAATTTATTTCTGGATTCATTTATAAAATAATGTTATATCTTGGTGGTGATTCTTCTTTTGTCAAGAAGGTTTGTAAACTCTTTTGCTTTGTAAACTCTTTGGAATATTGTGAGTTCCGCAGAATGTAAGTAGTAGCGGGCATGCCTGTGATGGAAACGCACGTGTTTTTGATTTTGTCTTCAACAATGTAATTGATGATTGTTTGAAAACTGAGATTGTGAAGTCAGTGTGATACAGAAGCATGGGATAGAATAAAAGAAGATCATAACAACAGATAGTTGTTCATCAGTTACTTAATCATCAGGAACCCACAACGTTATAAATCAGAATCTCAGCCGCAAGAATGTACCCCTAGAAGCAATAACAGCAGCCAACAAGAAGAAGAGAAAATGAAGATCAGTAAAAAGTTTTTATTTTGTATACAAGTATCTTACGCCTCACGAAGCTTTCAAAACTTACGCTGAGACAGAGAATTTTTATGGTGGTGATTGGGAGGGTGAGATTACGTGGTGCACGTGCGCTGGGGGAGAATAGTTGCGCAACACCACGAAAGAGAAGTTGAAGTGAAGAAGAAAGCAAGCAGTGAAAGAAACAACAGACTGGCCTGAAGGACAAGGATGGGAAATCTGCACTTGGGTGCTTTGCTGAACAGCCAGGAAAGAAGAACAGGACAACCACAACTGAGTAGGTATGACCATTCAACGGAGGTACCGGATGTTCCCAGCATCTGAGTGGGAATATTAAGAAACCACACATGTCCATTTTTTGACAAAATTGAGTTACCTATGATCGTGAATTTCACACATATAAGCCGCTCATGATACAGAGAAACCCCGTACGTTCTGGCTTTCTATGTATTGTTATGCGGCCATTGTATCACCTATAGCGAAAAGAAAGCTGCAGATGTGCAAAAGATATGGGCTTTTTCAAAATTTTATGTTGTCATCTCTGTTTTAAACAGACAGAATAATCGATGTGTAGCTGCAAATGACAATAAAAGTGTGACAAAGGCGATTTCTTCCATTTCTACGGAAGACGAAATCATCCAGAACATTTACTTTGACATATACAGGTAGTCAACATTTGTCAAAGAATGAACCGCGTGTGGAGTATAATTCCGAAGAGACTGGAGAATAGAATTAATCTGTTTGATTTTTGTTCATATTGGTAATAGAGTGTGAGTTGAGTAATGATTTATGAATTTTAACATAACGTCAAGAAAACGTCTCATGATTGTCCACAGTCTAATGGAACTCTTTTCTTTCACTGTAACGAAAAATGGGAAGAAAACTGGAATATTAGTATAGTTTTAAGAGCTAGAATATTTTTGTGACTCCTGAAAAGTTTAGTTTTCTGGACATGTGGGGTTCTCGGTATTCCTATTCAGCTGTGATGATGACGATGATGATGACAATAATTAACATAACTAGTTCACTGACGCATTGAAATCACTGCCCACACGAAATAAAGAACACAATGAATTAAGTGTAGACTGTTTTGCACTATTACCTAAGTCGTACCAAAATAAAGTTTTGTGAAATAAGGCAAAAAGTGTTTCCTTTAGTTTACAGAGTAACAACCTACAGTTGAATCAGTTAATACATCAGACACGTTATGTCGCATCTGAGAAATTTTGATAAAGAGAAAGAGCAGTGGTACAGGTGTCTTGGGTGGTCTGCTTGGAGACATGCTCCGTGTACCAGAGAAGACACACCGCAAGACCATGTCTGCGACGACTAAATATCCAGAAAATGAACATCCCAAAACCTGCTGACGTATGAAAATGAAAACGATAACACATTTCATGCTGCTGTTGAAATACGATTCAATAATCCAGTTTCCTAACACAGACTGGCAGTAATGTAGGTGACGTTTATTTTCATTCATTTATACGTAATATAGACTCAACACGCGCGGGTATCTGTACGGAAGATGTCACAGTCCCGGCTACAGTTGCCCTCTGGCAGAACTGCTGCTCGGTAGTTTTCGTACAGAAAAGGTAGGACTACCAGCAGAGCTGGTGCCATTGGGATAGAAACTGGAAGCCGACGACTTCTCTTTGTTTTCTGTTTGTTTGTTTTGCACACAATACGAATCGCGCAACTTTCAGTGTTAGTCCATTGTGTATTTTATATCCTTACAAAATGTAAATTGCCAGCTGTTGTGGCCGAGTGATTCTAGGCGCTTCAGTCTGGATCCGCGCGACAGCTACGGTCGCAGGTTCGAATCCTGCATCGGGCGTGCATGTGTGTGATGTCCATAGGTTAGTTAGTTTTAAGTAGTTGTAAGTTCTAGGCAACTGATGAGCTAGGATGTTTAAGTCCCACAGTTCTCAGAGCCATTTTGAACCATTTGAAATGTAAATTACATTTTGAAAGTAATAAAAATTACTTGGCCACGTAAATCCTGCGCTTTAATGTAACAAAAACAATTACTTTTGATGCAATTGCAGTCTACATGCACAAACATAAACAATCTGTGTACTTATTATTTTCATTTTGTCCTCAACAGAACGTTCTTCGACATGATCAAAGGCAACAGTTTCCTATTACTATTGGTAAGTGCGGAAGTTGTTCATGAATAACAGAAACATGTTTATATAAGCTTGTGCAAGTACTGAATCGATGTTTGATATGTTTTTGTTTTGCTTTTCTTACGTTAATCTTTTTTGAGGAAACTGCATTTTTAACGCTGTATGATAAAAATGTATTTTTTTTATATTTCTACTTCAGCGTCTCTGTGTTTCACATTACAAACCAACAATTTTCGAACAAAACCTGAATTAAACATTGACATATTAACAGAATCTTCCGTCGGTTCTTGGTAGAACAACATTATAATAATAAATGAAAAGCACCAGTTTGCTTTTGTTCTACAATGTTATTTTTATTGCTAACCGGTTTTCGGCTTACAAGGCCATCTTCAGACATTTACTGAGTATTATCGCCACTCAGTAAATACTCAGTAAATGTCTGAAGATGGCCTTGTAAGCCGAAAACCGGTTAGCAATAAAAATAATATTGTAAAACAAAAGCAAACTGGTGCTTTTCATTTATCATTAAACATTGACAGTTTCAATTTTGCTATAAACAGTGTTTATTTTTAAATAACAGGGCGCAGGATAAGATTGTGAAACAAAAATGTTCCTTAGCACTTATGAGCCAATACATAATGACCACCTCCTTAATAGCTTGTTTGTCCGTCTTTGGAGCCTAATGCATCACTGATTCTGCACGCCAGGCATCCGACAGTTTGTTGACTTGTTTGTGGAGGTGTGTCGCATCAGACGTCTACGCACAGGTAATGTAATGCGTGTGAGTAACGGGTCGCTGATTTCTGTACGATAGCGACCCTAGTGGGCTCCACAGGATTTACGTCAGGCGAATGTGGTCGCCAAGACATCAACTTGAGTCCACTATAATGCTCCTCAAAGCACTGCAGCAAGGTTCTGGCACCGAGACACGGGCAGCTGTACTACTGAAAGATGACATCGCCGTCGCGGAAGACGTCGAGCACGAAGGGACGCAGGTGGCCCGCAGCTTTCAGCGTGTCTTCGATTACTACCGTAGATCCCATGCAAGCGCAAAGAATGTCTCCCACAGCGTGATACTGCTGCCACCAGCCTGCGTCCGTGGCGTGCGCGTTCAGAGGCGCCGTTTACCTAGACGACGGCGTCTGTGGAGACGACCGTCGACCTACTGCGACAATAATGTCATTCAACGAAAGAACCGACACTTTCCCACTGATCGAAGGTCCCGTGCCCACTGCAGTAGTAACTGACGATGTGATTGTGTCAACATGTGAACTCTTGGGGATGTTCTGCTGTGCAGCTCCATGTTCAACGATGTACGATCATCGGTGTGCTCCGAACAACCAGCATTGCGCTCTTTCAGCAGGATGCCACAGATCAACGTGTACCATACTTTTCAGAGCAGACAAGGCTCCGAACCACATGTAAACAGTCGTGAACGCCCAGCCACTTAGCGCCTAGTGGTACGAGATTCGGTGTCCTCCTACCCCTTTCCCTTTCCGTAGATGCTCGTGACAGTAGCGCGTGAATATTGTACCAGTTCCGTGTTTTCGAGATAATCGTTCACAACCTCTGCATAATAAGAATCAGCCCTTTGTCAAAGTCACTTATCTCAACTGATTTCTTCGTTTGCAGCCCATATCTTCGGTTGCGTGATACGCCATCCGTATCTGTTTCGCGTGCGTACTTGTGTTGCCACGTCACGTGCTCACAACGCCACCAGGAGCCATCCAACGTCGCGGTGGGCAGTGTTTTGGCTGTCAGTGTACATCCTCATTCAGTCTGTAGACGGCTTTCGGTGTCTAGGGGAATCTTGTGAGACAATAACTATATACACAAAAAAAGCGATTGAAATTAGGTAATGCCCCATAGGTATGCAAGACACGTAATGTACAGCGACCCCGCAGTTGACCAAAGCTACTCGGATAACTACGGTAGTCTACACTTACTTATAATAGTCTAGAGTAGCCCTCGGTACTTTTACAGCTCTATACCCGGCGGGTTAACGACGAGGTTTTTCGGCGGTTACCCACATCCTACTAGGCGAATACACGGCTGTTCCCTATGTCTCGCCTCAGACGCACGGTGCGCAAACATTCAGAAAACATTCTCGCACTTGAACATGAGATTTACTCTAATATGAGAGGAAGGGATTCGCGTGATGTGGTGGTGTACGGAAGAGAATACTACAACTACCACTAACATTCCCAAGACATAAACAACATGCCGACGCCAGAGAGGCGTGGCACAAGGCGAGGAAGAAAATTATAAATGCGGGAAAATAATAATTATTTCCTAAGTGCTCACTATTTTCCCACTTTTCCAATATAAATTCAAAAATGAGTCAATATTACATAAAGTCGATGCAAGCAGCGAGAAACTTGATTGATTATTGCTTAAGTCTCATTAGGTCCTTTTGCATCATGGTCACTTAACTGAATGAAAACGCACGGGGCGATAGTGGCCACTGGATGTGTTACAATCTACATTGCCTTCATACAGTGTGTATCGAAAAGGATGGCGCAAACTTACGCGCCTGAAAGTACACGACAGTAGAGGCACAAGTGTCCCAGTAAACATGGGCTCTGAAACGCATACCTTAAGAGCTGTGACGTATTATTTATTTTCAATATTGTGAAACAAATCTCTTCTACTGCAGGCCCTTTACTTTCCATATTATACGAAGTGGTAGTATGGACCAAAACAAGAAAAAAAAGTTCAATAAACATGTGCTCTAAAATGCATACCTCAAAAGTTATGAACACTTGTTAATTAGAAGAGTTGTGTTCCAGAGTGCTGCAGATCAACAGGTGCTCATAGCTGTTAAGTTATGTGTTTTACAGCTCACGTTTAGTGGGGCATTTGTGCTTCCACTATCGTGTACTTTCAGCCGCGCAAGTCTGCGCCATCCTTTTCGATACACCCTGTACAGCTGTGGACAGAGTGGCTAGCTCCAGGTACCATAAATAATATGAATAAATAGTTTGTTTGGCACTGCTACTATTCAAAAATATGTTTTTAAACACATCGCTGTTTGTTCAGAGCATTTTCTTGCACACCATCAGGCATTTTCTGTTGTATCCATATGAAAACAAAAGTTTCTCAAACGATCTACATTTAGCTCTACTCAAACTGGCTAACTCGGCTGAATCAAGAAGATGAAGGCTACCACATAACACGGATATGTAGCGGAAACAAAGCGAAAATCTCAATACGATCACTATAACTTACAAAACCCACAAATACTTGGATAATTCCCAAAGATAATGTAAAAGTAGTTACAGCGTCAGGAGTGTCTAATGACATCCAGAAATGAAAATGGTCTATTTCTATTCGCAGTATTATATTTTAGTCATATAATACATGTAGATGCAAATACATGAAGTTGTACATTACCCACTGGTACTACTTTTGTGAGAGTACCAAAAATAAATTCTGATTAGTGCTGACCTACTCACTCTGGTTACTGCCGGAAATGCGTCCAAATTAATATATACAGGGTGAGTCACCTAACGTTACCGCTGGATATATTTCGTAAACCACATCAAATACTGACGAATCGATTCCACAGACCGAACGTGAGGAGAGGGGCTAGTGTAACTGGTTAATACAAAGCATACAAAAATGCACGGAAGTATGTTTTTTAACGCAAACCTACGATTTTTTAAATGGAACCCCGTTAGTTTTGCTAGCACATCTGAACATATAAACAAATACGTAATCAGTGTCGTTTGCTGCATTGTAAAATGTTAATTACATCCGGAGGTATTGTAACCTAAAGTTGACGCTTGAAACCTCCGACGTTCAGTTGCGTGTTGTAACAAACACGGGCCACGGTCGGCGAGCAGCATCTGCAGGGACATGTTTACGATGACGACCGTGTTTACGAGTGTGGCTGTAGTGCACTGTTGTGGTTTGGTCTAGCTGTCGCAGTGTCCGCATGTAGCGCTTGCTGCTATTGTTATTCTGCATTCGTCTCCGCACGCAGACCAACTGTAGTACACCGTGTTATCAGACTTCTGTGATACTGTAGTGTTGTAGGAACTGTGACCATGGTGTATTAGAACTCTGAAAAGGCGGAGATGATACTCATCTATAGCGAGTGTCGACGAAATGCAGCTGAAGCCTGCAGGGTGTATGCAGAACGGTACCCGGACAGAGAGCATCCAACGTGCCGCACATTGCAAAACATCTACCGCCAACTGTATGCAACAGGTATGGACGTAGCACGCAAACGGGTCCGTAACAGGCCCGTCACAGGAGAAGCGGGTGCAGTTGGTGTGTTAGCTGCTGTTGCCATGAACCCACACATGAGTACACGGGACATTGCGAGAGCCGGTGGACTGAGTCAAAGTAGTGTCATGCGCATACTGCATCGTCACCGCTTTCACCCGTTTCATGTGTCGCTACATCAGCAATTACATGGTGATGACTTTAATCATCGAGTGCAATTCTGTCAATGGGCATTAACAGAGAATGCGTTACAGTTCTACCTGTTTACCGATGAAGCGGGTTTCACAAACCACGGGGCAGTGAATCTACGGAACATAATATTGCTGGTCCGTGGACAATCCTCGCTGGCTCAGACAGGTAGAGCGACAGCGACCGTGGACTGTAAATGTATGGTGCGGAATCATTGGCGACCACCTCGTTGGTCCTCACTTCATTGCAGGGGCCCAAACAGCTGCAACATACATCGAGTTTCTACAGAATGATCTGCCAACGATGCTCGAAAATGTCCCACTGGAAACGCGTCGACGTATGTGGTATCAGCATGATGGTGCACCTGCACATTCGGCAATTAACACTAGGCTGACCCTTGACACGATGTTCGAAGGGCGTTTCATAGGACGTGGAGGACGCATAAATTGGCCAGCCCGTTCTCCTGATCTTACACCTCTGGATTTCTTTCTGTGGGGTACGTTAAAGGAGAATGTGTACCGTGATGTGCCTACAACCCCAGAGGATATGAAGCAACGTGTTGTGGCAGCCTGCGGCGACATTACACCAGATGTACTGCGGCGTGTACGACATTCATTACGCCAGAGATTGCAATTGTGTGCAGCAAATGATGGCCACCACATTGAACATCTATTAGCCTGACATGTCGGGACACACTCTATTCCACTCCGTAATTGAAAACGGAAACCACGTGTGTACGTGACCTCATCCCTCATGGTAATGTACATGTGCGTCAGTGAAAAAGACCAATAAAAAGGTGTTAGCATGTGGACGTAATGTGCTGTTCCAGTCTCTTCTGTACCTAAGGTCCATCGCCGTTCCCTTTGGATCCCTACGTAATTCGGTGCTCTCCGATACACACGATCGAACAGCGGAGGAGTGGTACTCAAGCGTCAACTTTAGTTTACAATATCTCCGGATGTAATTAACATTTTACAATGCAACGAACGGCACTGATTACGTATTTGTTTATATGTTCAGACGTGCTAACAAAACTAACGGGGTTCCATTTAAAAAATTGTAGGTTTGCGTTAAAAAACATACTTCCGTGCATTTTTGTATGCTTTGTATTAACCAGTTACACTAGCCCCTCTCCTCACGTTCGGTCTGTGGAATCGATTCGTCAGTATTTGATGTGGTTTACGAAATATATCCAGCGGTAATGTTAGGTGACTCACCCTATATATATATATATATATATATATATATATATATATATATATATATATATATATATATATATATAATATTTCAAAACATTTGTTCAATTTTACACATACCACAATCCGTCAATAAAAAGGGCTCTAAGAATCAAAAATAGTAATTGAGTTCATCGTAAGGATCTGCTGAAAAGGCTGGAACTTTTAGCTACACAACGTGAATACAATTACCATTTGTACACATCAGAAATAACATTGATAATTAATGCACAAATAGCTCTGTCCATGAGATGAGAACAAGATCTAGACTGATGTTGCGTTTACCAAGAAAGAATAAACTTAAAATTCAAAGCAGTATCATCTATAAAGAAATAAAGCTGAACAGAAATGACACATGGACATTAAAAAGATTAATAAAACCAACTTATTCGAAAATACAATTAAAAAGTACGTGACAAGCAATATATTCTCAGCAGAGAAGGATAACAAAGGATATGTGTTTGGGAAAAAAAAGTAACACAAATATATAGTCATCCTGCTACTAGTACTGTTACTATTACTACAACTACTACTACTAGTAACAATAATACTACTACTAATAATAATAATAACGGTAATAGTTACAACCCAGGTTTGTGAACATAATGAAAGATGAAGGGCACGACCACCATGTGAGAACTGTCTTTGCCCTTTGAAATCAAAATAGCTTAAACAAAGTGACACACTCTCACTGCTAGACAAAGATTCTCAGAATTTGGAAAACAGAACATGGAAATAAAAGAATAAGCCTGATCTACTTGTGAGTGTGTGGGTTTTATTTTGTCAAGTTGCACAATGAATTGATCCAACAAGTACCCTTTGACTCCTGCAAGAAATAATTTCCACCTCAGACAACTACAGAAGTCAGACAGATGCTCCTAATATACCAACAAGAACTGCTTGAAAAAACATTCAGCAACAAATATCTTCTGGAGTCGTCCACTGTGAGGAAAAGACACAAAAATAGTCTATATTCTTATGTAACTAGTGGAATACTTGGGTACTGAAGTATTGCTAGTTAGTGTAAGAAAAACATTAAACGATAGAAAAATATTATTTATTGCAAAAAAAAAAATTCTGAGAAAACAAGTGAAACTTTTTCTTAAAAAATAATAAATTTCCGGGTTTTTTTGGAACAGTAGATTGCCTCTTATGGATACGAATGCCATTATTTTACAAAGTACGGAAAGGTTCTTTTCTCCCTTTTCTTTAGAAATGTTATTTACTCAGCAGAATGGCTGAGAGCCACACCTACACAACTTGAATAACTTTTCTAGGTACAGTCAAGACTGTCGTGTAAGAAATGTCATGAAGTGTACTGTTATGGAGGACAGATGGGGTTCACATACGCTGTAGCACACAATACCTTGAGCTGCGACGACTGCTGCCTGCGTCGCTCGCTGCTGACAAATAACACAACTATCTCTATCTGGATTGACCTTCGCCAATCAAACTCTCCCTACGCCTTGTTGAAGTCAAGGACTCCTAGCCACCCTTCATCTAACTACTGGCGTGGTAAACTGGTCAGATAACCAGTCTGCCATGATGCCACTCGGTATTCGCTCACACACGTTTAACTAATACTCTGTCCATGTTCACACCACACGGTAAGTGTGGCGGCCAACACAGTGAACAACGCTTATTCCAGGCGACTCAATGTAGAGTATCACTCTGATTCGCTAACAGCAGAGGTGCTCTCCCAGTGAAGTACTGAGGAGAGACTTTGTTTCTCGCTCTTTGCGTACGTGTACGACCCCACTCGCTCTCGTTACGTCTTCCCACTCCAAGAGCGACAATGGAACGGCCCGTTTTTCTGGAAAAATTGCAAGGGTATATCCGTCACTGCCTTCCCTCACTCCTCTGGCTCTTCACATCAGAAATGCTCCGCCAATCAACATTGCTCTTTGAAACGGGAAAATGATGTTTCGTTTTAGTCGACCAATGCGGAAATATGTAGCATCTCTGTTAGGCGTATCCCGTTCTCCTGTGAGAACTCCGTAACTATGCAGTCAGTCCATGAAAAGATGTGTCTTTTGGGCACTGCCACACAATGTAGCAGAGTTTGCTTTTAAGTTGAGCATGGGGGTCATTATCCCTTCGCTCTGGCAAAAGCTGTCCTCTCTCTGGGTGGTCGCTCCAGCCAAAGTAGGTATGTTGACCCACCCCTCTGAAGGGACAAGCCTCCGAGTGGTCTGGTTGCCTCTTTAGAAAGAAAATTCCTGTGGCCATCATGTTGTGTACGCCAGCCTCGACTTTTTCGCCCTCAGCGTGCACTTGTGATTTACTTATTAGTTTTGCATACTGCTTAAATGAGTTCAGACAAAATTGAATCTACTTTATCGAGTTTGGTTTCGAGGGAAGCGTCTTGATGTGCAGAATACGATTGTGAGGACGGAATGTGTAAGAAGTGTAGGTCAGGACACAACGCCATCTTACATACTTATGGAAAAACTCGGGGGATGACTGCCTGGCCTTCCCGGATGATTTTACGGTACTCTCGCAAACGCCAGGGCAAGAGCGATCATCCAGGTTGGCCCACTAGGAATGATAATCAGCTGATGGTATTGACAGAAAAGCCCAAATTCATGACGAATGACAAATATGGACCGAAATTCTTTAAAACACAGATAGGCCAAATCACAAAGCTAAACAAAGTCAAATTCCTGAGTGAGACCAAACAAGAAAATGGGCTATAAGGAGCTGCGAAAGGCGGTTGAACCCCAAACATGGAGAGGGCATATGTATAGATTAAAAACTTTTACAACAAAAAGTGCATTTTCTGGAACACCGAACTAAGATGCTGTAGTACTGTGGTCAGATCAGAATGCCTGTACGTCAGTGAATGCCCCTCAGTGGACCACAAGCTAGAGAAGTTGCAAATCCTGAAATGGAGAATTTTACGCAAAATCGTGGACGCATTCCAGACTGTGGCCGGATGGAAACTTCTGAGCAACACGGAAATCGACCAGAAGGGGGACAAAATCTCGGAGATCATGAGGAAAATGGCGTTGATATTTTTGGATACCTGTACAGAATGGACAAAAACAGATTGTCCAGACAAATATTTGATTACTCATCTCTTGGTATATGGGGCAGTCACAACTAGTTCCGTGACCATAAAGTTACTTCTTCAAGTGAAGAACAAGTCACTCTATAGACGACACAAAGGACACAATCTTAGCTACCTGCAGTATTAAAGTGATCCAGTGTCACTTACCACGTCTGATTAGATCTCTAAATAATAGACACCCCCTATCATCCTGCTTGAAATTGGCGTACAAAACACGCACACGTCACCCATAACATGACAGAAAAGAAAAATAAAAAACCCTTCAAAGAAAACGGTGGTAAGGACCGAATTTAAGGAAATGGAGAAGAAATTCTAGTAGATCCAGCTTACCAGAAAGTGGAGTCCGCAAGCCACAGGCCATGAAACGGCCAAAACACTGGTATAATACATCCTGTGTATGCGGTTCTTGTCCACCGAAGTGAATTGCCGGAAATGTATTTCTCTGAGGACTGGATAGTCAGCTTTTTGATTTTGTATGACCGTAATAGGTTTTAGGATATACACTCAAGCGTCAAAGAAACTGGTATAGGCATGCGTATTCAAATACAGAGATGTGTACTGGCACAATACGGCGCTGCGGTCGGCAACGCCTGTGTAGGACAACAAGTTTCTGGAGCATTCAGATCGATTACTGCTGCTACAATGGCAGGTTGTCAAGATTTAAATGACTTTCAGCGTGGTGTTATAGTCGGCGCACGAGCGATGGGATACAGCATCTCCGAGGTAGCGACCAATTGGAGATTTCCCCGTAAGACCATTTCACGAGTGTACCGTGAATATCAGGAATCGGGAAAAACATCAAATCTCCGACATCGCTGCTGCCGGAAAAGCATCCTGCAAAACAGAATGAACGACGACTTAAGAGAATCATTCAACGCGACGAAAGTGCAACCTTTCCGCAAATTGCTGCAGATTTCAGTGCTGGGTCATCGACAAGCGTGAGCGTGCGAACAAGCTTTCGTAGCCGAAGGCCCACTCGAGTACCCTTGATGGGTGCACGACACAAAGCTTTACGCACCTGGGCCCATCAACAACGACATTGGACTGTTGATGACTCGAATCATGTTGCCTGATCGGACGAGTCTCGTTTGAAACTGTATCGAGGAGATGCACGTGTACGGGTGTGGACACCTCATGAACCCATGGACCCTGCAAGTTAGCGGCTGACTGTTCAAGCTGGTGGAGGCTCTGTAATGGTGTGGAGCGTGTGCAGCTGGAGTGGTATGAGGCCCCTTATACGTCTAGATACGACTCTGAGAGGTGACACGTACGTAAGCATCCTGTCTGATCAGCTGCGTCCATTCATGTCCAGTGTGCATTCCGACAGACTTGGGCAATTCCAGCAGGATGATGCGACATCCCACACACCCAGAATTGCTACCGAGTGGCTCCACTCTTCTTAAGTCAAACACTTCCACTGGCCACCAAACTCCCCAGACATGAACATTATTGAGCATACCTGGGATGCCTTGCAACGTGCTGTTCAGGAGGGACGTGCAATCCGTCGTACACTTACGTATTTATGGACAGCCCTGCAGGATTCACGGTGTCGGTTGCTTTCAGAACTACTCCAGACATTAGTCGAGGCCATGACACGTCGTGTTGCGGCACTTCTGCGTGCTAGAGGGGACCCTACACGCATATTGGGCAGGTGTATCCGGACTTTTGATGTGGCGTCTTTCAGCTTCGGCTTTTAAAGTTTTTGTTTGTTTTTAAGACGTGGTTCCATGTTCAACACATACCTGTCTTTTTGACGCGATAGATTTTTTTTTACTGGTATTTTGTAGTCAGTTCGCTCCTATTAATTACTTTCTACATTCTTACAAAAAATCTGCTGTGTTACTTAACACTGAAACAACTGCATGTGATACTGGTAACGGACTTTACACACTCCAAGGGGAAAAAAATAAAGTTGCGGGGTGCTTAACCGGCGTGTTAGATCGCAAAATACCGAGCTGTTTGGAGGACCCTACCGACACTGCTCCAAACGTTCTCAACTGCAGAGAGATCCGGCGACCTTGGTGGCCGAGCTATGGTTTGGCAAGCACGATGGCGAACAGTAGTATCTCTGGCCCTGGGCGGGCGCGCATTATCTGGCTGAAATATAAGGCCAGGATGGCTTACGGCGAAGGGCAACAAACAGGGTGCTGAATACCGTCGACGCACGACTGTGCTGTCACGGTGCCGGCGTTCCTGCTACGAAATGAAATGGCGCACCAGATCATCAATCGTGGATGTCGGGTCGCTACTGCAGTGCAGCCGGGGGCGCCTTCGCTGGCCACCGTGGCTGAGTTCGAAGCGGGACTCAGCGCCGAAGACAGTTGTACTCCAGTCAGTGAGATTTCAGGACGAATGAACCCGGAAACACTGCAAACGTACTTGTTAGTGTACAGATGTCAACGGTAGTCGGCGGAGGGGGCGTCGTGACCTCTGCCCTCTTTCTGTGAGCCGTCCGTTAGTGGGCCCTGTGGTCGCTGAAGCACCAGCTGCACGTCGGATCCACGATAATAATGATGATTTCCGGGGCTTTGAGAGCCTCTCTGACGATGGCTCGTCCCTCGCCTCCTCTTCTTGACATTGAGTTCAGCCGTTCTTCTCCCATTCCTTCCAACATCGTGGAGTAGTGGTATTGCTTCTACTCAAATGTCGAGCGATCCACGGACTATTCCAGCCGGATTCTTTGAGCCGAGCTACACGTCCTCTCTCAAATGCTGACACTGGCGAATATTATTCACGCGTCTCTTTGTGAGGCATAGTTAGTGTCGAGCTGAGCACATGGAATTTCACTCACAAAGACTTTATACCCTGCCCCCTGTTCACTATCCTTGTCAACTGTGCTGCACCGTCAGTTTACAACTTTGCGTTTTCCGTCTATACCTGTATGAATATCGGTTTGTGACCAATCTGCATATGTCCTTTGTGATGCGTCGTGCTTTTTGTCTTGTATTGTATTTGTTTATCAATTATACTTGTTACACAGCGGCGATTCTGGATTTTTGTTTTGTACTTACGTTCCCCTATCCTCTTATGCGGGTATACAGTTAATTTTCCCTTTGATCCCGACCACTGCTTGATGGCCCTCCGGTTCCGCGCATGGGCGCCTGCATAGTCTTCCGCGGACATGACCCGCACACTCAGAATGTGTTACGCCTGTACCCTGGCCGATTCACGTCCTGTGGTTTGTTCAGTCCTCTGGCTTGGAAGCTGGTTCTAGTGTGGAATCTCGTCCGTTTCTTAGCATTCAGTCCTTACCATAATTTTCTTTGTTGGGGTTTAGTATTGCCTCCTGTCCTCTACCATTTTATGGATGACGACTGCGTTTTTTATGTACCCCAGATTCAAGCAGAAAGACAGGGGACATCTGTTATTTGCCCCAATGGAGATCTAATCACAGTTTAAGGCTCGTACCCCACATCTCGTATTAGACAACGTGGCACTTTGACACAGTTAAGCTAAGATTAGTTCTAATTATAAACATTGTATCTCCTGTAGGTTCACCTGTTTTTCACCTGAAGTCGTGACTTTATGCTTCTGAAGCTAGTTCTGATTGAATGATTATTAAATCGATATCTTACAGCTATTGAGATCTTATTAGATGAAATAAATATTACATTGCTTCTGGAACAAGGACGCGCCACGATGTGAATTAAAGAACTCGGAAATACCCTGAGATTCAACACCCCGGAAACCGACATTACGCACTGCAGTTTAATATTCACGTAGCTCTATGTTTATGGTATAGTGTCTCCTGAACTCTGCGTCCTGCAATGAAGTGACATTGTAGGTACGTCCAGTCCTATATTTGGGTAATATCACCGAAATGAGTTAGCAGTAAAGAATTAGTACTGCGTGAATAACGAAAATGTACTATTATATACAAAAGTATCGGAACGACTTGGCTTGGCCGGCCGCTGTGGCCGAGCGGTTCTAGACGCTTCAGTCCGGAACCGCGCTGCTGCTACGGTCGCAGGTTCGAATCCTTCCTCGGGCATGGATGTGTCCTTAGGTTAGTTAGGTTTAAGTAGTTCTAAGTCTTGGGGACTGATGACCTCAGATGTTAAGTCCCATAGTGCTTAGAGCCATTTGAACCATTTGAATTTCGACTTGGCTTGCGTCTCGCCTGATCTGCATGCAGCCCACATAACGTTGCTGTCTTTCAGGTTCTCCAATCTCTTTGCAGTACAGTCGTTTGAATATACAAAATGGATACCACACGAGAGCACTAGAGAACACTGTCCTTTAAGGTAATAACTCCAGATGTAAATCAACACCACAATGTCAAAAATACTAAGAGATCGATCATTGGAGATGACACAGTCCATACGGCTTGTAAACTCAGTTTTATTACAGGTACCGACATTTCAAAATCGCTACTAGACTCATTAGAATTTGAGTTACCTGCCTCCGACGTTCCAGCAACTTTAGGGAAAATAAAATAATTTTATCAACAAGAAATTTTGAGACAATACGGGGACTCCTGAAGTTCTATGACAATTCGAAGTATTTTTACTCTTGAAAAAGTACTCCCAAACCTGTGAAACGTCGTTCTTTATACGAGTGGTTTGTCGTAAACTGAATGTTGAATTAACCAGTTAAAAGAAATGCGGTTAACAGCAGCAAGCGGTCCATGGCAGCCTCAAAATTAATATCTTATCTCCAGTAATTTCTCAACACTCACGACTAAGCAACTATTTATAAAGATGCTTGAACTTTAAACAACAGGACAAACTCTTATGTTCTGGATCTGTATTGAAACCAAACACCTGTAGCCATTGTAACCAAGCAAATCTTCCGTGCCTGTCCGAGATGCAATCATAGCAACGTTTATCGTTAGTGACTACGCGTAAAGAGTTAAGAAATATCGAAGTTTTCACCAGTATCAGTTAGCAGATCTGAACCTGAAAATTTTTGTACGCTGCCTGGAAACTTGTCAACGCTCTTATCTTACAGTTAATCAGCCACGAAAAACGTTGAATATAATTTCGAGTGTCAAAGATGATACGTGTTTAAAGCGAAGTGTCATGATGTTAAGTTTCGCGATGGTGACTCGAAACCAGTACGTTATCAGCTTGTTAACTAAGTAAAGTAATATGTCAGATATCCAAGTTTTTTTCACCTGCTCCCCCCGTCGGAGGGTCGAGCCATACCTCGGGCGTGGGTGTTTGTGTGTCGTCCTTAGCGTATGTTTAAGTTAGATTAAATAGTGTGTAAGCTTAGGGACCGATGACCTCATCAGTTTTGTTTCCATAAGATCTTACCACAAATTTCAAATATTTTTCGCCTGCAGCGAGATGTTTGTATTTGAAATAAGCATACAATTTCTTAGCCTGACTGGAGTCGAACTGAGCACCTATCTCCGTTGTTTTTTATTCACGATTCATTTGTGCACCAGTTGTGAGATGTGTGCATGTTTGACTAGATGGTTCAAATGGTTCAAATGGCTGTGAGCACTATGGGACTTGTCATCTGAGGTCATCAGTCCCCTAGTACTTAGAACTACTTAAACCTGACTAACCTAAGGACATCACACACATCCATGCCCGAGGCAGGATTCGAACCTGCCACCGTAGCGGTGTTTGACTAGAGATAACGGCACATGTCGTTATTGTTTCCAAAATATGAAAACACATTAAAAACGAAAATTATTTATCACTTTCAGTTCGGTTTGCAAATGGTAGGGCTTGAATTGAAACCATGGACATATTTGTGACGGACCAAGATTGAAGCCCACACTTGTACCTTTCGGGGAGACCTAGAGGAAGTTGCCATCTTGTGGAAAACAACCAAATGGTCGAACTGTATCGTTCCTTGTGGGTCATACACCGTGAGAGAGGAGATATCAGTTCGGATTACAGTCCAGCACCAAATTTTCCATCGTCTCAATTTCAAATAAAAAAAAAAAAAGACCAGTGTGGCCTTAAATGGCCATTGGCTCATTGAATAAAATGAACTTTCTAATGTATATAGGTTAATTCTTACAGAGAAGAAAACAGCAACCAGCCACTATTAACCCTTTCGTGGATGATGGGTCATATACGTCCCACTAACTTTGAGCACAAATTAGAGTGTCGGGATGTATATTATCCTGCTCTTCAAGTTGCTGCCATCTAGGGAGGAACCTAAGAAAAAATCTGGACTGCACTGCACAGGCACTAGAGGAGGCTTTGACTACTTTCGTTGATTGGAGCATGCATATGGCCACTGCAACTTCACTGATTTGTGTCATACCACAGTTTTCATCATTTCTCACTTTATAGAGATGTCTGAAGTAAGTAATTCGTCTTATTACTAACGTAATATTCATTTTTAGTACAAATACACTGTCGAATGTACTTATCAGCGACTGTATTATTTTACACTCGAAATAAAATTAGTGGGGCACATGTGTCCCAGCAGACCTTATTTGTAAGATTATTTATCGGTTTGAAATATAACGTGATGCTGTTTAATTCCTTTTCATTAATTTGCACTGAAAATAATATAGTTACAGCTTGCTATTAATAAATTATCATTCCCATTTCGCAGATACAACAGCAGGTGGTAGTTCAGACGTTTCACAAATAGCAAATAACAGCAACAGTAGAACTGCGAATGTCTTTCTTGATATTTTTACAGCTGAGGACCCTGATGAAAAGGCTGAACATATGCATCTGTTATAAACATTGAAGAGGTAGGAGATCAATACGTAAGTGATTCTGACAGTGACCCCAGTGGTCGTAGGTTCGCTTTCTGCCTCGGGCATGGATGTGTGTGATGTCCTTAGGTTAGTTAGGTTTAATTAGTTCTAAGTTCTAGGCGACTGATGACCTCAGAAGTTAAGTCGCATAGTGCTCAGAGCCATTTGAACCATTTTGAACCGGCTTCTGACGCGGAAATTATGCTATTGTCACATTAGCAGGATGTAAAGATATTTTTAGCCATCATAACCTTGACTGTAAGCCATTTTGAAATTTTCACTATTTCAACAAATTTCTTAGATCGAGAAATACCATTCACGAGTGTGAAGTTACAAAAATACTTCGATTATTACCGCCATTATCGCTATTAACTTCTTCGCTCTGCTGCTGCTATTGGTGTGCTTGAAGCAAGCATTTAATGCTTCTTAGTCATTTTTAGAGGCATTTGCCCAAATATTTAGATCGCGGCGAATGGTTGCGGGGTTCTGTGGAAACTGGGCCGTCCTTTCTCTGGTCATCACTACTATGGAATTCTGGATAACGTAATGTTTCCTTCTTTTCGTCAAAGATTTTGGGGAAAGGGAATGATCTTGTACAGGATGGCGGGTATGGGCAGGCGGTGGGCGTTGTGGAATAATAGGCTAATTTTTAGAGAAAGACTATTTATTGGCTAAAGCATGTTGAAAGGGGCTACATAGGCCTAGGGAGGTGAGGGTGAGCCAGAGCTTACAATTTGGCGAACATTGTTCGCGAAGCTACCGAAAGTGGTTGTCTGCCAAAACTAAGTCCACAGTGCCGCAGCACCGGGAGAAGCGGGAGATGTTCGATGCTACAGGGCGCGCATCCGACTCGCGGGTGAGCAAGAATACAAGAGAGAGGGCCCGGCGACGGGCGGCCGGGTATATTCGACGCACCACGCGGCTTCCTCCACCGTGATTGGTCAGGACCGAGCAAACCGTGCGGGCGGCATGGAACTTTCCAGAGCGTTGCCTGCTAAGCGACGCCTGGGACGGAGTTACCTCGTCAGCACATGAGAGAGGCGCGTGAACAAGGTGCCCTTCATCGGTGCTGACTTCCTGTTACTAAACCGTGGGACGAAAGAATTTACAGGCAGCTAACGCTGCCGGCCGTGGCTTGGCCGCAATGGAAAAACGAAGTTACTGGTTGGAGGCTCATATAATAAAGTAAAATCTCCTACTGTGTGGCTCATCCTTTACAATCTTCCAACATGACAGTTCTCTTGTCCACACAGCGAAGTGTGTGAAACACTGGTTTCAAATGAACGGAGACGCTGAGCTGTTGGATTGGCCTCCCAAATGTGCTGACCTCAATCCCTCACAGCAAGTACGGGCAGAGATGGAGAAATTGTTAGGTGTAGAAGACCAGCACGGACAACCAAGACATCGCTGTCTGAAGCAGTTCATGACCTATGGGAAGAATTGTCACAGAACAATTCATCAGGAAACCTGATGCGTCTGTTTCCTGGCTGCTAAATGCAGGAGTAGAGAGCGCCGGGTATCGAAGTATTGTGTTGTTAGACAGAAATTGTTTATGGTAAATGATGGTTTTGTTGTCTCTCGAACTGGAGAAAAATTCGTTTGTCTCTCTCCCTCTTTTTTTTTTTTTTTTTTTGTTTTTTTGTAGAAAAGTGGAGCAGATTACGTATAAAAACATGGCACTCTATTCGACTCTTTTCAGTCGTTCAATAGACTCTTTATTTTAAATTATTTTACGACAAACATTAAAGTGTTTTTTGTGGGACATGATCCATGACTTCAGTGCTGATGAAGGCATCAACAAAAAAATGCTTAGTTTTTCTTCGTCGAGAAAAAGCATACTGACGAAAGTACAAAAGAGACACAACCACAGTACGTGCAAGACCGGCGGTGTAGACGTAATACTTTAAAACTATGCTTACTTAAAAATTCTCGCCGTCTCACTGAGCCGGGGGTGGCCGAGCGGTTCTAGGCGCTACAGTCTGGAACCGTGCGACCGCTACGGTGGCAGGTTAGAATCCTACCTCGGGCATTGATGTGTGTGATGTCCTCAGGTTAGTTAGATTTAAGTAGTTCTAAGTTCTAGGGGACTGATGACGTCAGAAGTTAAGTCCCATAGTGCTCAGAGCCATTTGAACCATTTTGTGTTACTCAGCTAATAACTCTTGCCACCAATTAAATTTCATGGAAGTGACAGGATTCAAAACTCCTGCAGATTAGAAATTGACCGCCTTAACCACTACGCCTACCAATCGCATACACTACGTTTAAGTAATGGTATGACATGGTATGTAATGTCACACCTTTTCCACGAAAAAGAAATATATTGAGTGAAAGCGACGCAGATCGTTTTCGACGGAAATGCAGACAGTACACACGATTTTAAGTTCCATGGATGGAGTTATAAAGAACATAAGCTAACCGAAAGTGAAACTATTCTTCTCGGTTTTATCATATCTGCTTGGTTTGGGGATGTTCTGTGTGGGAGAATATGACATGTTAATAGCTGCTAACACAAGCGTCATAAAATTTCGACACAGTGGTGACGAAGTTACTCGTGTGGCAATCGCTCGTGCAGAAAATGGCTTGAAAAGTTTGAAGCATGTATTCTATCAAACAGTTTGAAATGAATCTGATGCAGATACCAAAAGAAAGATGTGAAAAAGCTCGCAATTCTGCTATTCAATACGTTTCTCACCTCCAGATTTGTGCCAGTATGTTCATTTCTTCTGTGACGTTCGTTCGGGTAATGATTCGCTAAATGACAAACAACACACACATTACTGTCATTAATGGTCCGTTGGGAGCTTTTCTGAGCCTTTCTTCCGAAATGACTCAATGTTTCCAAACAGACATTCTGCTCAGCCCTGCAATGTATTGAATGGAGGTTGTGAGTTGGCTTACGACGCAGAGCTCGCCTTATAATTTAGTCACTGAATGTCGTTGTGACCGTTTGCAGATCGAATAAAAATGCGAGTGTTTCTCCAGCTAGATCCAAACCGACGTCATATGAACCAGCGAGTCTTAGCACTAAGGTAGCACAACACTGCTGCGGTGTACCTTGTTTCATTACCTCCATGTTTCTTGATGTAGATGACTCAGAACGTGACATTAGAAAGCTTAGGTGCCAAACTTCAAATCTGGGGCCCGCATCTCGTGGCCGTGCGGTAGCGTTCTCGCTTCCCACGCCCGGGTTCCCGGGTTCGATTCCCGGCGGGGTCAGGGATTTTCTCTGCCTCGTGATGGCTGGGTGTTGTGTGATGTCCTTAGGTTAGTTAGGTTTAAGTAGTTCTAAGTTCTAGGGGACTGATGACCATAGATGTTAAGTCCCATAGTGCTCAGAGCCATTTTTTTCAAATCTGGGTTCAAACAATGAATTATATTTACTCAGTGCCACATCTTACATGGAAGCGGTTTAGAATATTTTATCGAGGTGACAGGAAAGTACACTATTAGACATAAAAGCTGGGCTCTCAGGGCACCCAATATTCCCAGCCGTTCCTCAGATTTATAAATCTGGCCACTCCACCATCTGACAACACCGTAGGTAACTGAAGTGTATGCAGGAATTTCCGTCAGTCTTCTCGGAGTGTAGCGGAAGCATATCTGCTCGTGCTGCAGTGATAAGTTTCATTCTCTGTGAAAGAAAAATCGCGCGTTCCACTCCATTCCCTAGTTTCTGTAAATCGCATTTCGGGTATCTGCTAAAGTAATAAGTCTGATGGAAACTCAAACATAATGCGTTTCATTTTCTAATCCACAGCAAAAGAATTCCAGGAATATTTCCACCAACCAACTCGTCGCTGCGTCACTGTCGGGACAGTTTAAGCCGGAGAGTTTGAGCTGAGCGCACAGCGGCCGCCGGCTACACCTACCCCTCGCCGCGCGCTGCCCGCCGCCGGCGTCACACGCCTCCCTCCGACTGCGTGACCTCGGTGCGGCGATACGGGTGTACTTGTTATTTATCTCCCAGTTACGACTCGGATTTTGCATGCCTGAAACATATGATCCTTGTTCAAGTGTGATAAAATTTAGTCGCGATTGGAAAAAGGTCTAACATTTGCGACAGATTGTTCGCTTTAAGTTTAGTAGAGGGGTGAGAGCTACAGAGGCAGCTCTGAACCTTTGCTCTGCGTATTGGATGAGTGCTTTTGGGCAAAATAGTCGGAAAATTCATTTTTGTTTCATGAATCATTAGCACATTCAGGTAGCCTCAATAACAGACATGTGTGATGGAGTGTGACCATTTACAATCAGTAGACAAGGTTCAGAAGTCTCTTCTAATTTAAAATTAAAAAAAAACATCGAACGGGTGATTATTTATTCATATTTGCTTGCTCATCTTCAGTTGGCTCATTGACAATTCCAAAGCAATATTTCTACTGGTGACAAGTTATTTCTTTATATTAACTTCTTAACAAGATTTAATGGCAAAGGGTACTGTGAACATAATATTTTAACTATGGTGGCTCAGAAAGGCTGTTGTGCATCACGGACACCTCCCCAGAGGCTCTGGCTCTGAAGACTATGGGACATCTGAGATCATCACTCTCCTAGACTTAGAACTACTTAAACCTACCTAAGGATATCACACATGTCCATGCCCGAGGCAGGATTCGAACCTGCGACCGTAGCAGCAACGCGGTTCCGGACTGAAGCGCCTAGAGCCGCTCGGCCACTCCGGCCGGCAATGGAGTGTACTGTTATGGAGGACAGATAATTTTTAAATTTCTATGTATGCAACACCTTTGCACTTCCTGTGGCTAAGTTCTTTGACCTGAACCTACGAGTTTCTGTGTGAGCAACATCTTTACATCTGCTACATCTAAGTTCTTTGACCACAGCCGACATGTTTGTATGTAAACATAGTGTATTTCACGAGTGCACATCATAAAAGTGTAATATGGAGCTATACCTGATATATGGACGTGAAAATGGCCATAAGTGTGTAGCTAAGTGGCAAAACTATCATCACAGCATAACTGTAATAATGGTGTCTCATCTTTATGTAAGTACAGATATATTTTCGTCAAATGCTGCCTTACCACTTACAACTGCCCCACTTGTATTTGTGTAGTCGCCAGCAAATAATTTTTTTTGTATTTATACAGTGATCTCCCACAGTACAAACATGTAAACGAATGTATAAACACCTGAAGATGGGCGCAAAGGCCGAAACCGGTCGTGTGACGAACAAACAACCTTTTATTGTGACTGGTAGCGGATATTTTTCTACAACCCCAATGAACATCGCCATCAAAATGTACACTGTACTACCTGCAATGGAATGCAGATTACCATGATATCTTTATGACAAAAGTCTGTTTTAATGAAACATAAAGTATCTGTAACAAGAGCTTGCCTACATCAACACAAATTTGTAGTATATTACTTATTCTGGACTTCTAAATGGTCTGTGTTTACTTGCTGTGCTGTATCACAACGAAGTAGTGTGCAAATACGACATTGCGTAAATAAAATAAATACAATTTTGATGTTGATATCCTGATTGACCACTCGTAGCTCGTTCACGAAACGGCTAAAAATGTATCCCCCAGCGAGACTGGAACCAGGAACCAACGCAGCCCCCACTTTACCTAACAGTCAGCGAAATACTGCAGCACCGCCCTTGTTGTTGTTGTTGTGGTCTTCAGTCCTGAGACTGGTTTGATGCAGCTCTCCATGCTACTCCATCCTGTGCAAGCTTCTTCATCTCCCAGTACCTACTGCAACCTACATCCTTCTGAATCTGCTTAGTGTATTCATCTCTTGGTCTCCCCCTACGATTTTTACCCTCCACACTGCCCTCCAATACTAAATTGCTGATCCCTTGATGCCTCAGAACATGTCCTACCAACCGATCCCTTCTACTGGTCAAGTTGTGCCACAAGCTTCTCTTCTCCCCAATCCTATTCAATACTTCCTCATTAGTTATGTGATCTACCCATCTAATCTTCAGCATTCTTCTGTAGCACCACATTTCGAAAGCTTCTATTCTCTTCTTGTCCAAACTATTTACCGTCCATGTTTCACTTCCATACATGGCTACACTCCATACAAATACTTTCAGAAATGACTTCCTGACACTTAAATCTATACTCGAAGTTAACAAATTTCTCTTCTTCAGAAACGCTTTCCTTGCCATTGCCAGTCTACATTTTATATCCTCTCTACTTCGACCATCATCAGTTATTTTGCTCCCCAAATAGCAAAACTCCTTTACTACTTTAAGTGCCTATTTTCCTAATCTAATTCCCTCAGCATCACCCGACTTAATTAGACTCCATTCCATTATCCTTGTTTTGCTTTTGTTGATGTTCATCTTATATCCTCCTTTCAAGACACTGTCCATTCCATTCAACTGCTCTTCCAAGTCCTTTGCTGTCTCTGACAGAATTACAATGTCATCGGCGAACCTCAAAGTTTTTATTTCTTCTCCATGAATTTTAATACCTACTCCTAATTTTTCTTTTGTTTCCTTTACTGCTTGCTCAATATACAGATTGAACAACATCGGGGAGAGGCTACAACCCTGTCTTACTCCCTTCCCAACCACTGCTTCCCTTTCATGTCCC
The DNA here is from genome assembly GCF_021461385.2 of Schistocerca piceifrons. Lineage (NCBI taxonomy): Eukaryota > Metazoa > Arthropoda > Insecta > Orthoptera > Acrididae > Schistocerca > Schistocerca piceifrons. The sequence continues at coordinate 30,027,983 of NC_060146.1, read as the reverse complement.
TCGACTCTTATAACTGCCATCTGGTTTCTGTACAAATTGCAAATAGCCTTTCGCTCCCTGTATTTTACCCCTGCCACCTTTAGAATTTGAAAGAGAGTATTCCAATCAACATTGTCAAAAGCTTTCTCTAAGTCTACAAATGCTAGAAACGTAGGTTTGCCTTTCCTTAATCTTTCTTCTAAGATAAGTCGTAAGGTCAGTATTGCCTCACGTGTTCCAGTATTTCTACGGAATCCAAACTGATCTTCCCCGAGGTCGGCTTCTACTAGTTTTTCCATTCGTCTGTAAAGAATTCGTGTTAGTATTTTGCAGCTGTGGCTTATTAAACTGATTGTTCGGTAATTTTCATATCTGTCAACACCTGCTTTCTTTGGGATTGGTATTATTATATTCTTCTTGAAGTCTGAGGGTATTTCGCCTGTTTCATACATCTTGCTCACCAGATGGTAGAGTTTTGTCAGGACTGGCTCTCCCAAGACTGTCAGTAGTTCTTATTGCTCCAGTTATGGCTAGGACAAATAAGCTCACAATGTAAGAGACATGCAGGTCAAGCGAAGCGCAAGTTAGGTCGTTCGGATATTTTTGGGTATGATAGTGCTCAGCGATAAACTTTTTTCCTTTCATCATTTTGTGGGGGTTGTTGGCGACAAATAGCTTCGTAAATGTTTGAAATACTGCATAAACTTTGTTGCAGTTCACTTAGTGCACCCGTTGTCAAAAACTGTATGAATGGAGTATGGATGTGAGCACTTCGTTGGCAGCAGTGGTTCTCACCCTCCTCTCCCACCCGTGGTTCTTACTACCACAAAGGTTCTTTCCAGACAGTAAGTGGTTTGAGTACCATGTTTCGTTGGAATCGCTCCAGCGGTTTAGGAGGAGATGTGGAACATGCTTGCATACCCGTGCACACATACAGGGCGTCTAGTCTACCGGTATACAAAAACAGTCGTTCGTATTTCAGTACCCATAAAGGTTTATAACTTTATTTGTCTAATGTTGTACACCGGAGGTGAAGCTTTTTATGCATGTTGGTACAGTTCAGTGTGAGCACCGCTTGTAGATCTGTGCTCTCAAATCTATCAGACGTCGAACATTTGTTCTGTAACAATGTCCTTGATAAACGCCCATGCACTGAACTCCAGTAAGTTCGGGAGAGCGAGGGGACCAGGCAACTGGGGGCTCCCTTCCGACACAAGGCTCCAGAAACGTCTCGTGGAGACGTCCCCACGGTAGTGGGGTTGGACTCCATTCCGCTGGAAAATGGCTTTGGGAGGTATCGGTGTAATCCCTGTGATTGGCGCGCGTGTGCTGTGCGACTCAGCGCTGTTCGGAAAATTGCGAGGATCACAATGGAGGAGAGGGTTCCTGACGATTTCATATGTACCCAGCAAAATAAAATGTTCAATTTTTTTCATTATAAGCACTTGTTTGCGCGTGGCGCTAATCCGAACACGCTGTATACATACATCCATTTTTATAACATGTACGGATGCATGGATTATGTCCAGATCTGCCAGACGTTGGGAAGTAAATTTTTGGAGGTACCTATAATATGTCTTTCTGAAAGCAGTGGGTGCCAGCATAGTCCTTTCACTGCCTTTGGACATATCAGGTGTAGAAACATGAAACCTGAATTTAGTTGCAATAATTACACGTCTGTTGTTTGAAACTGATAAACTATATTTTATTCAAAATAATCTCCATTGTTATTTATACATTTCACCCTCCTCTTCGGCAGGTTATGAATGCCACGCCAAAAAAATTTCCTCTTTAGAAGCCAACAATACAGCGCGCCACTTTTGTACATTTTCATACGAATTGAAGCGCTGTTCGGCGATGTAAATAGATGCTAATCGTATAGCGCAAGTGTGGAGAATAAGCTGCAGGCCCTAGTATTGCCCAACTGGACGCCACGATCGTTTCCCTGATCCGTTTTGCTATGGGTGATGGGGCATTATCATGGAGCAATATGACTTTGTGTTGTCTTTTTCCATATCCTGGCCGTTTTTCACGTAATGCTCGATTTAAATCGTCCATTTTCTCTTGATACCGATCAGTGTCAACGGATTCACCAGGTTTTAGCAGCTCATAATAGATGACACCCTTCAGATGCAACCAAACATAGAGCAATGTCTTCTGTCAAAAGCGATCTGGTCTTGCAGTGGACGTCGATGGTTTGCTTGTATTCACCCGTGATTTACCACGCTTAGGATTCTCAAAATATATCCATTTTTCATCACCTGTCACTATTCGAAGGAGAAACGATTTTCTTTTGTATCTGGCGAGCAGCATTTCACAAGTGGTCTTTCGATTTGCTAGCTGTCTTTCATTCAGCTCATGAGGAATCCATTTTCCCACTTTCTGCGCCGTTCCCATAGCTTTCAGCCGAAGAGAAACGGCTTTTTGCGTCAAATTCAACTGTTCCGCGAGTTCCTTTTGATTCTGAGTTTCATCTTCATCCAATAAAGCCAGCAGTTCGTTATCTTCCAACTTTTCAGGTGGTTTTAGGTCGTTTCTCACGTCCAAATCACCACTTTCGAATTTTATAAACCACTCGAAACACTGTTTTCTCCAGAGCATTTTCGCCGAAAGCTTTGTCAAGCACTCGATGCGACTCTGCAGCAGTTTTTTCCAAATGATAACAGAAAACCAATTATGTCCGCAAATCGTAGTTCGTAGAGACAAAGCTCGACATGTTTATGGGTTTGAAACAGATACCGATGCATGGAACTTGGGTTTCTGTGTTGACATTCGTCGTCAGCCGTTACAGGAAGCAGATGGCGCTGCAGACGCGCTCCCACGGGCCCTACACTGACGGTTAGCACCATTCCGGTCTCGTACTTCTACACCTGGTATGTGTCCTATGTAACGTTCCCTGGCAGCACACACACTATTAATCAAGGGAAATGACATTTGATTGTACTATGTACGCTATGAAGGAATTCGTATGTACTGTAATTGTTTGACAAAAAAATATTATTTAATTTTGTATAAAGGACATTCGTTATTATTGTAATATTTTCTGTAGTAATATTCTCGATGTATTTATGATTGTAATATTTCTATACTCATAATGTAATTACGAAATATGTCAATATCTGCGATAAGAAAAGTGTAATTGTAATATTTTCTGTAGTAATATTCTCGATGTATTTATGATTGTAATATTTCTATACTCATAATGTAATTACGAAATATGTCAATATCTGCGATAAGAAAAGTGTAAAATACAGCCACAGAGGGGAGTAATGTTGTAAGATTGCAAAGAGACATTAACGGTCGGCAGTGGTATAAATAGGAATACATAATGTGCATTCTTTGTCGTCTTCCTCGAGAGCTGAGAGAGAGAGGAACCTGTGACGTAGCATTTTATGAATGAGTATACTTCTTTTGTCTGTATCTATCTTTAGCCGCCATTAGAGGAGGAATTACAAACTAATGTAAGTTGAATTATTGTTGTGGTCTAAATACATTATAATTTATCAAAATTGTGTATTACTAATGTAAATTAGCTTGCTCATGTCATCTATAATATTTCTTTAAAGAATTTTCAGCATTTTTAGCAATTATCGCTGGTGTTGCTGGGCTGTGCCGCGACCGAACGATTTGCAGCGGCGGCACATTTAAAAAATTGCTCCGCTAAGAAAAATTAACCAAACCCGTAAATCGGGAGCAGATAAAATTAGCAGTGAATTACGAAAATATTTTTCTTTTACAGCAATCCTGAGACTGACGGAATTTATTACTGGTTTCACATTTGTACATTCATAGGCGGATAGTTAACGTTGAAGTTTAACAATCTGTTGGTTCTTTCAATTTCTAAAACAAATAACTTAAACTTATAGTGAAGTGTGTTTTATCAATGATAATTAAACGTTCAGGGCGGCTTGGCAATATTTAACCATTTTCTGCTAACAGAGACAGTCTTGTGTTCCACAGCTAACGCCGCGAAAGAATTCAGTAAATATTTAAAAAACCACTGGATGTAGAAAATGTGTGCCGAAATACGTAAAAAACTTAATTTATACAATTTTCAACTAAATGTTCTTAATCAGTTAATATGAATTTATCAGCATGAGAGGGTTGACTAAGGTTCACGTAATTTTAAATGTGCTTAATTCTGTCTAAATGAATTTTTATTAGTTCTACAACAAAGTTCCTATTGAAAGAGCGAATAACAAAAATTTTCAAATCCATTCATTTTATTTTTTTTACATAGTAAATAAATATATTTTTTTATTTCATTAAATCTACCATAGATTATCATAGGAGTAGTGGTAATTTGATGCACACTATTGCTATGTATCGATGTCTCATGGGTAAAGGGAACTCTGCTAATGGTTTTCAGCCCTCTTATAGATAAAGTTTGCAGCTGCAGGTTGCGCCATCTTCGAGTCCCATTGTTAACTCTGTTCGCCACGTCGTCGGATCCAATTAGTTCACGCCTGCAGACAGGCAACCCAATGAACATAATATCCATAGCAGGCCGCTGTCGCGCCTTCCCGAACAGATTGTGTCAACGAACTGCACTCTCGAACTGACGTGTGCTGAGTTACAAACGGTATTCATACTGAGCTGAGTGGCTGTAATGTGCGTTAAAAACTTGGAGACGCGTTCTGTCCGTTGACGTGTGTCTCGTTTCCGTACGTCTCGCCTTAGCGCAGTTGTCTTCTGAAACCGTAACGGTTTTCCACGTTGGAACGAAACGGCGGGAAATGTATTTTTATATTCTTACTTATGACTGCGACTTTAATTAAAATAACCATACATTAACGTCTTCCACTCGAATAAAATAAACTCTAATGATTTCACTGTTGTCTGGACGCTAAATCCTACACTTCCTCCCTTCTCTGGAAGCAATAAAATGTACACTCCTGGAAATTGAAATAAGAACACCGTGAATTCATTGTCCCAGGAAGGGGAAACTTTATTGACACATTCCTGGGGTCAGATACATCACATGATCACACTGACAGAACCACAGGCACATAGACACAGGCAACAGAGCATGCACAATGTCGGCACTAGTACAGTGTATATCCACCTTTCGCAGCAATGCAGGCCGCTATTCTCCCATGGAGACGATCGTAGAGATGCTGGATGTAGTCCTGTGGAACGGCTTGCCATGCCATTTCCACCTGGCGCCTCAGTTGGACCAGCGTTCGTGCTGGACGTGCAGACCGCGTGAGACGACGCTTCATCCAGTCCCAAACATGCTCAATGGGGGACAGATCCGGAGATCTTGCTGGCCAGGATAGTTGACTTACACCTTCTAGAGCACGTTGGGTGGCACGGGATACATGCGGACGTGCATTGTCCTGTTGGAACAGCAAGTTCCCTTGCCGGTCTAGGAATGGTAGAACGATGGGTACGATGACGGTTTGGATGTACCGTGCACTATTCAGTGTCCCCTCGACGATCACCAGTGGTGTACGGCCAGTGTAGGAGATCGCTCCCCACACCATGATGCCGGGTGTTGGCCCTGTGTGCCTCGGTCGTATGCAGTCCTGATTGTGGCGCTCACCTGCACGGCGCCAAACACGCATACGACCATCATTGGCACCAAGGCAGAAGCGACTCTCATCGCTGAAGACGACACGTCTCCATTCGTCCCTCCATTCACGCCTGTCGCGACACCACTGGAGGCGGGCTGCACGATGTTGGGGCGTGAGCGGAAGACGGCCTAACGGTGTGCGGGACCGTAGCCCAGCTTCATGGAGACGGTTGCGAATGGTCCTCGCCGATACCCCAGGAGCAACAGTGTCCCTAATTTGCTGGGAAGTGGCGGTGCGGTCCCCTACGGCACTGCGTAGGATCCTACGGTCTTGGCGTGCATCCGTGCGTCGCTGCGGTCCGGTCCCAGGTCGACGGGCACGTGCACCTTCCGCCGACCACTGGCGACAACATCGATGTACTGTGGAGACCTCACGCCCCACGTGATGAGCAATTCGGCGGTACGTCCACCCGGCCTCCCGCATGCCCACTATACGCCTTCGCTCAAAGTCCGTCAACTGCACATACGGTTCACGTCCACGCTGTCGCGGCATGCTACCAGTGTTAAAGACTGCGATGGAGCTCCGTATGCCACGGCAAACTGGCTGATACTGACGGCGGCGGTGCACAAATGCTGCGCAGCTAGCGCCATTCGACGGCCAACACCGCGGTTCCTGGTGTGTCCGCTGTGCCGTGCGTGTGATCATTGCTTGTACAGCCCTCTCGCAGTGTCCGGAGCAAGTATGGTGGGTCTGACACACCGGTGTCAATGTGTTCTTTTTTCCATTTCCAGGAGTGTATTTAAAGGGTTAAAGAAGCTTTTATGACTGCGAATGTTATGATTTAACGCAGAATCAAAGCCACAATGTTCTTGAACTGTTCACGTTCTTTGTAACAAATGAGTGTCACTACAAATATCGGAAAAAATCGACGTCGCATCCCCAAGCATTTAAATTTGCAACCTGTGTTGTGACAGAGCTAATTAAACGGAAACATTACAAACATAAAAGATACCTAACTCTTCTCGTTCCATCTTACCACCGACGAGGATCTTGGCGAGTTTAGTATCTGCCAGTCTGCAGCACTCTGTAAAAGAATAAAAGATGTCACATACCGTGCCAAGCTCCTTTTCAACAAGATTTTTTACTCAGGAAGACCATACTGAGGTTCTACATCTACATCTACATAGATACTCGGCAGACCACCGTACAGTGCGTGGTGGAGGGTACCCTGTACCACTACTTGCCACTTCCTTTCCTGTTCCACTCGCAAATAGAGCGAGGCTACAACAACTGTCTTTATGCCTCCGTATGAGCCCTTCTTGTCTTCGTGGTCCTTACGCGTGATGTATGTTAGCGGCAGTAGAATCGTTCGGCAGTCTGCTTCAAATGCCACTTCTTTAAATTTTCCCAATAGTGTTTCTCGAAACGAATCGCTCCAGGGATTCCCATTTGAGTGCGAACAACACTTACGTGTTGTCCTAACCTACTGGTATCAAATCTAGCAGCCGCCTCTGAACTGCTTTGATGTGTTCCATCAATGCGAACTGGTATGGATCCCAAACGCTCGAGCAGTACTCAAGAACAGGTCGAACAAGCGTACTACATCCGCTCTCCTTTACAGATAAACCACACTTTCCTAAAATTCTCCCAGCAAACTAAAGTCGACCATTCGTCATCCCTGCTGCACTTGTCACGTGCTCGGCCCACCTCATATCGCTCTGAAAGGTTACGTCCAGATAGTTAAACGAGTTGACTTTGTCAAGCAGGACCGTCAAAATGACCGATATCGAAACAAGTGACCATGAGATAAAAAATTAACTAAAATCGGACAACATGTGAAAGGCGACTTCACCTGATCGGATCTCTAAAGGATTCTACGTAGAGTAGGCTAAAGAATTTGCTCCTCTTCCAGCGATAGTCTGCAGTAGGTATCTGGAGGACAGACGCTTCTGGAAGAAAGACTCTTCTGGAGGAAAGATGCTTTCCTGTTGTTGTGGTCAGCAGTCCAGAGCCTGGTTTGATGCAGCTCTCCATGCTAGTCTATCCTGTGCAAGCTCCTTCATCTCCCAGTACGTACTGCAGCCTACATCCTTCTGAATCTGCTTAGTGTATTCACTTCTTGGTCTCCCCCTACGATTTTTACCCTCCACGCTGCCTCCAATGCTGAACTGGTGATTCCTTGATGCCTCAGAACACGTCCTACCAACCGATCCCTTCTTCTAGTCAACGTGTTCCACAAATTCCTCTTCTCCCCAATTCTATTCAATACCTCCTCATTAGTTATGTGATCTACCCATCAAATCTACAGCATTCTGCTGTAGCACCACATTTCGAAAGCTTCTATTCTCTTCTTGTCCAAACTATTTGCCGTCCACGTTTCACTTCCATACATGGCCACACTCCATAGAAATACTTTCAGAAACGACTTCCTGATACTTAAATCTATACTCGATGTTGACAAATTTCTCTTCTTCATTCCCAGTCTACATTTTATATCTTCTCTACTTCAAAAATCATCAGTTATTTTGCTCCCCAAATAGCAAAACTCACAAGCGAGTAACATCCGTGACTGAGCAGAGGATGCTGGTTTGATCAAGACTGACCCAGATCTCATTTTGGACAATCCCTCCACCTCCCCAAACTTGTCCTCTAAATGCTCAACAAAAAACTGAGGCTTCATAGTCATGAAAGATTCCCCATCAGTTCTCGAACATACAAGGTACCGGGGCGAATAAGATCCGCTGCCATCCTTAGCCTGTCGTTCCTCTCATGGTGTGAGCAGCGAGGGGAACGATTTGGGGTCATACTTCTGTGCGTTTAATTGAGCTCGTGAACGTTTAGAGACTGCTGATGTTTCACCACCAGCAAGAGATGATGGATTACGCTTCATCGCGTGTCATCCGTCTTGATGCCACGCACTACGACCAGGGGCCCTCCCCACGGGCGCTATCCAGCTGCAGCAAAGGCCACCTGGCAGGATGGCCATAGCCAGGAGTCCCGATGCCTTGGGGAATGGGCATCTACCCCTTGGCATACGTTCGGAATTAACGGCGCAGGCATCAGCAGAGCGATCCCTGTGTGTTTAGGGGGCTACAACCAACTGGGTACATGGCGGCCCTACCACAACAGACTGGCTACAGTGCTGGATATCAGATGCAAATAGGTCCTTGGTCATCGTCGACGCAGAAATCGACACTGCATAACGTTTGGTGGAAAACGCTCCCAGGAAGGTGTCCTCGCCCAAGAGATGGGGAAGAGCGGGACTGAAATGTGACGACGAGAAAGATCTGAATGCACGATGGACACAATGCACCATGTAAGGCGCCATTCCCCAATTGGCTCGCTCTTCGGAAAAATTTCGAATAATGGACGTCAAACCCTACATGGGACCATCACATAAAGGCCGAAACGAGTGAAACTCCTGTTAGTCGCCTCTCACGACAGGCAGGAATACCTCGGACCCGCAGGGGGACGGCGTCCGCTAGGAAGCGGGAAAGCGTCGCGGGCAGGCCTCTCCAGCTCCTGCTGCATGCGCTACAAGAGAGGCGTTGCGCATCACGGTGTTGCTTACATTTTAAATTACTTGAACATACTTGCGCCCATAAGAAGTTAAGCAATATACTGCTTCCTCCTACCTGTATCTCGTGAAAAGACCATGAAGGCGCAATTAACGAAATTTGGACTCACACTGATCGTGTCATTGAACGTGCAGCGCTTTAGCTTGATCTCTTCCGTGCTGCTGAAGGCCGTAGAAACAACGCGGTTTGTGCAAACGGTACGTGTGAAACGTCCCCTTTGAACATTTATACAGGACTGTGCTTAACCTGACACACAATATTTTTAGCGCAACGCAATCTGACTTTCAAAATTCCCTACTAAAGAATGGCCCTGACAAACATTAAACTATACCTTTCACAAATCACTTACCTCACAAAAATCTTCGCTGCTCAAGCTACTGCAATACAGCGAGCGCCACTACTGCCAGCTAAATAAAAGATTCAAACTACTGAAGGCACTAACTACTGATAGGGGTAGTTAGCAAATGAAAGATATTAATAGAGAGCAAACAATGTATTTACCTTAATATCATCACAAGTCATAATATATATCAGTTCATGACAAATTACAAAACTCCGCCATCTCTCTCCCCACATCCACCACTGCTGGCGGCTCACCTCCAACTGCGCAACGCTACGCGCTGTTCACAGCCAGCTGCCTAACACTACAATGGCGAGTATTACAACAATGCAAAGCAGCCACAGACTGCACACAGCACAGCCAGTGATTTTCATATTGAGCGCTACGTAACATTGCCAATAAGAAAACATAAACAGCCTACTTACATAGAGAAAACATAAACAGCCTACTTACATAGCCCCCATGCTCCCCACAAAAAATTTTACAAAATTTTTTTTGGGCAGTGGCCAATAATGATTTGATAAAATTTTTCATAATTACAATAACAAAGAAATCAAATGCACACACTTATTGATACAATGTTGGTCAAAAGCTAAAAATTTCTCACAGTCCATAAAGACAGTCCTGATCATTCATTACGGTAATCACAGGTTTTTTTTCACAAAGTCTCATTAGTAAAAGAAATTGCACACAGAAGTAGTGGATTTCCATGCAGTCTTGAAGAAGTAGTGTTGTCCTTCCAACGGAAAGACAGTGCTGGCTCTTGACATGCTGACAGGTAATGGGCTACAATGGAGCAAACCCACAGCAGAGTCATTCGAAGTTTTGAAGAGTATTGGTAGGTAAGTCATCACAGAGCAGACCCACTGTAGTCCTGGTAGAGATTACGGTATTGGTGGGCCACCAGAGGTGCAGACCCACTGCAGTCCTTGTAGAAATAATGGTATTGATGGATTATCAAAGATGTAGACCCACTGTAGTCCTTGAAGAGATGGCCAGCAGCCATCTGTTGTGACTGTGCAGGTGCACAATCACCATTGAAGAGTCTTGCGGATAATATAGCAAGTCCATAAACCACCACTTGTGCACTCGCAAAGTTTTTGAAATTGTCCTTAGAACCAGCAATGCTGTTATCCAGTCCCTTGCTGAGTTATTAACACACGTGCAAACACTAACAGTCCCTACTTCTCACATATTGTCCACATACTATGACCAACAGAAACGTGTGCAGTGAAATGTAACTAACAAGTTAATAATGTCATGAACTGGTGACAATTACAATTTTATAACATAAGAATACAATTACAAAGGTACAAAATACATCATTAAAAACATAATAATACAGATAACATTTGTAGTACAGGCTTTACAAAAGAATAGAAATAAACATATACATCAGTGTTACAAAAATAGTGACATAAGTACATACATAAAATAATGAGAATAGTTTTCGAAACATTAATTTCACACATGAACATTGAAACAGAACAGAATTGTAAACAACTTTACAAAGAAAATAACATATTATTAATGCAACTTATATTTGAGGATAACAGTATTCCTCCTCATAGTGAATATAGCTTAGTATTAGAAGAGAAAAAAATTCTATGAAACAGTACACAGAGACAGGAAGAAAACAAATACTCAAGGGTACACAAACACATAGTGGGATAACACCAATAGGGAAGGACAGGGTTCGTTTTCAGTGTAACATTTGGTACTGCAGTCCAACCCAAAACTTCATATACCTTTCCTCTTATTTCATCCTTTGTTTCCACCAAAAAAAATTCTATCTAAGCATGCTTTCTGTATTTATATGTTCACGCATTTCTTACCTCAACATTTATTTCCAAGAAAATCCTACCTAAACCTGTTTTCTCAATGCATTTCTTCCAATTCATCGCAACTCATTCTCTTAGAGGCTACCCCCTCTTAAGCTAACTTAAATCTACTGAGCTCAGATGCTAAACTAAGGGACGAGGCAATGCAGCATCACATAACAAATCAACACAAACAGCAATGCAAATAATGCAAATTGGCAAAGCTAGCAGCATAAATGAGCAAAAGTCAAATTCAATAAAACTATGCCTGGCAAACAGCAGCAACTTATACCTAAACATGACATTGCGCAAGCAGAAAAAATATTACACTAAACAACAATGCAGATAAGGGAAATGTATATTCACATCTTAATGTCTATGTAATTAAAGTGGTGCACCACAAGAAGTTATTCTACCAAAAAGTTACCAATTACTTGAAAAGAAAATTATGAATGCAGTTACTAGTTCCTTCTTATTGTTCTTTCCTGTCCAAGTGCTCCTTTTTTAAAGAATGTGGATCATAAAATAATTATTTAATAGATCTGTTGACAGAAAGTGTTCACATTAGCAAATGCATTTCATTTTATAAAAGCAATGCTGCAACACAGCTGGAAACCAGATATCAAATGAAATAAGCAATTACGCAAACCAAAGCATAAAAACATCATTCAATAGCTATGTGGCATTTCGTAAGTCAGTAGCTCTCAATTCTCGTAGAAAGACACTTGTCATTATCAGGTTTGCAGATGTAAGAATATTTCCAAGGATAATGGCCTCCCCTTTTTTTTTGTGCTACCGGTGCCGCTGAAAAGGGCTCGCAATAATGGCTTTTTCTCCAGGCGTCTGACACAGCTGGGTGCCCGCGACGCATTACGTGCAGGTGGTCACTTAACTTTCGTACGGAAATATTTACGACAGGAGATTCTGCTACCGTGGTAGTCTCATATAAAAATATTTCACAGGTCAAGAATTAGCGTTGCAAATCTGTAGAAACAAAACCCTATAAATATAACAGTGTCCAAAAAAATTTTCAGTGGCATTGTGATACATTCATGCATATACACACACATTTCATAACTCTTAAAGTACGATTCTTGGTTTCCAACAACCTTTTCATAAATCAGAGTCCTTAACCCCTACTCCTTATTCCTTACCTTATTACACATATACATATTCATATTCATCAACATGTCTTCAATATTTCATCATAATAGCTACATAGCATAATCAGATTCCTCATATAGCATCAGCTTATTTATCATAAACATACCTCAACAGCATAGTACACATCGTCGTCGTAATAATAACATCATAACACTTCAGTCAAATCTTAAAATCGTCGTAACTTCCTCCAATAATTTCAAAACGTAAAAAAAATTCTCTGCTCATTTCAACAGTGTCATCTACCTCAAACGTACTTTAAAATCATGATCCCATACCAAATATCTCAAAGCTCTCATAGTATCACAATGAATCCGAAAAAATATGAACATTTCACAAAGTACAGACAAAATACAGTTTCATAAGTGTGAAGTTATCCAACTGTAATTGCGTAAACATCTGTCACTGACGTAGTAAAAAGAATGTTTGTTTCTCTGTCAAATAATCAGATAGCTGTGTAATTCTGTGTTAGAGAAATATGGTACCGACGTGTAAAGTTGTATAAGCAAATACCATATTAGCTAGGGTTCCTTGTGGTTGCCACACACATGGTACACAAAGTAAGCGTGTACCCCCCTGAGGATTAATGTAATTATACCCTCAGGTGTTACAGATTACAGCAATGGAATGAAATGTATCACGGAAAACTTTCTTTGTAATTCAAAAATCTTTAAAAATAAATGTTTCAAGTACAAAATTAATCACTCAAATACGTGTACTGTAGCGCTAAATGTGCGTCTTGTTGCAACATAATCTGTGTGGAAGTGTCGTAGTTATCGTCCTCCGAAAGCTAAGTTCTGCAGAAGCCAATGTACTTACCTCATGATAAACAAAAGTGAAATGCTTTGCGTATAGATATCATACTTATTACGCTTATTGCCGTGATGAAGAAAGTACTGTGCTGTAACGTATTGTTGTGCTACAGAAAAGGCTGTCTCCTTGTAGCTATACCATAAAAGTTACTACTAAAACATGTTTTACTTTCCAGAATAATACAGAAAAACTGTGCAGATATAAAACAGAAACACCGCAAAATCAACATTGTACATTGTCACTCATTAGTAGCGTCGTGATAAAAATCGTGTAGCTGTCACATAAACTAATCACTCTGTCGTCTGGTATCTCACAGAAAGTACTTTAAACCCAGAATGTATTTTCAAGTAAACCAAAATGTTGCATTAAAATCTCATTAGCAGTACCAATATAGTATGTGTCCTAAGTATGTAAGCCTGATAGTCGTTACGTAATCGTGCAACTAACAAGCAAGAATGTACAAATACAGCACTGTGTCGTCTGTTCACTATAACAATGCATTCGTAATTTCTGTTTAAAAATGTTCCCTAGGTTCTAGACTGGATATTTAACTTCAAACATTGTTACATGTTAACAGATTCTAAATCTGACAAAGCATATTAGTAATGTGAAGCGAAACGTTTTATGGCAATGAAAAAGTTAAAAAGCAGATTATCTTTCAATAAACGGTTTTACATGTGAAATATGGTGTAAACCTTCACTCTTCCTAGTACGCAGAATTTCAACTTGAATGCAATTATCATGCGGTATTCGTCCGTAAAGAATACTGGAATTTTGCTCAAGGTTAGCGTCAATGTTATTTTTCTCTGAGCCAGCCGGCGCACGCGGCTGCCTGCGGTGTGAGTCATTGTCTGTTTCTTTGTTGGCGCGCGTCGTTACTGGGATTAGGAGGTCTAACTTCCACAAATTCGCCTTGCCGAGAGGGCCCAACTCTGTTTAAAGCTCGCCAGTTCTGATAGAATTCAGGTCTGTCGTTTCGTCGGTAGTTTACACAGTTTCTTTCGTGTCGCTCACGTGGTGGAGAATTTCTCCCTGAATCGTAACTGCGCGCTGAACTGTTGCGTCTGAAATTATTCTGTCTCCCTTGATAATAATAGTTCTGATTACCATATTGTCTGTTTCTATGGTTATCTCTGTCATATTCATTACTACGGAAATGCGATCTTTCTCTGTAACTATTATTACTCTGCCAGTGGTTGTCATATGGGTGGTGTCTGTTTTGATCACGATTTGCGTTGTAAGAATAGCCTTGTCGTGTCCAGTTATTATTTCTGTCGTCACGGAATTGTGACGGATGTGCCCTGTAGTGATTGTTTTCCCGTTTTCGCATCCCGCGACTGTCTGTGTCAATTTCTAATTCTTGTAATAGTCCCTGAAAAGCTTCAATGTCGTCTTTGCAACGTCCTGCCAAAATAATATGCCGTAAATGTTCTGGCAATTTGAGTAAGCAAATGCGGATGAGTTCTGAGGGGCTGTATGGGTTTGAAAGATATTGATTCTTATGCAACATGTCTTCAAAATATTTGACAAGACTGGAAAATTCAGATTGTTCAAAGTGTTTCATCATCATGATGCTATGTTTTACACGGTCTTGTGTAGCTTGAGACCAATACGCTGAGAGGAAGGCATGGTAAAATTCTCCTTCACTGTGGCAATCGTGAATTACCGATCGCATTCTTACAGCTGGTTCATTCTCTAAGTAGCCACACATAAATTCTAATCTGTGTTCCAACGACCAGTTGGGAGGAAAGCAATGCGAGAATTGATGGAGCCATGCTTGTGGATGAATGTCATTGCCAGAATTCTTAAATGTTTTGAATTTACGTGTAGTAATGAACAGCTTATAGTCAAAATCATCATGTCGTCGAGTCGCATATCGGTCATTGTTAGGTCGTGTCGGCCGTTCCATCTCAAAATTCGGTGCACATTGCCAATTTCTTTCATAACTTCCGAAATGCCCTGTGTTATTATTTTGTGGCTGTTCCGTATTTCTGTGTCCCTCTTCCCGTATTGGGGCGCGAGTATCCTCTGAAATACGTAATTCTTGTATTAACTGTGTCAGTTGATCTTGTACTTCCCGGATTTCTCTTTGGTGTTGCGTATTAATCTGATTCTGATTTTGTTTGAATTTCCTAATTTGTTCGCACTCTTCAGTGTCAGTGAAGGCTACAGGTCTTGTGTCATTCAGATCATCATCTACCTTCGTAGATAAATTATTTAGCTGATCCGAAAGTTCAACTACTTTCTCTGATAATGAACACATTTCCTCAGTGTGTTTTTCTGAACCAAGTTTCAGAGTGTCCATTTGTGTTGAAATCGAATCTACTGTGTCCTTTAAGTTATCCTGAGTTTTTGCAAGTTGCGTAACCGAATCAGTAGATGCAACTGAGTCAAATTTAGCTTGCAAGGTGTCGTGATTTTCATGAACAATGGTTTGCAGTTCTTTTATGGCTGCTTCGTGATTCTGTAATACGTTTTCATGCCGCGAAAAAATAGGTTGAAAATGCTCACAAATTTGTGTTTTTACGTCATTACAGACTTTTTGACATTTCGATTCAATGTTATGTAACTCAGTAGTTAAATCTTCACGTGTTTGTTCAAGCGTGGTGTGAAGATTTTGTTCCATTGCGTCTAACTGTTGCTGTGTTTGTCTCTGGTGTTGTTCCATTGTGTCTAACTTTTTAAGATTTTGTTCCACTGTGTCTAACTTTTGAAGCTTTTGCTGTGTCTGTCCCATTTGTTGTATTAATTGTAATAACAATGCATTGGTGTCTGAAACATGTTCCTCAGTGCTTTTCGGCAGTGAATTTACACCGGAAACATTCACATTTTGACAAGCAGAAAATGTGTCTTGACTTATTTGAGAAAACGGTGAGGATCCAAAACCTGAATCTACAGTATTTGCGAGATCGTGTCGTGTCATTTCGGCTTCCTGAGGTGAGCTATTGCCGACCGATCGATCGATAATGCTTCCCTCTTCACTAATTGTTTCACTGTCCACGCCATTGTTTGACGCCCGCTCCATTTCCCTGTGCACAGTTACCAAATTACTACTTTGAACATTAGTAAATTCATTACTCGGCGGCGCTGATAAGCTACGCTCGTCATCACTATTATTTCTCAGTTTAGTTTGGAGCCTAGTGTTACGTTTTTCACACGCCATTATTGTCACAGTATTTCACACGACAACACAGAAAAACACAATTTGAAGATCAAAAATAAGAGAACACATTAACATAGCACTGAAAATAATATCTAGTTAATTGCAAGCGCAGCTGCGAAATACTTGGTGCAAATCTACATGCATGCCACAACTGTTTTACTATACAACAATGAAAGACTGCAACTACAAAGGAAATTCTCTCTACAATTACGCGCTAGCAATAAACAAAAGCTACACTAAATACACAAACTACAAGAAAAAATCAGAAGATTCCAGTGAGGTATCCTCGGCTAAGGGTCGACATATGAAACGTCCCCTTTGAACATTTATACAGGACTGTGCTTAACCTGACACACAATATTTTTAGCGCAACGCAATCTGACTTTCAAAATTCCCTACTAAAGAATGGCCCTGACAAACATTAAACTATACCTTTCACAAATCACTTACCTCACAAAAATCTTCGCTGCTCAAGCTACTGCAATACAGCGAGCGCCACTACTGCCAGCTAAATAAAAGATTCAAACTACTGAAGGCACTAACTACTGATAGGGGTAGTTAGCAAATGAAAGATATTAATAGAGAGCAAACAATGTATTTACCTTAATATCATCACAAGTCATAATATATATCAGTTCATGACAAATTACAAAACTCCGCCATCTCTCTCCCCACATCCACCACTGCTGGCGGCTCACCTCCAACTGCGCAACGCTACGCGCTGTTCACAGCCAGCTGCCTAACACTACAATGGCGAGTATTACAACAATGCAAAGCAGCCACAGACTGCACACAGCACAGCCAGTGATTTTCATATTGAGCGCTACGTAACATTGCCAATAAGAAAACATAAACAGCCTACTTACATAGAGAAAACATAAACAGCCTACTTACACGTGCTCCTCAGCGTTGTTTACATCAGCTTATAAAAGTTCCTTTACAAATAGTGAGACACAAATTTACAGTTTTCTGTATAAAACTCATGTAACGTTCAGGTAAATAAAAAACATATGTATGTTATTATATTTTGTCATCAGAGCTACAGCTGGCAATGGTACGATAATAATATTACGTTAAAATGAATTTATTGCAAATAACGATTAAAAGATTTGGCATTAGTGTAATCATATTTAAAGACTACTAATAGGATTCTCTCAACAATGATGGTAAGAAGTGCCTTCCTGCAGGCATATACGAGGTATGCCCACAAAGTAAGTTCCGTTTGGTTATATAAAACAAACGTGAACAGAAAAAATGTTTATTGTACAGAAATCTACAACTGTTAATCTACTTTTCTACATAGCTTCCGAAATTTTGTAGGCACTTGTCATAGCGTGGCACAAGGTTTTGTATGCCTTCTTCATAGAAGGTTGCCGCCTGTGTATTGAACCATGTGGTAACACGTTCTTTTAGCTCATGATAATCGCTGAAGTGTTGACCACCAAGGACAGGTTTCAGGTTAAGAAGAGATGAAAGTCGCTAGGAGCGAGGTCCGGGCTATAAGGAGGACGATCAAACTCGTCCCAGTGAAATTCCTACAAGAGTTGTCGTGTGATGTCGGGCATTATCGTGGAAAAAAACACGTTTTGACAGCAATCCTCGGTGCTTGTTCTGTATTGCGCGGCACAATTTCTTAATGGTCTCGCAGTAACAATGTGCATATATTTTTCAACCTCGTGGTAAGAAATCAATCAGCAAAATGCCTTTTCTGTCCCAAAAAACGGTGCACATGACTTTTCGAGGTGTCATGATTTGCTTAGGCTTAACCTTCGTTGGGAATAAAGTGTGCCTCCATTCCACTGATGGATGTTTTATTTCAGGGGTGTCGTACGATACCCAAGTTTCATCCCCCGTGAACATCCGAGAAAGAAAACACTCGCCTTCTTCATTGTAGCGTGCCAAAAACTGAAGTGCACTGCCCATCCGTCGTTTCTTGTGTTGTTCAGTAAGACTTTAAGGTACTCAGCGTGGGCAGAGTTTTCGAAATTTCAGTTTTTCAGTAATAATTTCATGAATTAGTGATGGTGATATTTGCGGAACTCCATAGCAAGGGCACCAAGTTTAAACTTACGGTTGTGCTTAATCTTGTCTTCAACTGTGTGAACCATTTCATCAGTAACCACAGACGGGCGTCCACTTTGTTCTTCATCGTGCTCTTGAACACGTTCTTCATTAAACAGACTCATCTTCTAAATATTGAATCACTCACAGCATTTTGTCCGTAAACCTCGCAGATTTGCTGATGAATTTCCTTGGTTTAAGTTCCTTTGCATTTAGAAAACGAATCACAGATCTGACTTCACATGTGGCAGCATTTTCAATTACGGCTGACATTATAAAGTAGCTCGACAAAGCACGCGTCGGTAGCAGCGATCTGCAAATGGCGTACACGTCTTCTCCTTGAGTCGGAGTAACTGACGCGCATGCTCGGAACTGCGATCGTAGCGCTGCCGCGGATAGAAATAGAAACAGAACTTACTTTGTGGGCGACCCTCGTATTTTGACATTCCTAGGTATCACATACGTCAATATTTATACAGAAACACCCGTAAATTTGTGTGTGCATTGGACTACATCTTAATCATTTAAAACTGACGGATGATAAGTGCATTAAGGTTTTAAACAGCTACAAATCAACAACACAAGAAACATGATTTACTTAAAGTTTAATAATTTCTCACATGTGGTACGCTGTACGATAGTCCTTTGACCTAACTAGCCGTGCATCTGATCTAACTGTATAGCCCCAGTCTAAAATTCATGTGCAATAAAGTAGCCGTACAGAGCAATGTTCGATCTCACCCAGAAAACTGAACGCTGCCTAAAAGGAACGTAATACCAGCAGCGATTATGTAAGAACTGTTTATCTGTCCTCACGCTCTGAGAAATGTGTCTGTGGACTTAGAGAAAAAAATGTAATTAAATCTAGTGTTGATGTTATACTCCGAACGTCACTCTTATTTTATCACTATTTCTATTCAGCAGCAGAATCTTCAGAGTATGTGAAATACAAGAAGATAAATAAGAAATTGAAAAACATATTATTCCAAGCGATGCAAGGTCTCTTGTAGATAAAGCCAATGGAACAAACTACTGAGAGAGCGAGCGCACACTTATGTATACATAACACCGAATATTAAACAATATACTTCTACTAAATCAATGAGAAAATGCCAGAAGCTATTAGGAAATCTGAAAGTGTGTACAAAATTGGATGTAGTTGGACTAGAACCAGTTACACATTACACTTCACTTTGTACGTCAGCATATGTGTTCATTATGCTACGCTGAACTTCTGCATTATATGGCTCAGTATGTTACGACCATCTAAAACCTTTAATCACATTTACGTTGTTAACAACTTGTTTTTGATGAATCTTCAATGTGCCTTCGCCTTAAAAAGACACTTTCATAATACGCAAGTTATAATTTGAAAATTCTTCAACCACCAGTATGTTATTTACCGTCATTTTATTACAATAAATCGTACCAATATACGACACTTTTTCAAGAGATCTCAAACTTGTTAGCGCTTGGAAACAGCGTACATTTATAGGACGGAAATTGTAATGTAAAACACGCCAAATATGGACCTCAACCGGAAACTAATGTCTTAAGCTGGTAATGTTAAACTCGTTGTTATTGAACTAGTGTGTGTAGTGTCTCTGTTTGTATCTCTGTGAAGGAAACTATTTTGATCGGCGCCCACTACTCCCACTAGGTTCAGCCTACTTCATTTACTGCATTTTTATGATTTGAGCATCCATCCATCTTTCGAACTTTTAACATTGCAGCGCGTCAGCAGTCGTGAATAATTTAATGTTTATAAGGAATCCGGGGGTTTGGGGACGTGGGGTGGGTGTGTGGCATCCCTGCCCCTAGTGATACACGCCTCTACATTCTTGATCTCACTTTTGAGACTCTTGAGGTTGAATTCCCTTTCGCCTGCTTCATTTACTGCATTTTTATATTTTCTCGTTTCATCAAGTAAATTCAGTATCTCGTCAGTTACCCAAGGATTTCTACTAGGACTCGTCCTTTTACCAACTTGATACCCTGCTGCCTTCAATGTTTCATCTATCAGAGCTACCCTTTCTTCTTCTATTGTATATCTTTCCCCTGTTCTCGACAATCGTTCCCTTATGCTCTCCCTGAAACTCTCTACAACCTCTGGTTCTTTCAGTTTATAAAGATCCCATCTTCTTAAATTACTACCTTTTGCTGTTTCTTCAGTTCTAAGCTACAGTTTATAACCAATAAATTGTGGTCAGACTCCACATCTGCCCCTGGAAATGTCTTACAATTTAAAATCTGGTTCCTAAATCTCTGTCTTACCATTATATAATCTACCTGAAACCTTCCATGGTCTCCAGGCCTCTTCCATGTATACAACCTTCTTTCATGATTCTTGAATCAAGTGTTAGCTATGATTAAGCTATGCTCTGTGGGAAATTCTACCAGGCGGCTTCCTCTTTCATTCCTTACCCACCATTCCATATTCACCTACTACGTTTCCTTCTCTTCCTTTTCCTACTATCGAATTCCGGTCCCACATGACTATTAAATGTTCGTGTCCCTTAACTACCTGAGTAATTTCTTTTATCGCATCATACTTTTCTTCAATTTCTTCATCATCTGCAGAGCTAGTTGGCATATAAACTTGCACTACTGTAGTACGCGTGGGCTTCGTGTCTATACAATAATGCGTTCACTATGCTGTTTGTAGTAGCTTATCTGCGTTTCTATTTTTATTCATTATTAAAGCTAGTCCTGCATTACCCATTTTTGATTTTGTATCTATAACATTGTATTCACTTTACCAGAAGTCTTGTTCCTCCTGCACCGAACTTCACTAATTCCCACTATATCTAACTTGGACCTATCCATTTCCCTTTTTAAATTTTCTAACCTACCTGCCTGATTAACTGATCTGACATTCCAGGCTCCCATCCGTAGAACGCCAGTTTTGTTTCTCCTGATAACGACGTCCTCCTGCGTAGTCCCATCCTGGAGATCCGAATGTGGGACTATTTTACCTCCGGAATATTTTACCACACAGTCAAGTTGCAGCCGTTCGCAGTACCAGTACAGCTAGGCCGGTTTGGTTGACGTTACAAGGCCAGATTAGTCAATCATCCAGACTGTTGCCCCTCCAACTACTGAAAAGGCTGCACCTCTTCAGTAACCACACGTTTGTCTGGCCTCTCAAGAGATACCCCTTCGTTGTGGTAGCACCTACGATACGGCTATCTATATCGCTGAGGCACACAAGCCTCCCCACCAACGGCAAGGTCCATGGTTCGTGGTCGGTTGTCCATGCTATGGCGCCAAAATCCCGGCACGCTCAGTATTGACGTCCGAATGCACGGTAAGTGTTACAATGGAACTGGCCAGTCCATGCGTTTCTGTCACGTACTGCAGAATCCAGTACATGTTTACAAAATTGCAGTGCTGCATCTATTGTAATTTTGAACCATACTTGAAATGATTTTACATTTTCCTTTTATGAGCTGAAATAAAACATTAATGTAACACGAAATTTACTTTTCAGAAACCTTTAGTATTCTTTCATCAAATTTAATTCCATATTGTAGTCAAGTCTGAAATTATTAATATTCTATAATTTATTATCACTAATAATGAAGGTTGTGGAGGAATTAATTGTCCAGTAATGCCTTTTAACGTCAATAATCAATACTTTGTAATACTCTGTTAGATCGCTAAATTGACAGCACTTGTATTTTATTGTTGTTGAGTTGATCTATTGTGGCGCGAGCTGCTGTCGGACTCCTGTAATGTTTGGAAGTGGATTGGTTGATGTCTGTAGTAGTATGTAGTTTAATTTGTGCAATTTCGAGGAAATGTGAAGCTACTATACACGAAAAAAGAAAAAAGTCAGACACAATAAATAGAAACACGCAGTGTCTTTATCTAAAGCATTTAACGCGCACATATTTACTGGACACAATGTTTCTGCGAGCCGTGGCG
This sequence comes from Schistocerca piceifrons, assembly GCF_021461385.2. Taxonomy (NCBI): domain Eukaryota; kingdom Metazoa; phylum Arthropoda; class Insecta; order Orthoptera; family Acrididae; genus Schistocerca; species Schistocerca piceifrons. The sequence goes on along the minus strand of NC_060146.1, from coordinate 30,005,625 downwards.
TTCAGCGAGTCACAAGTCCAAAGAGGAGCAGCAGGAAGGAGGTGTTGGACGACCTTGGTTCTCCCTTATTTGTCAGCTGCGCACGCCTCGTGATGTAAGCTACAACACTGCACTTGCTCTGGACTTTTGTTTTCGATTGTCTTCTACGAAAGTAGAGCGGAGGGTAGACGGGTTTACCGACAGCTGTTCTTCCCGGGGAACATCCATGAGAAGAACAGAAAAGCGATACGCAAGGTACCCTCCCCCATAGACGGTAAGGCGGCTTACGGAATATAGATTTTGTTGTACGCACAGACACGTCACACATCTCGCATTCCAAACACAATATTAAAATTAGATAAATTCTGGCAGCTCGTAAGAGCACAGTAGTACCAACAACCTTTGGAACTGCGTAATAAAGGCGGGTGGAATAAGCACAAATTCTTTTCTAAATTTCTCGTAGTCAAAGTTAAGCCTAATGCTTGTCTTGTTGTGGTGGCACCTCTGCCGTCGTGTTTCTACACTTCTCCTCGGTCTTCTGCCTACATACTTACACAACACTCGGGTGCAAGATCCTAGAATACTACCATGTCACATGCTACAAACGGACACAAACAATAGCCTCACAAAGGCTCCCAGCCTTGAGAGAGCGCCAGGGAGAGGCAAAGAAACTCGCGGACACTAGTGAGCTGATCCCTTCCCCCCCCCCCCCCCCCTGTATAAACCTACGTTCATATTCTGCAAACCACAGTGAAGTGCATGGCAGAGGGAACGTGGTATTGTACCAGCCATTAGGGCTACTTCCCGTCCCACTCACGTATTCAATACTGGTGGACCTGTTCCAGTGCCAGTAACTAACCTGATCTTCCTTCTTTTCGCGATCCCGACAGGAGCTGTATTTAGGGGGCTTGTAGTGTATTCCTAGAGTCTTCACTTAAAGGTGGCTCCTGAAACTCACTAAGTACGCTGTCACGGGACAGTTTCCGACTGTCTCCAAGTGTCCGACAGTTCAGTTTGTCCAGCATTTCCATGACACTCTCCGAGGGTCAAAGAAGCCATCCCTGCTGCCCTTCTCTGTACATGTTCAGTATCCCTCATTAGTCCTGTTTGGTACGGATCACACACACTTGAGCAACATCCCAAACAAATCGTAGTTAAAACGGAACGTTTCCGAGGGATCCTCAATCTGTTCATTCGTACCACATATTCTATGAGCAAGAAATCCCACCAAATATGATATTTCACTCCGTACTATATGGTGAGTCGCTTCAGTGTTCTGCAAGAAATCTGCTCTGCAGACCGACTGCCAGAGTTCTAGCAACGAACCGAAGTCTGCCACGTACTTCAGCTGCGATTGAGATTACGTGGTCGTTCAATTTCGTATCCTTACAAAATTGTTCAAAAAATCAAATGGTTCTGAGCACTATGGGACTTAACATCTTAGGTCATCAGTCCCCTAGAACTTAGAACTAATTAAACCTAACTAACCTAAGGACATCACACACATCCATGCCCGAGGTAGGATTCGAACCTGCGACCGTAGCAGTCCCGCGGTTCCGGACTGCAGCGCCTAGAACCGCACGACCACCGCTGCCGGCTAAAAATTGTTACAGGAAGCTATTTGTACTAATTAATCGGTTTCAGCTATGACCCTTTGCTAGTGTAATTAAAGAATATTGAAGTCTTTTCTTTTTTATAAGGGCACATTTTTTGACGATTTAAAGCAAGTTGCCATGAGAGATTCCATGCCGTCTTTTGCATGTCTCCTCTCATTTTCATCAATTTTATTAATTGCACGGTAGCAATAGACCGAATAAGGTTATTGTAATGAGAGTATTTGTACTGAGAGCTCAAAAAATACTTTTCACTTGATTCCTGAACATGTTGTTTTACTTCCCTGGATGGCCTGTGCGAGGCGAGCAGCGGAGGACGCGCTATACTGCGTTTCTGGTTGGGGGCTGCACTTCCCTGAATTCTGAGGGGTTCGTATAATAGGCTTGAGCGACTGACGTCGGTCGAGTTTCGACTATTGTATGCAGGGCGAAACGAGTGTCGCTGCAAATTATGTGTTTACCATTCCGGCTCGTCCGGTACGTAGATTCGTGGCACCGACTGACTGCATTCTCCTCTTCATCCTGAGAATACTTGTGGACTGTGCCCTGCTGGGTGCGACTGTCTGGCGCTGGATGGCCGGTGGTCTAGGCAGGTCGTTTTCGTAGCCAGTCAAACGGCAAGTTCAGTACCCTCAGCTGAATAGCAGAGGCATGATTGGTCAACTTAAACTGAGGCTAGTTGACGTCATAAAGCCCTGTTCGAAATTGGAGGGAACCGTCGCTATTGGCGCGAATGATGCTCTGAGACGGTGTGGGGGAAACTGAATGCCGATTCGCAGTTTTCGAGGAGAGTAGGGAGTAGAGCAATGTTGGCTTCGCTCTTGCGTTGTGCGGGCAGTGGATTCGGGAGCTGATCTTCCTCGGAGTCGGACGGTCTTGCGACTTGGTCGCCCGTTTTCGGAAGAACTTGGAATTCTCAGACAACCTTCGTGGCCAGGGTTGACACAGAGCTGCTGCACGGCAGAAGTCGGCGCCTACATCACCAGGGCGCTGCCTGCCGACGACGTACTGGCTCCGGCATTGTAGGACCTTATCAATTTTATACTGAATCTCTCAGCAGCACGCGCGTTCGCTTTGCTACAAGTCCACGTTGCTTGTTTCTCCACGTGATCCCATTTGAGCTCTCACTACTAATAGCCATACTGCTATACAGTCGGGAGATTACTATTCGATTCATTAGGTCGTCCAGTCATTATTGTCAGTCTGTTGCATCACAGAGAGTGGGAGCCCCTTGCTCTCGAGCCAACACTTATTCTTATAATATTTTAGTATACCCTATCCTTTAACCTACTGTGTGTGTCGACAATCATGTGTATTTATGTTCTGATGTGTAATAAATCTCATTGTAATATTTAATCCACATATCATTTCGTAGATATATGCAGAATGCCATTTCCTGTTGTTTATTGTGGTAAAGTTCTCTTTTTTTGAGTAGATTACGATTATTATTAAATTATTGTGAGCGTGCACTCCTTACTTTGCCAACTAGCAGGGCCCACCATCATTTCCTTCCGTTACCGTTGTGTGCATAATTAATTAGCTGGTAGAAAAGGTGGGGGTCGAGTGCATGTCTCCTTCTCATGCAAGATTCGTCCGAACTAAAGAGGTACAAATTCTTCTCCACCCCGGCACCCCGCAGCCAAACTTTACGCTACTTGATCTTTTCGAGATACGACTGAATATTGTACAGCTCTTTTCACGTAGCTACAGACAACTCCATAATCTGTGAAAATTCTGTAGTTGCTGTTAGTATTGTCTGTAAGGTCGCTGGTGTAAAAGAAGAACGGCCACGGTCCGAACAGAGTACACATCCATGCACTCGATATCACTCTGTTACAGGGCACACCCGAAGTTACTGCTACATCTCTCACGAAGTTCCATCCAAGATAGGGGTTGACAATTATTGAACAATATAAAACAAAATCGTCATAACTTCTGAGCGGTCTGCGTTAGACCGTTCACACTGCATGGTTGGCCGCGGAGCTCGAAGGGAAACACGAGGGTAGCCCAGGAAGTACTGCATCACATCTTTTTTTCCTCAACAATTCTTTATTGAGCATCGGGTGTATGGACACATCGAAATCACAACTAGTTGTCAATATCGTTCAGTGATATATTGCACAAATGTAACCAACTGAATTAACCTTCGTGATTTACTTGGGCAGTCATGGCTCTTAAAATTTGGTTAGACAATCGCTTAAAACACTAAAATAATGGCATAAAGTTAGAATACCAAAAATAATCTCAGCGCACATTTAAAGGCCGGACTAAAATTGTTATAACCAGGAATAACACAATAACCTCTTCAGTCTGGTTTATTAAATCACAAACCACTTATTAACGATTATGTTAGCCAAGCGTCTACCCAGGCTCACACTCAGAAGTAATGCATAATTAAAGTTTGGTTATACCAATGTCCAAATGTGCATGGTGGGGCGCACGTCCCGTAATTATTCCCAAGTCCAGTGAAGTTCAGTCTCTCCAAGTGAAGTCGCTAGATTTCCGCCGAGCAGCCAGGTAACCTCGAGTGGTGCGGCGAGTCATCCACAAGCAGCTGGAACACGGCGTACTGCACTTCCCGATGAGAACTGTCGTTTGCGGCGGCGGTCGGGTTTATATAAGGCTTGCTAGTTAATGGAGCCGTCGGCTGGGGTCGCTGTTTTGCAGGGAAAACCAATCGCAATGTTTCCTGGCGTAGCCAATTGCTGTGTGCTGACAAACGCGCTTGAAGGCGGCCAGCGATGGTAGCCGCGAGCCGCCCGGAGAAGTGCGGCTAGCGATGTATTTCTCGGCCACGTAAGGGAGCGTGCGTGTGAAGACGGCCAGCGATGGAAGCAGCGGGCCGCCCAGAGAAGTGCGGCCAGCGATGTATTTGGCGGCCGCGTACTGGAGCGCGTTGTTCGGTGTTTGTTAGAAGTGGTGTATACCACAAAAATAATGACATAACAGGTAGAGTGAGAAAAATATTTCAGCGCAGCTTGGAACGGCTAACACAGACTTACACACTACTTAGTTACACTTCTAGCTAAGTGTTTAGCCATGCATCGTGTTTGTTTGGTGGGAGACGTTACACTTCCTTAACTGCCGTCAGTGTATCAAGTGACGACGCCAAATTCAGTGATAAGTTACTGGAACAATTCCAAACGGTTTTTAGTACACTGGAATCTTTAGTTAATGTAAACACCACCAACCGAAGCCACTCGAGGACTCCAAGTCATCCGGCGTGTGTAACTTGTGACGAACTCGACCGAACTTGTCCTTCCAACCTCGAGGAAATCCCCATCGCCACGGACACGAGATTTGTATTGTAACGGCTAAACTCGCAGCAGCGGCTGGCGACGCTCCATCGTCATGCCGACCCGGCCTCCCCCCGTGCTGCATACACACACAGTCAGTCCGACGTCACTCCACCTCACACCGCGGGTACCCGCACACCAGCCACCAGCAGGGCGCGCGCACTCCGGTTAAAATCCCGCGCCGCCAAAGATGTGAAGAAGACAAATAAGCATCGAAATCGACTCAACGATGAAAGGACAATCGATGGGAACTGGCGCCAGCAACTCACCAACTCAATCAGAATGACACCCAGAAAAGAATGGTGTTTTATCTACTTACATTATATTTCCTCGTAGTCTCCATTCCGTTCTATGGCATTCCTCCAGCGCGAAACAAGGGCGAGTATTCCGTGTCGGTAGCAATCCGTGCCCCGGTGGCGGAGCCAGTGCTTCACAGTCCCAGAACACGGTGATCCTGACCTTGCCAGCGGAAGCAGTTGCTTTGAATTTTTTCTTCTGTGTGGAGTGGGCTCAAAATGGCTCTGAGCACTATGGGACTTAACGTGTGTGGTCATCAGTCCCCTAGAAGTTAGAACTACTTAAACCTAACTAACCTAAGGACATCACACACATCCATGTCCGAGGCAGGATTCGAACCTGCGACCGTAGCAGTCGCGCGGTTCCAGACTGTAGCGCCTAGAACCGCTCGGCCACTCAGGCCGGCTGTGTGGAGTGGGAATGGCGCCATTGAATTGACTGTCGTTTTGTTTCGGGCTCAAAATGGTGAACCCACGTTTCATCACCTGTCACAATCCGGGACAAGAAGGCCTCCTCCTCAGCTTCAAAACGTAGCAACAAATCAAGACAGGTGTTTCTTCTGTGCGATGTATGATCCACTGTTAGACACCGCAGGACCCAGCCTGAATACACTTTTGAATAACGAAGAGTGCATATAATTGCAGCCACACTTCCTTTGCTGATTGACAGGTGCAGCGCCAACTGCCGACTCGTAACGCGTCTGTCCTCGTGAATGACAACATCATCAGCTCGCTGTGACGTGTCAGGTGTGACAGCCGTGGATGGTCTCCCCGACCGTTGCAAATCGTGGAGCTCCGCTGAACCGCGTTCTGATGACCCCACCCTGCGTGCCCTGCGACTAACTGGACTTCTGTCGACAGCAGATGATCCACAGACTTTGCACAAGCGTTTGTGAATATTCCCCACAGTTTCTTTCTCTGCAGTGAGAAATTCAATGACGGCACGTTGCTTGTAACGTACGTCACCCACAGACGCTACTTATGAAAGTGTCCTGCAGCTACGCTATCTGTCGGAAGGGACGGAAACTTGGCGCGCTCACTTAGGAGACTTCAGATAATATATATGTAGCGATTAGCATTCGTAGCATTGTTTTCCGCCGAGAAAAAAAAATGCGGTGCATTACTTTCTGGGCAACCAATGCAGTATGCGCATATCATTTGGTTTATCGACGAAGCCCGCTGTCATTGGGATGGTTTCTAAAATAAGCAAAATTGGTGCATTTGGGGGACTGAGAATGTGGATCTCGCGATCTAGAAGTCTCTTCACCCACAACGGGCGCTTTTGTGGTGTGCAATGCCCAGTCACGGAATAATCGGTGTTATGTTCCTCGCTGGCACGGTGACTACCCTCACGGTACGTGGAGGTTTTGGAAGATGATTTTATCCCCATTGTCCAAAGTTACCCTGATTTCGACAAGACGTGGTCCATGTAAGACGGATTTCGACCCCACCGAAGCAGGAGACTGTTTGATGACCTGGAGGAGCTCTTTGGGGACCGCATTCTGGATCTGGGGTACCGGAAGACACTGGTATGCGCCTCGATTGGCCACCATATTCCCCGAATCTGAACACATGCGACTCCTTTTATGTGGGGCTATATTTAAAGAAAAGGTGTACAGCAATAACCCCATAACCACTGCTTTGCTGAAAACTGCCCTCCAGGAGGTCATCGGCAGCATCGATGTCCCGACACTTCAGCGGGTCCTGCAGGATTTCGCTACTCGTCTGCGCCACGTTATCGCCAGTGATGGCAGGCACATCGAACGTGTCATAAACTAAATCCGAATATCTGTCGTGACGTTTTCATGTTGAGTAAAGAGTGTGCACGCCGTATTTTGTAACTAATTTACGTTTTTTTTTTCATATAGTTCAGTAATTGTCACCTTGTATACGCTGACTACTTTCTACGAGAAAATCCTAGACGAATCATAAATTTCGCCCGATGTCCCATAAGACCGTGCTTTTGATAATAATCGTACGTGTGCTGCTGAATAAAATGTAAAGGATCTGTAGGAACAGACAACAATTCCCTACGTATCGCTCCCGGAGGGATCGAGGTAGCAAGATTAGATTAACTACGGCGGTCACACGTAAACTGAAGTCGTCATTCTTCCCGCCCTCCATACTTGAATGGAATGGAAGTAAAGAAATGGTACAAGTGTAAGTGCCCCCCCCCCCCCCCTCCACAGATTAGCCAGTGCTTTGCGCACTGTAGGTGTACACTACGTGACCGAAAGTATCCGGACACCTGCCTGAAAATGATTTACAAGTTCGTGGCGCCGTCTATCGGTAATGCTGGAATTTAATATAGTGTCGGCCCACCGTTAGCCTTGATGACAGCTTCCACTCTCGCAGGCATTCGTTCAATCAGTTGCTGGAAGGTTTCTTGTAGAATGGCAGCCGCACTGACGTCTCGATGTCGGTGGGTGAGGCCTGGCACCAAGTCGGCGTTCCAAAACATCCCAGATGTGTTCTATAGGATAAAGGGCAAGACTCTGTGCAGGTCAGTTCATTACAGGGATGTTATTGTCGTGTAGCAACTCAGCCCCATGGCGTGCATTATGAACAGGTGCACCATCGTGTTGAAAGATGCAATCGGCATCCCCGAATTACTCTGCAACAGTAGGAAGCAAGAAGGTGCTTAAAACATCAGTGTAGGCCGGTGCTGTGATAGTGCTACGCAAAGCAACATGGTGTGCAAGCCCCCTCCATGAAAAACACGACCACTCCGAATTTTACTGTTGGCTCTACACACGCTGGAAGATGAGGTTCAAAAAAATGTTCAAATGTTTGTGAAATCTTATGGGACTTAACTGCTAAGGTCATCAGTCCCTAAGCTTACACACTACTTAATCTAAATTATCCAAAGGACAAACACAGACACCCATCCCCGAGGGAGGGCTCGAACCTCCGCCGGGACCAGCCGCACAGTCCATGACTGCAGCGCCTGAGACCGTTCGGCTAATCCCGCGTGGCTATGAGGTTCATCGGGCATTCGCCATACCCACACCCTGCCATTGGATCGCCAGATTGTGTACCGTGATTCGTCACTCCACACAGCGTTTTTCCACTGTTCAATCGTCCAATGTTTACGCTCCTTACGCCAAGCGAGGCGTCGTCTGGCATTTACCGGCGTGATGTGTGGCTTATGAGCAGCCGCTCGACCTTGAAATCCAAGTTTCCTTACATCCCGCCTTGCAGTGAATCCTGATGCAGTTTGGAATTCCTGTGTAATGGTCTGGATAGATGTCTGCCTATTACACATTACGACCCTGTTCAACTGTCGGCGGTCTCTGTTAGTCAACAGCCGAGACCGGTCTGTACGCTTTTGTGCTGCAAGTGTCCCTTCACGTTTCCACTTCACTATCACATCGGAAACAGTGAACTGGGGATGTTTAGGAGTGTGGAAATCTCGCGTACAGACGTATGACACAAGTGACACCCGATCACCTGACCACGTTCGAAGTCCGTGAGTTCTGCGGAGCGCTCCACTCTGCTCTCCCACGATGCCTAATGAGCACTGAGGTCGCTGATACAGAGTGCCTGGCTGTAGGTGGCAGCACAGTGCACCTAAAATGAGAAACGTATACTTTTGTGGGTGTCCGGATACTTTTGATCACACAGTGTAGGTGTACGCAGGTGCACTGTGATCAGCGCCTGTGCCTGTACCGCCGGCGCTCCAGCTGAAGGTTGAGCCTGGCGCAGTGACGGCCTCTGTGGGTCGGCGTTGTTTTCAGCGGTGGCTGCCGGAGCGCCCTTGAGGCGCACGCGTGGTCACCTCTATTTGCAGAACGCTGAGCCAACTCCGGCAGATAAGACACGGAGCGATAGTCCGCGACAGTTAAGAGCGCCGCGAACTGGCGGCATCTGCGGAGCGCCGCTCCAAAGTCTCCGCGTCCGACACCGGTCACATCCGTTCACCGTATATCACTCTGTTACGACCAGTAGAGCACTCCTCGTTTCGTGTTCCGTACATAATTTGTACGACATCTGAAACTTAAGGGTGACATCGTGCATGTCAAACCCCTCGCTATTCTTGTTCTTGTTATTCTTACGGTCTTCAGTTCCAAGAATGTTTCGATGCAGCCCTCGCACTCTAGTCTGCCCTATGCAAGCCTCTTAACCTCAGCAAAACTACTCCTAAATACTGCTGTTGGTCAAAAATATGGAAATAATGCAAGTAATGCACGCTTGATCATAAATGTGGATGATCAAGCTTTCCCAACTGAGCTACCCAAGCACGACTCACGCCCCGTCCTCACAGCTTTACTTCTGCCAGTATCTAGTCTCCTACCTTCCAAACTTTACAGAAGCTCTCCTGCGAAACCTGCAACACTAGCACTCCTGAAAGAAAGGATACTGCGGAGACATGGGCTTAGCCACACCCTGGGGAATATTTCCAGAATGAGATTTTCACTCTGAAGCGGAGTGTGCGCTGATATGAAACTTCCTGGCAGATTAAAACTGTGTGCCGGACCGAGACTCGAAGTCGGGACCTTTGCAGGGTTCGCAGGAGAGCTTCTGTAAAGTTTAGAAGGTAGGAGACGAGATACTGGCAGAAGTAAATCTGTGAGGACGGGGCGTGAGTCGTGCTTGGGTAGCTCAGTTGGTAGAGCACTTGCGCGAAAGGCAAAGGTCCAGAGTTCGAGTCTCGGTCCGGCACACAGTTTTAATCTGCCAGGAAGTTTCATATCAGCGCACACTCCGCTGCAGAGTGAAAATTTCATTCTGGAAATAAATGTGGATGTTCGCCAAGACTGCAGGCTGCGCTGTTGTATTTGACCACGAACGGTACCTGTGTAAATGTCCTCAGTACATTGTGACAGTCCTGGTCATAATAGTATTCGGTATAGTTGTGAGTGCAGTATGTCGGACATGCGTGAACTGGAACACGGGTGGGGGGTGCTTCTGTAACCAAGTGTTTGGTGTATCAAGAGGCGGAGGTACAAGAAACGCGCATAAAGTATGGTCCGCCAGGTCACAACGTGGACGACACTGCGCGTCCAGCGATCGTAACTGTTGGTCATAAACAGGCTCGTGACGAAAAGTGACAGGACGGTAGCTGCAAAAGTCATTGCAGATCTGAATGTCGCATTCGTGAAAACTGACAGCAGCAAAGCTACACGAAGGAAGGAAGCTCCGTAAACAGGGGACTGCAAGGCGAGCTGCAATTTTGAAACCACTCACCAGAGACACAAATGCCCGTGACTGAAAACCGTGGATCCAGAGATATGAAACCAGAATTACAGAGCATTGGAAGGATGTCATTTGGTTGGTTAAATCTTGTTTCACACTGTTTCCTACTTCGATCCCAAAGAGAAACATATCAGGAGTTGATTTGGGTAGCCATATCGCGGTATTCCATAGGCCCATGGTTACTCTGCAAGGTCGCACTGCTGCCAAGCATTATGTCACAGCACAGTGTTCGCTCCCAGCGGTGATGCTGTGTTCCCAGACGACAGGGTCCCAGGTCGCATCCTCCAGGATTGGTTTCAAGAGCTCCTCCCCTCAATAATACTGAGATATTGTGGCGTAATTTGGAGAGAAGAATGCGCCATTATTATCCACTTCCATTGCACTTATCTCAACTTTCCACTGTTTTGTAGGAATAACGGTAGAATATGCGCTTGAAACCCATACAGTTCCCATTATTATCTCTTACGAGACCACTTTAAGTTGTTTTGAGAGACCCCGGTTCTCCTACTCCCTATTAGACGTGGTAATGTATTGTGTTCGTAGTGTTTGCATAATTTTGTCCACACCCTGTACTTCCATTTTAACATGCTTACCGTATTCATGTCAAGGTGCCCATCTGCATCACCAAACTTATTATTCCTCGATATCTCTGGATGCGTCCAGTCAGTCGATCACTACATTCAGTGCATTTATGACATAAATACCATTTCTACCCGATCCACCCATGTAATATACGATATTCTTCAGTAGTACCACGTTTCAGAAACTATTTTCTTCTTATCGTCCACGTTCCACTTCTGTCCAAGGCTACAGTCCAGACAAATACAGTCATCGGACACATCCCAGCTTTTAAAATTGCATTCCACGTTAACAAATCTCTCTTTTTCGCAAATACCTTTCTTGCTATTGCCAGTCTGAATTTAATATCCTGTCTGCTTCGGCCGTCACCACTAATTTAACTACCCTAACAGAAAAACACATCTACTACTTTTATAATCTCTTTTCCTAACCTACTTCCTTCAGTATCGCATCATTTTATTAGACTACATACCATTACCTCTTTTTTGCTCTTGTTGGTATTCATCTTATAATCTCCTTTCAACATACTATCCATCCCATTTAGTACGTCTTCCATCGTTATTATTCCTTCTCCCTGAACTTTAAGTCCTTTTCCAAATTTCTTCTTGGTTTTCTTTACTGCTCGCTCAGTACAGAAACTAAATAACGTCATGGACTGGGTGTAACTTTCTCTGTTGATCCATTGTGGACGTTGGACAGCGGCTGGTGAAATATTTAACAAAGAAATTCGCCAAACGTCACAGCAATTTGAGAAGTTATTTTATTTTCGGTACCAGTTTCGGCAGTTCAACATGCCACCTTCAGGCCACATGTGCACCCCTCAAAAACTGTCGATACTAGCATATTGGGGCCATCTGTTTCCGGGTGCCGTGAATTCTTATCTCAGCTGCTTCCTTCGAAGACTTGACTGCGACTGCAACTTGAGTCGCAGTCAAGCCTTCGAAGGAAGCAGCTGAGATAAGAATTCACGGCACCCGGAAACAGATGGCCCCAATATGCTAGTATCGACAGTTTTTGAGGGGTGCACATGTGGCCTGAAGGTGGCATGTCGAACTGCCGAAACTGGTACCGAAAATAAAAAAACTTCTCAATTTACTCGGCTGTTTGGCGAATTTCTTTGTTAAAATGACGTAGCTATGGCTCACTCCCTTGGGTAGGCTAAAAACTTGTTTCCTTCTCAATCTCAGTTTCCCTTTAGTGATCGTCGACTCTTATAACTTCGTTGTATCAATAAGCAGGGAGAACCGATTCTGGATGATTTTTAAATAAATACTGTCATTCTTCTTTTCTCGTCCTCCCGAATCCAAAGTGGTTACTTGACAAACTCATATTCTGGGATTACGTACAGAATATAGTTTGACGTTGCTGAAAGTTGTGTTGACGCATTTTCCAATCATTGTTTTCCTACTGAAAATTAAGAATATGGTTCGCCAAGATACAGGAGGCCACTAGATGCTTGCCCGTAATGAATGAGACCCAAACTGAAGAAAAATAACCGAGGAAGGTAAGTTCCAAAAAATTCCAGTACGCTGCATGAACGTGAAACAGCTTTTATCGTAACGCAAAGCTTGACATATTAAGTTTTTCAAAAAGCACCTTGGTGTTCTGGTTTCACAGGAAACTCTTGTTAGGCATACTCTTCTTCGTTATTCTGGACGTGTGGGGTGCCGCACTGTCTCGCACTGAAGAGAATCGTTCAACGTGACATAAGTGCAACCCTTCTGCAGATTGCTGCAAATTTCAATACTGGGCCTCAAGAAGAGTCAGCGTGCGAACCATTCAACGAAACATCATCGATATGGTCGTTCAGAACCGAAGACTTACTCGTGTACCCTTGATGACAGCACAACGCAAAGCTTTACGCTTCGCCTGGGCCCATCAACACCGACATCGGACTGTTGATGAGTCGAAACATGTTGCCTGGTCGGACGAGTCTCATTTCATATTGTACCGAGCTGATGGACGTGAAGGGGATTGGAGCAGGCTCTGTAATGGTGTGGGTCGTGTGCAGTTGGAGTGATGTGAGACCCCTGATACGTGTAGGTACGGCTCTGACAGATGACACCTATGTAAGCGATCTGTCTGGTCACCTGCATCCATTCACGTCCATTGTGCATTCCGACGCACTTAGGCAATTCCAGCACGACAATGCGACACCCAAACGTCCAGAATTACGAAGAAGAGTGTGCACAACGGGCGTTTCCTGTGAAACCAGAACAGCAACGTGCTTTTTAAAAACTTAATTTGTCAAGCTTTGCGTTACGATAAAAACTGTTTCACTTTCACCCAGCATACTGGAATTTTTTGAAACTTATCCTCCTCATACAGTGCTGTTATTTTTCTTCAGTTTGGGTCTGATTAACACAAGACAGCTCATTCGTTACGGACACGCATCTATTGGCCTCCATATTCTTAATTTTGAGTTGTATCTACATAAATCTTCCGCAAGCCACCACACGGTTCATGGTGGAAGGTACCTTGTATGCTGTTAGTTTAGACATGCCCCTTTCTTTTCCACTTGCAAATGGAGTGAGGGAAAAAAGACTATATGCATCTGTATGAACCCCGATTCTTCTTATCTTGTGGTCCATACACGAGATATACGTACACAGGAGTAAAATGATTCTGAAGTCTGCGCACATGCCAGTGCTATAAATAACGTGGATAGTATTTAACGAAAATAACGACCTCTTCCGTCCAGGGATTTCCGTTACGCTCACGTGCTGGTCGAATCTGCCAGCCAGCAACAACTATTGCAACACTCCTGTGCGTTGATTTGATGTCTTTCTTTAATCCGACCTGGTGGGGATCCCAAACTACACTACTACACTACTCAAGAATGGGTCGCACAAGTATTCTGTGCCCCGTCTAGTATTGCAGATGAACTGTACTTTGCTGAAACTCTCCCAAAAAGCCGACGTCGATCGTTCGCCTTCCCCAAAACTGACCTTACGCGCTAGTTCCGTTACATGTACCTTCTCAAGGTTCGTTTGAATGTTTATTAGAGGTGACAGTATCAAGTGGTGCATCTCTGTATTGAAACATTACAGGACTGCTTTTCCTACACATCTGATTTAAGATTCTTTTCTGCATTTAGATCAAGCTGCCATTCATCACAACCAACAGAAATTCTGCCCAGGCCATCGTGTGTCCTCCTACAGTCACTCAAAGACACGACTCCCCAGAATACCACTGCGTAATCAGCGAACAGCTGCAGATTTCTACTCATGCTACCTGACGGATTGTTTATGCATATAGATAAATAAAGCTGTACTATTTCCCTGAAGCACTGTTTGCCTCGATGAACACCCACCACCCATGGAAACGTACTGGGTTCTATTGCTTAAACAGTCTTACAGCCACTCACATAATGTGATGAAAAGTCTCCAGACACCTGGCTGAAAATGACTTAGAAGTTGTGGCGCCCTCGATCGGTAATGCTGGAATTCAATATGGTGTTGGCCCACCCTTAGCCTTGATGACAGCTTCCACTCTCGCAGGCATACGTTCAGTTAGATGCTGGAAGGTTTCTTGGTGAATGGCAGCCCAGTCTTCACGGAGTGGTGCGCTGGGGAGAGGTATCGACTACCAATGTCAGTCGGTGAGTCCTAGCACAAAGTCGGCATCCCAGAGGTGTTCTAAAGGATTCAGGTCAGGACTCTGTGCAGGCCAGTTCATTACAGGGATGTTATTGTCATGTAAACTGGATGTTATTGTCGTGTAACCACCCCGCCACAGGCCGTGCATTATAAACAGGTGCTCCATCGTGTTGAAAGGTGCAACCGGCATCCCTGATTGCTGTTCAACAGTGGGAAGCAAGAAGTTGCTTAAAACATCAATGTAGGTCAGTGCTGTGATAGTGCCACGCAAAAAAAACAAGGGGTGCAAGCCCCATCCATGGAAAACACGACCACACCACACCATAGTGCCACCGCCTCCGAATTTTACTGCTGGCACTACACACGCTGGCAGATGTTCAGCAGGCATTCGCCATACCCACACCCTGCCATCGGATCGCCACATTGTGTACTGTGATTCGTCACTCCACACAACGGTTTTCCACTGTTCAATCGTCCAATGTTTACGCTCCTTACACCAAGCGAGCTGTCGTTTGGCATTCACCGGTGAGCAGCGGCTCGACCTTGAAATCCAAGTTTCCTTACCTCCCACCTAACTGTCATAGTACTTGCAGTGAATCCTGATGCAGTTTGGAATTGCTGTGTGATGGTCTGGATAGATGTCTACCTATTACACTGTAAGATATCGTGGTCTCCTGACCTTCCCTGCTTACATATTCCGCCCTCACAATCATATTCCGCACATCAAGACGCTTCATTCGAACCCAAACTCGATAAGATAAAGTCAATGTTGTATGAATTCATGTACACGATATGCACACATTCCAGACACGACGGTCAAAGGAGCTTTTAGGTCGAGAGAGGCAACCGCACGCCAGGAGTCCAGTCCCAACCCAACCCAACGGTGGCCACCCGTGGAGCGGACAGCGTTCGCCCAAGGGAAAGGAGGAACGACCCCGTGTTTGGCTTAAAAGCAAATTCCTGTACATTGTGCGGGAGCGGCCAGCCCACGCATTCTTTACACATAGCACGCAGTTTCAGAGATTTTCGCAAGGAGACAGCAAACGCCACACGCCGATACCACAGATTTCCGGATTGGTCGCCTTAGACGAAACGTCATTCTCCCGTTTTAGAAGAGCAATGCTGGTTGTCAGACGATATTTATGATGACTTGAGATGAAGGAGTAATGGAAGAGACTGAAAGATATACCCCTTCACGTCTGGCGTAGAGAGGCGCCGTTCCGTTGTCGCTCTTGGAGCGAGGAACAAGTCTCTCCTCAGTACTTCACTGGGAGAGCACCTCTGTCGAGAGCGAATCGAAGTGCGACTCTCTATATTGAGTCCTTGCGATTAAGTGTTGTTCACTGTGTTGGTCGACACACTAATTGTGCGGTGTGAACGGACAGAGTTATAGTTAAATGCCTGCGAGCGAATTTTGAGTGGCATCGCGGTGGACTGGTTATCTGACTGGTATACCATGCCAATAGTTAGACTAGGGGCGAATATGAATCCTTGACTTCATCAAGGCGTAGGGACAGTTTGATTGGCGAAGGTCAATCCAGGGAGAACGAGAGTTATCTTATTTGTCAGCAGCGAGCGGCGCAGACAGCAGCCATCGCAGCTTACGGTATTGTGTGCTACAGCTATTGCGAGCCCCATATTTCCGCCACAACAGTACACTTCACTGCATTTCACACGTGACAGCGTCGACCCTACCTAGCAACCTTCTAAAGGATAATTATTCAAGTTGAGTAGGCGCGCCTCTCAGTCATTCTTCCAAGTCAACAACCATCTTAAACTTTGTATAGAAATTTCATTAGCGAATCCTATCACATTCCGAAAAGAACCAGGATATAACTTGTTCAGTTCATAACTAAAAGTGCCATTGTGATTTCTCAGAATTCTTGCAAAATAAATAATAACTTTCGTTAGTTTCATGTTTTTCTTACACTAACTAGCACTACTCCAGTACCCAAGTATCCCACTAGTTACGTAAGAAATTTTGTGAATTTTTGTCATATCCTTACAGCGGACGACTCCAGAAGATATTTATTGCTGTAAGTTCTTCAGGCATTTCTCTTTAGAACGTTAGGAGCGTCTGTCTGACTTCTGTAGTAGTGTGGGGGTGGAAATTGCATCTAGCAGGAGCCACAGGGTAAAGGGTACATCTCAGATTAATCCGTTGTGCAGAATAACAGAATCTCAGATCAACCCCACGACCACAGAAAATGGCGACCCTGCCAGCATAGGCAAAATAGGTAACCTGCCAGGATAGCTAAAATAGGTAAGCTACCAGGATAGGAAAGTGTCAGGAAAGTTAGGTACAGCAGGTGGCAGCAGTAGCACTTTGAAGAACTTTCTTTTATGTATTAAATAGCTATTTCCAAAGACTGGGATCAGAATAGTTGCAGGTAGTGAAGAAAGCAGAATTGTAGATAAAAGGGTGTGTGTTATTGTGTTGGAAAATTTTGCATTTTTTACTATTTTGTGTAGCTGTTAGGACATAGAATTTTCAGGTGATAGGCACAGATGCAGAGTGACGCAGAGACGCAGTGTGACGCCGTGTCATATAAGTTGGAATTAAGAAATAACATTTTTATCCCTTTTGAAGCGCACAGGTAGAGATTGGAGACCGTAGCAGAGCAGACAGAACATTAGCCATGAAGTCAAGACGTTGTTATTGTTGTTGTTGGTTCAACCAACTGGTAAGTGGTCGTACACTTTTGTAGATAGGGTTGTGGTGTGTTGAAAGAATTTCCATGTTAACGAGACTACAAGCCAAAAGGTTACGTAAGGGACAGCAAGTAGACAAGATGGGGGAGAATCAACCAGATAGACAGCAAGTAAACGAGCTTATTGAGAATAGGAAAGAAGGTGAACTTGAGAATAGGACAGACGGTGAATCAGAGAATAGGACAGTCGGGGAGCTGCAGAATCAGCAGGATCAGTTAGAGTGGGATAAAATTGAGACAGATCAGACAGATGGGAATCGAAGAGATGAGAACATCGAATTTCCAGAATATGAAATTCCAAGTAGGGCACATTCTGAGCCAGAAATAGACAGCCCACGTAGGAAATGGCAAAGATTAGAAGCGAAACGAGCACACGAAACGCGATTGTTTGCCGCATATTCAGGGACAGAATACGCGTCAATACAGTCAATGAACCGGCAGTTAGCTAACGTTCAAAGACAAGTAGACAGTGAGGAAGTGGGGGAACATTTAGAATACGTCGAACCTATCATACACATTCTAAATATGCCCCAACAGCAGACACAGAATTTTCCGGAGTTACGAGCGCCACGAAAAGGTTCCGTAACAGACGCAACTGTACCTGCAAACACAAGACATACACAACAGAGACGGCAGAATGCGGAGTTTTTTGCGCCACGTAATGATTCAATGACAAACCTAACTAGTTCTCAACACAGACAGCACGGGTTATTGCAGTTATCAAATTTAGAAACGCCACAGCATAGTCCAGTAAACAACGTAACTGGCCGCGTGGAAAACAATAGATCGAGAATACATAGTTCAGCAGAAGGTAGTGTTGCAGGACAGGACGCGATCATGGAGATGTTACAAAAAATGAACGCTAGTATGACGAAACAGAATCAGGGTATTAATAATATTAATACACAGATAACGAAACAGAATACACAGATGACAAAACAGTATCAGTAATTGAAACAGGATAACCAGAACTTGAGACAAGAGATAAAGACACAGATTCAACAGGTTAAAA
Source organism: Schistocerca piceifrons (assembly GCF_021461385.2). Classification (NCBI taxonomy): domain Eukaryota; kingdom Metazoa; phylum Arthropoda; class Insecta; order Orthoptera; family Acrididae; genus Schistocerca; species Schistocerca piceifrons. The sequence continues at coordinate 29,987,344 of NC_060146.1, read as the reverse complement.
TCCAGATGGAAGAAGGGATCGCCAGAATTGATAGTCAGATCACTCAGATAAACAAAGACGTGAAAGAATCTAGAGAAAGAATTCAGGTACTAACACAAAGTCAGCAGCAATTACGCACTGACGTGGACAAGGTCCAATTGGACATCGTAAACGTTGACAAAAAGGTGGAACGTTTTACGAAAAAAGCCACTCGAACAGCAATACAATTTCGGAAGAACAAGCAATTCAAAGCAAGGTCGCAAAGGTCGCACTGAAAAAAATATGATCAGCGGATCAATAAAATAGAAGTTCAAAACAAAGATCAGTTTGAAAAGCTTCGAACAGAGTTGATACAAATTATCGAAGAAAAGATCGAGACCGATTACGCCTGTAGCGAAACAACTGACGCGTCAAGCATTAATTCAATACACGAACACGCGCCGTCTAAGAAAGTTCAAGTAGAACCAAGGCTAGACGTAACACTCGCGCGAAAAATCGAAACAGAAAACCCTGATTAAAGTAATACATGACATGCCACAGGACCAGGCACAGTACCCAGAAAAACGGAACACATACATTCAGCCGATACCAATCGAAAGACAGGCAACTGAACCAGTAAATCCAGTGACACAAGATAATAGCAGCACAGGTACCATACCACGAACGACGAGAGTAGAAACACACGAACAACACTTTTGTTCATCAATTATACGATATGACGCGGATATGAGTCAGGAAATTGAGAATAGGCACACAGGCAGTAGATCACCAGAGAATAAACACGACGACACAAGCAGTGGCAGATTATTTGAGTCCATGAATCAGCCACAAACCGGATTTATGAGTAGATATGATACAGACCACTTCCTTACAGTTAGAAAATTTCAACATTACAAGGAAGAAGGCGGTAGCTTGCATCCACGCACATTCATCGACCAATTTCAAGTAGGCTTACCAAACCACTGCAACGTAGCTCACAAACTTGACTTCATTTGTGCACACATGTCAGGGACAGTAGCAGAGGTGATAAGAAAGATCGCGGCTACCTGCACGTCTTACCTACAGTTCATAACAGCATTTCTCGAAAGATATTGGTCCAAAGACGCGCAAAACAAAATTAAATACGAGTTACTTCAGATGACACCGTATGAAAACTTAGGAGAGAAAAGCATGGTAAAATTCTTTGATACAATGGACAAAAAGAATCAATGCCTAGACAAACCATACAGTAACGGAGAGCTGTGTAGAATGAAATTACCGGTAAAGTATCAACAGGCGACAGTAGGAAAAATTGAAAATACCGAAGAATGCAAAGAGGTTTTAAGGGAACTTGAATTTATGTTTAAAGAAGACGAGGTGAAAGAAAAAAGAAAGGAAAGGGAACAGCGAAAGGAGAGGACTAGGAACGAATATTCCAATAATAATAATCGTAATCCTAACACCAATCATTTCAGGTAATTTGACAGACCAGGACGGTAGCATAATGAAGGTAATTGGCATAGAAACGACAACCAGAATAATTGGTACCGAAATAGGAACGGTAATGGACACTCACACAGTGGCGGATATGGTTTAGGAATCAAAATGTCAACGGTCAAGGGTACTTTGACAGTGGTCACGATACTATAAACAGCAACCGGCGAGACCAGGGCACGAATAATTACCGAGGAAATTATGGTCCACAGAGACAAGAACAACACAGCAAAGGGAAACCAGAAGCAGAAATTAGGCCCTCAAATCCTGAAAAACGTAAAGATTGACGGGAAAATCCTGAAGAGGTTAAGCAACTGACGTCCATTCATTAAGACAATCAAAAAAGGACATTCATGTTTTGGAAGTAGCTAGATCAAAATTAGAAAAAAACTGAAAATAGCCAAAATTCAGACAAACGGGGACTTACGAAAATTTCCGATAAAGAGTCAGCACCAGATACACTTGAATTACGCTACATAGCCTGGGAAAACAGCATAGAATGGGAAAATTCTGAAAGCGAGAATGAACGGCCGCCACTTCCGTGTATTAAAGAACTAAGCGATAAAGAATTGTTAACCGGACTTAGCAATATATTTGACTAGAAGCAAGTAAACGAATGCGATAAAACAGAGCAGAGTATCCTAGATAAAAACACAAAAGACGTATAATGTATACAACATGGGTGACTATAAGGAGATAGAGAGAGAGTTCATTCGGGAATGTTTGGAGATGAAGGAAAAGGAGAGACAGGAGCTCGAAAACAGACGAAAAGAGGTAGATAGGTCGAGAACGGTATTGATCACGGAGTTAACACCAAATTAAACACAAACACAAGGGGAAGGTACAATTATCCACAGGTTAAGCTATGAATCTATAGCAGAGGATTTGATGCAAGAAAAGGAAATCGTAACATACACAATTATACAATCCATATTAAAGATAAACATTGGTGAAATCACGACACAAGCAATCATAGGTAGTGGGAGTCAAGTGACGGCTATATCAGAAAGTCTATTTGAAAGGTGCAATAGAGAGAGAGAATTACCGATTTTAAGGACAATAAGGATAAGAATTTTTGGAGCCTTAGGAAAAAATGCAACAGAGGTGAAATACGAAACTCGTCTTTCATTCAATTGCCAAGGTTACGAATTTGAAAACAATTTTATAATCATACCAAAACTTACGGTTGATATGATAATCGGTGTAGATTTCATTAATCAGCGCAAGGTTCACATTTGCATACCACAAGGCTTCGTAACAGTAGATGATGTAATATTATATTTTATTCAAACTTTGAACGATGAAAAAGAACAGGGAAAAGTAAAGCAATCACATAGTCAAGAAGGGAATGAAATAGAGGAGGAGAGACACCCTAGATATAAGTTTGAGGAAAACCTTGACCCACTCCCACCCGAAATAATAGAAGAAATTCATCAAGGAATTAGTAAGAAGATAGAGGAAATAGATGACATTTCGCTCCACGATAAAAAAATTTAGAAGGCATATTGAGATCACATGCGGAGGTATTTGCACCAAAGACAGGTAGCATTAAAGATTTTCAATATAAATTTGAGGTCAAAGTTCATAAACCCTTTTGTGTTCCACCTTATTCCATGCCATATAGTTATCGAGAGCAAGTATTTCTTGAAATCAGAAAAATATTGGATGATGACGTAATTGAACCCGCCAAGTCACCTTATAATTCACCCTTACACATTGTAAGTAAGAAGGATGGGAGCATACGTTTGGTACTCGATTCAAGACAAATAAATACAATTATAATTTCGGAAACAGATAGAGCAGAGAAATTGGAAGAGTTGATTCAGAAGTTTCATGAAGCACAGATTTTTTCATCCTTCGATTTGCGTTCAAGTTTTTGGCAAATAGAATTGGAGCCTTCATGTCTAAAATACACAGCCTTTACTGTCTTTGGTCGTTGCTACCAATTCAAACGTTTACCGTTTGGCCTCAAAATTTCGTCAGCTGCCTTTATTCGTGGTCTGAATTCTATACTAAATCTCGACATACTTCAGAAAATTACTTGCTATGTGGACGATGTTCTTGTGGCGGAGGCAACTTGGACAGAACATAATAATATATTGGATAATTTCCTACAAATTATGAAAAAACATGGGGTCACCGTCAGCATTACTAAATCGCATTTTGGAATCAGAAATTAAACTTTTAGGACATAACATATCTGCAAAAGGTATAACGCCAGACGAGAAGAAGATAGACGCTATTCGTAATATTCCTACTCCCTACAACAAGAAAAGTCTTAGGGGATTCTTGGGGTTGATAAATTTTTACAAAAAATTTAGATGAATAGACACACTTGCAGCACCGCGACTGCGTGCACTGACAGGAAAAAACACACCCTGGATATTGGATAAACAAGCAGATGAAGAATTTCATAAGTTGGAGGAGGCATTGAATAATGCTCCAATTTTATCACACACAGATTTAAGTCGGGAGTTGTGTCTAGAAACTGATAGTACAAAGACCGAGCTAGGGGCGGTACTATTTCAACAAATTGAGGAAAACGGTAAGAAAATATATAAAAAAAGCCTTTACAAGCAGAGTACTATCGAAAGCAGAAAAGAATTATACCATAACAGAATTAGAAGCTCTAGCCATAGTATGGGCATTTCAAAAATTTCGACATTTTCTGTTTGGCAGAAAAACACAAGTATACACAGACCATAAAGCATTAGAGTCTTTAATCTCCTCCAAATTACCCCACGGACGTTTGGCAAGATGGATGCACATACTGCAGGAGTATGACTTTTCAATCACATACATACCACGACCTGAAAATATTCTGGCCGATGCATTGTCTCGTTCACCACAGAGAATGGCAGAGGACCAGAAAATCAACGTTGAAGATGAAGAACGGACTATCCATTATCTAAAAAACGTACCATTCGAAAATTTCATCACAAATGCTTTAAAAAATTTATCTCACAAACAGAACAAAGATCAGACCCTCCTCAAGATCAAACACCAACTTACCGATAAAACCAATACAGAAATTAGAAAAAATTACATAGTAAAGGATAATATCCTATTTTTCAAACGTAGTAATGATACTTCACAATGGTTAGCGTGCATCCCTGACGTACTTATTAATAAATACATTTGGTACACTCACATTAGCAGTGGACATTTTGGACCCAAGAAATGCTTTCAAAAAATGAAACAAACAGTACACTTCCCAAACATGGAACGACATATTCGACGCGTTCTTAAAAGTTGTAAATGTGCATACAGTCAAAACATGTGACATATCAGACCCGACGCCCAATGTTTCCAATTATCACTGACAAATTAAGACAGATTGCTGCAACTGATATTTATGGTCCAATTCCACGAACAAGGAAAGGCTTCAGCTACATATTTGTTGTAATTGAAGTAGCATCAAAATACACTACACTTACACCCTTAAAGAAAGCCACTGGATTTACGATTAGTAAAGCACTTCAAAAGGACTTTATACAACATGTTGGGAGAGTGAAAAGTATCATCTCAAATAATGGGCCCCAATACAGATCACTGCATTGGAAAAACACATTAGACAAATTAAAAATCAAACCCACTTTTATTTCCAAATATAAACCTAGTGGAAATCCGGCCAAACGTACCATGAAAGATTTGGGAACACTTTGTAAACTGTTTTGTAGAAAAAACCATTATACTTGGGACCTATACCTACGAGACTTTCAAGAGGTAATTAATGAGACACCACATCTTACCACGACTAATCCACCAATTACAGTATTAAAGAATATAGATCCACCAGAAAAAATAAAAGAAATCATTAAATTTACAGTTATTTCCCGAAAGCAACATAGACAAATCGTCACTTCTGCCCTATAAAACATTCGCTCAGCAGGAATGAGACGTAAAATCACTCAAGACAAATCTGCCACAAAGAAACGCAAGCTTCTTCATCTCCCAGTACTTACTACAACCAACATCCTTCTGAATCTGCTTAGTGTATTCATCTCTTGGTCTCCCTCTACGATTTTTACCCTCCACGTTGCCCTCCAATACTAAATTGATGATCCCTCGATGTCTCAGAGCATGTCCTACCAACTGGTCCCTTCTTCTTGTCATGTTGTGCCACAAACTCCTCTTCTCCCCAATTCTATTCAATGCCTCCTCATTAGTTATGTGATCTACCCATCTAATCTTCAGCATTCTTCTGTAGCACCACATTTCGACAGCTTCTATTCTCTTCTTCTTCATCATCATCATCATAATTTAACTCTGATTATGCCTTTCAGCGTTCAGTCTGGAGCATAGTCCCCCTTATATAATTCCTCCATGATCCCGTATTCAGTGCTAACATTGGTGCCTCTTCTGATGTTAAGCCTATTACTTCAAAATCGTTCTTAACCGAATCCAGGTACCTTCTCCTTGGTCTACCCCGACTCCTCCTACCCTCTACTGGTGAACCCATGAGTCTCTTGGGTAACCTTGCCTCTCCCATGCGTGTAATATGACCCCACCATCTAAGCCTGTTCGCCCTGACTGCTACATCTATAGAGTTAATTCCCAGTTTTTCTTTGATTTCCTCATTGTGCACACCCTCCTGCCATTGTCCCCATCTACTAGTACCTGCAATCATCCTAGCTACTTTCATATCCGTAACATCAACCTTATTGATAAGGTAACCTGAATCCACCCAACTTTCGCTCCCATACAACAAAGTTGGTCGAAAGATAGAACGGTGCACAGATAACTTAGTCTTGGTACTGACTTCCTTATGCAGAAAAGAGTAGGTCGTAGCTGAGCGCTTACTGCATTAGCATTTCATTATGTTGCCATCCTGTGAGAATATGCATCCTAAGTACTTGAAACCGTCCACCTGTTCTAACTTTGTTCCTCCTATTTGGCACTGAATCCGTTTATATCTCTTTCCCACTGACATTACTTTTGTTTTGGAGATGCTAATCTTCATACCATAGTCCTTACATTCCTGATCTAGCTCTGAAATATTACTTTGCAAACTTTCAGTAGACTCTGCCATCACAACTAAGTCATCCGCATATGCGAGACTACTTATTTTGTGTTTACCTATCTTAATCTCACCCAGCCAGTCTATTGTTTTCACATTTGATCCATAAATAATATGAACAACAGTGGAGACAGGTTGCAGCCTTGGCTTACCCCTGAAACTACTCTGAACCATGAACTCAATTTACCGTCAACTCTAACTACTGCCTGACTATCTATGTAAAGACCTTTAATTGCTTGCAAATCTTTGCCTCCTATTCCATAATCACGTAGAACAGAAAATAACTTCCTCCTAGGAACCCGGTCATATGCCTTTCCTAGATCTATAAAACGTAGATGCAATTCCCTGTTCCACTCGTAACACTTCTCCATTATTTGCCGAAAGCTAAAGATCTGGTCCAGACAACCTCTAAGAGGCCTAAACCCACAGTGATTTTCATCCAATTTGTCCTCAACTTTTACTCGCACTGAGAAGGTTTTACCCACAACGCTGATCAAAGAGATACCTCTGTAGTTGTTACAATCTTTTCTGTTTCCATGTTTAAAGATTGGTGTGATTACTGCTTTCGTCCAGTCTGATGGAACCTATTCTCTTCTTGTCCAAACTATTTATCGTCCATGTTTCACTTCCATACATGGCTACACTCCATACAAATACTTTCAGAAGCGACTTCCTGACACTTAAATCTATACTCGATGTTAACAAATTTCTCTTCTTCAGAAACGCTTTCCTTGCCATTGCCACTCTACATTTTATATCCCCTCTACCTCAACCATCATCAGTTATTTTGCTCCCCAAATAGCAAAACTCCTTTACTACTTTAAATGCCTCGTTTCCCTCAACATCACCAGACTTAATTCGACTACATTCCATTATCCTCGTCTTGCTTTTGTTGATGTACATCCTTTCAAGACACTGTCCATTCCGTTCAACAGCTCTTCCAAGTCCTTTGCTGTCTCTGACAGAATTACAATGTCATCGGCGAACCTCAACGTTTTTATTTCTTCTCCATGGACTTTAATACCTACTCCGAATTTTTCTTTTGTTTCCTTTACTGCTTGCTCAATATACAGATTGACTAATATCGGGGACAGGCTACAACCCTGTCTCACTCCCTACCCAACCGCTACTTCCCTTTCATGCCCCTCGACTCTTATAACTGCCATCTGTTTTCTGTACAAATTGTAAATAGCCTTTCGATCCCTGTATTTTTACCCCTGCCACATTCAGAATTTGAAAGAGAGTATTCCAGTCAACATTGTCAAAAGCTTTCTCTAAGACTACTAATGTTAGAAATGTAGGTTTGCCTTTCCTTAATCTATTTTCTAAGATAAGTCGTAGGGTCAGTATTGCCTCACGTGTTCCAACATTTCTGCGGAATCCAAACTGATCTTCGCCGAGGTCGGCTTCCACCAGCGTTTCCATTCGTCTGTAAAGAATTCGTGTTAGTATTTTGCAGCTGTGACTTATTAAACTGATAGTTCGCTAATTTTCACATCTGTCAACACCTGCTTTCTTTGGGATTGGAATTATTATATTCTTCTTGAAGTCTGTGGGTATTTCGCCTGTCTCATACATCTTGCTCACCAGATGGTAGAGTTTTGTCAGGACTGGTTCTCTCAAGGCCGTCAGTAGTTCTAATGGAATGATGTCTACTCTCGGGGCCTTGTTTCGACTCAGGTCTTTCAGTGCTTTGTCAAACTCTTCACGCAGTATCGTATCTCCCATTTCATCTTCATCTACATCCTCTTCCATTTCCGTAATATTGTCCTCAAGTACATCGCCCTTGTATAGACCCTCTATATACTCCTTCCACCTTTCTGCTTTCCCTTCTTTGCTTAGAACTGGGTTTTCATCTGAGCTCTTGATATTCATACAAGTCTCTCTCTTTTCTCCAAAGGTCTCTCTAATTTTCCTGTAGGCAGTATCTATCTTACCTCTAGTGAGATAAGCCCCTACATCCTTACATTTGTCCTCTGCCCATCCCTGCTTATCTATTTTGCGCTTCCTGTCGATCTCATTTTTGAGACGTTTGTATTCCTTTTTGCCTGCGTCATTTACTGCATTTTTATACTTTCTCCTTTCATCAATTAAATTCAGTATTTCTTCTGTTACCCAAGGATTTCTACCAGCCCTCGTCTTTTTACCTACCTGATCCTCTGCTGCCTTCACTACTTCATCCCTCAGAGCTACCCATTCTTCTTCTACTGTATTTCTTTCCCCCATTCCCGTCAATTGTTCCCTTACGGTCTCCCTGAAACTCTGTACAACCTCTGGCTCTTTCAGTTTATCCAGCTCCCATCTCCTTAAATTCCCACCTTTATGCAGTTTCTTCAGTTTTAATCTACAGTTCATAACCAATAGATTGTGGCCAGAGTCCACATCTGCCCCTGGAAATGTCTTACAATTTAAAACCTGGTTCCTAAATCTGTGTCTTACCATTATATAATCTATCTGATACCTGCTAGTATCTCCAGGATTCTTCCATGTATTCCATAGAGCTAACGAAGCCAAAAACAGGTAAAGGTATTGGCATCTACCACGTGAGCCACCTAAAAAAATGTGAATGAAAGAAATGGTAAAACAGAAGAAAGGAAACAGACAGAGGGGGAATCGCAAATCGTGTACTAACCACTAAATAAAAAGAAAAGATTAAGAATCAACAAAATAACACATTAATTGAAAGAAAAAGAGACGAAATACACACTAACAATCTCTTGTAGTATCAAGTACACTACGACATGAAGACCAACGCCACACTGGAAATGCAGGTTGCAACCAGGTTGAACTTCAGGATGACAATGTGCAGCATGGACATTTCACATGTCACGACACTGCTACACAACAGAAGAGTGTGGGGAGAATCACAATATGACGAGATGACAATGAAGGTACAAAGAATTACTAAGATCTACAAACTCATCAAGTAACATTTGGAAAGGCAGGCAGAGCCTACAAATCGTATATTATTCCTACACTAAAATTCACATATTCCTAGCCAAAGAAGAACAGAAGATTGCAAGAAAGAAGAGAAGAAGATGCAAGATGAAGAAGGGCAGAAGACAGCAAGATACCTTTCTCTCCTATCCTACAAACCAAATTGCTACAAACGTCTTTCCATGAACTACTACAACCACCTCTCCAAAAATAAACCTTGAATCGTCAAACAAATACAACCGAACGGAAAACGGAATATTAAGTAGTACCAACCAACATTATCTAGAAATAGATTCAGCAAAATGAATGGTATTCTCCCTACCACATCATCAAATCACCATACCGAACCACGTGTAAAGTACCAAGAGCTCACAGCACAATATTGGGTGACGATCATCGGTAGTCAACTACAATCATCGAACTGCCATACCGTCCCAGGTGTGACAGCATAGGAGTAACAAGACATCACTATTTATGCAGTAAACCACAGTCATCATCATCAGTTAAAGGTACCACTCCATGATGACAATATCAACAAGTAAGACCCGGCATTGCATGCTAGGGTGCTTCTCTCATGATTTGTGACACCCATACAAATGAGTCGACGCCTTGCAGTATTTCAGTGGGGATCGTCGAGCACAGAAACTGACGCATCAAAAAAGGAAAAGACTGATATAACACAAATGTACAGTTAAGGAAATGATGTATTTGTAAAAGTACCTTTTTCCTTTCTTGTAAAAGTAATTATTTTTACTATGTATGTAAAGTCTACAATTTATAGATACCTTAAACCTTTTGTAAAGAAACTTAGTTAGTGTAGTTATATAATCTCACAAACTCATGGAAAGTCTATTTATTTCTTTTATAGGTAAAATTATAAAAGGATTTGTGCAGGATTTTTGTTCTTTAAGTAACCTTTAAAAGCACCTTTTTGGAGTAATAATATTAATACCGAGGATAGAATTGAGGAAACCAGTGACACATAAAGAAAAATATAGTGCCTAAATAAATAAAACAAAGCAACACAACACAGCTTTTGCGAACATTTATGCATGCTTAATTAAAGAAAAGATATAACCACACTAAAACACGATACACTGTACACTTACGAGTTTAGAAAAATTAATATTTTAAAAACAATTTTTGAAAATGAAAAAGAAAAACAGAGACATGTACTGGCAACGACAAAGAATAACAACCTTTGTAAAGTCTATATTTGCCTAACAACAAAACATAAATTGTAGAATTAAAAAATAGAAACAATAGCGACAAGGAAATCATCAGAAAAAAATTGTCAAGAATGACTGAAAAAAGTTTATTGGAAAATCTAAAAGAACAATTTTGCTGGGAGACAGCAAACGCCAAACGCCGATACTACAGATTTCCGGACCGTTCGCCTTAAACGAAATGTCATTCTCCCATTTTAGAAGAGCAATGCTGGTTGTCAGACGATATTTATGATGACTTGAGATGAAGGAGTAATGGAAGAGACTGAAAGATATACCCCTTCACGTCTGGCGTAGAGAGGCGCCGTTCCGTTGTCGCTCTTGGAGCGAGGAACAAGTCTCTCCTCAGTACTTCACTGGGAGAGCACCTCTGTCGAGAGCGAATCGAAGTGCGACTCACTATATTGAGTCCTTGCGATTAAGTGTTGTTCACTGTGTTGGCCGCCACACTTATTGTGCGGTGTGAACAGACAGGGGTATAGTAGGTATAGTTAAACATCTGCGAGCGAATTTTTGAGTGGTATCGTGGTGGACTGGTTATCTGACCAGTGTACCACGCCAATAGTTAGACTAGGGGCGAATAGGGATCCTTGACTTCATCAAGGCGTAGGGAGAGTTTGATTGGCGAAGGTCAATCCAGGTAGAACGAGAGTTGTCTTGTTTGTCAGCAGCGAGCGGCGCAGACAGCAGTCATCGCAGCTTACGGTATTGTGCATTAAGCTATTGCGAGCCCCATATTTCGGCCACAACAGCACACTTCACTGCATTTCACACGTGACAGCCTCAACCCTATGTAGCAACATTCTAAAGGATAATTATTCAAGTTGAGTAGGCACGCCTCTCAGCCATTCTGCCAAGTCCACAACCATCATAAACTTTGTATAGAAATTTCATTAGCGAATCCTGTCCTTGAGAGGTAACTCCGAAAACAACCAGGATATAACTTGTTCAATTCATAACTAAAAGTGCCATTGTGATTTCTCAAAATTTTTGCAAAATAATTAATAACTTTCGTTAGTTTCATGTTTTTCTTACACTAAGTAGCACTACTCCAGTACCCAAGTATCCCTCTAGTTACGTAAGAAATTTTGTGAATTTTTGTGTCATTTCCTTACAGCGGACGACTCCAGAAGAAATGCCTGAAAGTTTTTCAGGCATTTCTGTTTAGAACGTTAGGAGCGTCTGTCTGACTTTTGTAGTAGTGTGGGGGTGGAAATTGCGTCTTGCAGGAGCCACAGGGTAAAGGGTATATCTCAGATTAATCCGTTGTGCAGAATAACAGAATCTCAGATCAACCACACGACCACAGAACACTTCACGACCGTCTTCAGCTTGTGTCAACGGGACGCCAACACACGCTCGAGGCTGAAGGGGCAGTTATTTCGGGCAGAAGTTGAGCAATCCCTAGTGCGGTTCCTTGCTATCATGGATGTAAATGGTCGTCACATCGAGCGACGTTTGTAACCTGGAACGTAAACACGATACACAATGAACAAGTATTACTCTATCACATGGGAATTAAAATGTGTGTGGGAAATGTGCTATATTTATTATTAATGGTTTCACATTAGGTGAACAACCTTTTTTTGCAGCTAGACTTAAAGTAATATTAATATTTTGGGGGAACGATATTTACTTAGGTAGGTAATGTGCAGAAGTAGGTGATGTAAGATTGTTGCTTTCCTTTGTGATAGTAATTTGCAACTTTGGGGTTTTATAACAATTTCGCGGTGAAGAATTTAATCTAATTTGTTTGAGCAAGTAAGTTCACTAGGAAAAATGAAATATTTAAGTGCGTATGGCAATTTATTTAGTTTTACACCTGGTACTCACCACGTGGGGCTGATCAAGAATTTTGTAACTAATGGATGCACGAGTGCTAGGGACCTGTAGAATGTAAGTAGGAAGTGTGTTATTACATGAAATATGCGTGTGAAATTAAGTACTGTTATAAATTTTCAATTTTCTTATATATCTGCAATATCGAAAGATTTAGTAACGTGGATCCTTTGTTAAGGCCACGTGGTATGTTGTGTGAAAGCATGTGTCGAATTTTAGCAAACCAAGTGAAGATAAAGCTTGCTTATTGCAAAGTGGGGAAAGAGATTAGTAGACTGATAACGTAGCCACGAATTTTGGCTGCAGCAAAGTAAGTAGTTCATCCTGAGTGTGTGTATTTTGCATGTGTAATTTTGGAAAGGTTTTCATATTTCAGTGGGTGAATTTGTGTCCGAAGTAGGCAACAGTACAACAGTTGCTATTAAAGTGAATAATCAAATAGGCACGGAATTTATATGTAATAATTTTGGGTTTCGGTGGGATAATTTTGAGTAGAGATTGTTACTGTATGGTGAATATCGGAAATGCTAACGGCTCGATCCTTACGTTTCTCCTGTGCATATGTTGGTGCACTAATTGTGTGTGTATGTTCATTAATGTATACAGTTGTGGAATGTCGTTTTCTTACGACCCAAAAGTGGGCGCTTGTGGTAATAAGAGATACGATTCTGTAGAAGACCATAGTTGTAGTAAAACGTCAGATGCGTTAACGATAAATAAAGATACAGTTAGATGGGTTAAATTTTACATTGTTAATAAGATACTGAGATGTGTTTAATTTACATTGTGGAATCTGATGCAAATTTCATTGTGTTAAGATCAGACGCGTTAAGATATGCTTAAAGAAGTGATTTTTTTTTTGTCTTACAATTATCTGAAATGCTTAATGGATAAACCAATTTGTTCTATAAAAATTGAAAATTGAGTCAGAACATTCTTTCTATAATAATAGACTAACCTTTCATTATTTTGTTTTATTATCTGTTGAAAAATAAATTTCATTTCTTAATTTTACTAAATGTTTGAATGTCAGTCATTGGGCCAAACAGAACTGACATAGTTTTCAAGTTACGGCATTTATGCAAAGGTCCCACAAATAAATCCGTTGTGTGTAGTGTTAAACTGAAGCAGCAGTGGGTACCTAGCAGGGTCTTCTCAAGTAGCGCAAGCTTAGTTATAACCACCCTGTATTACAGCACGTGTTACTTGGGATCTCGCAACTGTCATAGCAGTATATAGGCATTGCTTTCAGGAGGGCCACGCTGCAGGGGTGTACCTAGGTAGTTTGGCACCCGTTGCAGAGCTTCTGTCGGCAAACCACCGGTCTCACACATTCGACATTTTTCTTTCAACCTAGTCTCAACATCCTATGTTTCATAGGAAAAAATGATGTACCCACTTTGTATTATAAAATCTTAATTAATATTCAGGATTATTATTGTTTATGTATTGTGTATTAAACTGGGGACATAGAAACGACAGAGAGTCTTCATCCCGCCGTAGCCCTCAGTGGTTCACAACCCCACAACAGGCCACAGCAGTCTACCCACCCCACCGCCGCCCCACACCGAACCCAGCGTTATTGTGCGGTTCGGCCTCCAGTGGAACCCCCCCCCCCCCCTCTGAACGTCTCATACCAGACGAGCGTAGCCCCAGATGTGTGAGTGGTACAGTAAGTATGGTGTACGCGTACGTGGAGACAGTGTTTGTGCAGCAATCGCCGACAGAGTGTAACTGAGGCGGAATAAGGGGAACCAGCCCGCATTCGCCGAGGCAGATAGAAAACCGCCTTAAAAACCATCAACAGGGTGGCCGGCACAATGGACCTCGACACTCATCAGCTGGGCTTTGCTGTGCCGGGGACCGGCACGCCTTCCCGCTCGGGAAGTAGCGCGTCAGACCGCGCGGCTAGCCGGGCGGGCACTTTGTTGGTGTAACTTCACAAAGTTTTCATGTTGAAGCTAGGTAAAATAAAGTCTTTCTGAAACTCGTAATGCGTGACATCAATGTGAAGCTAGAATCGGAACATAAAGAATAGATACTAAATGTACCACACATCCCATATGCCAACACTTCATGATCCTGGTTATCATTTTCATTAAGTGTGTTCTGCGCCTTGAGGTTCAAATAAAACGCCTTCTCCACTTCAGGCATGAAATCTACTTGTTTTTTTTTTTTAAGTGATCTATACATTTTTTGCCAACCGTAGATATAGCAGCATAGAGCAACAAAATTATACATTTTGCTTTGGGCCCTTTTGGAAATGAATATCAGAAAAATCTGGGGGTAACTGTAGTCAGTATTCATAACATATAAAATTTCGTTCTACAACACAAATAAAGCTGTTTCATCATAAGTTCAACAGATGTTAGCAGCATGTATATGAGTTATAAGGTCCAGTAAAACGAAAAGAGGGCAGGTGGAGGAAAGAAGGTAACCTCTTGATTGAAAAAGGCGATCAAAAAGTTTCAGTTTGGAAGCCGTACAGTCCAAAATCGGTGTGCTAATCAGTCAAAATCGTCGTGAACATTGAGGCAATTACCCCACCGACACCTGGGTGAAGATACCCAATTGATGAAACTCTGTGTCCCGCTGTGTCGATTACATTCTTAACTATCTGCTGCATAGTCTCGTTTGACGGGAATCGCAGTCCTTTCGCGGCTTCTTTTGAGAGATCTAAGGCATTATAATTGCATAGCGAGAGATCAGCGCTATAGGAAGCATGCTCGAATGTCTCCCACTCGAATTGGCGTAACTTGTGCATTAATGCATTTGGTATATGGGGACGTGCGTCATCACGAAACAGTTTCACACCATGTCGCACCGTACCACAGTGGATGTTTACAGGTGTTTACCCTTCAGCAGCTCAGAAAAGAATAACAGCACGTGGATACTGTTTTGACACGTTTGGTATTAAGTTTACCTTACTTCATGTTTCAGCAGTTAGTGCACGCACGTCGGTAAGACACGAATACCACGCTAATCCCTTGCTTAAATGTTTGTGCTTATATACCAGCAACAGAGTCGCGCTGCGTTGCAAATATGCTGAAGCAACGCCCTCAATCAGGAACTTTCTGATCGCCCCTTATATTTCGAAAGTAATCTCCGCAACAGTGAGATAAGATGGTCAGTGCCTTCGTGGGAAAATGTTTCCGGTTGACTGCGCAACCATGATCGTGGCCAGAGCGGACGAGCCGAGGTTCTTTCGACGGCACGGCAGAGGTCTCTCTGGGAAGCTCTTGCACGTCTTCCACAGGCTGATCTCTCGCCATGCGATTTCCATATTTTTGGAGCTCTGAAGAAAGACAGTCGTGCACGTCCATTTGCTTCGTACAAAGAGGTGCTTGCCTGGATACAAACATGGATCTCTAGGCGAGCGAACATTTTTCCGTAAACGCATTGTCCGTCTTATCTCACAGTGCGATAAATGTATTAATAGTTATGCCGACTATTCTGGAGCCAGCCGCTGTGGCCTAGAGGTTCTAGACGCTTCAGTCCGGAACCGCGCTGCTGCTGCGGTCGCAGGTTCGAATCCTGCCTTCGGCATGGATATTTTTGATGTCCTTAGGTTAGTTAGATTTAAGTAGTTCTAAGTCTAGGGGACTGATAATCTCAGATGTTAAGTCCCATAGTGCTTAGAGCTATTTGAACCATTTGAACTATTTTGGAAATAATAAACGGTTTACTTATTGTCTTTTTTCCATTTTACCGCCCCCTTGAACAACCTCAAAATTGGCAACAGTGTGTAGTAGGCCCCTATGGGTCTCAGCGCCTGGAATAATTTCTTGGAGAGGGTGGAAGCAGTTTTTTTTTAAATAATTTTTATGGATGGAAACAAATAAATAAAACTCAATTCATAAATAGAACAATTAACGGAATACCATGGGTCCAACTCAGGTTGAAATTGGATGGAAACCTCTGAGCAACAATGAAAAATACAAAAAGGTGGAGAAAATCTCGGAGACCATGATAAAGAGGAGGTTATCATATCTAGTACACTTGTACAGAATGGACATAACGTGAATAACTAAAAGGATATTTGACAGCCTGTGGAAAAAGAAGATAACAACGACACGCAAGAAGGAAGCTCGTAGAGATCTGGAAAGGCTCAGCATTCAGGAAGTTCAAATGTTAAACAGCGATACATTTCGGACCGTGATCCAAAATTTGGAAAGATTTCAGGGCTAAAGAACTAAGAAGACTGGAAGAGCCTGGACAGATGAACGGAAGCAATAGCTCAGCGTCCATATGAAGAAGCACTGGGGAAAGAGGAAACTTCAAACAAAGAAGAAATGAAATTGTCGTTTGATCCTAAGTGGTCTATTCGCAAACAGAAAACCACAGTTAATTGGCTATTAATGAAGAAGTACAAACAGCCGAACCTGACTACTACACGTAACTTAGAATCCCTACTTTCTAACTTTTTCTGCTGCAAATTTTCAAATTACGTTATCAGAATAGATATGTTTAGCTATTTTCGATTTAAAAAATTGATAAACTAGAGGATCATACTCGTCTCAGTGGTGGACTTGAGGTAATTGTTAACTAGCTTGAGTTTTGAAAAATGTCTCTCACATGATGCTATAGCTATATACAAAGATACTAAAAATCTTAACTCTAAAATGATATTGTGAACAGTTTCGGAAATTGCGTACTAAACCGCAAACACTGAGAATGTTAAACATGAAGAGGTTGAAAAATCAGCCAATCACTTTCAAATAAAGGTTTATTAGCCCATAACCTAGGTTTCCATATTTGTAAAAATATCTTCTTCGGAAGTAGTGGGTCTTGTTACATCACATGATAGTACATTAGATTAGATAAAGCCGAGCAACTGTTGACCAAGCAAGAATTATCCCAACCCATGGCTTTTGATAGCCACCAGATCTCATATATCGTACTTCAGAATCAATTCTCGCAAGTAAATGTTCACAGGTAGAGGCTCTTGTCAACATAAAATTGTAATACGCTGAAAGGTGGCTACACTAAGTCACAGCGCCAGAGATTGCGCCAAAGATTATTATTCCACCGCCTCCTCTGGGTCAGTAGTAGTTCAGAGGATGTCGAGGGCAGTTGTTGTTCTGTTGGGCAAGAGAGTAGATGCTCTTCAGTTGGTGTAATGTATAGATGGAAGAAGTTGCAATTGTCAGAGTGTATTTGAGGAGATGGGCTTTTGATTTATGATGCTGGTGTAATGGAAAATTTTCGTCAATATATAATGAGGAAAAAAGGTATTACAGTTTTCTTTAATGACAATGCCTCTTGCTCACAGGTACAGTCAACAAGGCATCTGGCTCATGTTCATTTATTAGACTTGTAATTCTGGTTTCTATGTGCAATTATAGTATTTCTGACTTTTCAATTAGTTCATTGTAAATCGTGTTTAAAATATTATGTCGTATTGAGAAAGAACCGAGCCAGATGCATGTACGTTGAGTCACACTACCACACACAGAAAAGTTACACTTGTGCTTTGTTGTTTTGTAGCTTTTCTTTTTAATTAAGCCCCCATGCATGTGGCGACCCTGCCAGGATCATCCCTTGGAATTCTTTTGGTAGTAAAAATAGTAGACAGTAGTATTGTTGTAGTAATTTGTAGTTTAGTAATTGTAGTCTATATTGCATGTGTAGATTTTGTAATTGAACATTTGTAGTTGTCTTTTCATTCTTCTAATGGTATTTTTGCAGAATTTAATTTTTGATGTGTCATATATGGGTTTGACAATTTTGTACAATTGTGAAGGTTTTAATTGTTCGTTAATCGTGTTTGTCAGGCAGCATTTCGTGTGAATGGTATTGTTGGTGATAAAATGTTATATTGTATGTAATTTTCGTATAGTGACGAGTTTTGTATGTTTTGTAAATGATTACGCGATCGATGAAAAAGGCAAGAATGACGAATAGTGAGAACGGCGAAATTGTTAACATGGCGAACTCGCCAACACAGGAGAACAGTATGGTGAATAATGGAGTAGAAAACAATTTAATAAGCCGGGAAAATAGTCCGGAACCAGTTCAAATTTTTTCACAATCGGAAAAATTTCAGAATACGAGATTAACGATAAAAGATTCTGGAATAGCATTGAACACAGGTAGCTTTACGGCTATGACGAAGGAAGTTAGCTTTATTAATATGGGAACAATGGAAACACAGTTAGACTCTGAAATAAAAACAGGGATGGAACAATGGCAACACGGTTAGACTCACGAATAGGGACATGTTTTGAAAACATGAAAGATGAACTAAAGAAAGAAATTAGAGAAGTACAACCGATTTTGAATGCTCACAATAATAGATTAACTTCCATAGAAATTAGACAAAAGGAACAGGATAGAGAACAGGAAGAAAGAGATCGTGTGATAGTACAAAAATTTTCAGAGTTAAATTTACAATGTGCACACGATAAGGAAGAAATATTTGAAAGAATCGAGGAATCCGTACCAAATGACAGAATAAATAACCTAACACAACAATATGAGCAGTTAACTACTAAATGTGTCAATACTGAAACCCGAGTCGCGACACTTACGGAAGACGTAAATAAACAGAAAGACCAAATAGGTGACTTATCGGAAAGAGTTGAGAAGATTTCAGATAAATTGACAAGTCTTAGTTTAAATGGGGACAGAAATTCAGATGATACAGCTGCATTGCCATTTGCAGAAACAGAGGAGCACCAGAATATAAATAAACATGTTGAAAATCAGGGAAAATTTAATGAACGCGTTAAAAGGGAATTTGAGGCTTTACGAAAGCAAGTTACACAAACTGGTAGCGAAATCGTAGGAAAAGACAGTAGAAGAGATTTAGAATCACCGATAGTGGGGCTTTTGAAGAAAATAATTTATTTCATTTACGAGATGCAACAAGAGATCGCCAGGCGCGCGAACTTGACAATAATCGACAATCGGACTGGGACAGACGCGGTAGGTCTTTGTCGCCACAAGGCGAAAACTTTGAATATGAACACTTTTTAACTTTTGGGAAATTTAAGATCTTTTGCAATTCTAATAATGACATACATCCATGTTCATGGTTAGATCAATTTATGTACGCACTTCCGCCAAATTGGCCACTAAGTCGCAAACTGGAATTTATGTGTGGGCATTTAGAAAACGAACCGGCGACGCGCATGATCGCACTTATTAGAGATTGTAATAATTCAATTGATTTTTATCATGCATTTCTATCGGCATATTGGTCCGAAAACACGCAAGACAGAGTCAAACAAAGTCTTATTATGCAGCGTAATTTTAAACAGTCTGAGTTCCGCACGCCTTCAGAATACTTTGGAGACATGATTCGAAAGAATCAATTCCTTTCCAGCCCTTAAGAGACATGATTCGAAAGAATCAATTCCTTTCCAACCCATATAGCCCGATTGAATTAATTCGTATTTGTTTAACTAAGCTTCCACAATCGATAAGACGTATTGCTTTAGCCGGAATATGTAAAGACGACATTGAAACTTTTAACACTTTGCTACAGCTACTTGAGTATGACAACGACGACGGAACTTCTAGTAATTTTTTCAGTAACGGTAATCACAATAGATTTTCAGAGAAAAGGGATAATAATCGGAACGGACGTTGTATGGGTAATTTTGAGAATGACAGACGAAACAGACAGGACAATAGATACCAGCCTTATGACAAAGGAAAGCGTAGCGATTAGACAGTATTATTTAGTTCGCCATGATATTCTTTTTAAACGAAAATCGGTTGACAACTCTGTTTGGTTAATTTGCATTCCTGATGAGTGAGTTAACAAATTGATTTGGTATACACATTTCAGTTATGCACACTTTGGTCCCAGAAAATTACGAGAAAATTGCTACTTCAGTAATATGGAAAAACGTATTCGATTTGTTCTTGATAAATGCAAATTATGTCAAAAGGCTTAGCCGCCAACTATTTCTCACAGAGCACTGTTGTTTCCTATCATTCCAGCGAGATTAAAGGAGATGGCTGCAGTCGATTTGTTCGGTCCATTGGTTCGTTCTACTAATGGTTTTGCGTACATTATGGTAATAGTGGAATTGACATCAAAATATGTGTGTTTTACACCTTTACGCAAAGCAACAGCTCGTTCAGTATCTAATGCTTTCATCAAACATTTTGTTAAAGAAGTGGGTCATGTTGATAAAGTTATATCAGATAATGGATCACAGTTTCGCTCTAAAATTTGGCTTCGTAGTCTACGGCGCCGAAAGATTAAACCAATTTTCATTTCACATTTCACCCTCAATCTAACGCGTCAGATAGGTGGATGAAATAAATCAATAAATTGTGTCGTCTTTATTGTCATCATAATCACAGAACGTGGGATCAGTCTCTTCATATTTTTCAAAACATTCTGAATGAACTTCCTAACGATTCAACTTCTTTACCGCCTATATTCCTTTTCCGCCTCACGGAAACTGCAGCATTCTGAAGTTGTCAACCTGGCACTACAAAATATTGCTTCTGCGGCTGCTAGAAGAGAGAAATCAGTTAAACGTCCTGGTCGTTTAAAAACTTTGTCAGTTGGTCAAAAGGTGTTAATTAAGTCTCATCGTTTGACTCACAAAGGAAAAGGCTTGTGTCGCAAATTTTTTCTGCTTTATAACGGTCCATATAGATTCGCAAAATTATTCATGATAACACTGTCGAAGTAGAAACTCTTAAATCACGGCGCTCTAAGGGAATACATCATATATCGAACGTTAAAATTTTGAGAAATTAACAGTTACACGTAAACACGCAGAGAATGCAGGGATACCGTGCCGTGTTTTAGCGGCAGCACATACACAATGCGACAGCCAGTCCGCGCGCCGCACAAGGGAGCCGTTGACCGTAAACAATTACTTCCAACGTCACGCTTACCTACAGCTGTTCGAGCGCTCAGTGCGAATGCACTTACAGCCGTAGACAAATACACAGTTTAATTTCTCCGATTAAATTCAGTATAAAGCAATAGTGACTTGATAACTTATGTTATTAACGTTCAGTTTTTCCAGGATACAGTTGTATAAAATATTTAAGAACTTCAGGTAAATTCTGTGCGTGTCCGACGTTAAGAAGACTTGCTATCGACAAAATTTCAGGAGGAATGTAATTTCGAGTAAGAAAGTAATAAACTAAAAAGGTAACTATTAATTGAGTTTATTTTTCAGGTAACATATTTCTACTTAGGTATGTACTTTATATGTAATTTGCTGCTCACGATTACGTGATTTATACTTTGCGTTAAATTTTATGCTCTATGAATTTACTTGTGAAGCGAGATACTTGCGTACATTTGCTGATTTTGACAATGTTTTATTAATGAACAGGGTTGTTGATGTGTTGGTAAATGTGCCAACACCTTGTAGATAGAGGCGGCCTAAATGCACGCTATCTAACGCAGACGGGCGTGAATTCTGGAACAGGATAAGTAGTGAATTCTAATAAGAAAAGTATGCAGCTCCTCGAATACTTAACTTTATTCTATCCTTGTGGTACATCGATCTTGATAATATCAATAAAACTATCTTCAGATACGGTTAATGGCGCCTTGCTAGGTTGTAGCCATGGACTTAGCTGAAGGCTGTTCTAACTGTCTCTCGGCAAATGAGAGAAGGCTTCGTCAGTGTAGTCGTTAGCAAAGTCGTCGTACAACTGGGCGAGTGCTCGTCCGTATCTCGAGACCTGCCTTGTGGTGGCGCTCGGTCTGTGATCACACAGTGGCGACACGCGGGTCCGACATGTACTAAATGGACCGCGGCCGATTTAAGCTACCACCTAGCAAGTGTGGTGTCTGGCGGTGACACCACAGTTGTTACTTATGTATATTATGCATCGCTTGGCTCCTATGCTTTTTCACTGATTTCATATTTTTTTATTAAGTGCCTGCTATGCCTATTTATTTAAATTATAATTGTCACCTGATCAGTTGTGCTGACATGGCTGTGTATGTAAGTTAAGCTTTGGGATTTATCTGCTTGCGCCTTCATGTTTACTTATTGAGATTACATATGAACATTCATTTGCTTATGCTGATATGATGCTAATGACCTATTTATTATGTAAGATATATAATTGCTGCTTTGCGTATCGATTGCATATTTACACATTTCTGTTTTGTTGTGATAACTACTCTTTAATTTAATATACTGAAATACTTATGTACTGTGTACGAACATAGAGTTTAGGTTACACTATGGTATTAATTATAGATTGTTCACTTGGCAGAGCCTCGTTGTAGGGATTGTGCTGTATCCACTTGTTGACATTCTGTTCTCTACTGGTATATTTACTCGCTATTGCATGTTTTGCTTACGCTCAGTGCTTTACATTTTAAGATAAGAAAATGAACTGCTCTAATTCTATGAACTACATGGGTACAAGAAACTTCACTGAAGTCACATGAACTGGAGGTTTTATGGAAGCTGTATAAATTCATTATAATAGAAAGGAAGCTGACGACATGAAATACCAACACTAGCTTTAGACCATTGACAGTTATTACACTGCATTCTTCGTGAGCAATTGGAATAGCAAGTGACACTTGACACAAAGAAATACTCCACACGTTTGCTTCTGTTTTGCCATGATTCTTGAAGTGGCGTACACACTGTGAAATATTACGATTTATTCATTCGAATTCTTATGTGATCATTAATACTGTGTACTCGCACCTACTTACTGAAAGTTATTCAAACTGAAGGCTGTTAGAGGTCATGTATGCATTTATTTTATTTTATGATGGACAAGATAACCAAAATGTATTTTATAATTCATAATGAGTAGAAGATTTGGCTCAGGTGGATTACACAGAGGTTGTGTGTGGACCCTGTGTCTTCGGATTGTCTGGGATGATTAAGTTTGCACTAGGATTTTATCTGTACTTGTTCAAGGAGACTGACTAGAGGAAAGAGTTGTTATGGAAGTGAAATGATATTGGTGATGAGGTTTATATGTATCGATGTATTGAAGAGGTATTATTGAAGTATTGAGATTATGTGATGCTGATGATTATTAGAGTTTTGGTGGATAAGAGGTAAGGTAAGTGAGGAGCATTTTTGTTGTTGTTGTTGGTTTATATAGAACAGGAAGGATGAAGATAACAGACTAGAACACTACAGTGGAAAGAAGATTGTCTACACACACACTCTGTTAAATCAATAAGCAGTATATACTTTTTTTGGCAGGGAGGAAGTATTTGCATATCTTGCAAACTGACAGTTGTTCAGCAACAGTACATTTTGATGTGGCTCGGCAAACATTGGTCTTGACATAATGACTATGACGTTGACTAACTATTATTGACTATTATACACTGCTGCCATTAGTATTTGATGCACATGTTGAACATCAAATTTTGACAGAATTGCATTTACACAATTAACACTATTCAATTACACAATAGTACTTAGTATGTGGATGAATGATGAGTGAGTGTGTTTTGTGTGTTTTTCTTCCCTAATCCCAATAAATTGGTACCAACCTACCTCCCAAATATTATTTTACTTATTTGTTGTGGCTTGCACTGACACCCATAAATATTATATTTGTGTATTTGTAATAGTTAATATGACAATTATCTGATATCATTTTTGTATTAATTATAATTTGTATGTTTAGTGTAAGAGCATTGATAATAATTTTGTAAAAACAATTGTGTGTGTATTCAAACTGTTGTTCGTGCTTACACCTATTATCATTGATGGGTGCCACTTGGAAATGTTTAATTTCTGCTGATGAACTCTGATGAACTGTTTAATTATTGCTGGTGAATATTACAGACTGTTACCTGCACTTGTTCAACATTACTGGGTGCCACTGTTGGAACTGCTCAAACACCGATGAGATGTCACTTGTTGCTGTCTGCACCTGTTCAACATTACTGGGTGCCACTGTTGGAACTGCTCAAACACTGATGAGATGTCACTTGATGCTGTCTGCACCTTTTCAACATTGCTGCGTGGCACTGTTGGAACTGCCCAACCACTGATGAGATGTCACTTATTGGTGTCTGCACCTGCTCGCCATTGCTGGGTGCCACTGTTGGAGCTGTTCAAATACTGCCGATGAAATGTTATGGGATTACTATTTGCACCTGTTGACCATTGCTGGGTGCTACTGTTGGAATTGTCAACTACTCTGAGGAGTGATACTTGTTTATTGAACTATTGAAAAGATTTTATGCGAATATTTGTGTAAACTGATTTATTGTGTACTTACTGTTTATGAAATGTTATGGGACTGCTATTTACACCTGTTAACCATTGCTGGGTGTTACTGTTGGAACTGTCAACTACTCTGTGGAGTGGTACTTGTTTATTGAACTATTGAAAAGATTTTATATGAATATTTGTGTAAACTGATTCATTGTGTATTTACTGTTTATGAAATGTTATGAGACTCTTACCTGCACCTATTCGTCATTACTGGTGCCATTGATTGAACTGTTTAACTACTCTGACAAATGATACTTGCGTAAACTATTATGTAAAATCACATATATGCAAGCATTTGTATTCCTTACTGTATTTATATGTATTAGGTTATTAAAGGGTCAGTGCAAAGCCAAAATTTATTTAGTTATGTGATATTTATTTATTAATATCATCATTTATTTTTGTCCGGTTTTTTTGGACGAACTTGGTGGTATTTTCACCACCAATGTTGAAGAAATACCACCAAATTCTAGCACGTGGAGACGGGGCATATCAAAGGTGGCTACACTGAGTCACAGCGCCAGAGATTGCGCCAAAGATTATTATTCCGCCACCTTCACTGGGGCAGTAGTAGTTCAGAGGATGTCGAGGGCAGTTGTTGTTTTGTTGGGCGAGAGAGTAGATGCTGTTCGGTTGGTGTAATGTATAGATGGAAGAAGTTGCAATTGTTAGGGTGTATTTGAGGAGATGGGCTTTTGATTTATGATGCTGGTGTAATGGAAAATTTTCATCAATATATAATGTGGTAAAAAGGTATTACAGTTTTCTTTCATGACAATGCCTCTTGCTCACAGGTACAGTCAACAAGGCATCTGGCTCATATTCATTTATTAGACTTGTAATTCTGGTTTCTATGTGCAATTATAGTATTTCTGGTTTTTCAATTAGTTCATTGTGAAAAGTGTTTAAAATATTTTGTTGTATTGAGAAAGAACCGAGCCAGATACATGTACGTTGAGTCACACTACCACACACAGAAAAGTTACACTTGTGCTTTGTTGTTTCGTAGCTTTTCTTTTTAATTAAGCCACCACGCAACGCGTCACAGGATAAAATATCTGCAGAAGTTACGTGTACACCATGCCAGAGACAAAGGCCAACTGCGATGTAACAAGGCCCACTACTTGTGAAGACGATATTTTTACAAATATCTTAACCTAGGTCAAGAGGGCTAAGAAACCTATATTTGCAACTGGTTGGCTGATTTTTCAACTTCTTCAGATTTATTACACAGTTGTTGGTTTGTAGCCATGTTTAAGATTTTTAAATCTTAAAGATGTCCATGAAAGAGACTCTTCTTCTGGAACTTTGACGCCTTGCAAAAAGTCAGGCACAGAATATCTGCAAGGGTACCATCTTCAGAAATCTCGTCAGAAGTGTCACTGAAACTTTTGACAGTCGTGGTAAGCTCCCTTCCCTAGCTTTTCTTCAGATTTCTCGGCTCTAAAGCAAGAAAACGATCTGACATACGTTCCATGTATTTGCAACGTCTATCCAATTCCTGATGGAACTTGATGATCCACTCCAACATCGACCTTCTCAGTTCTCCGTGCTAGCTCACCATCCTTATGGACATTGAGATCACTGTGTCAGGTATTGTATAAAAATTATTTTTGGTTTATACGCTGGTTTTGGCAGCAAAATGGGCGTATGCATGCGAAAGGGTGAGAGACAGCCATAAGTTCTCTAGTTGCCCGTCCGCTCCTGTAACTTTCAGGAATGAGGACGGAAAAAAAGTTACGAAACGCGTATCGATATAAAAAAAAATACATAAATAAACGACGGGTTGCTGCACTTCTTAAAGTAAGGAAATTACTGTCTCTCTCTCGTCTTTGGTATTAAAATGTTTTGATTTTAATGTAAGATGTGGTCAGGATTGTTGGGAAAAAGGTAAAGGATGTTCAACACGCTGTTCGATTCACACATATTCTGCACGCTCGTAAATGCGGCTAACGCGGACATAATCAAGGCTGCTACACAGGCATAAATATTAGTACAAATGGGTACAGTTTTGCTTGTATTGATTTAATTGTTGCGAAGAGAGAGGCGATATAACCACCTATGTAGCATAAGAATTTGTACTCACTATTAATAATTTCATTGATATCACACTGGCTACATTTTGGGTTAAACATTTCCTTGACAGAAATAAATTTGAAACTTCCTGGCAGATTAAAAATGTGTGCCCGACCGAGACTCGATCTCGGGACCTTTGCCTTTCGCGGGCAAGTGCTCTACTAACTGAGCTAACGAAGCACGACTTACGTCCGCTACTCACAGCTTTACTTCTGCCAGTACCTCGTCTCCTATCTTCCAAACTTTACAGAAGCTCTCCTGCGAAACATGCAGAACTAGCACTCCTGAAAGAAAGGATATTGCGGAGACATGGCTTAGCCACAGCCTGGGGGATGTTTCCAGAATGAGATTTTCACTCTGCAGCGGAGTGTGCGCTGATATGAAACTTCCTGGCAGATTGAAACTGTGTGCCCGACCGAGGCTCGAACTCGGGACCTTTGCCTTTCGCGGGCAAGTGCTCTACTAACTGAGCTACCGAAGCACGACTCACGTCCGGTACTCACAGCTTTACTTCTGCCAGTACCTCGTCTCCTACCTTCCAAACATTACAGAAGCTCTCCTGCGAAACATGCAGAACTAGCACTCCTGAAAGAAAGGATATTGCGGAGACATGGCTTAGCCACAGCCTGGGGGATGTTTCCAGAATGAGATTTTCACTCTGCAGCGGAGTGTGCGCTGATATGAAACTTCCTGGCAGATTGAAACTGTGTGCCCGACCGAGGCTCGAACTCGGGACCTTTGCCTTTCGCGGGCAAGTGCTCTACTAACTGAGCTACCGAAGCACGACTCACGTCCGGTACTCACAGCTTTACTTCTGCCAGTACCTCGTCTCCTACCTTTCAAACTTTACAGAAGCTCTCCTGCGAAACATGCAGAACTAGCACTCCTGAAAGAAAGGGTTTTGCGGAGACATGGCTTAGCCACAGCCTGGGGGATGTTTCCAGAATGAGATTTTCACTCTGCAGCGGAGTGTGCGCTGATATGAAACTTCCTGGCAGATTAAAACTGTGTGCCCGACCGAGACTCGAACTCGGGACCTTTGCCTTTCGCGGGCAAGTACTCTACTAACTGAGCTACCGAAGCACGACTCACGTCCGGTACTCACAGCTTTACTTCTGCCAGTACCTCGTCTCCTACCTTCCAAACTTTACATAAGCTCTCCTGCGAAACATGCAGAACTAGCACTCCTGAAAGAAAGGATATTGCGGAGACATGGCTTAGCCACAGCCTGGGGGATGTTTCCAGAATGAGATTTTCACTCTGCAGCGGAGTGTGCGCTGATATGAAACTTTCTGGCAGATTAAAACTGTGTGCCCGACCGAGACTCGAACTCGGGACCTGTGCCTTTCGCGGGTAAGTGCTCTACTAACTGAGCTACCGAAGCACGACTCACGTCCGGTACTCACAGCTTTACTTCTGCCAGTACCTCGTCTCCTACCTTCCAAACTTTACAGAAGCTCTTCTGCGAAACATGCAGAACTTGCACTCCTGAAAGAAAGGATATTGCGGCGACATGGCTTAGCCACAGCGTGGGGGATGTTCCCAGAATGAGATTTTCACTCTGCAGCGGAGTGTGCGCTGATATGAAACTTCCTGGCAGATTAAAACTGTGTGCCCGACCGAGACTCGAACTCGGGACCTTTGCCTTTCGCGGGCAAGTGCTCTACTAACTGAGCTACCGAAGCAGGACTCACGTCCGGTACTCACAGCTTTACTTCTGCCAGTACCTCGTCTCCTACCTTCCAAACTTTACAGAAGCTCTCCTGCGAAACATGCAGAACTAGCACCCCTGAAAGAAAGTTTGGAAGGTAGGAGACGAGGTACTGGCAGAAGTAAAGCTGTGAGTACCGGACGTGAGTCGTGCTTCGGTAGCTCAGTTAGTAGAGTACTTGCCCGCGAAAGGCAAAGGCCCCGAGTTCGAGTTTCGGTCGGGCACACAGTTTTAACCTGCCATGAAGTTTCATATCAGCGCACACTCCGCTGCAGAGTGAAAATCTCATTCTGGAAACATCCCCCAGGCTGTGGCTAAGCCATGTCTCCGCAATATCCTTTCTTTCAGGAGTGCTAGTTCTGCATGTTTCGCAGGAGAGCTTCTGTAAAGTTTGGAAGGTAGGAGATGAGGTACTGGCAGAAGTAAAGCTGTAAGTAGCGGACGTGAGTCGTGCTTCGGTAGCTCAGTTAGTAGAGCACTTGCCCTCGAAAGGCAAAGGTCCCGAGTTCGAGTCTCGGTCGGGCACACAGTTTTAATCTACCAGGAAGTTTCATATCAGCGCACACTCCGCTGCAGAGTGAAAATCTCATTCTGGAGAAATAAATTTAATTGCAAACTCAAAGATAGGTATGATGATGGAAAAGCGAGAAGGTATTTTTCAGCAATGTTCCGCAATGCAGGATACTGTGTTTCAATGTTGGATTGCAACCACAACTTCTGATAGCTTTGGTTGAACTTCTGCTTAAGCTCTTCGTCTGTGCTGATGGTAATCAACTCTTCTTGCATTATCACATTGGCTTCTTCTATGGCTGTGGTATTGTACGGATTTATTATACATTGAGGAATTTATAAATTTAAAAGATCCTCAAACCACTCCGTAAAATCCTTGTGTAATGCGTCCAAGTGAGTGACATATAATAAATTGTCATCATCTTGAACCATTTCTGGCAATTTTGACAAATGCGGAAACTGCGAATATTCTTTTCTACCTAAATTTTGTTTATAAAGGATTAGTTTACCCACGATGGCCGATATTATTGATTTTGTTTTAATCAACTTAAGATCATCACCCTGCAGTTGCAAATTAACTTTGCTGAACATTCCAAAGATATCAATCAAGTAATAAATATCTGTTTTACAATTGTTCAGATTTTCTTTCAAATTCGGATCTTTTTCTTGTAAAAACTCCAACACAGATTCAAAAATGGCTGAAAAAACCTAAGTGCAAGCTTGTTAAATAGTAAAATATCAGGAACATGTTTGGACTTGATCATGAATTCGTTCGTGTTAAATCGCGTAAGCGTCAAATAGAGAGCAAGTGGAAACGCGCCTGAAAGACGTACGCTCGAACTCATTATCTTGCACAAACTTGTCCACACAGACTTGGTGAGTTTTTCATCTTGTACGAACTTGAGACTTTACATTACTACAACAATGCTATTTCCTACAAAAATATTAATTATTCTTAGTACACGTAACACAACATAAACAATACAGTACCTACCTATCTTAGAAGTTTTAAATAAGAACTTGTATTAATTCAATAGGGGTCGATTTTTAGACGTCATCGACCCCCAAAATCAGTTTTAGTTTATGTCGACCCCTAGGAAACCGATATCGACCCCAAGGGGTCGATATCGACCACTTTGGGAATCCCTGGTTTACATAGATGTGTTGGGCAGTGTCTCTATATGCCTTTCGACCGCGTCACGTCGCTTTTTTTCAGTTCCGACCTCATAATGAGCACTTAAAGATGCCTGAAACAACAGTGTTTCCCGCCAATATGAGTTCCCGCTGCGAGGTCTCGCCTGATTTCATGTAACCCCATGTAACGTACCTTCTTCATGACAATTCTCGATCGCAAACTGTAGGGGCAATGACGATGCCCAGGCAGCGTTTTCGATGGGAAGTGTTTGATCATCCACCATACATCCCGGCCTTTGCTCCCTCTGGTGTTCGTCTCTGCTCACATGAACAGCTAGCTAAGCAGACAACATTTGGGTTCAGACAAAGAACTGCAGACCAGAGTAGAGAAGTGTCGGAAAGCATGGGCGGCTTGCTTTCTACGACAAATGTGTAAGTCGGAGTGGCGACGACGTAGAGAAGTAGCTGGAACGTGTAGGAAAGTGTTGTAAATAAAACATCGTTAATTTTATCTGTGGTTTCCATTTCGCGACCAATCGGACCTTACTTTCCGATTAGCCTTCGTATTTTTACAGATTGTAGTACAGAACCAAGCAAGTTTTGTCACTTACAATGACCGAGCGCAGACCTTATCTCTCACAGCCTCATGGCTACCTCCCTGGCCACACACTCAGCACCATGTAGGATATCAACGGCGCCACGCGACTAGCACCTGAGAGGAATTATACATTGTTCATTCGGCTATGTGGGATCTCACAGTCACGTTACTTATCTTCAGTCAGAAAGCTCGCTTGTTTGTAGCAAGACAAGTATCCAAACGGCCAGTGAGGTGACGTGCAGAACACCACACATATTCTCCATGGCAACCATTGTTGTTGATTTCCTTGATTCGGCAACAGGAAGAGGTGAGCCAACAGTGGTGCTTCCAGTGGCAACATTGGACACAGGAGTATCACCACCTCAGTTTTGGAAAATATTCTGGTTTTACTAGTGATGGGACAAAAGACAGTTTCCAACAACCGATTGGCCCATCGATTGTTATTGCTGGCTGTTGTGATCGAGCGGTTCTAAGCGCTGCTGCTACGGTCGCAGGTTCGAATCCTGCCCCGGGCATTGATGCATGTGACACCTTAGGTTAGTTAGGTTTAAGTAGTTTTAAGTCTAGATGTTGTCCCATAGTGCTCAGAGCCATTTGAACCATTTTGATTGTTATTTCGATCTGTCTGCTTTTTCAGTCGAATGAAAACAACCGAATGAAACTAGTAAGCTGCGGCCACATCTCTGTCCAGGTTAGGGATGGCGGTTGTTGCTGAAACAGCCGGTTTTCTGTTGTTGTTTTTTCCACGCCAGTTTAACTGATCGTTAAAGCCGCTCAAAATAACCAGTTTGTGACATTACCAATTTTCGGTTTTTCATTTCTATTATTTTCCGTAATAAACATAGATACTGAACAAAGATTTAAAATTTTGATTCTCTCAGTTTCAAGATACTTAGAATCAAACTTTTAAATTAAACGTGCAACTAAAGGAAAATTTAGTCTGCCCACTAATCGCTGTTTTTCTCGAAATGTTATAAGTGGTTGAATACAGAAAAAATTACCAACACTCTTTTATTGATTCTGATTTTTTGAGACTCTGCTCAAAAATCATGTTGTAATCAGGGATCATACCATTTTTTGGGCATTACGAATAGTCAGTGCTAAAAGGTGGAAACTGAGGTTTAAGAACTCGTTTTTCGTGTTAATCTGCCCATTTTCAGGGGCTACAAGTAGATAGAAAAATATTACATAGACGCAGGCAGTAGATCAGATACTTTCTATTTTTATTGTGTACTATGATTGAATTGCTTAGTCTTTAATTTATTACTTTTACCATGATTTCCCTCCTCTTTTATTACTTCATAGAAATGGCAGACAAATCTTTAACCTTTTAGAGCAAATGAAGCATTGTAATTCATAGCGACGTCACTTTGTAAAAACATTTCCTGACTGGGGTTGGTGCCGTTCTTCAATACAACGGATGTCTGGCGACAACAGTGAGACAACGCTGCACACACACACGTACCTTAAGCCAGAAATACAAAGGCACCAGGGACATTGTTCGTATTGCCCCAGCATGGTGTATCAATTGTTATGCCATGTGCTTACTGCTCTTTTCTGTCTGCATTGTTATTAAAATAGCACTGATCTCTTTTCCATTTTCTATAACAATGCAATATTTCACACCAATAAGAATTTCACAAATGAAAATTGCTTCTTTTTTTAAAAAAATATCTTGAAAAACGAAAACTTTTTGTACTGGCTTACTGGTGTTTCGGTTTTTACTTTGTTATTAGCCCCATGAACCATGGACCTTGCCGTTGGTGGGGAGGCTTGCGTGCCTCAGCGATACAGATAGCCGTACCGTAGGTGCAACCACAACGGAGGGGTATCTGTTGAGAGGCCAGACAAACGTGTGGTTCCTGAAGAGGGGCAGCAGCCTTTTCAGTAGTTGCAAGGGCAACAGTCTGGATGATTGACTGATCTGGCCTTGTAACAATAACCAAAACGGCCTTGCTGTGCTGGTACTGCGAACGGCTGAAAGCAAGGGGAAACTACAGCCGTAATTTTTCCCGAGGGCATGCAGCTTTACTGTATGATTACATGATGATGGCGTCCTCTTGGGTAAAATATTCCGGAGGTAAAATAGTCCCCAATTCGGATCTCCGGGTGGGGACTACTCAAGAGGATGTCGTTATCAGGAGAAAGAAAACTGGCGTTCTACGGATCGGAGCGTGGAATGTCAGATCCCTTAATCGGGCAGGTAGGTTAGAAAATTTAAAAAGGGAAATGGATAGGTTGAAGTTAGATATAGTGGGAATTAGTGAAGTTCGGTGGCAGGAGGAACAAGACTTCTGGTCAGGTGACTACAGGGTTATAAACACAAAATCAAATAGGGGTAATGCAGGAGTAGGTTTAATAATGAATAGGAAAATAGGAATGCGGGTAAGCTACTACAAACAGCATAGTGAACGCATTAGTGTGGCCAAGATAGATACGAAGCCCACGCCTACTACTGTAGTACAAGTTTATATGCCAACTAGCTCTGCAGATGACGAAGAAATTGAAGAAATGTATGATGAAATAAAAGAAATTATTCAGATTGTGAAGGGAGACGAAAATTTAATAGTCATGGGTGACTGGAATTCGAGTGTAGGAAAAGGGAGAGAAGGAAACGTAGTAGGTGAATATGGATTGGGGGACAGAAATCAAAGAGGAAGCCGCCTGGTCGAATTTTGCACAGAGCACAACATAATCATAACTAACACTTGGTTTAAGAATCATGAAAGAAGGTTGTATACATGGAAGAACCCTGGAGATACTAAAAGGTATCAGATAGATTATATAATGGTAAGACAGAGATTTAGGAACCAGGTTTTAAACTGTAAGACATTTCCAGGGGCAGATGTGGACTCTGACCACAATCTATTGGTTATGACCTGTAGATTAAAACTGAAGAAACTGCAAAAAGGTGGGAATTTAAGGAGATGGGACCTGGATAAACTAAAAGAACCAGAGGTTGTACAGAGATTCAGGGAGAACATAAGGGAGCAATTGACAGGAATGGGGGAAATAAATACAGTAGAAGAAGAATGGGTAGCTTTGAGGGATGAAGTAGTGAAGGTAGCAGAGGATCAAGTAGGTAAAAAGACTAGGGCTAGTAGAAATCCTTGGGTAACAGAAGAAATATTGAATTTAATTGATGAAAGGAGAAAATATAAAAATGCAGTAAGTGAAACAGGCAAAAAGGAATACAAACGTCTCAAAAATGAGATCGACAGGAAGTGCAAAATGGCTAAGCAGGGATGGCTAGAGGACAAATGTAAGGATGTAGAGGCCTATCTCACTAGGGGTAAGATAGATACCGCCTACAGGAAAATTAAAGAGACCTTTGGAGATAAGAGAACGACTTGTATGAATATCAAGAGCTCAGATGGAAACCCAGTTCTAAGCAAAGAAGGGAAAGCAGAAAGGTGGAAGGAGTATATAGAGGGTCTATACAAGGGCGATGTAGTTGAGGACAATATTATGGAAATGGAAGAGGATGTAGATGAAGATGAAATGGGAGATAAGATACTGTGTGAAGAGTTTGACAGAGCACTGAAAGACCTGAGTCGAAACAAGGCCCCCGGAGTAGACAATATTCCATTGGAACTACTGACGGCCGTGGGAGAGCCAGTCCTGACAAAACTCTACCATCTGGTGAGCAAGATGTATGAAACAGGCGAAATACCCTCAGACTTCAAGAAGAATATAATAATTCCAATCCCAAAGAAAGCAGGTGTTGACAGATGTGAAAATTACCGAACTATCAGCTTAATAAGTCACAGCTGCAAAATACTAACACGAATTCTTTACAGACGAATGGAAAAACTAGTAGAAGCCAACCTCAGGGAAGATCAGTTTGGATTCCGTAGAAACACTGGAACACGTGAGGCAATACTGACCTTACGACTTATCTTAGAAGAAAGATTAAGGAAAGGCAAACCTACGTTTCTAGCATTTGTAGACTTAGAGAAAGCTTTTGACAATGTTGACTGGAATACTCTCTTTCAAATTCTAAAGGTGGCAGGGGTAAAATACAGGGAGCGAAAGGCTATTTACAATTTGTACAGAAACCAGATGGCAGTTATAAGAGTCGAGGGACATGAAAGGGAAGCAGTGGTTGGGAAGGGAGTAAGACAGGGTTGTAGCCTCTCCCCGATGTTGTTCAATCTGTATATTGAGCAAGCAGTAAAGGAAACAAAAGAAAAATTCGGAGTAGGTATTAAAATTCATGGAGAAGAAATAAAAACTTTGAGGTTCGCCGATGACATTGTAATTCTGTCAGAGACAGCAAAGGACTTGGAAGAGCAGTTGAATGGAATGGACAGTGTCTTGAAAGGAGGATATAAGATGAACATCAACAAAAGCAAAACAAGGATAATGGAATGTAGTCTAATTAAGTCGGGTGATGCTGAGGGAATTAGATTAGGAAATGAGGCACTTAAAGTAGTAAAGGAGTTTTGCTATTTGGGGAGCAAAATAACTGATGATGGTCGAAGTAGAGAGGATATAAAATGTAGGCTGGCAATGGCAAGGAAAGCGTTTCTGAAGAAGAGAAATTTGTTAACATCGAGTATAGATTTAAGTGTCAGGAAGTCATTTCTGGAAGTATTCGTATGGAGTGTAGCCATGTATGGAAGTGAAACATGGACGATAAATAGTTTGGACAAGAGGAGAATAGAAGCTTTCGAAATGTGGTGCTACAGAAGAATGCTGAAGATTAGATGGGTAGATCACATAACTAATGAGGAAGTATTGAATAGGATTGGGGAGAAGAGAAGTTTGTGGCACAACTTGACCAGAAGAAGGGATCGGTTGGTAGGACATGTTCTGAGGCATCAAGGGATCACCAATTTAGTATTGGAGGGCAGCGTGGAGGGTAAAAATCGTAGAGGGAGACCAAGAGATGAATGCACTAAGCAGATTCAGAAGGATGTAGGTTGCAGTAGGTACTGGGAGATGAAAAAGCTTGCACAGGATAGAGTAGCATGGAGAGCTGCATCAAACCAGTCTCAGGACTGAAGACCACAACAACACAACAACAACATTATTAAAAAAGAAAAGAAAACACCTGTTACGTAACTGAGACCGAAAACTTCAAAACTAAAAAATAGTGTCATTCCATGTAGGCTTTCACGGCCGGCGTCTTCATCAGTAAACACTTCCGGGCTAAGTTGCCGTGGTCGATCTGTAGAACTTCTTCTCCCTTACAGTTCTACAGATCGACCACGGCAACTTAGCCCGGAAGTGTTTACTGATAAAATATAGTGGTGGTGGTGGTGGTTAGTGTTTAACGTCCCTTCGACAACGAGGTCATGGAGCGCAAGCTCGGGTTAGGGAAGGATTGGGAAGGAAATCGGCCGTGCCCTTTCAAAGGAACCATCCTGGCATTTGCCTGAAACGATTTAGGGAAATCACGGAAAACCTAAATCAGGATGGCCGGAGACGGGATTGAACCGTCGTCCTCTCGAATGCGAGTCCAGTGTGCTAACCACCGCGCTACCTCGCTCGGTAAAAAAAAAAAAAAAATAGTGTATCAGTTTTAGCAGTCGGGCTTTCCCATCTCTACAACCGACTGACACAACAACTATGTGTTGGTTACGTCAGTTACACGGATTTTTTCACTTCGTCTATGGATTTTTTTTCACTTCGTCTATGGATTTTTTTTCACTTCGTCTATGGATTTTTTTCTTTTACATGCTTTTTTTTCCGCGCCCTTTCCACAGGGGACAGTCCTCTAGCTGCTGACAGGGCCAGAGGAGCAGCCGGTGCGAGGAGGTGGCGCGATGGCCGGCGCATGCGCAGTGCTGCCGGCGAGAGGCCACCGCGCCACCTCCTCGCACCGGCTGCTACCCTGGCCCTGTCAGCAGCAGGACGCTGACGTGGCGCGTGCGTGCGCGGAACGCAGGCGCGCTCGGAGTCACAGACATTATTTATTTATTTATTTATTATGCAATAATTTGGCTGGCAACAGTTCCTTTCTTCTCACGTATCCCTGAATTACTTCTATCAGTGCTCAGCTTTGTACTCCCAATCGAGCCTGTTTTATACAGGCCGGCCTGTGTGGTCGAGCGGTTCTAGGCGCTACAGTCTGGAGCCGCGCAGGTTCGCAGGTTCGAATCTGCCTCGGGCATGGATGTGTGTGCTGTTCTTAGGTTACTTAGGTTTAAGTAGTTCTAAGTTCTAGGGGACTGATGACCTCAGATGTTAAGTCCCATAGTGTTCAGAGCCATTTCAACCGTCTGTTTTATTAGTTACGCGTTAATTGCACCTGAAACAATTTAATAATGCACACAACATTCTGTTTGTGAGTTTTAAATGGCGGAAAGGAGAACTGAGTTTGCGTACTCCTCATTTTAACTTTGACGTACCCACTGAAATGTCTTCACGTACGGCTGGGGTGGGGCTACCCTCGGGGAGGGGGGGGGGGATGTGCGTGTTTTGTATTGATTGTATAGTGAACGGATGAGTTACATGCATGCTTCAATCAACAGAAAAACTAGGGACTGGTTTCGCCTCAAAAGAAAGAATAAAAAACTCATGTCAGTACACAAAACACCACCGGATTGTGTCAACTGTTTTCATCCAGTTGCTCCCAGGGACTGATTTCACGCGAAAGAAGCCCATATAAAAATAGAAATCAATGGCTGTATATGTATCAGACGGGTCTGATTGATTTTGTTATTGTTGTTTCTGTGTTCGTTGTTGTTAAGACAAGATTTTGTATGAAAGAAAATTTTTGGAAAATTCAACTGAAAAGTCGGAAATTAACTTCAATTGCCGCATGTATGAAATACCATCACTTGAGAACAGCTCGACAGATATGGTTGATTTTTTTGTCTTTGTTGCCTTCGTAAATCTCAGGAAAAGTTTTGTATGAACGAAAATTTTTGGGAAGTATGCCATAAAAGACTGAAATTAAAATCAGTTGCGTAGGATCATCCCTGAGGTCGGCTGGATCGATTTGGATGATTTTTTTTTCTTTTTTTGTGTTCGTGATTGGGTATGGTAATGGTATTTTTGGTATGAAAAACAAAATAAAACAAGTTGAGTTCGGTTTGACACTTCTGCTGTCACTTGTTTTCATAATAAAAATATCTGTTCGACAGTTATATATGTAATATATAAACGTGTATGTCATACGTAAAGGGAAAACATTGTTACCGAAAACTCGAAAAGATCTTGATTAATTTACGGCCTGAAATGTGGCGAGACGATTCATGGCTTTCAGACCTGTATAACGCACCCGCAGCTTCATCCCTGTTGATACGTGATTATTGCACAAGAAACGAAATCGCTGTGCTGCCTCCTACTCCGTACTCTCCAGCCCTGGCCCCTGCGGACTTTTTTTATTTCCAGTGTTGAAAACCCCGTTGAAACTACGAAGATTTGCAACGATAGGAGAGGTAAAAGAAAATTCGCATACGACGCTTCGTGCGAACCATTAACAAACCTGCCAAGACTGCTCCCAGAAGTGACAACGGCGTTGGGAGCAGTTTACCGATTGTGGAGGAGAGTGTTTCTAAGGCAACCATGTACAACAAGTGAAAGGTAATTTTGTGGACAAAATTCCGGAATTTTTTGAACAGACCTCATAATTCAACCGATGCGTAAAACTACAACCTGATGAATCGAATGTTTTCGAACAGCCGACTGATTACATTGCTTCCATTTGGTTGTTCCCGTCACTAGGCTTTGCATACTGCATCACGATGGACGTAAAAGTGTACGGAGTTCAGAGAAGACGTTGAACTGGTCATCATCATACGGTCCCAGCAGCTGACGTGATATTTTGGGGAATAGCCGGGTCTCACTCTGTCCTGCTCGCATAGTCGATAATCTGGACAGCAGACAGTAGGGTAAGTTCGAGTGACAGTGGTAGAAACAGGACAATTTTAGGATACTGTCGCTATAGATAAATCAGTGAACCACGAAGAATAGCTTTATTGAAACTTTTTAATAGTCTACGCACTAAATTTATCTTTCAAAGTAAACAAGACTATTTTATTGTAATTTTTACAATTAGTATCTATTTTCTTTTAGAGAAATACAGATGTACACCACTGGGTATGAAAAAAAAGTGAATTACACCACACTGAGGTTGTACATTAAAATGTATGTTTTCAAGGAGAGATTTACATTTAATAACACATTTCTACAATATTGTTGTAAGACTAATATACATCTTACGTTCGAATTTCTTCTTCGCTGTCCTCAGAGATCGTGTCAGGAGATAGGCCGACGTCTTGTTCGTTTTGTTTTCTTCTTATGTTTCTAAAAAAGAAAAAAGAAAAAAAAAGCGTGGTGGCCTGGGGGATGTACTTTAACTAATCCAACGTGTCACTTTTCTCAAGAACGGAGGTAGCTAGTGGACCGTTGTACAGTTTCTGTTCTTGAATCAGGGCAATGTTATGAGTTCCACTCTGTTTGGCAGGTTTCACATCAAGCTCTTCAAACGCCATGTCTTCATTCAGTGTATTCTTGTACCGGATAGAATACTCCTTTCCCTTACCAAAGCGAAGCCACTGTATTTTCAACAAGTTCTCTTTGTCTTCATTTACATTTTTTTTTCCATTTTGTTACTGACTATGTAACGTTTTCAGCATTCAGAAACTCCTCACCTTCCATTCTTACTAACAAGAACTTGTTTACCTTGCAGTTAGTACTATTCTGTACCAATCAACCAGGGTGAAGATTCCGTGATGCTTGTGTATGTGACCACAGTCACCATCATTAGGCAGATAGGAGTGCCCTGAAAGCGTGAACTATAGATCAATGATGTCTACACACGTTCCTTGTGGCAATTTAAGTAAAGCTACATTAATATTACGGTTTTGTCCGCCGCAAGGGTCACTGAAAATTATTACGTGTTTACAGAGACTGTGTTTTATGTGTTTGATAACACAGTTGGAGCTTTTATTGTGATCCCCTGCTTGCTATGGTTTTTTACACATACCACGTGCCACCAGGTTGCAAGAATACATGTATCCACGGTAATCTGCCTCACCGTTAAACGTTTGCACAAATAAAAATTTTATTTGCTTCACTGTTTTGCAAATGAGAGGGCTTTCTGTAAATGAAGAGTTATGGTGCATACATCTACATTTTCTTTTACCAGTGTGCTACCAGCTTTCAACGTAGCACATGCATTTTCAGCTCTTGCTAAATGGTGATTTTGTCCCCTTTCTAACTCCGGGCTTCTTTCTGGGTTTTGATCCACACCAATAATTTACTTCTACCTATTGCAGTTTTCACGTGTATCTTTTTCCAGGCAAGTGTAACTGCAAGTTCATAACTGTTATAGAGTATATCACGCATTTCATCACATCCATGGTGCTACTGTTTAACGTGTCTAATTTGTGGTAGGAGCTTAGGAACATAGTGCTGCAAGTCAGACTCACTTCACTATAAATCGAAATGCAATTGACGTTTCGTTGAGTAATCCAAGGTGGTGCTGCTACCTAGCGTCTGAAAGCCTAAGTTTGATTTATACTACTCTGCACTGTAACAGACTGGTTATATTGGATACCGGACAGCTGGATATATCAAAGTTACAAAACACTGACTTACACCATTATATTTTTAAGCCATCCATATAAGAAGATGTTGCCATCTCCAGATTATCGTCCATTCTTGATGTATCAGAAGACCGCTAAACAGAGTTCCAAGTGCAGTGTCGTTTTCTGAATTTCTAACAACAAATGCCAGTTGTTGAAGACAAGACGAAGATAAACTTTTGATTTCTAATATAGTATAACTGTTTAATCTTCACTATGGTTATGTATTCGTACGTGGTACATTTTAAATCTGAGATTTGAAATGAGGTTACGGTACTTCTCCTGTTCATGGAAAGTGGTTTCAGTGTTATCAACCTCCGTAGACTAAAAACACTACTTCTCAGGTGAATAGGGACACTAAATTAAGGATGCATAGGGATAACAAGTTTTCCTGCTTTACAAAAAATGGTTCAAATGGCTCTGAGCACTATGGGACTCAACTGCTGTGGTCATAAGTCCCCTAGAACTTAGAACTACTTAAACCTAACTAACCTAAGGACAGCACACAACACCCAGCCATCACGAGGCAGAGAAAATCCCTGACCCCGCCGGGAATCGAACCCGGGAACCCGGGCGTGGGAAGCGTGAACGCTACCGCACGACCACGAGATGCGGGCACCCTGCTTTACATTTTACTATTCTGTACCAGATGGGGAATGATATAGATGGTTGGACTGAAGACGATAAGCGCATTCCGCCAAGGGAGGAGCATACTTCATGCTGCAGAGCTATTTGGGATGCTACGTTTATTTCTTCACCCTCGTCTACAAACTGGTGTTGATAATCAGCTGAAAAAGAAGGGTGGACAAGCTACATTTCCCATCCAACAAGAAAAGAAATTAGAACAACGGATGCTTAGGCAGATTCTCGGTTCAGATTAAATTCTGACGTTTTTTCTTCGCATTCCAAAATGGAATGGAACATAAGTTTTCGAAATAACATCAAATGGCAGGAATTGATTGGCTTATTGCTTTTCGTAACTGCAGTCCTGAAATAACATTGAGGAAGGCTGAAGGTCTCCCTCTTCATAGTGTTGCAAGTGGCTTAACAAGCATGACGTTGAGCAGTATTTTATTTAATTGGGTATAATTGTGGAAGAACTTAATTTTATTGATAAGCCACAGTTGTTTATAACTGTGATGAATCAGGTTGTCAAATGGATAATAAACCAAAAAAGGAAATATTTGCAGCGAAAGTTTGCAAAGATGTCTATTCCCGGACTTGTGTAAAGAGGGGTGAACTTGTTACCATTCTTGCTTGTACGAATGCTATAGGAAATGTGATTCCACCAATACCAATAATTAAATGCAAAAAGTTTTATTCGTTTATCGGTAATAAAGAGTGACTCATCTTAGACAAATGAAGATTTTTTTGAAACGGTAGCATTATTTTCAAGCTAATAGTGTTTTTACAAGATGTCTCTTACCTCCAGGTGGACATAATTCCCATAAAAGTTTGCAGGTATGGGGGGTTTTGCGAGGAAAATGATGTACACACGATTTGTTTAGTTAGTCATCCAACTCATCGACTTCATCCATTAGATGAAGTCATATTGTGACAACGCGTATTAATAATTTATGAAAAACAACGAAGGGCATGAGCCGGGGGAGGGGGGGGGGGGGTAGAAAAAAAACTAAGAAGTTCTCTTTTGGGTAGAAATTCAAAACAGTCTGTTTCAAGTGGCGACGGCTGAGTGGGGACTGAGATAAACTTTGATTTATGCATTCAGTGCAAATGTTCTCTCTGAACATGAATTCATTCCTAATTGCATGATAGCTGAGGAAACTGCTGAATATGTTGTTGTGTCCCATTATAGTCTTGTTCGCACAACTACAGAAACAGGCACTGAAAACCAGAGAAAATCCACGTCGTCTTCGGTATCATTCTATGATCCTCTTGCATCTCCAAGAAACAGATGGACCACAATCAATCGAGTAGGAAGTAACAAGGCCTACTCTTAACAACTCCTAAAAATGTTGCTTTAGAAAGGAGAAAAAATGAAAAACACTTATCATCGAAACTGTAAGGCTGGATTGATTGCCAAGGAAGGGGAAAGGAGTGGTATGATGTACAGTGTGTAGGGGCTGATGGAAAGAAGTTAGTTTGTAGTAGGCGTTATTTAAAAAATTAGATTCGAATCATGAAAGCTGTTCTGAGACATCCAGTATACCTCTTAATAAATATATACAGATATGACACATAAAAGAAGAGGAAGTGTTATTGTAACACTGTCCCTGCTAATCTAAGTAACTGTCCCAGTTCATCATCACTGGCAAGGGTAAATAGGGATACATGGTACTGCATTGTTATCTTTAATACATTCTTTATGTGTATGATTACAACAGCAATATATCCTGTAATTTGTTCCTTGAATACTATGGTAAAGAGGAAACTGGCAACTTTATCATTTCTGCTAGTAATAATACCTGTATTTTGAATTTTAAAAATTTTGTCCTGATTCAGCCGACCTTGTTTGTGTTTCTGGCGTGCTAAGGCTGGTGGTTCTGTCCTATCTTCGAGGTCTCCATCATGATGTTATCTTTCAACAAGATAACACAAGGGTGCATGTTGTCCATACCCTCCTGGCTTTTTTCGATACAGAGAGTTTCCGACTACTTCCATGGTCAGCACATTGTTGATATCTCTCATCCATTGAAAACTTTTGGGCAAATTGGAGAGCCACCATTTACGACCCAAAGTAATCTCATTAGATACCACTATTATGAGGGTGCCAAAGATTTTCAGATCAAGCGAACTTTTGCCA
The DNA here is from genome assembly GCF_021461385.2 of Schistocerca piceifrons. Lineage (NCBI taxonomy): Eukaryota > Metazoa > Arthropoda > Insecta > Orthoptera > Acrididae > Schistocerca > Schistocerca piceifrons. The sequence continues at coordinate 29,944,335 of NC_060146.1, read as the reverse complement.
TACAAATCATTTTAAAGTTCCACCAGAGACCTGTTTTCATCAGACTGTACACCACTGAAGCCCAGCTGGGAATATAAAAATGGACTTCAAAAGGTTTTTAAGATTATTAATCGGTTGTCCCTATATGGCAAGGTGTTGAGAACATTCCTCCCATCCCAGCAACTGAATGCTGCAGTTTAAAATTTTACACTAAATCATGCATGCATCACATACCTTTTTGTTATAAATTTTATTATAAAAACATATACAACATTTAAGATACATGTATACCAATATAATAGACACATACAAATTTTGATAAAGTGTTAATGTTCACTCTTATCCACAGTTCTCATTTCAGCAGATAGAAGTGAATTTTAGTGAACTTTCAGTCAAATTTTTCAATGAAAAAATAACAATTTTCATAAACATTTATACTCATTCCCTATGATAAAAACCAGTTCAGAATGAATAAAATGTTTTATATCAATCTTTAAAGGGAAGTACTTCTCAAAATATTATAATTACTGTCTATTTTTCAACTAATACTGAATCAAAAATAGTTATAGTTGTAGATGACTATAGCATTTGACAGCTTTCATCTGTCCATAACAATAGTGAACATCAACAATGAGCAATTATTTACGAAGATGAGCTCTGGTTGTAATGAGAGCCTCTATAGGAAATATTTGTATCTTATTATTCTTAGGCACAATTGATTAAACTGAACATACACAAATAACAGAAAGTAGCAGGAAAAACTTAGATCACAGTTTACGCAGAAGATATAACAGTATTAATCATATGACGATTGTCAGTCTTTATAGGATGCAGAAAGAGAAATACAAAATAGCATCATTTGTTTATTTGCGCTATCAGTCTATCTTCCAACAAAAATCATATGAATATTATTACCAGGAAACTGAATAAGTTTTAATCAAGCCAGTAAATAATATTTTGAAACAAATTTCATTAATTCTGTGCACGATTTAACGATATGGCTCCTTATGCATCCAACACTTATCAGCAATCTTTGTTATATAAAACACACAAGAACCAAATACATACTAATTTATTCTTGTTTCCCAGAGGAATTTGCTTGTATTATAATGTGATTTGCAAAACATTTCATAGAGATAAACATCTTCATCAGAAAGCTTGTATAAGTTCTGGGCTAAGTTACATTGAACAACAATAGTATTTGATATGATTATATACAATGACATTGAATACTAATGTCTGTCCTTCTTCCTTCTTTCTTACAATCATCTGTAGAAGTACAGACACATAAATTATTAGTTGCAATTAACATGATATTATAAACCAGCTCCTATTTTCTTCATTCTTACATGATATACTAATTACTTTCTCTCTGAAAGTACCCAACAATGTTTTTTATGCATCAACATATACACAGCATCAAGTGCTATAAACATTTAAAGCTGTAACATTAAATACCATTTACACTGTCAACAAGAAACATCATTATATTATCTAAGATCCATCTTCCTTAGTGACATCAACAGAGTATTCATACTGTATATTCTCATTTTTCTGTTAACGTACAATGGATACACATAACATGTCACTGACACAAAATATGAACTGAGTTGAAAGCACTGTAGTTACATTTCCACATTGATTTACCAGTTTTCTTCAGTCAAATTATCGTAAATCTCATTCCTATCAAGCTATACACGAAATTATGTGACATATGCTTGTTACATCAGTATTAATGTGTGGAAAAGATTATAATTCTAAAAAATGATTCCCTATATCAAAACAGATGCAAATTTTGCGGAATTACGTGAATGTAGTATTCCACATGGATAACAGAAAGAGATAGGTATACCGACAGTATACAAGTGTGAAAATATATTGTGAGTTCCAGTGTACATAAAGTATTACAAGTCATTGTCTCATCATTTTCATTATATAACATCACCTATTTTACTACAGACAGCAGTTAAATATCAGGCAGGTTATTTGCTTAAAGGGTTGTTTTTCCAAAATGATTGTTGACACCACACATTGGACATGGAACATTTTTGGTGAGAGATTGTATTTAGGATAACATCAGGAGAAATAAAGAACTCAACACATAGCAGTAACAGATTGCACCAGTCTTCAAGTCTGATGCAGTGGGCTGTGAAAGCGTTTTCTAGTATTTGTATACTCAATGACAACCAGAAGAACATGTTTTCTGCGTAACTGCATATATATTTAACAGAAATAAAGCATTGCGCCCACGTTGAGCACTTATATAAAAAAGCAATTAAATAAGGGAGCACATTAACATGAATGTTTAACGTACATTTGAACGAATTAAACTCATATTAGACTATGAAAGGTTCAGTGTACATGACCTCGAGAAGCAGGTTATTAACTTCTTTGGTTCCTGAATCAACATAAGATCTTTTAAGGTATTTGTTGTAAAGTGACCTAGAGATCTTTGGACTCACGAGATATACAATACTATATTTTCATTCTTCATAGAAAGAGTAAGCTTTTGGTCCTGTGTGTTATGAAGAGTTAGAAATTACGATAGTAACTACCTGGAAAAGAGATTACTCTTAAAAAAATGTCAACCAGCTGCGTGAATGTAGCTGGTTCAGTTCCAACTTTTTTAAATTTTTTTTTTGTAGGACTAGCCTGTATTCGTACAGTACCTAGGTCTCGCCACGTAATTTTCGACAAAATAGCATTTAGGAGGAGACTGCAACAAAGCATTTGAAGGAAAAGGTTCAAGGACGAGGGAGTAATGAAACACAGAACACCACCGACTGTAAAATGTGCGGGGCATAATGTTTCCTTTAGGGTGACAACGTGTTTGTGTTAGATTTGAAACGAAACAAAAGCCAGCACTTAGACTAAAGGAGAAAAGACCGTTAAGAACAGTTAGACATAGCTGGAGTAGAAATTGAGAGCGAGACGATGCAGAGGCGTACACTGCTCAAAAGCTCAGTAAACGGAGTACTTCACGAAGCGAAATCTTCCCTCATAAACAAAACCGTAAATTAGGAGGTATTAAATATTGGCAAAAAGTGAAATATAAGTGCACCTTCAGCACAGCGGGACTGAAGGACAGCAAAAACCAGAAAGTGAAGAAAATTGTAGGTCTTCTGTGAAGCATTTGTTTCACATTCTTCAGCCAATGTCTCTTTGATAATCTTCCAATTCACAAGCCGCATGGCCTCTTTCCCGATATTCCTAAGTGGTGGATCAGCTGTATACTCCAAAAACACTGTACGAAGACAGTATAAAGAGCGACCAAGAAAACTGGTGGAATGGGTAATGCCTTAGATCGGCCGAACACAACTCGGACCAACACGAGTTACAGTGGGTTTACAGATACTACACACTTTCGACACGACGTGTATTGGAATGATGGGATGCATGTTAATTACAGCATCACGAAGCATAAAAGATATTGAAGGCTGGGAGAGACAAGGAAACGGGGTTTGGTTCAGCATTGCTTGAAGTTCGCCAAAGGTCAAGCTATATCTGTGGAAAGAAATTGCATTAGGCCTACCCACTTGTTCCGAGAAGGTACCAACATCTACAGGGTGCAGGAAATAAAACTGACTTGGAAAACATTTCCTGCACCTTGAGCTAGGCAACCCAACTTACGTCACACGCCCACCCTGTGCCTTGCTACAGTAACGAGTAAGCAGCCACCAGGCTGCCAGGATGTCGGATTCCTGTCCTACACAGCTTCTGGGGAACATTTACACGTCACCTACATAGGCTGAAGCCCAGAAGCCCACACCAGGAAAGAGCCCTAAGGCTGCCTCAAAAATTCTTGTAGGCCCACTTATAATCATAACGTAGACGTTGCTAGTACATCAACAGTCCCTCCAGCAGCGAAAAGTAAACAAAAAATTCGATGTTAATCTAGCATATAACAATTTACCCCTGAAAAAGGGCAGAACATGTTCGAAACGCAATACGTTACGTTACATTCAACGTAAGACAAATAAAAGTGACTGGTGGCAGAAAATACAAATAAATAAATCGGTGTAGTAATTTCGTTTGGGCTTATTTGGCTGCCCCCCCCCCCCCCCTCAATGGACCATGGACCATGCCGTTGGTGGGGAGGCGTGTATGCCTCAGCGATACAGATAGCCGTACCGTAGGTGCAACCACAACGGAGGAGTATCTGTTGAGAGGCCAGACAAACGTGTGGTTCCTGAATAGGGGCAGCAGCCTTTTCAGTAGTTGCAGGGGCAACAGTCTGGATGATTGACTGATCTGGCCTTGTAACACTAAACAAAACGGCCTTGCTGTGCTGGTACTGCGAACGGCTGAAAGCAAGGGGAAACTACGGCCGTAACTTTTCCCGAGGGCATGCAGCTTTACTGTACGGTTAAATGATGATGGGGTAAAATATTCCGGAGATAAAATAGTCCCCCATTCGGATCTCCGGGCGGGGACTACTCAAGAGGACGTCGTTATCAGGAGAAAGAAAACTGGCGTTCTACGGATCGGAGCGTGGAATGTCAGATCCCTTAATCGGACAGGTAGTATAGAAAATTTAAAAAGGGAAATGGATAGGTTAAAGTTAGATATAGTGGGAATTAGTGAAGTTCGGTGGCAGGAGGAACAAGACTTCTGGTCAGGTGACTACAGGGTTATAAACACAAAATCAAATAGGGGTAATGCAGGAGTAGGTTTAATAATGAATAAAAAATAGGAACACGGGTAAGCTGCTACAAACAGCATAGTGAACGCACTATTGTGGCCAAGATAGATACGAAGCCCACGCCTACCACAGTAGTACAAGTTTATATGCCAACTAGCTCTGCAGATGACGAAGAGATTGAAGAAATGTATTATGAAATAAAAGAAATTATTCAGATGGTAAAGGGAGACGAAAATTTAATAGTCATGGGTGACTGGAATTCGTCAGTAGTAAAAGGGAGAGAAGGAATGGACTGGGGGTAAGAAACGAAAGAGGAAGCCGCCTGGTAGAACTTTGCACAGAGCACAACTTAATCATAGCTAACACTTGGTTCAAGAATCATAAAAGAAGATTGTATACATGGAAGAAAGCTGGAGATACTGACAGGTTTCAGACAGATTATATAATGGTAAGACAGAGATTTAGGAACCAGGTTTTAAATTGTAAGACATTTCCAGGGGCAGATGTGGACTCTGACCACAATCTATTGGTTATGACCTGTAGATTAAAACTGAAGAAACTGCAAAAAGGTGGGAATTTAAGGAGATGGGACCTGGATAAACTAAAAGAACCAGAGGTTGTACAGAGATTCAGGGAGAGCATAAGGGAGCAATTGACAGGAATGGGGGAAATAAATACAGTAGAAGAAGAATGGGTAGCTTTGAGGGATGAAGTAGTGAAGGCAGCAGAGGATCAAGTAGGTAAAAAGACGAGGGCTAGTAGAAATCCTTGAATGTAATTGATGAAATGCAGTAAATGAAGCAGGCAAAAAGGAATACAAACGTCTCAAAAATGAGATCGATAGGAAGTGCAAAATGGCTAAGCAGGGATGGCTAGAGGACAAATGTAAGGATGTAGAGGCTTATCTCACTAGGGGAAGATAGATACTGCCTACAGGAAAATTAAAGAGACCTTTGGAGAAAAGAGGAGAAAAGAGAACCACTTGTATGAATATCAAGAGCTCAGATGGGAAGCCAGTTCTAAGCAAAGAAGGGAAAGCAGAAAGGTGGAGGGTCTATACAGGAGCGATGTACTTGAGGACAATATTATGGAAATGGAAGAGGATGTAGATGAAGATGAAATGGGAGATATGATACTGCGTGAAGAGTTTGACAGAGCACTGAAAGACCTGAGTCGAAACAAAGCTCCGGGAGTAGACAACATTCCATTAGAGCTACTGACAGCCTTGGGACAGTCAGTCCTGACAAAACTCTACCACCTGGTGAGCAAGATGTATGAGACAGGCGAAATACCCTCAGACTTCAAGAAGAATACAATAATTCCAATCCCAAAGAAAGCAGGTGCTGACAGATGTGAAAATTACAGAACTATCAGTTTAATAAGTCACAGCTGCAAAATACTGACGCGTATTCTCTACAGACGAATGGAAAAACTGGTAGAAGCCGACCTCGGAGAAGATCAGTTTGAATTTCATAGAAATGTTGGAACACGTGAGGCAATACTGGCCCTACGACTTATCTTAGAAGCTAGATTAAGGAAAGGCAAACCTACGATTCTAGCATTTGTAGACTTAGAGAAAGCTTTTGACAATGTTGACTGGAATACTCTCTTTCAAATTCTAAAGGTGGCAGGGGTAAAATACAGGGACCGAAAGGCTATTTACAATCTGTACAGTAATCGGATGGCAGTTATAAGAGTCGAGGGACATGAAAGGGAAGCAGTGGTTGGGAAGAGAGTGAGACAGGGTTGTAGCCTCTCCCCGATGCTATTTAATCTGTATATTCAGCAAGCAGTGAAGGAAACAAAAGAAAAGTACGGAGTAGGTATTAAAATCCATGGAGAAGAAATAAAAACTTTGAGGTTCGCCGATTACATTGTAATTCTGTCAGAGACAGCAAAGGACTTGGAAGAGCAGTTGAACGGAATGGATAGTGTCTTGAAAGGAGGATATAAGATGAACATCAACAAAAGCAAAACAAGGATAATGAAATGAAGTCGAATTAAGTCGTGTGATGCTGAGGGAATTAGATTAGGAAATGAGACACTTAAAGTAGTAAAGGGGGTTTAGCTATTTGGGAAGTAAAATAACTGATGATTGTCGAAGTAGAGAGGATATAAAATGTAGACTGGCAACGGCAAGGAAATCATTTCTGAAGAAGAGAAATTTGTTAACATCGAGTATAGGTTTAAGTGTCAGGAAGTCGTTTCTGAAAGTATTTGTATGGAGTGTAGCCATGTATGGAAGTGAAAGATGGACGATAAACAGTTTGGACAAGAAGAGAATAGAAGCTTTCGAAATGTGTGGTACAGAAGAATGCTCAAGATTAGATGGATAGATCACATAACTAATGAGGAAGTATTGAATAGGATTGGGGAGAAGAGAAGTTTGTGGCACAACTTGACTAGAAGAAGGGATCGGTTGGTAGGACATGTTCTGAGGCATCAAGGGATCACCAGTTTAGTATTGGAGGGCAGCGTGGAGGATAAAAATCGTAGAGGGAGACCAAGAGATGAATACACTAAGCAGATTCAGAAGGATGTAGGTCGCAGTAGGTACTGGGGGATGAAGAAGCTTGCACAGGATAGAGTAGCATGGAGAGCTGCATGAAACCAGTTTCAGGACTGAAGACCTCAACAACAACTATTTGGCAGAGTTTTTCAAGGACAGCTTATATGAATTAAGCCAGCCTTCACGTCCCACAGCCCTGTGTTCTAACGCGTGAAACGCATGGCACCTCTTTTAGTAAGACGACTACGACATTTTAAAAATATTGTTATCATCATTAACTGTTAAGTATAGCCTCGCAGTAAAAGTCATGTAATTAGTTTCGTTTGTTTGTGTGCAGGTGCATGTTTGCAGTTCTGTTACACATTGAAATCCCCAAGCAACAGTACAATAGTGCGCAGATAGAACCAAAAACAAAATGTGGCAACCCTTCGAGAAACTGAAGATTGGCTGTACCGGTGATAATGCTATTTTCTTTTCGGGGTTCTTTTGTGGCGCGCTATGGTACGTTAGCACGGGGATTTCAGAAGTGCACCAGCACTGCAGACGTGTGCAGTGGGCCCTTGTTCATTCCGACCAGGCGCACACATCTACAGCAGGTGTGCATGCGCCGAAGCAAAGCAGTGAGTACTGATATACATCGCAGGAGTCTGTGCGGTTTAAACACTTCAACTCTGTGTACTTTCGCGAGAACATACCTGAAGATGGCCAGAACACTCTGCACACAAACATCGTGGCAGAAAGTCTCTGACATCTGGCAATCGGCCCAAAATTTTATGGAACACTGTACGTCAGGAAAGTTTTAAATTTCACATTCAAAAAATTTATTAAACGATTTTATTTTCTAAAGGTGATAGTTAAAGCCGCATGTCTACAAATCCTATAAGCTTCACCGATGGTCTCTACTTTGTTCATCCAAGTTCAAACGGAACTATACATTACACTATGTTAATTTCTTCACGTAAGGGTCCACAGAGTGAATTTATCGTCCAAATGATGGAGCCACTTTAACTACCGTAGGTACTTCCTTCAATGCACCATGCCTCTAAATTACATTCCTAGCCACTTCCGGTCTTAGGTCATTTTCAAGCGCATAATATTGATGATGTCTGTGTAACATTCAAAAAACTTGTTTTGTGTTATTTGGGGATTTGCATTTGTTCGAACGATAAAACTGTGGTCTTGCACATAACAATCAGCTTAGAAGCACAACTAGCACGACACGTCATATAAGCAAGAACCTTATCGCCAGCTACTGTACTTGTTCTGTTAAACGAATATGCAAGGACTAGTAAGGTAGCACTGGCAAACAGGACATTCCTGGCCAAGAGAAGTCTACTGATGTCAAACAAAGTCCTTAATATGAGGAAGAAGTTTCTGAGAAAGTACGTTTGGTGCACAGAATTTTTTGGTAATGAATGATGGATTGGGGGTAAACCGAAACAGAAGGGAATCGAAGCATTTGAGATGTGGTGCTACAGAAGAATGACAAAAATTAGGTGGAGTGATAAGGAATGAGGAGGTTCTCCGCAGAATCGGCGATGAACGGAATATGTGCAGAACACTGACAAGAAGAAGTGACTGGATGATAGCCCATCAGTGAATAACTTCCATGGTGCTAGAGGGAGCTGTAGAGGCTAAAAACTGTAAAGAAAGACAGAGACTGGAATACATGCATCAGGTAATTGAGCACAAACGTTGCAAGTGCTACTGTAACATGAAGAGGTGGTCTTGGCGGCCGGCATCTAACTAGTCAGAAGACTGATGAAGCATAAAGAAAAGAAAAAAAACCGTAAGGTAGCCGTCAGTCGTTTTTGCCAACAATTTGTGACTAAGTTGACTGGCCAGGTTTCTCGTCTTCGCCATATGTGTTTGTGTGGAAACACGTGCCTGGCCCAACAGAACACGGAACAAGTTTTTTAAATGCTGCACACACATCGCCAAATATCATACATTTGAAAGTGCCCCAAGGCTAAAACTGGGCAATAATGTAATTTAGAGGTATGGTGCATTAAAGGAATAACATTGACAGCTTGCGGTGGTTAATATGGTTTCATCACTTGAGATGATTCCTCTATGAACGCCTCCATGTTCGTTGTCACCTTATCGGAATCTCCTTGCCGCGAACGTAAATAACACCTGAGGAAATAGAGTCGTGTACGATTGTCGGGCTCCTTTCAAGGAGCAGCCGGTGAATCTCGCAGCTCAACTGCCTCCTCTCGGTGCGTAATAGTCCCCCACAGGCAAAGCAGGTGAACGTTATGCGAATGCCGGGAACTGGTGCTGCAGAAATGGCGAACTATCAGTCAAACAGCCCCTGACTGAAGAACCCCAAACCCACATCTCCACGACAGTATTTCAAGAAGACACCGCAAAAATCTAATTGTTTATGTAAAAAGATAGGAATATGAAGAGCAGTTTTGCAGAAATCTGTAGATGGGCCGATGAAATACTGAGCGAAAAGCTACGATCAGCCAAGACATGTTAGCGTTTATCAGAAAATTTTTCGGGATAACCCGGCACGTCGTAAGGTATTTAGAACTGGGCTGATTGGTAGTCAAGGAATCTGTAAGTCAGGGAAGCGGAGTTAGCAAAGAACTAAAGAGAGCTTCAAATCACTTGACAAGATGGGTAGTCACAGCAGTGATAATACACTGCAACAGGTACGCCAAAATGGTTTCATGACATTATAATCATATCCTGGGGTGATAAACAGTTGACCTAAATAAGGTAAAAAAATTGTAATTGAAACTATCTTAAACCAGGATGTACCGTTCTAATACAATGTTGATTAGCACGTTAGGAATACAGACATTTAAATGGACAATATCCTTAAAATCTACAAATGACATATGCTGGAAGTCCTCTATCTTTTTGCACAAAACTGGCGTCATAAAATACGCAACCGACATCAATAAAATAACCGGAGGTACAACAGCAGGACACAACCCTAGAAACAGCAATTGTTGACCAGGGACCGGCGTCACAAACGTTGAAAAGAATCCCCAACCTAAACGATCTTACCGGATATATTCTTGGTCCTTTTCCATGTTGTACTCTGGTTATTTCATTGATGAAGGTTGCGCGCTTTATGACGCCAATTTCGTGCAGGAAGACACGGCAATTTTATTATTTGCCCTTACGGAGATTTTAAGGACATATGTACCGGACAGTCTGTATTCCTCATTTGGTAAACAGCGTTGTAGCATCCTTGTTTAAGGAAGTTCTGATTATTGTATATGCTTGAAGTCTACAGTTTTTCCCCTGAAGATGTGACTATAATTTCACGAAACCAGTCGCGATTAATAAATCATTGTGATGTAGCTCTCGTGGTTTTCATCAGCTGAAATAAAGAGACAGCTTTGTGCAAACGTAGATTTTTTTTTTAATTACATATTTCGGCCTTACGTCACATAAATTATATTACTTACCTGTTTCGAAATGTTACCAAGATATCATTGAAATATATGTTTAAAAAGGAAGAATAATCCGAGAAAACAAAATAACAAAGACTGTTATCTTGTTCGCCATCGTAGCTAAGTGACAGTGCAGCTGACTGTCATGCGTGAGAGCCGAGTTCGATGCCCCGCCAGGTCGGAGATTTTATCCGCTCGGGTACTGGGTGTTGTCTTGTCCTCATCATTTCATCTTCACCGTAGTGGTAGAAAATAAAAAGACTTGAACTAGGCAGCCGAAAAACGTCCACATGGGCCTACTGACCAAAAATGTCATACGTTAATTTCCTTACATGCCATACACCAATATACATTTGAATGCGGAACATTATAGCTCTCCACCTGAAGCGGTCCGGGGAGGCGCTAACAATGTAAACACCTCTGCAGTCCGATTTCAGTGAAAACTTACGGGATGAGAAGCCATGATCATTGTATATGACTATTCCTTGACGTTTCATCTCCGGCTGAGTGCGCTCCATATCAGTCCTCCCAACAAAGGAAAATCGTTCCAGAATCGAACCTGGGGCCTCAACATAAAAGCCATCTCTGCAGACCACTAAGCTACGGAGGCGGATAGTTGTAGATTAGCTGCTCTTTCGTTTTGCTTCATCGATTCCTGGTTCGCCTGATATGTTATTAAAGTGTTTTGATCTATAATTACAATAGGCTATTCTTCTTACTTAAACTAACTTTTTTTTACTTTGGTGAGTGTCGTTGCACAAGACAGAGGAAAAAAAAAGAAGGTACAGGCGAACGAATTCATGGGTCGTGAAGGGGATAACCTGAAGTCACCACTGAGGCATATACATGTCGATCCCATCATTACATTGCACGTCTCAGACCTGAAGTTTTAACAGACGTAAAAGTCGGCTATGAACGCTTATTGTGATTGTTGGAAATGAAGGTTGCAGTTACCTACATGGAAGTATAAAGTTGGTAACCGTAACTGGAAATACAAAACTGAAAAGATCACAATATGAAAGTAACTGAGAATGAAAATATAAAATTCTGATTATCTTCGAAGGTAAAACAGCAACTGCTTACCTCCGAAGACGTCTCCCGCAGGTGGAGACTAAACGTCAGGGAATACAGTAGTGGAAATCGGTATAAAGGCATGGGTATTTGTAGGAAAATTAACATTGTCGGCTGGAATAGTTATGTAGTAGTATAAGATACGGTATACTGACAAATGCAGTCAAATGGTACAGCATTTGACATCAGAAGTACAGTATATAACAAGACATCAACGATTCAGGTGGTAGAGGGTGGAACGCCCTCTGAGAGGAAACACATAGCTGATTTGATTGATACTGATAGTGAGAGGCGATATATAATTTATTTAATTAGCATCGAGTGATGTGTAAAGGGACAGGTGATAAGATGGTGGCAAGATACAGTAGAATAATGGTGCACGCAGACAACTAGAGGCGAGCACGCTTTGAATCTCAAAAATATTCGACGTCATGAAATCACACAGAGAGAAGGCTCTGACAATATGGGGTCGGGGGAGGGGGGGCGGCACACTTTGCAACAATGAGGCTGGCGCCAGACTCCTCCACATCACTCCCTGAGACAAAGGGGTGCGAGGCCCCTTTTTAACGGCCACTGTCGATCCCAAGAAGCTGGATCCTGACTCCCTTGGCGCCCACATCAGCACAACTTTCGCCCCAAAGTGTACGCAAATCAGCATTCACTATTCTCAAAACAAATTCGAGCAACACCTTAAAACTAGGCTGCTCATTGGCTGTAATATCCCATTCTTTTAGTGCAGGCAGACAAGACGAGGCGTAGCTTGGTCAGCTGAGAAGGAGAAACGAGCTGAGAAGCACTTGTGCAGAAGTACTGACGAAAGCTACACAAGCTTCACTGAAGCACTTATTGTACTAGGTAGTATGAGGTGGATCAGGCAGGAATAGAATTCTAATAAGTAGCCAGCATGTAGCGCAGAATTAGTTCATAGTGTAACGTATATAATTGAGTTCCTTGAGAGGATCCTGAAAGTCCAAAGGACGTCGACCGACCGCCGTGTCAACCTCTGGCATGCGGCAACATGCAGATGCACCATGGCGGGAGATGTGGTCAGCACAGCAGCGTTTTTCCTAGTTACCAGACCTTGCGGCCGCTACTTCTCAGTCACGTATCTCCTCATCTGGCATCACGTACCTGAGTGCGCTCCATATCAGTCCTCCCAACAAAGGAAAATCGTTCCAGAATCGAACCTGGGGCCTCAACATAAAAGCCATCTCTGCAGACCACTAAGCTACGGAGGCGGACAGCTGTAGATTAGCTGCTCTTTCGTTTTGCTTCATCGATTCCTGGTTCGCCTGATATGTTATTTAAGTGTTTTGATCTATAATTACAATAGCCTATTCTTCTTACTTAAACTAACTTTTTTTTTTACTTTGGTGAGTGTCGTTGCACAAGAAAGAGGGGAAAAAAAAGGTACAGGCGAACGAAATCGTGGGTCTTGAAGGGGATAACCTGAAGTCACCACTGACGCATATACGTGCCGATCCCATCATTACATTGCACGTCTCAGCGTAAAAGTCGGCTATGAACGCTTATTGTGATTGTTGGAAATGAAGGTTGCAATTATCTACATGGAATTATAAAGTTGGTAACCGTAACTGGAAATACAAAACTGAAAAGATCACAATATGAAAGTAACTGATAATGAAAATATAAAATTCTGATTATCGCTTAGTAATAATTCCAAACTATTAATGACATCATCTGTGTGACCTTACACTGCGATATATGTTTAAAAATATCACGATGGTCAGTGCTTGCCTTACACAGTATACATAGTCTGTGTAAATGAAGATTGTTGAGGACATTAGGCTGAATCTGGTATCTGGATATCTTGCCAGAAGTCAAGAATTATTAAAGAGCACAATTATTACATTTTGAAGGAAATGGTTTGGGAAAATACATAATGTGGGTCATTTCTGTTGAGAAATGGTTCTAGGGATCTCATAAGGCACTATTGTAAAGCTGATAATATACCATACAGTACTGGTGACGCGCTGGAAGTCAACAGATGGAACGAAATTGGAGCAAAATGGGTAAGAAAATGTAATATAACCTGTAGGATAAAAAACATTTTTACCCTTCTCAGAGTCATCTGCGTCATTAATTCTTGTGATAACGTAATTTTAGATGAAATTGTCTTACTGTTTTATGTATGAACATATGAGTATGATAAATGTATAATTGCGAGTCTCTTATCAGGTGTGTCAACTGGTATAAATGTTTTGGTGTGTAAATAACCATTGCTCTTTTTACTGTGTATGTTTAAGGGAAGTTTCTCCATACTTGTCATGTGACAAGACATATGCCGCGAGCATCAGGAAGAGGACGAATTAGAACAATGTTGTAGTGGTATAAACACTGTGTTGAAGTAGCATTGAAGTAGCTTGTTGGATTAACTAGTAGTGGATTGAAGTAAAATTTTGAGTAATACCTGTTTATGGGTAGTTAGTTTGTAGTATAGACAACAGGTGTGCATGTGTGTGTGTAAATAACATGTGAACCCTATGCTGTCCTGACCTATACTTGCACAAGGCATAATCCTATTCATTTTAGTGAATTAATAAGTAGCATTTGATTTATTAAAACGCAAGTGAACCATATTAGTGATGTGGATCTAGATATTATATTGTCAGTTCATTTAATTTTTATTTTTATACTGTCAAGTCATTTCACTTTTATTTTTTATATTGTCAAGTCATTTAACTTTTATTTTTATATTGTCGATTCATCTAACTTTTTTATTTAAAAAAAAAAAACTTAAGTCTCACTTTTGTTCTTAAAAATTGTGAAAGACAATACTAAGTGGTATTATGTATGACATTTCGTAATCACATAACTATGATGAACAATTTCTGTGAATGCAGTTGAGAACGTGAAAGCGAACCGGCTAAACTCTTACGAGACAGCGGGAGCAGCGAGGAGGAGGACTAGTTGTAAGCAGGCGGGTTTCCCAGCAGGACACACTGTCAACCGGGCCACTTCGGGAACTCGGTCTACAACAAAAGAAGGGTACGCGGCAAACACTTTCCCTTGCACCCGGAGCTAATGGGCGACCACACCAGTGCGACCCTTCGTGGAGGCGATGACCTGAGATGGGCGAGCGGTCCACCGCGCGGAAATCCATCTGCTGGCAACGCACCACACGCATGCGACCGTGGCGAGACGGGCGCGGTGAAACGACAGAAGACAGTGGATAAAGGGGCGTAGAGCCTTTTTACAGGTACTGCCCAGAGAAAATGGCAGATTTCAACGACGCCTATCAACATTTCCTGACGGATGCCCACTGTCAAGCGACAGTAAATCATGGTTCGATGTTCTCTGGTCGCTAAGGGTGGCACAAAGAAGAGCCATTAAGTGTCATCCTTGCTCAAGAATATCAACCTGGCGTGTCAAACGAGGATACCGCACGAATTTGACAACACAAACATGGAACCAAATCGAGATGTACGTGACGAGGGCCGCCAAAAGAAACTTCATGAGAGGGCAGAGACGGCGGGATTGCACGCAACAGATGGACAAAAATCCCTACTGACAGCTGCGGCGACGAACCCCCCCCCCTCTTATATTGTGCCTCGGAACAGTGGAACTACTGAGTGTGCCGGTGAACAGTGATTATACAGTTCTTAGTCCAATGCATATACGTCATATACGTGTGTTCTTTCAGAGAAACTTTGATCGTGTATTTTGCAGGGGTTCGATTTAATGGTGTTTTTTAGACTGACTTGTATCTTGCAGGTGCTTTATTTATTGGTGTTTTTTTTTTTTTAGACGTTGACTACTGTACTTTCAGAGCTGTTTTATTTCTCAGCGTTTGTTTTTGTGTGTTGTATTAGATTTTTGATATTTTGTTTCGTAAATTCATTCGTGTGGCATTACTTCGTTTATCAGTCAGATAGCTATTCGTTCTCATTGGACTGTGATCGATTAGCCTTTGCATGGGGCATATTTATAGTGAGAAACCCCTTAAGGGTAAAAATCACATAATTAATTGTAGTTTCAGTATAATGACACAGTGATCATTGTTTGCTAACTAACTGAAATATAGTAGAGTGATTAAACTAGTGCCACAAAGTTATTTTAATTCTACAAATTATTAGTTTAATAAGATATAGAATTTCTTGCGATAACCACTTTGTAAAACATGTTTTTTTCTCTTTTTTTTTGCCTTTGCGGATTGTGCATTGCAATGTTCTGCTTTATAATACTGATACTATTTTCATATTTTTTAATTGTTGTGGCACCTGTGCTATTTTCATAAATTTTAGTTGTTAATAAACAGTCATAAATTTTCCTGTGATCAGTTGGCTCTTGCAATGAGCAAATACTGGTGAACTCCATAAGGGTAACAACCAGAAATTGTTTTCATATTAACGACACAGGGACCATTGTTTTTACTTGCTGACCGAATTAGGTCTACACTACCTTTTAAATAGGTGTCACAGATTGTTTTTTTCTCTTTGAAATTGGTAGATTCTAAAGATGTGTTGAAATTATTGTGTCTTAGCAAGTAGCTGGTGACCTTTTGCCTTTTCTTTACATTTTTGGTTTAAGTAGGGTGTGAGAAGCCTGCTTGGGAATGTCCTAGCATGGCCAGAAAATTCCCTGCACAGTCTTTTCCCGGAGCGTTGGGGTTATGAAAGGTCTCTGTTGGATTCCTTTCATGTTTAATTTCTTAAATCTGCTGTCATTTACGTCATAAATTCCTCTTCTAAATTTACTGTGGTGTTTCTGACTATCTGGGAGGAGACTGAGCAGTGAAACGTGTTACTTTTACACATAAACAAGAACGATCTGTCACACTACTACACTTTAAAACACAGTTTATACGTAATTCATGTCACACAGTCTCATACGGAACCTACATCCGCTTTCTTTTATATACTGTATATGATAAGATACTGTCATCCCCCTTCCCTTCTGTGTGAGAGGATAAATGAGTAAATGTTCTTCTAGTTGCATGCTTGAGGGTAGCAGACAAGCCTGTCTGCTAGAGAACAGTAGGACCAACGTCGGAACAGGTAGCTATGCTTTCCAAAACCAGAGAGGTTTCTATTCTTAGTATGGTCCTGTCCGTCCCTTGTCTTGTTGGTATAGGAAGCTGCCTCTCTGGTCACTTCCGTTTGTACCTGTTAGCAAGCTCGGTAGGAGCCCAGGTCAGTCTGTCTGCGGCGAGCGTCTGAAGTGGTAAGACCTCCGGCTAAGTGCGTGTCTGCTAAGTCCGTAGGACAATGGATTTCTTAAGTTCAGCCTAACTGAAAATTTAATCACCTTTATTTCAGATTTAGCTATAAAATATCTAATGTTATCTTAAATTGCAATACAGTGTGATTCGAGTGCACAGTTCAGAATATTCCAGTAGTTGCTTTGTCACTACTTTGTGAGTAAAGTGGAACCTCGTGTTGATCAGTAACTCTAAGATCATCAATCTTAAATGCGAATGTGCGTAAGATTATAACGTCTCGTCTTGACAATATTTTTCAATATAGCAGCTTTTCTTTATGTTCAACCCATGTGGGGTGTACTTTGTGAGACCAGTACCACGTGCTTATACAATTGTTTGACCCATCAGGTTAATAGTAAGACAATAGTAACCAGTTCGAGGTTTTTCTTTTGTAAATTGCTTTTCGATCTAATTTTTTTTAATTATCAAAATTATTGTGGAGTTACACTCTTTGTGTAAACCAAGTTGACCACGTGAAGCATGTGGTGTAATCATCAAAGTAGCCCTCAGCTATTCTTTTCGGGAAGATTTCACAGAGAGTTAGTGTGAATTTAGTATACCAGTGTGTGGTAATTTCATGATGGACAGGATTGCGCTACGAACGTAACTTCTTTGGGTGAAAATTGAATCGGTTGGTTGTGGTTAATTTCCTCTTGCATATGTTTCAACGTGCTTCGTGTGTTATTTTATGAATGCAGTGTTGTATGCAGTCTCCCAACCTTGGCTCCATATTTGATGTGTTCCGTAAGATTACAAACTCACATTTTCACAATCCTAAATAAGGCACCAGTTTAGTTATGAATCAAGTTTAATATGCTGAAATTTCAATGATCAATGTTAAAATAAATTTCCAAATGTAAACTGATTTATTTCTTTTTATTTAAATTCTCTTTTTTATATATATATCACCGGTTGTCGTATGACTATTAAAAGATTATAATTAATGTTAGTCTGGTTGGGAATTTGGTAAGCTAGACTGGATACCTGGTGAAACAGTTGCGCAGTAATGCAAGGTTAACTTCCCCAGACAGCTCACAGCTTTTAACACGCTTTTTTTGTCTATCAGCACCGCTTTCATACCAAATTAAAGCAACAACGTTACACCAGGTCTCGAGAAAGGAAGCTTTTTCTTCTGAAAGCAAATGATCTGCCGGCTGAAAACTCCGGGCACGACTTACTGCTTCACCCTCGCCAGCAGAGTGCGTATGAAGTTCAAGTGGCTCTGAGCACTATGGGACTTGACATCTATGGTCATCAGTCCCCTAGAACTTAGAACTACTTAAACCTAACTAACCTAAGGACATGACACAACACCCAGTCATCACGAGGCAGAGAAAATCCCTGACCCCGCCGGGAATCGAACCCGGGAACCCGAGCGTGGGAAGCGAGGACGCTACCGCACGACCACGAGCTGGGGACGCGTATGAAGTAAGTTGGCATGGAACTGCACAGAATGTGCATTTGGGGACAACGGTAGTGATGCAGTGATGGATTGCGAACGGCGACCGCGCAGCGGGAATGGCCAAAACTAGAAGAGAAGTTTCTGTGGCGCTGAAACAAATATTTCTCAAAATTGCGTGTGCAGAATCATTTACATCTACATCTACGTGATTACTCTGCTATTCGCAATAAAGTTCCTGGCAGAGGGTTCAGTGAACCATCTTCAAGCGGTCTCTCTACCGTTCCACTGTCGAGTGGCACGTAGGAAAAACGCGCGCTTAAATATTTCTGTGCGAGCCCTAATTTCTCTTATTTTATCGTGATGATCATTTCTCCCCATGTAGGTGGGTGCCAACAGAACGTTTTCGCAATCGGAGGAGAAAACTGGTGATTGAAATTTCATGAGAAGATCCCGTCGCAACGAAATACGCCTTTGTTTTAACGGTTGCCAGTGCAATTTACGTATCATGTCTGTGACACTATCTACCCTATTTCGCGATAATACAAAACGAGCTGCCCTTCTTTTTCGATGTCATCCGTCAATCCCACCTGATGCGGATCCCACACCGTACAGCAATACTTCAGAATATGGCGGACAAACGTGGTGTAAGCTGCCTCTTTAGTAGACCTGTTGCATCTTCGAAGTGTTCTGCCAATGTGTCGCAGTCTTTGGTTTGCTCTACCCACACAATTATCTATGTGATCGTTCCAGTTTAGGTTTTTTGTAATTATAATCCCTAAGCATTTTGTTGAATTTACAGCCTTCAGATTTGTGTGACTTATCGCGTAATTAAAATTTAGCGGATTTCTTTTAGTACTCACGTGAATAACTTCACACTTTTCTTTATTCAGGGTCAACTGCCACTTTACGCACCATACAGGTATCTTATCTAAGTCATTTTGCAAGTCGTTTTCATCATCTGATGACTTCACAAGACGGTAAATGACAGCATCATCTGCAAAGAATCTAAGACGGCTACTCAGATTGTCTCTTATGTCGTTAATATAGATCAGGAACAATAGAGGGCCTATAACACATCCTTGGGGAACGGTGGATATTACTTCTGTTTAACTCGATGACTGTGACCTTTCTGACAGGAAATCACGAAACCAGTCGCACAACTGAGGCGATACTCCGTAGGCACTTGCCACTGGTGTGCTTTTTGTACGACCAGAATCCTTTTGGGTGACAATAATTACAATCAAGGGAGGGGAGGGAGGGAGGTCTTGGTGCTATGTTCCAATTAGAGGTGGGAACATGAGGCAAAAAGTTTTTAGTTTAGGTCGGACCAGCGGTCATTTGTGTAGCCATTAGAACTTTTGTCTTACTGTAGCCATGTTACGGTATATTAAGCTAACTTTGAACTACGAACAGGAGCTGGGATACAGGAAAATTGTGCGAATCGATTAATTCCTTTTGCAAAAGACTTAATTGAGCTTAAATGCTCCGATAAAGGCACCATTTCAAGTGCACCCTTAAACAACTCCGGACTGGGCCGTGAATGATGGTTCAGATTTGGTCCACGGAGTATCATACCTTGGCCTAAGAGAAATTTTAACTATTTGAAAAAGAAATGTGGCTTCGTTAGGATTTCGCGTGCAAAAAACGCGTTTTTCTGGGAGGTTGTTCAAGTGTGTTAGTTCTACGCTTTAAACTTGTACGAATCGCTTGAAACTTTATGCGAAGTTAGATAAATAGATAAAATCAAAACTAAATTTCTTATCCAGTAATCTTTATCCACCATAGAGACACAACATTTTGAAACAGAGCTAAATGAAGCATGTAAAATTCGTTCGATCAGTGGCACTAGGTGGTGGTGTTACAGGCTGTTGCTGCTTCTAAAAACTGCACCCAGCATGGGGTAAACGACGCATTGCCGGCCTTACCTGTCATGGCTCCACCAACGAGCGCAAGGACCAGAGTGAGGACCACTTCGAGTAGCTGACAGCCCGCCTGCCGAGTGGCGCGGAGGTTGAAGCCAAATCCTGTCAGTTCTTTGTCATCGGGGTGCCTCTGGAGGTGGAAAATAATTATATTACACCTTCTGGAAAGACTAACAGATATTGCGATAATATTTAAACTGCACAGGAATTGAGTTGTGTCGAATCCTTAGTCATAAGCATGTACTTCCTCACATCATACATTAACATAAGAACATGGCATACGTGAACTTCAGATGTATAGACTATATTTACATGTATAAGGTAATTAAGCTAAGCCGTTCACTGGAAATACAGTCCGACAAAAGACACTAAGCACCCATCGAATGGGATGGAAGTCGCTAGATGTGATGGACATGTACAGACAAACAAATGATTACAGTTCCAGAAAAAAATGGATGATTTAAGAGAAGAAGTTTCACATATTGAGCAAATGAATAAAGTGTTGGTCAACCCCTGCCCTCACGCTAGCAGTTATTCGGCTCGGCACTAATTGATGGAGTTCTTGGATGTCCTCCTGGGTTCCAAATGGTTCAAATGGCTCTGAGCACTATGGGACTTAACATCTGAGGTCATGAGTCCCCTAGAACTTAGAACTACTTAAACCTAACTAACCTAAGGACATCACACGCATCCATGCCCGAGGCAACATTCGAACCTGCGACCGTTGCAGCAGCGCAGTTGAGGACGGAAGCGCCTAGAACCGCTCGTGCACAGCGGACGGCTCCTACTGGGGATACCGTGCCAGATTCTTCGCAAATGGCGCGGTCGAGGGCCCTGCCCATAATGCTCCAATAGTTCTCAATTGGGGAGAGGTCCGGCGGCCTTGCTGGCCGAGGTAATGTTTGGCAAGCACGGAGCCAAGCAGCA
Organism: Schistocerca piceifrons; assembly: GCF_021461385.2. Classification (NCBI taxonomy): domain Eukaryota; kingdom Metazoa; phylum Arthropoda; class Insecta; order Orthoptera; family Acrididae; genus Schistocerca; species Schistocerca piceifrons. Next base: position 29,923,249 of record NC_060146.1, on the reverse strand, counting down.
GAAATTCTCTTCGTACGGCGGACGCCAGCCACGATGGTACACCACCACTGTCCAGGCCGCCTCTGAACACGTCTTCAGCGAAGAGTCTCATTGACTGGAGTAGAACTGTCATGAGTCCCTCATCGAACTGAGCCCCGATGATCAGCTAAGGCGTGGCTGGAGACACCGCGGACTGTCGCCCTCGACTGTCAGGAATGCCGGCTGGTCTGGCGCGCCATTTCTTTCCACAGCAGGACTCCTTTCTTGTCATCCGCGGCACACTTCCAGCGCAGCGGTACGTTGACGATATTCTACGCCTCGCTTTGTTGCCCTTCGTGGCAAGCCATCCTGGGCTCACATTTCAACAAGATAATGCCCGCCCGCAAACGGAGAGTGTTTCTACTGCTTGTCTTAGTGCTTTTCGAACCCTGCCTTGGCCAGAAAGGTCGTCGGATCTCACTATTAGTGCATTATGGACAGCGCCTCCAACCAGCTCGGTATTATGACGATCTAAGGCGCGAATTGGACAGAATTTGATACAATATCCCTTAGGAGGGCATCCGACAACTCGATCAATCAACACCAAGCCGAATAACTGCTTACGTAAGGGCCAGACGTGTACCAGCACGTTATTGACTTGCTCAGTTTGTGAAGTTATTTCTCTTTAATAAATTACAGAAATTTTCTGAAATTGCAATCACTTGTTTGTCTGTGCGTGTGCATCGTATATTTTCGTCCCACTTCGTATAATGCATTCGTGATGAGTCTTTTTTTTTATTACAGTGTATTTTCGGAGCAGTTTGAGATATGCCATTCTGTTTACACGCAGATGAATTCTGTGAAAGTTCAGTGAATGGCGTATAGTGTCTATTTATAGCTACATTAATTGCAGAGGTATCGGTTTTAAAATGGAACTATAGTAGTTTCTGGTGCTAGTATTGCGCTTTTAAAAAGATAAGAATTCAGTGGCGTTTCTCCCTTCAAATACCAATTGACAGGTTCGGGGAAATTATCGTCTTTAGATTTTAGCATTTATCCGTTTTGTATCTGAAACTGATTGCTGTGTAACGTGCCACTTATTGTTGTTACCCGGAGGCGGGGTGTCATGTTGGAGGGGCATGGCTCTTCACGCAGCTGGGAGTCTGCTTACAGAAACGGAGCAGAGGAGAGAGCTTTCATTTAAAACCAACACATGCTTTATAGATCTAGAAAAGGCATATGACCGGTTTCCTAGGAGGAAGTTATTGTCTGTTCTACGAGATTATGGAATAGGAGGCAAACTTTTGCAAGCAATTAAAGGTCTTTACATGGATAGTCAGGCAGCAGTTAGAGTTGACGGTAAATTGAGTTCATGGTTCAGAATACTTTCAGGGGTAAGACAAGGCTGCAACCTGTCTCCACTGTTGTTCATATTAAATATGGATCATATGTTGAAAACAATAGACTGGCTGGGTGAGATTAAGACGTGTGAACACAAAATAAGCAGTCTTGCATATGCGGATGACTTAGTTGTGATGGCAGATTCGATTGAAAGTTTGCAAAGTAATATTTCAGAGCTAGATCAGAAATGTAAGGACTATGGTATGAAGATTAGCATCTCCAAAACGAAAGTAGTGTCAGTGGGAAAGAGATGTAAACGGATTGAGTGCCAAATAGGAGGAACAAAGTTAGAACAGGTGGGCAGTTTCAAGTACTTAGGACGCATATTCTCACAGGATGGCAACATAGTGAAAGAACTGGAAGCGAGGTGTAGCAAAGCTAATGCAGTGAGTGCTCAGCTACGATCTACTCTCTTCTGCAAGAAGGAAGTCAGTACCAAGACTAAGCTATCTGTGCACCGTTCAATCTTTCGACCAACTTTGTTGTATGGGAGCGAAAGCTGGGTGGATTCAGGTTACCTTATCAATAAGGTTGAGGTTACGAATCTGAAAGTAGCTAGGATGATTGTAGGTACTAGTAGATGGGAACAATGGCAGGAGGGTGTCCACAATGAGGATATCAAAGAAAAACTGGGAGTGAACTCTATAGATGTAGCAGTCAGGGCGAACTGGCTTAGATGGTAGGGTCATGTTACACGCATGGGAGAAGCAAGGTTACCCAAGAGACTCATGGGTTCAGCAGTAGAGGGTAGGAGGAGTCGGGGCAGACCAAGGAGATGGTACCTGGATTCGGTTAAGACTGATTTTGAAGTAATAGGCTTAACATCAGAAGAGGCACCAATGTTAGCACGGAATAGGGGATCGTGGAGGAATTTTATAAGGGGGACTTTGCTCCAGACTGAACGCTGAAAGGCATAATCAGTCTTAAATGATGATGATGATGATGAGTAATCACACTTGGCTGCAAGAGGCTGGGCGGACATAATCTGGAAGTCAAATGACGTGGCATCTAAGGGTGGTACAACAGTCGAATACGGTAACAGCAATTCTAGTCTTGTTTCCGACAGAACCTTGAAAGAAAAGTGTATGCCAAATATTGAATGAATTTTAGAAACAGCGAATTGGGTGTAAACATTGTTAAATAATTACTTCACGTCATGAGTTTAATGGCATGACACACTCTTACATAGCAAAATTACACCAGTAACAGCAACAAAAAGGAAAGCACAGAAGAATGATGCCATAAACACTTCTTTAAATTTCCATTTATGTCGTCAATTGCCCGAAATGCCCGTCGTCTATTGCCACACACGTCTGCAATTGCTGCTGAAAAGGCGTTGGAAGAGACTGAAGATAATCCTTCGATCTCATTGTACACACGGCGACTGTGTGAGGTTTAAAATCCTTTAGGGTATTCGCGATTTGCGCATGAACTTCATGTTTGAATTTGCCCCAGAGAAAAACGTCCAGTGGCGTGAAATCAGCCAAAACAGCATGCCAACTACACTCAACAGCCAAAGAAACTGGTACACCTGCCTAGTATCGTGTAGCGCCACCGCGAGCACGCAGAAATGCCGCAGCGCGACGTGGCGTGGACTCGACTAATGCCTGAAGCAGTGCTGGAGGGAAGTGACCCCAAGAAACCTGCAGGCCTGTCCACAAATCCGTAAGAGCACGAGGGGGTGGATATCTCTTCCGAACAGCACGTTGCAAGGTATTCCAGATATCCTCAATAATGTTCGCGTCCGGAGAGTTTTGTAGCCAGCGGAAGTGTTTAACCTCAGAAGAGTGTTCCTGGAGCCACTCTATAGCAATTCTGGACGTGTGGGGTGTCGCATTGTCCTTCTGCAATTGCCCAACTCCATCGTAATGCACAATGGATGCAGGTGATCAGACAGGATGTTTACGTACGTGTCACATGTCAGAGACGTATCTAGGCGTATCAGGGGTCCCACATCACTCCAACTGCATACGTCCTCCACCAGTTTGAACAGCCCCCTGCTGACATGCAGGGTCTATGGGTTCATGAGGTTGTCTCCATACCCGTACACGGCCATCCGCTCGATACAATTTGAAACGAGACTCGTCCATGTTTGCAGTCATCAACAGTCCACTGTCAGTGTTGACGGGGTAAGGCGAGGAGTAAAGCTTTGTGTCGTGCAGTCATCATGGGTAGAGAGGGCCTTCGGCTCCGAAAGCCCATGTCGCTGGTGTTCCGTTAAACGGTTCGCACGCTGACACTTGTTGATGGCCCAGCATTCAAATCTCCAGCAATTTGCAGAAGGGATCCGCTTATGTCACGTTGAACGATTCGCTTCACTCGTCGTTGGTCCCGTTCTTGCAGGATCTTTTACCGGCCGCAGCGATGGAGATTTGATGTTTTACCCGATTCCTGATATTTACGGTACACTCGTGAAATGGTCGTACGGGAAAATTCCCATTTCATCGCTACCTCGGAGATGCTGTATTCCATCGCTCGTGCGCCGGCTATAACACGCCATTGAAACGCACTAAAATCTTGATAACCTGCCAATATAGCAGCAGTAACCGATCAACGACTGCGCCAGACACTTGTTGTCTTATATAGGCATTTCTGATGTTTAAATATCTCTGTATTTGAATACATATTCCTGTACCAGTTTCTTTGGCGCTTCAGTATAGTAACGCATTCGCTTTCTAACCAGCGACCAGGAGAGACCTGGGTGAGCTCTTTCCTAGGCGTAGCACTGAAGTTGTGGGCGCAAATTCGAACAGCCTGTCAGATACTACTACACTACTGGCCATTAAAATTGCCACACCACGAAGATGACGTGCTACAGACGCGAAATTTAACCGACAGGAAGAATATGCTGTGATTTGCAAATGATTAGCTTTTCAGAGAATTCACACAAGGCTGGCGCCGATGGCGACACCTACAACGTGCTGACATGAGGAAAGTTTCCAACCGATTTCACATACACAAACAGCAGTTGACCGGCGCTGCCTGGTGAAACGTTGTTGTGATGCCTCGTGTAAGGAGGAGAAATGCGTACCATCACGTTTCCGACTTTGATAAACGTCGGATTGTAGACTATCGTAATTGCGGTTTATCGTATCGCAACATTGCTACTCGCATTGGTCGAGACCCAATAACTGCTAGCAGAATATGGAATCGGTGGGTTCAGGAGGGTATTTACGGAACGCCTTGCTGGATCCCAACGGCTTCGTGTCACTGGCAGGCGAGATGAGAGGCATCTTATGCGCATGGCTGTAACGGATCGTGCAGCCACGTCTCGATCCCTGAGTCAACAGATGGGGACGTTTGCAAGACAACAACCATCTGCACGAACAGTTCGACGACGTTTGCAGCAGCATGGACTATCAGCTCGGAGACCAGGGCTGCGGTTACCCTTGACGCTGCATCACAGACAGGAGCGCCTGAGATGGTGTACTCAACGACGAACCTGGGTGCACGAATGCCGAAAAGTCATTTTTTCGGATGAATTCAGTTTCTGTTTACAGCATCATGATGGTCGCATCCGTATTTGGCGACATCGCTGTGAACGCACACTGGAAGCGTGTATTCGTCATCGCCATAGTGGCGTATCACCCGGCGTGATGGTACGGGGTGTCATTGGTTACACGTCTCGGTTACCTCTTGCTCGCATTGACTGCACTTTGAACAATGGACGTTACATTTCAGATGTGTTATGACCCGTGGCTCTGCCCTGCGATCACTGTGAAACCCTACATTTCAGCAGAATAATGCACGACCGCATGTTACAGGTCCTGTACGGGCCTTTCTGGATACAGAAAATGTTCGAGTGCTGCCCTGGGAGCACATTCTCCAGATCTCTCACCAACTGAAAACGTCTGGTCAATGGTGGCTGAGCATCTGGCTCGTCACAATACGCCACTCACTACTCTTGATGAACTGTGGTATCGTGTTGAAGTTGCATGGGCAGCTGTACCTGTATATGCCATCCAAGCTCTGTTTGACTCAATGCCCAGGCGTATCAAGGCCGTTATTACGGCCAGAAAATGTTCAAATGTGTTTGAAGTCTTATGGGACTTAACTGCTAAGGTCATCAGTCCCTAAGCTTACACACTACTTAACCTAAATTATCCTAAGGACAAACACACACACACCCATGCCCGAGGAAGGACTCGAACCTCCGCTGGGAATTACGGCCAGAGGTGGTTGTTCTGGGTACTGATTTCTCAGGATGTATGTACCCAAATTACGTGAAAATGTAATCGCATGACAGTTCTAGTATAATATATTTCTGCAATGAATACCCGTTTATCATCTGCAATTCTTCTTGGGGTAGCAATTTTAATGGCCAGTAGTGTAGTGTCAGTTGTTCTTCTCGCAGGATAGCTGATAGTGCACGAGACTGTTAAACCATTGGCTCGGGTGAAGGGGGAGGAGGGGAACACGGGGGAGGGGGGTGGGGGGTGGGTGGTGGAGATCACTTCCGAACAACACGTAGCAATGTATCCCAGATATACTCAACAATTGTGGAATTTGGTGCACAGCGGAACTCAGAAAAGTGTTCCTGGAGCCACTCTGTATCAATTCTGGACGCGTGGGGTATCGCATTGTCCTGCTGGAATTGCCCAAGTCCGTCTGAATACACAACAGACGTGAACGAAAAAATGGCTCTGAGCACTATGGGACTTAACATCTATGGTCATCAGTCCCCTAGAACTTAGAACTACTTAAACCTAACTAACCTAAGGACATGACACAGCACCCAGTCATCACGAGGCAGAGAAAATCCCTGACCCCGCCGGGAATCGAACCCGGGAACCCGGGCGCGGGAAGCGAGAACGCTACCGCACGACCACGAGCTGCGGACGGACGTGAACGGATGCAGATGTTGAGACATGATGCTTATGTTCCTGTCACCTATCAGAGTTGTATCTACACATATCAGGGGTCCCATATCACTGCAGCCGCACACGCCCCACACCATTACAGAGCCAGCACAAGTTTTAACAGTCCCCTGCAGACATGTAGGGTCCATGGAGTGAAAAGGTTGTCTCCGTAGCCGTACACGTCCGTCCGCTCGATACGATTTGCAACGAGACTCGTCCGACCAGCCGACACGCTTCCAGCTAGTCTCTGTTGACGGACCCAGGTGAGGCGTAAAGCTTTGTGGCGTGCAGTCATCAAGCGTACACGAGAGGGCCCTCGGCTCAGAAAGCCCATATCGATGATGCTTCGTTGAACGGTTCGCAAACTAACACTTGTTGATGATCCAACACTGAAATCTGCAGCAATTTGCGGAAGAGTTGCGCTTCTGTCACGCTGAACGATTCTCATCAGTCGTCGTTGGTCCCGTTCTTGCAGGATCTTTTTCCAGCGGCTGCGATGTTAGAGATTTTATGGTTTACCGGATTCCTGATATTCACGGTACACCAGTGAAATGGTCGTATGGGAAAGCCCCACTACCTCGCTACCTCGGATATGCTGTGTCCCATCGCTCGTGCTCCGTCAGTAATACCACGTTAAAACTCACTTAAGTCTTGATACACTGTCATTGCAGCAGCATTAACCGATTTAACAACTGGGCCAGCCACTTGTTGTCTTACATAGGCGCTGCCGACTGCAGCGTCGTATTCTGCCTGTTTACATATCTCTGTATTTGAATATGCATGCTAATATGTTTTTTTTATTTTTTTTATCTGCAGTTCATGAATGACTTGTAATACCTCAACGGATATTGTGATCAGAATAAAAAATTCGAAGTCATTAGTTTTCAGCACTCCCTCGTGCAGTACTTAGAACTCAGGATTAAACTATTTGCAACATGCAACAAATTGCTGCCTAAAGGCGAAGTTCGTGACATCATATCCGGATAAGGAAATAGGTCGTGTAGGATAAATGGCAACAGGTTTCCAGCGCTGAGATACCGGTATGAGAGGGATATAGGGAAAATATTAGGAATCATTCAGTGTAGTTCACGTGCGTCGACTGTTGGTTAGCTTGAAACAATAAAAAATTTTCACATACCAAGGGAAACTATACGTTGTGATCGTGAACAGTCTCAAAAGCTTGTAAGCCTGCTGCACTATACGCTGCCCTGAGAAATACCTCTTAAGAAAAAAATCGATACGTTGCACTCTTTCCGAGATAATTAATATTAAAGTTAGTCAATCAGACCACAGCGCGCGTAAGTTAAAGCGGCCGGCCAGAGACGGCATCGCCTAAAGGTGATTTTTGTTTCCTGTAATAAAGCCGAACAAGAGGGCGATACAAAAACCGAACATGGGACTCTTGCGGATTTATGGACGGCCCCGCTAGATTCATGGTGTCAATTCCCTCCAGTACCATTTCAGACATTAGTCGAGTTGATGCCACGTCGTGTTGGGCACTTGCCTGTGCTCGCGGGGACGCTGCACGATATTAGGCAGGTGTACCAATTTCTTTGGCTCTTCGGTGTATATTATTGGTGGCTAAAGTCGGTTTTACGTGCTTTTTGCGTCTACAAGATTATTGAAAAATGCTACGAACTTATGCACCAATCGGATATGTCGGCTGAGTGGCTGCCAAAGGCGACGCACTCGCGTGCTGCTGCGTGTCGTGGGGCCCACTCACCTGCTGCAGGCGGCCCTCGAAGATGCGGCAGAGGGAGCCGCCATAGTGGGCCTCTGTAGCCGTCCAGGTGGGCACCAGCGAGGTGAGTCCGGGCTGGCCGTGGGCGCCCAACACCCCGCGGGTGTCCCTCAGCTTCAGGGCGCTGGTTCAGCCACGGCTGTGTGTGCGTGTGTGCGTGGAACGTGGCAGCAAAAACGTCAACTATTCCGTCCGTCTATTAGTAACTGATATACACAATATTGATGTTCCAGAGCATTTCTTCCACATCACTGGATTTTCTCGTCATCAGAATACTGAAGGAGGGATCTGTTTTACTTGCTACAAAACATTCCACAGCGTAAATCACACAAAATATGTATTTATTTAAGACAACCAGTTTCGGCAGACTTTGCTGTCATCTTCAGTAGTTAACAATCTTTTTGCCGTGTGAAACGTGTTCATTGTACGTTAGACCTTTTATAATGTGCTGATTTTTATCCGTATGACAACTTGGTGTCCTACGTAAAATGAACGCTTTTCACAACAAAAAGATTTTTAAGACCTGAAGATGACAGCAAACTCTGCCGAAACCAGTTGCCGTAAATGTAGAAATATTCTGTGCGATCTAGGCTGTTGAACAATGAGGTGAGATAAATCCTGCGATATGCACATATACAGATGGCGGTAGTATCAAGTACACAAAGTACACTAGGGCAGTGCATTGCTGGAGGTGTCTTTTGGACTCAGGTGATTTGTGTGAAAAGGATTCCGCGTTTCCGACATGATTATAGCCGCAGGACGGGAATTAACAGTCTTTGTTCGCAGAATGGTTGTTGGAACTAGATGCGTGGGGCATCCTCTTTTGGAAATAGTAAGAGAATTCAATATTTCGCTATCCACATTGTGCTGAGAATACCAAATTTCAGGCATTGCTATCACCACAGATAACGAAGTGACCGACGGGCTCCACTTAACAATCACCGTCGTAAGCGTGCAGTTGTCAGTGCTAACAGACAAGCAGCATTGCGCGTCATAATCGCAGAAATCAGTGTGGGATGCAAGGCGAACGTATCGGTTAAGACAGTGTGGAGAAATATGGCGTTGATGGGCTTTGGCGCCGGCCGCTGCGGCCGAGCGGTTCTACGCGCTTCAGGTCCTAGGGTAAGATTTTAACTCCCATGGTGCTTAGAGCCAGTCGAACCATTTGGGCTTTGGCAGCAGAAGACCGACGCGAGTGCCTTTGCTAAAAACCCGAAATCGCCTGCAGAGCCTCTCCTGGGCTCGTGACCACATCGGTTGGACGCTAGACGACAGGAAAACCGTGGCCTGGTCAAATGAGAGCCAGTTTCAGTTGGTACGAGCTGACGTAGGGTTCGAGTGTGGCACAGAGCCACGGAGCCAAGCTGAAAGCAAGGCACTGTGCAAGCTGATGGTAACTCCGTACTGGTGTGGGCTGTGTTTACATGAAACGGACTTGGTACTGGTTCAAATGGCTCTGAGCACTATGGGACTCAACTTCTGAGGTCATTAGTCCCCTAGAACTTAGAACTAGTTAAACCTAACTAACCTAAGGACATCACGCACATCCATGCCCGAGGCAGGATTCGAACCTGCGACCGTAGCGGTCTCGCGGCTCCGGACTGCAGCGCCTAGAACCGCTTGGCCACTTCGGCCGGCGACTGGGTACTGCCTGTGTTCGACTACTTGGAGACCATTTTCAGCTATTCATGGGCTTCGTGTTCCGAAACAAGGATGACAAGGATGACAATGGGCCATGTCACCGGGCCCCACTTTTTCCCGACTGCTCTGAAGAAAATTATGGACAATGCGAGCGCATGATTTGGCCACTGAGATCACCCGATATGAATCCGGTCGAATTTTTATGGAGCCGTAATCGAGAGGTGAGTTCGCGCACAAAGCACTGCAACGGCAACAATCTGGCAGCTGTGTACGTCTATAGGGGCAGCAGGGCTGAGTGTTTCTGCAGGAGCCTCCCAATAACTTGCTGATTTCGTGCCACGCGGAGATGGAGCACTACACCAGCAGAATCGACGTCCGACACAATATCGGCAGGTGTCTCACGACTTTGGTCACCTCAGTGTATATACTCAAAGACAAACAAGAAAGAAAACGACGCCTTGATATTCATACAGGTGAAACGCCCGCTAAATCACGCAGGGCTAACAGGAAATTAGAATTGTGGAAAGGACCGAGGGAGTTGCGGTCGGATTCGTTTCACAGTTGTAATTTATTATCATTTAGATCACAAATACACTTTTGAAAGAATTAAATTCGCTTCGCGGCTGAAGGCCTCCAAACAGATGCTTTAGAATAAGTTCAGTTTTGAAAAGACATGACACAGTTAAATTTGCGAATAAGATAAATCGTATACATAAATGAGATCACCACGCGGAGCGATTGAAGGCCGCCGGATTAAATCTTCACAATTCCAAATATACTATGATGATTACTGAAGGCAGAAGGCCACAATGTTTTAAGATGCTAAAAGGTCTGATGGCCCACAAGGTGCACAGAAAGAGATAAACATACGCAATAAGATGGCTGAAGGCCGCAAAGTTAAATTCTGAAAAGTCCCTTAACCAAGGCTAAGGATACAAGGCCAGGAAAAATCGGCAACCGATACACTCCCCCGGACCCAACAATGCAAAGTCAACACCTGCCCATTGGCCACCCGGCAGCTCTGCACCGGGGACGCGACCGAACGAAGTCTAGTAAGATGCCCAAATTCCAAAAACCATTCAAGACTCAATGACAAAGAACTGCCGGAATCCAGCAGAGCGCAAAGGGGCTCGGCACTTTGCATAATGGGGATGACATCATCTTCTACATTGTTCATGATCATTCGGTAGTCACCGTGCCATCAAGGAATATCGCACAGATTTTTCCGTGACTGGACACAAATTCCACACAGCCACCTACTGAGGCCGAAGAGACTTCTTGATTGCGAAATACGGATTCTCAGTTCCCTAAATACACCAATTTTTTCTTATTGACGAACCTATCCAAATGATAGTGGGCTTCGTCGCTAAACGAAACCATACTAATTCCCATCATCCCCTGCGGCCAACTGTGAAATCTGAACGTCCTAATGCAAACCGTGCGGAAATCATAACGATTGTATTTCATATAGTTCAATAGTCATCACCCTGTATAGAGCAGTCTGCAAACTAGTGTGAAGTGCGTGGCACAGGGTGCTTTGCGTGGTTTTTTTTTAATGCTATAGCGAGATAATTGTCATCTATGTTCAAGTGTTCGGCTTTCCAAATTTTCCACCACCATGAGTCAAACAAACCTCCGACTGTCGATCAGTGCACCCTGTTAGTCCCACAGACGTGAGCAAGTGGCTTTTGAGCAGCCTCCTTTGTTAGCTGGCAGCACTCTCTCAGAACCTGCCAATGAACCCAGTTCTTGGCACTTTTACATTCACAAGTCTGTCTTGACCACACAGATTTCTTTGCACTTTATTACCGGTTTCAGCTTACCTCCATCTTCAGATGTGTTGTAAATATAAATATTGTATAAGCGACCAGTTTCAATTAGTTAAGACTAAACTATACAGTATTTATGTTGCATGAAATATAAAACATTTATAGCCATGTATAGCAGCCATACATACTGTTAAAAGATTCTGATAAAAATCATCAAGTTAAACATGTGAGTACATGGTACGTGCCAGCAGAGGCCACTTTAGCTAAAGTAAACCAGTGTCGCCAATATAAAATTTAAAATGCAGTTTGCACTTTCTTTAGATAAAAACTTTTCTTTGGCTAAATGAGCGTCTGGCATTAAAAAATATATGGTGATATACTATATGTGGAATTGGACTCATAGTTGAAATCCATGAAAAGCACAAATACTACACAATACAGCCCTTAGCCTTGTTAGGTTACATCAACCGTTTATGAATGCCAGTATAAAAAGTATAAAATAAAAAATCACAAAATCTTCTATCCTAAGAGATCAGTTAACAGCTAAAGTAATCATAATACAATTAATAAAGTAGTGCCCCTTAATTAAAAACAGAAAATCTATAATCGATATTACATTAGAGTGCGGCGTCGACGGCGAATCTGACGTGGCTTCTTCTCTGCGTGACTTCCTTGTTCTCCTGCGGCTGAGCTGGCGGGGGGCGGCCCAAGCTGCTCGCCGCCGGCGGCCCACACACGCCAATCCGCCGGGGTGCTCCACACGTAGCTCTCTGGATAGATCAAAGTGAGCATTCAGGTTAAACCCGTTCTGTTCATTCAGCAGTAATTTCCATTGTTGTTTTCTGTGCACATAAATCTCCAGTTCTTCGAGCAGGTTCATTAACTGTCCCTTGCACGCCCTTTGCAACGCTTTCATATTACTGTCTATACGTTCTACCGAATGTCTTTCTCTGTCCAAATGTGAACCGAAAGCGCTCTTATTTTGACTATACGTATGTTCCCTAAAACGAGTCTGGAAATTTCTTCCTGTCTTACCGATGTAAAATCTGTCACAGTCCTGGCAGCTAATCTTATAAACACCAGATCCCATAAATTTCTTGCTGTCATTGCCAGCTTCGTGCCGTAGCTTACAACCAATTGTACCTTTCGTTTGGAACCCAATTTTTATTTTGGTTTTTCTTAAGCCCTGCGCAATTCTGTCTGAAAAAGCACCATTGTATGACATAACCACAAACTTCTTGCCCTCTGATTCTATTGGCTTCTTCCTGTCACATATTTTTTATTTTAATTTATAATAAAGTTTCATTACGTCACGATCTTATATCCATTTGCTCTGGCTGTTTGTTTAATCACACTTGATTTCTCTATCTCGTCATTAGGGGTAAGCGGCAGTTTTAGCAACCTGTTAAACATAGCTCTGAAGTACGCCCATTTATGCTTACTGGGGTGACAGGACTTTGCATTTGTGTCAGTCGCTGTTGTCTTCCAAAATATGCTAATTTTATGTCTTCCATCTCTTTTAGTTAACCTAAGATCCAAAAAACGTATACTTCCTTCTCCTCACTGAGTGTTTAGTTTTTCTTTGCATCTCACCCATCTTTTCTGCTATACCGCGTATTTCATTTCGTGACCTTTGTACAGTAGTATAATATCGTCTACATACCGCCTGTAATAGACAATTTTCTCGCAGACGTCAGGATTTTGTTCAAAAATCTTATTTTCTAGCTCATTTATAAATATCTCAGCTAAAGTACCAGACAGTTACCCATTGCGAGCCCGTCCATCTGATAAAAAATTTTGTTGTTAAACTTAAAATAATTAAATGACAACACAAGTTCCAATACTTCCAACAGTTCTACTATTTCACCCTGGCTAATCTTCCTAGGTGTTAGCAAGTTCCTCATAATTTCTAACATATCGTTCATTGGGATGTTGGTATATAGGTTAATGACGTCAAAAGAAGCCAATGTAGCCCCATCTGGGATCGGTGCATCTTTAATCTCATTCGCAGATTCATAACTGTTCACGACATTGAATGATTTTCTGTAAGTATACGCTGCACTATCGATTCCCCTTTCTTCTGCAACTTAATTTGCGAACGAAGCACGGGAATGGACGGGTTCATCATTTTTAATCTACGGTCCTCTTTTACATCCGGAAACAAAAATACACTGCTGTCAATTACTTTCTTTATATTTGACTGAAATTTGTTCACAGAATTTCTCTTGATTTCAACTATGTTATCATCTGCAAGAAAGATTTCGGTTTTTTGGATGTAATCCCAGTCATAAATTATGATAAACGAATTACCTTTGTCTGCTCTCGTAACTATAGCTATATCCATTTCTAATATTTGATTTAGGTGTGATGTTTGAGGCTTTCCCGGCGCTGCATTTGCTTGATAAGTTCTCGGGAATTACGCCGGATGATATTGTAGAAACCGCACAATATTTCAGCGAGACACCTGCCCGCCATCTTCAGGTACTACTGTCGCGTCGCTGAGAAGCTCGCCAATTTATATGCTGGATTTCTAGAACAGCGCAGGCGCCAGAGGGGGCATAACCACTGAAGAAAGAAGAGCGCTCCCATCTTTAAAATAAGACAATGATATAGTAATTTTACCAGCTGATTGGTCTTAGATGACGTTATGCCCCCGCTGGCGCCTGCGCTGCTCTAGAAAGCCAGCTTATAAATTGGCGAGTTTCTCAGCGACGCGACAGTAGCACCTGAAGATGGCGGGCAGTTGCCTCGCTGAAATATTGTGCGGTTTCTACAATATTTTCCGGCGTAATTCCCGAGAACCTGTCAAGCATTTGATTTAGGCTTTTACGTGCTTCTAAATGTTTTGCATTTTCTCGTTCGTGACGACCTACTGCAGGTATGCATTTATTAGTTTTTACTGCTATGTCCATTTAATCAAATTTATTGAGTTTATCCACGTCACACGCAACTTTTACCTCCGCAATAGTATTTTTAATTATGCCTGGGCTCAGTTTCGGAGTAATACTATTCTGCCAGCTGCCTGAGCCTAAGTCATCACTCCATTTCATTTACATACAGAAACTTTTCTGAATATAGATAAACATTTGATGTGAACTGAAGCTGCACTTGACTGGTTCCCTATGTAAAACTCCTCGTACCTGCGTTGTAACACCGAAGGACGCAAGTGGTTTAGTTACGAAACGCTATGTGATACAGACGAGTCACCAGACTATCTGAAACTGTGTATCTGTGTTTTAATTAACTTCTAGCAAAACGGAAAACTGTATAACAAAATGGCTGTCCTGTGAAATTCTGTATTGTGCGGTTCAGCGAATAGCACAACATTGCATGACGTAACACTACGTGACTGGCACTTTCAAAAGTGGTTCAAATGGCTCTGAGCACTATGGGACTTAACATCTATGGTCATCAGTCCCCTAGAACTTAGAACTACTTAAACCTAACTAACCTAAGGACATCACACAACACCCAGTCAATCACGAGGCAGAGAAAGTCCCTGACTCCGCCCGGCATTGAACCCGGGAACCCGGGCGCGGGAAGCGAGAACGCTACCGCACGGCCACGAGCTGCGGACTCTCGCACTTTTAACACACAATTTTGAAGGAGCAAATAACCTAAAATGTTTCTGTGAAAATCCCGTGTAATTTTACGTGGACAGACTGATTAAAGAAAATTTGAAACATTAAATAATACAAACGACAGTGCCACACTGCACTGTGTAAACAACTGATTGCGCATGAAACGGAATCTGAATACACTTTACATTGAACGTGATAATAATTTTGAAATGCAACACGTAACTGTAAATGATCTTTTTATCTGGATTGTAATCTAACTGCCCCTAAGAAATTTTCATGGCTTACCTGTAGCAACGAGTACTTGGTGCAGGTCGAAGTGGTGGACGTAAACATGCAGCTCAGCAGCAGACGAGCTAAACGAGAAGGAAGTCTCGCGCAGTGCAAGCGACCCGAGCACGTGGAGCTACTCTGACCAGGTCGTGCTCCCCTTTTAGGCAACAATGTTCCGCTCAGTGCAATGCCGCGGCACCCATAATCGGGAGAGGAGGAGGTGGTGTTGAATGACTGAAGGACAACTAACCTTATTAAATAACTGTATTGCGAATGATAGAACTCATTCTTTAACTGTTACATTCATCTTCATAAAAATTACCTCTTAGTAAAAATATGACTCAGTCAGATGGCTGTAGTATCGCGTACACAAGGTATAAAAGAGCAGTGCATTGGCTCCATAGACTCAACACAATACCACTCACCAAAGGAAGCTACCAAAGAGAACTGGACATAAAAATGCAGATAGAACAAAATAATGGTTACAATAATAACACAGTCTCAAAGCTAAACAACAAAATTAAAAGTAAAATAAAAGCAGAAAGCTCCAAACCACAGACAACAACACAATAGAACCAAACACAAAAACGCAGTCCCACAACAGCTTCACTGAATAATTAGAAAACAATGAAAGAAAACACAAGATGGTACACAATGACATACAAACACAAACTCACCCATAAAATCACCAACATTTTCAAAAGACAGGGAACAAACATACCATACGCAACAGACAATTCTATACAACAATACACCCCAAAACTGACAAAAAAGAGAGACATACACCAGAAAGCAGGTATATATCGGATACAGTGTAACACTTGTGAAGGCACATACATAGGACAAACAGGTAGAACTTTTGATGCCAGATAAATAGAACACACGACAGGATGGAACCAACCACTCCACATTTGCATAACACCTAAGAAAAAATGGCCACGAACGAACCACTAGAGAAGATGACATGAAAATAATTAGAATCAACAATAAAAAACACCTCCTAACAATGCAAGAAAATTACCACATACAGAAAACCAAAGCAGAGGGGAAAATGCTGTTGAATGACCAAGTACACATGCCAAGGAAATCATTATTTACACTAATAGATAAAATAATAGAATAACGTTCGCAAAAAGTATTAATATAATAATACTGTCCAATATAGTAATAATATAATCCAACATTTTTAAACTCACTCATCCATGAACCCCTCCACAGAATACTGAAACGAAAAGTCAAATCGTCAAATCAGCTGTCACCAAAGTTTTCAACCACTCACTAACAGCTAGTACACCCGCCCTCTCCCCCCCCCCCCCCCTCCCAAAAAAAAGAAAAAAAACGACTCGTCGGCTCTATCCCCCTCTCTCACTCACTCATACACACATACGCTATAAACATCATAAACAAAAGTTAGTCTCGAACATATACTTCGTTAGGTTGACAACAAATAGGTAATCATACCAAAGAAGAGGAAACACGTAATGGAGTCGCAATATTTACGCTGTGAAAAACAGTGTACGACGAAATAGCTGTATCGAGTAACAAAAGAACAATAGTCCACCACAAAAATAGAGTGAGAAACAAGGTGAACAGTGTGTGGAAGGCGAGAACACAAAGATGTGATTAGATGGCAGTGATAAAAGTGGCAGTGCCACCTCCGGACCAGATGCGAGGAAACTCAGATCAGCAAAACGTAAGTAATTAATTTTTTTTAACAAAAATTCGCGAAGTGAACTGTTTAACAATCTAAAACTAATAAAACTGTATAGATCCCACTGACGAGACCTTGGAACAGGAGAAGGCGAAACTCGTATGGGATAAATAAAGTAACCAGCAGCAGGAAAATGAGGTTCTATTTACAAAACAATTATTGTAGAATGCGTTTGGCAGCTATGTCGCCACTTATTTCCTCGGGTGGTGCAGAATTATCCTACTAAATTTACTCGCTAATAAGAGTATTTTGTTATTTCGATAAACATCCCGAATGATTGTCACAAAGCGGTGACATAAACGTAGAAAACTCATGTTTTTGAGTCCAGAAAGCTCTATGCAACAGAAACTGTAGATCATATTATTCATATATGGGGTAATAATAGAGGGCTGTTTGCCTGGGTTGTCTGCTAGGGTAGTGAAAGGTGTTTGCTACTCCAAGGGAGGTCTGATTTGTTTTCGGTTCTAATCTTGATAGAGGCAGATAAAGCACTTTTAAGAAATTCTCGCGCCCCCAATACGTTTTTATTGCTACCTTTATTCTGTACCGGCGCCCTGTGGATGTCAATATTCAACTCTCGTAGAATTTCATACTTGTTACTGCCTACTTTTTCTGCTTCTGTCAATAATTGAATTGACTTGAGTGTGGCACTGAATGATTTTTAACTGAATTTTTATGACCCATCCTCACACATTGCTAAATTTGCACACCTTCATGATAGGTCAGCAACGGTAATCCAGTATGGCTGGTCTGACCGTTGACACAGACTGTTTCGCTGCCGAATGAGCATAATATTTTGCTAATTCGTAACGAGCTGGGGTACTTTGTCTTACTAAAACAGTTATGTTATCTCGATAAGCTGAAAGTAATTTTTATTAGTACATTTAATACTAATTAGCGTTTCTTCTTTCATTTATATCTTACATTTACGTGTTGTGTTTAACACACTAATCAGCATTAATACAGTCTTACTCATGATTGAAAACAGCCTGACAGAGTTCGGATGATTTTTCCATTCACGCCTGTGCAATGTATGTTGGTAGCACTTCGTCGACTTGCCTGTTATGCTGTGTAGCAGACTTTGAAGCTGTGCGGATCAGCATAACGAAAAGGCGAGGGGACTCGCTCGTTTTGTCCACGACTGTACATACAGCAAAGGAGTTATACGCCCTTGTTTTCAGTACTGGACCGTGACTACAGAAAGATCTCTTGAAATGTTAAGTTATTGAGTTAGACAATATTCCCATACTTGAAGCTGTACAGGAAAACCTCATTTGGGAGCAGATTGGTGGCCCACCGCATTAGAGACTACATGCCTGGGTATTTCTGGATGACAATTTCAATGATTATGTAGGAAAAAGGGCTAAAATCGATTGGCCTACAAGATCACTGGCCCTCACATCTCTGATTTTTCAGTGTGAAGGATACTGAAAAACAATGTTTTCGCAACAAATCCATTAAGCATACAGCATGTAAGGGATTTGAGTGAATAAAAGTTTCAATAATGGGGAATTGTGTGGTAATACATTTAAATATGTGTTTATACGATGTTTTACGCGTCTAGATAACATAGGAGGTTACTTTTAACTAGTTCAGTACAACAAATTACTTTGTATAAACTCCTAAAGCTACAAAACATCGTAATACAGTTTTGGTTAGCCAACTTTCGCCTCATGCTTTATACCGCGAAACACTGAGCGTGACGCATTTTTATGAAGTTTCGTAAACCCCAGCGAAAGAAAAGGGGAGAGTAGGGAATGGTTACTCGGAGGTAACACAGCTGAGATTTGAGTTGGTAAACTGAATGCAAACACTGCGTTATACAGGGTGAACTTTAAGAAAATCGACGAACTGCAGGGACGACTTCCTTACTCTAAATGGAGGAAGGAAGGTCCTACGAGCGTGTGGCCGAAAATGCGTCGAAGCCACGGTAGATGGCGCTGACGGACGAGTTGCTCTGACCACGTGGCGTGGTGCGCGCTATGTGATTCACGCAGCTTATAAGCAATACAAAGGAATACAAACGTCTCAAAAATGAGATCGACAGGAAGTGCAAAATGGCTAAGCAGGGATGGCTAGAGGACAAATGTAAGGATCTGGAGGCTTATCTCACTAGGGGTAAGATAGATACTGCCTACAGGAAAATTAAAGAGACCTTTGGAGATAAGAGAACGACTTGTATGAATATCAAGAGCTCAGATGGAAACCCAGTTCTAAGCAATGAAGGGAAAGCTGTAAGGTGGAAGGAGTATATAGAGGGTCTACACAAGGGCGATGTACTTGAGGACAATATTATGGAAATGGAAGAGGATGTAGATGAAGATGAAATGGGAGATACGATACTACGTGAAGGGTTTGACAGAGCACTGAAAGACCTGAGTCGAAACAAGGCCCCCGGAGTAGACAACATTCCATTGGAACTACTGACGGCCTTGGGAGAGCCAGTCCTGACAAAACTCTACCATATGATGAGCAAGATGTATGAAACAGGCGAAATACCCTCAGACTTGAAGAAGAATATAATAATCCCAATCCCAAAGAAAGCAGGTGTTGACAGATGTGAAAATTACCGAACTATCAGTTTAATAAGTCACAGCTGCAAAATACTAACACGAATTCTTTACAGACGAATGGAAAAACTAGTAGAAGCCCACCTCGGGGAAGATCAGTTTGGATTCCGTAGAAACACTGGAACCCGTGAGGCAATACTGACCTTACGACTTATCTTAGAAGAAAGGTTAAGGAAAGGCAAACCTACGTTTCTAGCATTTGTAGACTTAGAGAAAGCTTTTGACAATGTTGACTGGAACACTCTCTTTCAAATTCTAAAGGTGGCAGGGGTAAAATACAGGGAGAGAAAGGCTATTTACAGTTTGTACAGAAACCAGCTGGCAGTTATAAGAGTCGAGGGACATGAAAGGGAAGCAGTGGTTGGGAAGGGAGTAAGACAGGGTTGTAGCCTGTCCCCGATGTTGTTCAATCTGTATATTGAGCAAGCAGTAAAGGAAACAAAAGATAAATTCGGAGTAGGTATTAAAATCCATGGAGAAGAAATAAAAACTTTGAGGTTCGCCGATGACATTGTAATTCTGTCAGAGACAGCAAAGGACTTGGAAGAGCGGTTGAATGGAATGGACAGTGTCTTGAAAGGAGGATATAAGATGAACATCAACAACAGCAAAACGAGGATAATGGAATGTAGTCGAATTAAGTCAGGTGATGCTGAGGGAATTAGATTAGGAAATGAGACACTTAAAGTAGTAAAGGAGTTTCGCTATTTGGGGAGCAAAATAACTGATGATGGTTGAAGTAGAGAGGATATAAAATGTAGACTGGCAATGGCAAGGAAAGCGTTTCTGAAGAAGAGAAATTTGTTAACATCGAGTATAGATTTAAGTGTCAGGAAGTCATTTCTGAAAGTATTTGTATGGAGTGTAGCCATGTATGGAAGTGAAACATGGACGATAAATAGTTTGGACAAAAAGAGAATAGAAGCTTTCGAAATGTGGTGCTACAGAAGAATGCTGAAGATTAGATGGGTAGATCATATAACTAATGAGGAAGTATTGAATAGGATTGGGGAGAAGAGAAGTTTGTGGCACAACTTGACCAGAAGACGGGATCGGTTGGTAGGACATGTTCTGAGGCATCAAGGGATCACCAATTTAGTATTGGAAGGCAGCGTGGAGGGTAAAAATCGTAGAGGGAGACCAAGAGATGAATACACTAAGCAGATTCAGAAGGATGTAGGTTACAGTAGGTACTGGGAGATGAAGCAGCTTGCACAGGATAGAGTAGCATGGAGAGCTGCATCAAACCAATCTCAGGACTGAAGACAACAACAACAACAACAAGAACAACACTGTAAGCAACAGAATGGTCCGCTATTCGTGTCACGAACAAGTCGTACGGTGTTTTTGTAAGGCCAAGCAGATGCAAGCGATCGAGGGGCAGCACGGCTGTACCACAAGTACCCTCACAGATACCAACCACATCACACAACATTTGAAGCCCTTTTCGGGCGTTTGTGTGATCGTGTGTCCTCTTATACAGACGAACGTGCACGGAGAAGGCAGACTGTGGACAGATTTGGAGGACCGGGTTCTACAGGAACCGCAGTACGTGCTCCAAAGCCAAAGAACGGTTAGGTGCATCCTGCATGACAACCGCTACTATCCCTATGGCGTGGAACGAGTGCACGGGCGGGGGTGAGATGCAGCTCCGTACTGAGTTCGGGGACGATTTGTTGTCGTTGCACGGTCCCGTCCATTTCTGGACACACGTTCATACCACCTATCTTCCTCCATATCCAATCAGAAATTCGCCCCTGCAGGTTGTCGGTTTAATCAATGTGTACCCTGTATTGCCCCAAAGTGTAATAGTTTAAGTCTTGACGCTTGAATCCACTTAACAGCATGTGTATCCTTGCTGCGTGCGTTTCTTTCTAATGGTACACGTGTATTTAAACTCGCGGGGGACAGGTGGGTGTTCTCCTGGTGTTTTGTAGGGCGGCCGCTCCCCTGGCCCGCAGCTGCGTGATCGGAGCAGGCCAGTATCGGCGAGGTAACCGCGCCGGCCGCCGGCCGCCGCCACACTATTAGCGATGTGAGACGCGGTGTATTGCCGCCCGGCGTGGGAGGCTTACGCCGGGGGAATGCTAACGGTCGCATTACGGCGCTGAGGATGGGCTCGGCGGAAGAAACGCAGGAACGCGGCAGGCGGCGGCAGACAAAGGCAGCCGAGGCTGTCAAAGTCTGCGCGCATACCGCACGGCGGCACAGATAGCAGCTAGCCCGGCCTAGCCTAGCGTGCGACCGTCCCGCCGGGGCGGAGGCAACTCAACAGGGGCCAGCGGCTTACACGTCTACATCTGCCTCTACAGTCACACTCTGCAAGTGTGTGTGGCAGGGTACGTTTCCAATACGCTTTCAGTATGACCTGTCATTCCTATTCGCAACGGGCCGCACACACGCTCGAGCAATACTGTTGGGTGCGATACGTTAGAGTTTTGCAAGCAATAATTTCCTTTGTGAACTGGCGGCACTTTTCCAGTATCCTGCCACTGATCCGAATTTGGGCGCCTGCTTAAGCCACGGCTGAGCCTGGGTGGCTATTATACACGGTGACTTGTAGTCGCACTTAAAAAGTTTCGGACACTGTTCCGGAATAGCTACCGACTAGGGGAGGCGACGCCGTTCGCGTCGAGGGTTTACTCCATAAACTTCTAGTCGTCCATTAGGACAACATAATGTGCAAGTAGAACGGCATGCTACATCGGCGATTTCGAGAAAATCTGGAAAGAAGTTTTATGGGGAGATGTTGCACACGTGCACCGCAAGCCTCAGAGACAGGTGGCGGCGGTCCCGTAGGCTGGTGTTCGAGCTCCGTGATCGGCGGGTCGCTGGCTCCAGACGGTCTCGTGTTTTTATTTTTGTTTTCACTTTACACTTCTTCACGCTAGTCATATTATTTTGTACATTTTATTTTAAGGGCAATATGATGAAAAGACGCCTGTACTTTCTATGAACTTTTACTGAATTTCCAATCTTATTTCGCTGCTTACTAATTTCTGTTATTATAACAAATATTATGTGGCTTTTCTATTTCAATAGACAAGTTTTAAACTTTATCAAACCTTTCAAATTTGTTCATGTCTGACTGACAACGAAGGAAAAATTGCTTCTCATGAAGATGGTATTAAAATACATTCATTCGTACGTCACCCATTTTCGGGACTGATATTCATGAAAATAATGCGAAATGCACTGTTTACTTCCAAATTGTCAGAAGAAAAGAAAAAAAATTAATAATTTTTCCTCAGAAACTAAAAATACCTCGTGCATGCGGAAAAACTGCATTCATGCGACGTAGAAGATGCCGTTTTAATTAATGACTGTATGAAAAATATCATCCTGCAATCTGTAACGTCGAAAGCACATTCGCCTATTAATCACACATTATCTTCATGTACTGGCATATTGCAACTCATTGTATTATTCAGTAAAAGTTGTTCACACATTTATAGGGATTTCGGAAATCACGACAGGCAGATATTCTCAGGGAATCTTTATGCGTTTCATCGTTTACTTTCCGATGGTTATAAATATAATATTTCTTGTGATAAATACAAAACAGCGAGCAACAAAATAACATCGGATATTTAGTACAAGTGAATGCAAATACACGTGTCTTTTAATCATATTACCTTTCAAAAGTAATGTGTATGAAATACTATAACTAGTGTCGAAAAAAAATATAAATTTGGAAAAGAACATCAGCGGGAGTCGATCCACCGATCCACCGATTACAGAACTTGAACGCCAAACACATGACCGCCAGCTCGTGCTCAAGGTCGCAACGCACAGTGACATGATTCTTCCTTCCCAACTTTTGATTGGTTTTCTTTACAGCTTGCGATATGTAGCGTATTAATAACATGTGTAGGCTACAACATGTCTTATTCCCTTCAAAGTGTGATACCCTTTTTTGTAAACTAATTGGATAACAGACCGCTGCACAGATGGAACGACGCAACGTGATAAGAAAATTAGGTAAACGCAATCTGCGACTCTTCAAAGCTGAACTAATGTCTTTTAAAACAAATGAATCTAGTTCCTTAGAGAGGGACCTTGACTCCCTCATTCTCTTCTGTGTTAGGTCCCCATCTAATAGCCCTCTCTGTATTTTCAATGTCGGCATATTTTATGTCAATATCTCAGTTAAATTCTGACATGTTTTTACTTACAATGAATCGTTCTACCTACCTTGTCCTAATCAGTATTTTTGTGTTTCAGCGTTAACCTGAGATGAGGCAACGTGGAAGTCTTGATAATGTGATGGAATTGATCGGCCGCCATTGTAACAGCCTGTGTGCAAATTTGCATGATCAATCATACAACCTGCCTTCATTATCTTTTCATGATTTATGAAGTCACGTCACAATTTGTAGGGACGCCAGCACTGGCGGTTCAAACATTTACTGCCGATACACTGTCTAGCAGCTCCCTGTTAATGAATGACTACGAAAGTCACCTATGCCAACTTCAAAATAAAACTCTTATTCATTTCATTTTCTTTATCAGAACGTCTGGCCTTTCCTTACAATATTGTTGATCTCATCGGTTCCATTGGTAAACACTTTTAATGATTAACTCTGGATCAGAGCGGAAATATTATAACTACCGCTTTCTTTCCATCTCCTCCGACTCTTGCAACTGTAGTCTGGTTCCTGTACAGGTTGTAACTAATTTTTCACGTTCTCTATTTTATCCTGGATAACACCAGATATTTGAAGAGTGTGTTCCAGCCTAACACGGTCAAAGGCTTTTCTTGACTACAGCGTGCTACACCTATCTAGAAGAACCGTGGCCTCCCTCCACAACTCTCAGGACTTCTTGTATGAAATTATACCCTCTTTCTTTCAAATCGAGCCATAACTTCTTCTTCCCAATTAGTCTTTTAGTTATGCGAGTCACACATCTAATATTCAGCGTTCTCCTTTCAGCTAAAGTTCAGTATGCACTATTTTCTTCTTAAGTGTACCGTTTTATTATTATTATTTATTTCATGGCCTTCATTGGACCACTCTAGTCAAAAATACAAAGTTCTAAACAAGTTGTTACACAGGGATACAATTTGGTTCAACAATAATTTAATATGATATTTAGGTAATATAATTATTAGAGTCTATTCTTATATGAAAGGTGTTTTGCTCTTCTGTCTGCCTAATATTTCTTCATTCTTTCAGATATTTTCTTTCTTTCTTCATCTGAGACAACTCTTCCTGTACTCCTTTTATTGATTTTCATTTGTAGTCTGGTTTGCGGGTCTTGCAGTATTCTGGTTTTCTCTGTCTTGTTTTTTAGGGCATCTACTGTAATTTGAAGTTCTTTTATATCTTCCTTAATTTCTGTGATCCATTTAATGTCGCTCTTGCTATTCCACAATTTTTGTATTATTTTTTTACGAATTCTGTTTTCTGGAGTTCCCATCAGATGTCCAAAGAATGAGATGCGTTTCTTCCTGATTGTGCTCATGACTGGTTCTATTTTCTTATATACTGTTTCATTTGATGCTATTCTCCAATGTCCATTTATTTTATACTGTTTATACTAGTCATAATTATTCTTCTTTCTATTTTTAGTATTCTGTCAATTTCTGCTGTATTAGTTGTTTTGAAGATAGTTTCAGCTGCATACGTTATTTCTGGTTGTGTAACTGTTTTATAGAGTTTTAATTTTGCTTCTATAGATAGGCTTTTTTTGTTGTATGTAATTTTGGTAATGTAATTTGCATAGTTCAGTTTTTTTATTCTATTCTGCCATGATGGCTTCTCATTTAGATTGTATGTTATTATTTCGGCTAAATATTTAAATTTATCAACAATTTTGATTTCCTGTTCTCCTATTGTAATTTTGTTTGCAAGTGGTGGATCAGTTAGCATAATCTCCGTTTTTTCAAATGATATTCTAAGGCCTACTTTCTCTGCTATTTCTTGTAGTGATTTCACTTGTTGCCTGGCTTCTTGAACGGTGTTGGCTAGGAGAGCAAGATCACCAGCGAATCCCAAGCAGTTTAAGCTAATATCATCTTTTGCACTTCCAATTCCTATCCTCTTTGGATTATCCTTGTACCATTCTCTCATTATGTATTCCAGTGCACAGTTGAACAGTAATGGTGATAGGCAGTCACCTTGTCTTAAGCCTGTTTTTATGAGGAATCGTTCCGAAATTTCTCCTCTATGCTTCACTTTGGATTTGGTGTTGGTTAGAGTGAGTTGTATTATTTTAATTAGTTTTGGATAGAGTCCTAGATTTCTTAAAATTTTTAATACTGAAGGTCTGTGGAGACAGTCGTACGCCTTCTTAAAATCTACAAATATTATTGCCAAAGGTTTGTTCCGTTTCTTGTAGTATGCCATAATCAATTTTAAACTAATCATCTGCTCTGCACAGCTTCTCCATGGTCTGAAACCCCCCTGATATTCCCCTAACTCCTGTTCTAATTGCTCCTTGATTCTTTCATATAGGATCTTGGATAGAATTTTGTATGTGCAACCTGGGAGAGAGATTCCTCTGTAGTTGCCTGGGTTGCTCTTATCTCCCTTTTTGTGTAGTGGGTGGATGATAGCTGTGGTCCAATGTTCGGGAAATCGTTCTGTTACCTAAATTTTTGTTAGAGCCATGTGTAAGGAGGTCTTGACTGTGTCACTTGCATATTTCCACATTTCAACAAAAACCTGATCTTCTCCACATGCCTTATAATTTTTTTGTTCTTTAAGAATTTTTTCTACTTCTTGGAATGTTAGAGGGTCTAGTTTGTTAGGTATGGTTTTTATTGGGGTATTTATGTTGATTTGTAAGGGTCCTTTGGGTTCCTCGCAATTCAGATGTTTGTTAAATGTTTTTGCCATGATTTCTGCATTTTCCTTGTTACTGTGTGTCATTCTTCCATCTTCATCTTTCAGTATTATTGTAGGGGCCTCATATTGTTGTAGTTGTTTCCCAAAGATTTTATAGTAGTTCCTGGAGTTGGTTTTATGATAATTACCTTCTATAGAGTTTATAATGTCTTTATGAAATCCTCTCTTGATTCTTCTAATATTTTGAGTGAATTTCTTTCTTTCATTTTTTAGGTTGATGGCATTTTCTTCAGTTTTATGTGTTTGAAACTTTAACCATGCTAGGTGTCTATCTTCATGGAATTTGTCACATTCTGATGTCCACCATGCATGTTTCCTTCGTGGGTTCAAGGGAGCTAGATTCTCTGCTTCTTTTTTAAGATTAGGCACCAGTTGTTCTAGATCATCTGTTAATTTGATTGTTTGTGTTATTTTTTGGTACTTATTATTTTTAATTACCTGATGTGGGTCAAAACTCCTTTTCATTTTATTTGTTTTTCCGGTCCTCTTCTTTAACGGAGTGAATTTGATTTTAATTTTAACCATATAATGGTCTGAGCCTGTGTCTACTCCTCTCAGTACTTTAACATTGTGGATCTCCTTATGAAATTTTTTGTCCATACAGACATGGTCTAGCTGCCACTCGCCCTTCCTCCAGTCTGGATGTTTCCATGTTTTAAGTTTACTTGGCTTCCTCTTAAAGTATGTTGATTTAGATATAAGGTTGTGTTCTCTGCAGAGTTCTACAAGTCTTTGACCGTTTTTGTTCGTAAATTTATGTGGACTCCATTTTCCAATTATATCTTTATATTTCCTTTCTTTTCCCAACTGAGCATTGAAATCTCACAATAAGATTTTTAAATTCTTTTTATTTACTCTGTTCACAGTTTGTTCTAGGAGGTCCCAAAATTTATCTACCTCTTCCTTTGTTTTTGTTAGACAATTTTTTTTTTCATTTGTTGGGACATGAGCATTTATTTTTGTATAGGTTTTATTCATTGGTTTAAAGCTTAGAGTCGCAATTCTTGGTGATACTGCTTGGAAATCTATTACTTTTATGTTTACTAAAAACCCTTTTCCAAACTGGGGACATTGTTTCATTGCCCTCGGTCCTGGTTTCCCATTATAAATTCTGTATCCTTGTGATTCGAATGGGTCCTCTGTGGTGTTTCTCATTTCTTGGATCCCTGTTATTAAAATTTTTTGTTTATTTAGTTCATCTGTGAGCTTGAGTTTTCCGGTCTGAAGTAGTGAGTTTATGTTGTGTGTTGCTATATAATTTATTTGCTCATGTTTAATCTTCTTTTTGTGTTTTAGTGTGCATTTGGATGGTTGCAAACGCTCCGATTCGTTGCTGTCTTCTAGTTGACTACCCACCGAATCCGATGTAGCCTTTTCCTGCCTTTTTGCGCAGGACGGTGGAATTTTTTTCCTAAAAGACCTTTCCATTTTTGACTTTCGAAGGTTGTCAGCCTTAGTTGGAGCACGCTCCGATTTACAACTACGGTTGTTAACCGCAGAGGGTGTGTTTGGTCCGCGAGAGCTATCTTATTTCACTCAAGTCAGCCTGTGAACCGGTGAGGACTTTCCTATCCACCACCTGGGACGCGCCACGTAGGAGTATCACCTCTCCTCCCACTATGACAGCATAGTAGGTTCGTGGAAGTGTACCGTTTATTTATCGTACACTTCTCTCTCTCTCTCTCTCTCTCACACACACACACACACACACACACACACACACACACACACATATATATGTATATATATATATATATATATATATATATATATATATATATATGGTGTCCCAGCTATTTTGTCCACCCAAAATATCTCTGGAACAATAACAGCCATTGGAAAACGACTTTCACCGGTATCAATGTAGGGCTGGGGCCCATGCATGTACATATTTGGAAACATTCTAAAACGAATGCAAATGTGTTTTTTAACACAAACTTTTGTTTTTTTTTAAATGGACCTCCGATATTTTTTTTCAGCAATCCATAGCATGACGAAGCACATACACAATGGCGTTGATTGCATCGCAATATTCCCATTACATCCCGAGATATTAAGACGCGAAGTTGACGCTTGAGACACCCGACCTGCGCTGCTAGCGCACGTCCTGAGGCTCAGGCGTGAACCCCATGCTGCCCGTAATCGCGATGTGATTGACATGCGTAATCACACTTCCATACTTATCAGGAGGTGCGAAACGAATAATGCGGTCTGCTGCCATCCTGCATTAACGTCGTACATTCCAGCAGGTATTTATCCCATAGGCTAGGGGTGATGCGGTTCTGTAACATATCTGTGTACTGCAACGGTAGGCACAAAGTTAACTTCGCTTATCGTTAATCCGTTACTAAAAAGGTAATGCCGTTCAACGTTAAAACTTTACCTTACTGTAGATCTAGCGCAAGTGACAGTTAATCATTCACTCGTAATAGTAAAATTCATGTTGATGGTTTTAGTGAAACGAGCAAGTGGACTAAAAGTTTTACCGTTGTTTAGGTAAAAGTGTTTTGATTTGGGAAGTTCAGGTAGGACATAGAAGACAAATGTAAACATGTTTAACCAATTAGTTTTATTATCCCATAATTATCAATGTCATGTTTATCTAATGCATTAAATGACAAATTGTTGCAAACAAATGTTTCTTAACATCACTGGGTAAAATGGCCCTTTGTAGAAACTTCCACTGTGAGACCAGCACTACATACTAAACATAGTGTTCACATCTCATGCTCAAAGTGATGCCCAATGGCTTGCATACATAGGGTCACTCTGCGGATGAAGGATGCCCTACTTCGTGCTACTGTTTCCCCTTTGATGGCTGTACAAGCATCAGTAATGCGTTGCTTCATGTCCTCTGGTTTTGTTGGTTCATGTTGGTTAACAGTATCCTTCACTGCTCCCCAAAGAAAATAATCCAGCGGTGTAAGGTCCGGAGATCGGGCAAGCCACCTAACTGGGCCACCTCGCCCAATCCACCTACCAGGGAACTTACGGTTCAGAAGTCGTCGTGCTCGTAAGGTGTTATGTGCAGGGGATTCGTCATGCTGATACCACATGACCATTCTCCGGTTCAGAGGTACGGTGACAAAGAGAACAGGAAGATTGTGCCGTATAAATCTGGAGTATTGTCTGCCATTTTGGATGCCATTTATAAAGAAAGGTCCGATAATGGTATCTCCAATAATCCCACAGCAAACATTAACTTTCCATGGACGTTGGTGCTCTACTTGACAGAGCCATTTTGGATTGTCTGCGGACCAACAATGCATATTCCTCATATTGACAATTCCTTTGTTGGAGAATGATGCCTCGTCGGTAAATAAAACATCTGCAAAAAAGTTTGGATTAGTCAGAAGTTTTTGCTGAGCCCACCGACAAAATGTTACCCTATTGCGGAAGTCATTTCCATGAAGATCCTGGTGTAAATGAACATGGTAAGGATGAAATTTATGACTTTTAAGAGTACGCTGTGGACTTGATTTCGACCCACCAACTTAACGTTCAATTTGACGTGTGCTGATTTGAGGATTCACAGCTATGGTAGCGAGCACAGCAACTTCAGCACGTTCATCTGTGCGTGTTCTAGGACGATGTCGAGGTCTTGGATTTAAGCTTCCCGTTTCACGTAGACGATATGTGAGACGACCAAACATCCGGCGCGAAGGCGATGGCTTGTCAGGGAATCGTCTTCTGTACAGTCGTTCGCCTGAACAACATTTCGTCCACCTACAACAGGGTACAGTACAGGTATGTAGAGTGGGGTAGAAAACAGACATATTAACTTAATAATCATAATGTTCGCTAACAGTACTATCAACAAACAAGCAATCTCATAACGTATTTTCCGTCAACGTACATTCCCCATAGATCAGCAGCATTTCTACCATATCTTCATGTGTGTACATTATTCTGTACAGTATAAGTTCCACAACACAACGTTTATTCACAATGTGTACTACCTCCGTGCCGTCACTAGATTACTCTGATGCACGACTACACTGGCAAGCGGTGTACTGCACGCCAAAGCAACAACAAATGGGATGCTCGGAGGGTGGTGGAGTACAGGAGTTCGCATGGGTCGCAAATCATGAACAAGGCGAAGTGGTAACTGTGGCAGTAGTGGGAACTACGTTGGACACTTGACTAAGTAGAGCCAGGCCCTGCGCGACAGGCACAATGGGTCATATAAAGCATTAGATAAACCTTATTTTGCGTGTGCAGGATAAATAAGACAACCTGACGGGTGTATACCGATCGGTACTGGTTCATATTGTGTACGTAGATACGTAAAACGTGCAAGGGGGAAACCATTATGTGCATAGGAGACTTGATGGCAGCAGACCGTATTATTCGTTTCGGACCTCTTGACAAGTATGGAGGTGTGATTATACATGTCAATCACATCGCGATTACGGGCAGCATGGGGTTCACGCCTGAGCCTCAGGACGTGTGCGCTAGCAGCGCATGTCGGGTGTTTCAAGCGTCAACTTCGCGTCTTAATATCTCGGGATGTAATGGGAATATTGCGATGCAATCAACGCCATTGTGTATGTGCTTTGTCATGCTATGGATTGCTGAAGAAAAAATATAGGAGGTCCGTTTAAGAAAACATAAGATTGTGTTAAAAAACACATATGCTTTTGTTTTAGAATGTTTCCAAATATGTACATTCATGGGCCCCAGCCCTACATTGATACCGGTGAAAGTCTTTTTCCAATAGCTGTTATTGTTCCAGAGATATTTTGGGTGGACAAGACAGCTGGGACACATTATATATATATATATATATATATATATATATATATATATATATATATATATATATATATATATATAATGTGTGTGTGTATGTGTGTGGCAACGTCCTGAATTGCCCAGCGCAAACCGCTACGTCGTTTTAGAAGGGGGTGAAATGTTTCTTTTCTTGAAAATATGGCGCTATTAATGCAGTTTTGAAGCTGGACCTACGGAAACTGTTATTTGTCTCTTGACCACAAATAAAGAAATACATGTTTATGGAAATTTAGCCTGCATGGGACTAAAATAATGGGAGAAATAGTTATTTTTTTTTAAATAAATCATTTTTAAGGAGGAGAAACCTGCTATGGAACCAAAAAAAGGTGTTGAAATTTGTGACCAGATTAAAAATTCGATTAAAGAAAACCAAAGAAAAAAAATGCATGTGCAGATCATACAGTCTACGTGAACGAAGCAGCGGTCGGTACGGTACTTAGGATATATTTGAGACAAATACTTCCAAAAAGTAAATTGTAACAGTTCCGTGATATGAAATTTCTCCTTTCCGAAAACCCTTTCTTTGTCATTATGAGGCTGCTCTCTTCACTTCGATCGATGTCATGCATTTTTCTGTCAAAAGCTTAAGCTCATCTACTGCTCTTACTGCCTCATTTCCTAATCTAATTCCCCCCTCCTTCCTCCCTTCCAACCCTCCCTCCATCGTCAGTTGACTTATCTCAAGTATGCTTTCCTCGTTTTACTTTCGTTCATGTTTATCTGAAAACAGTGTCCTGGACAGTTACCTTCAGGTTCCAGTAATCTTCCGTTTACTTTGCATCTGTGACAAAAATATAATGTCACCCACAAATATGAAAGTTCTTATTGGTTTTTCCTTTTGTACTTGAATAACTTTTGAACTTTTATTGTTGTTTTTCAGTGATTTTAAACCCACGAACGGACTGAATACCATTGGGACTCTGGGGAATAAGTTGAAATCCTGTTTCACTACCTTTTCATCTACTTTGACTGTTAAAACGAATCGTGGTAGCTGGGTTTGCCTAACGAACACTATCATAACTGTTAGCTGCCTAACTTGTGCACTCATGCGCATCGAACAGTACTGATCGCGTAAGGTGCGACTCCAACCATAGTCGTCGTGTTGCGATTGATCCACTATTGGTAAAATTTCCCCGTGATATTTCCCACTGAGTAAATCACATGCTGTAGAAATTTGACGCCATTCTGAGCAGCGGTTCTCCTCCACAGCGTTTTGAATATGGAACTTTAATTACAGACTGCACAGAGAGTAAATTTACATTCTGCGCACAAATAAGATTTCTCTTTTTTTTCTGTCCGGTAGTAGACACCTCCTTGTTGCTCTCTTCTTCGCTGAGCTTGGCAAAAATTTTGGGAAATATTTGGCCACGAGATGATTCGCTTTTGTACTCAAGGTGGGCGTCCGATTGACGACCAATGTCACAGACAGGAAACGGACAATGTGCAACAAATAGCGACAAATTTTCTGATATTATTTCAATCCGCTCCCAGTTTTCCGGAGCTTTGCAGTTGGAAATCGTTCCTATCCACGCCTCCCATATTCTTGCTTTGATATATTAAAACACCTGGCTTTTACTCCACGTCATTCTATGAATTTACTTCTTGAAATGTCGCTGTAGTCGACATAATCGTCTTGAGAGATTCAGCAACTGCTTAGATAATTAGGATAATTTTCATTTGTTGTTCCGCCTGAGTTGTACATTTTTAGTAAGGTTACATGTTTCGATCACTCTGGATCATCTTGAGATCTAAAACAAAGAACTGTGTTTCGCAACTGCGATCAGTGTTTTAAATAGGTATATGCTGGAGGTAGGAAGGGGAGGGGGAATGAGAAAATGGAGTGAGAGGAAGCAGGGTGGGGTTAGTGGAGATGTCATGAGGTTAACGTAAAATTATGTAAAAGTTCTCGTTGAAACGCTAATAGTGCAGAACAATGAGTATATAACATGGAAACGGCAAAAAGTAATGGAATTATAAAAGGCAACGAGGGGGGATTGAGAGAACACTAAGAAGCCAAGTGAGGGAGGGGGGGGGGGGGCGGAAGGATAGTGGCAGGCATGCTATGGGTTTAGCAAGAGAGGGTCTTACAGTAAAATTACAAAAAGTTAATAATATAAAAGACCCTCTGTTAAGATACCAGAGCGGATGCGTAAAAGTGTAAAAGAGGGGTTAAATAGTAGGTTATAACAGTGGAAATAAAGAAGCGAAAACTGAATTACTATTGGAACATATCAAAGCGTGAAATTTAAGTTTAAAATCGTAAGTTCTTAGCCTGAAAGCATATAATTGAAACTGTAAAATTTTTTAAATATTAAAAGTATCGGCCTAGAACAGTCGACATGTAAATAGTCAAAGACATAAAGATCGTAAAACTACGGAAGTGGGATTACTCCATTTAGTTTGATGAAATATGACGCATTTAAAAAAAAAAAAACATTAAAAGTATAAAGATGTGAGAAATATAAAATGACGAACTTATGAAAGTGAAAGTATGTGCAGGAACCGAAGTTACAGGGAACGGGCTGTTTCATGGTTAACTGCATTTACTGCTGCTTGGTGGCGCTGTACGGGCCGCACGTTCGTTGTATATTCGGAAGCCCTTTTTTCTTTTTTTTTTACATGGACCATACTACAGCTAACAACGCTTATAAAGTGCCAAAGAAAATGATCGGAAGAAAGTGAAATAGCACAAAATAACAAACTTACCACACAAACACCCTCTTACAGTGAAATAAGAGCTCAATTAGACAAACACCAGACCGCGGGTGGCAGCGATGACAGTGACATCGGGTCAGAATTACAAACAGCACTGTACAGCAAGATAATGATGAATATAAATATGGTCTTACAGTAAAAGACAACACATGAAAGTGGAAACCCGTACAACATAAAATAAGTGCAATAATAGCTGAAGAACAAAATTGCAAGTGGCATCATGTAACCATATGAGAAATGTAGCAAACAGACAGAAGTCCTTAATGTAAAAGAAAAATCCAAAATGACAAACGATACAACCAACGGTATGTACAATACTGCCAGTAGAACAGTGAAAGAAAATGCACAAGAGCAAGAATGAAATTTAATCAACGCAAATTAAAACACAAAATTAAACACCCGGATACGGACAGGGCTGATGCGATGTGAAAATGAAAACTTCGGCAACTTACAAATTAAATTTGCATGTCTGTGGCTTTCAAATAGCTAGTGAGCAAGTTACATTTATCAAAGCCGTGGAGTAAAACAGGAACAGTGGTGGGATGGGGGTAACCTCTCGCAACCAATTTCTCACACAAGTCTGATTGTGCAGACGTGTACGTTGAGCATGCCAGTGTGATGTGGTTAAGATCCTCTACTGCTGTTGAGTCCTTATCACAGTGTGCAAAAGCGTTAATCTTCAACCGTGTCCCAACCCCATGCGAATGACACTCCTGACGTGAAGTGACGTCTGCGAAGCTGCACCGAGGCGAACCACGGTCCAGATGTTGTGCTGAGACACCTGCCATTCACAGTTCCAAGCTCGATAAGCAGCCTTCCGTGGCGTCGACGTGCGATCGGCGTCGGGCGTAACTGCCCTTCTGTAATACTCCTCTTGGCAAGGTGGTGAACAGTTTCATTATGAAGAGTGCCGTGATGTCCTTTAATCCAGAGTAATTGGACGGCAATGCCCAAGATCTGTGCGTCCCAAATGGCCACCAAGACGTCCAGAACATGTCCTGTAGGTCTGTTTATCAAATGCGGTATGTTGCAGTTTCTGTATCACTCTTTGAGAGTCTCTAAGTATCAGGACGGACTTGAATGTGCGGGTCATTTCGTGAGCTGTGTGTGGGAGGAAGTAACATGTCGTCCGACTCATCCTGGAAAGCTCCCGAAATTTTAATAGTAAACATCTCCGTGATGCGTAACGCCTCTCTTGTAACGTGTGCCACCTGAGTTTGCTGAGCATCTCTGTGACTGAAGTTAAAATCTTCTGGGTTATTAGGTCGCGTCATGTTTCTTCTAAAATGTTCGACGTTTCGAACCCCCAGTGTTCTAGCAGTAGTGGACACCAAAGGATCCTGAGGAAGATCCCAGCAGAGGGGCCGAAACGTCGAACATTTTAGAAGAAACATGACGCGGCCTAATAACTCAGAAGATTTGATCTTCAGTGACAACGGCCACAAAAGCCTGCAGACTTAGATATCTCTGTGACTCTCTCGCACCGACCACATGCTTCCGTGACGAAACGCGCCGCTCTTCGTTTGATCTTCTCTACCTCCTGCATCAGTCCTCAATAATCGGTTGCACAAGCATCTAGTACGCCACTTCTCTCGTAGATGGGCTGCATTAGCTTAATATTCTTCCAATAAATCTCAGTCCGGAATCCGCTTTTTTCAACTATTCATTTTATGTTGTCATTCCACTTCAGGTCTGGATGGCTTCCGCTAGGTATTTTCCACGGTTAATGTTTCCGGAAGTTGATATCAATAGTGTAGTTGTGCAGTAGTGGAATTGTTTCCGTTCATCAGCCCTGTGTATGTCATTCTATATCTCAATAGTTTCTGAGCGTCTCTTTACAGGAATGTTTCTTCCAGTTTTGGCCAGTACTACGTGTTGTACGAATATGTGACACTTTTGTTCGAAACATTCTACATATCCAGAACAGCTTCCACGAAATTCAATAATACGTTATCTTGACTGACGACAGGTGCTTTGCCTTCTAGTTGAGGAACGATTAACTAACTGCATTTTATGGCCTGTGGGTCTGAAAGTCGTCATTCCCGTTAGCCACAAGGCGCAGAAAGCAGCGCTCGTATGTATCTACGTCTACATCTATGTGATTACTCTGCTGTTCACAATAAAGTGCCTGGCAGAGGAGTCAATGAAGCACCTTCAAGCTGTCTCTCTACCGTTCCACTCTCGAACGGTGCAGGGGAAAAACGAGCACTTAAATTTTTCTGTGTGAGCCCTGATTTCTCTTATTTTATCGTGATCATTTCTTCCTGTTTAGGTGGGTGCCAACAGAATGTTTCCGCAATCGAAGGAGAAAACTGGTGATTGAAATTTCATGAGAAGATCCCGTCGCAACGAAAAACGCCTTTGTTTTAATGACTGACACTCCAATAAAAGTATCATGTCTGTGACACTGTCTCCCCTATTTCGCGAAATACAAAACTCGCTGCCCTTCTTCGAACTTTTTCGATGTCATCCATCAGTCCCACCTGATGCGGATCCCACACCGGACAGCAATACTCCAGAATAGGGGGGACAAGCGTGGTGAAGCAGTCTCATTAGTAAATCTGTTGCACCTTCTAAGTGTTCTGCCAATGAATCGCAGTGGTTGGTTTGCTCTACCCACAACATTATCTATGTGATCGTTCCAATTAAGGTTATTTGTAATTGTAACCCTTAAGTATTTTGTTGAATTTACAGCCTTCAGATTTGTGTGACTTAGCGCATGATCGAAATTTAGCGGATTTCTTTTAGTACTCATGTGAATAACTTCACACTTTTCTTTATTCTGGGTAAATTGCAACTTTTCGCACTACACAGATACCTTATCTAAATAATTTTGGAATTCGTTTTGGTCATCTGATGACTTTACAGTACGGGACATGACATCATCATCTGTAAACAATCAAGACGGCTACTCAGATTGTTTCCTATGTCGATAACATACATCAGGAACAATAGAGGGCCTATAACACATCCTTGGAGAACGCAGGATATTACTTCTGTTTCAAGCGACGACTTTACGTCTATTATTACGAACTGTGGTCTGTGACAGGAAATCAGTAATCCGGTAGCACAAATGAGGCGATATTCCATAGGCACGCAATTTGGTTAGAAGACGCTTGTGAGGAACGGTGTCGAAAGCCTTCTGGAAATCTAAAAATATTGACTTAATTTGACATACCCTGTGAATAGCACTCATTACGTCATGGATATAAATAGTTGTGTTTGAAAAGAACGGTATTTTCTGAATCCGTGCTGACTATGTGTCAATAAATCGTTTTCTTCGCGGTACTTGATGATGTTCGAACACAATATATGTTACAAAACCATACTGCAAATCGACGTTAGTGATATGGGTCTGTAATTCAGCGGATTACTTCTACTTCCCTTTTTGGATACTGATATAACTTGGTCAATTTTCCAGTCTTTAGGTACGGATCTTTCTGTGAGCGAGTGGTTGTATATAATTGCTAAATGTGGAGCTATTGTATCAGCATACTCTGAGAGGAACCTGACTGGTACACAATCTGGACCGGAGGCCAGGCCTTTATTAAGTGATTTAAGCTGCTTTGCTACACCGAGGACATCTATTTCTATGTTTGTCATCTTGTCAGTTGCTCATTGGAATTCAGGAATATTTACTTTGTCTTCTTCGGTGAAGGAGTTTCGGAAAACCGTGTTTAATAACTCTGCTTTAGTGGCACTGTCGTCAGTAACTTCACCGTTGTTATCGAGCAGTGAAAGGTATTGATTAGGTCTTATCACTGGTGTGTTTATACTTGACCAGAATCTCTTTGGGT
Source organism: Schistocerca piceifrons (assembly GCF_021461385.2). NCBI lineage: Eukaryota > Metazoa > Arthropoda > Insecta > Orthoptera > Acrididae > Schistocerca > Schistocerca piceifrons. The sequence goes on along the minus strand of NC_060146.1, from coordinate 29,885,591 downwards.
TTCCTGCCAGATTTCGAGACAGGGTTTCCTTGTGGAAATTATTCAAAGCGTCTCGCTTTGAAGTATGTGCTATATTTTGAACTTGTGCAAAACTTTGCCAATCTTGGGGATTTTGCGTTCTTTTAAACTTGCAATGCTTTTTTCGTTGCTTGTGCAACAGCAATCTGACCCTTTTTGTGTACCATGGGGGATCAGTACCATCACTTATTAATTTATGTGGTCCCAATTGCCGTCGATACTATCTGTTTGAAATCAATCCCCATCTCTTCTACGCTTACATGATCAGATCGGATAGAGTGAAGACTGTCTTTTAAAAAGGCGTAAGCTCATTTTTATCACCTTTTTTAAATCGATGTACTTTGCGTTTCTCTTTGATGGTTATAGGTGTTGGAGTACTCAGCCTAGCAGCAACTGCCATGTGGTCGCTAATCCCTGTATTCGTCACGATACTCTCTATTTGTCGAAGATTATTTGTTGCTAAGAGGTCAAGTATGCTTTCGCAATCATTTGCGCTTCAGTTGGGCTCGTGAACTAATTGTTCAAAATAATTTTCTGAGAAAGTATTCAGTACAATTTCGGAGGACGTTTTCTGCCTGTCGCCGGCTTCAAACGTATAATTTTCCCAGCATATTGAGGGTAGACTGAAGTCACCACCGATAGTAATTATAACTGAAGTATATCTGCTGATCCCACTTATACGAGCATACCGACTTAAATGAGCGGGAAGTCAAGATATCGATGCGACTGAAACTTTTGGTGTACAAAATCTCAGCTTGGACCAACGTCAGTCCTCGAATTTCGAAAAGGCGGAGCAGTGCCAGTCGGGAGAGGTCCCGTGTGAGGAACGGCGACCCCACGACCTGTGCGGGAAGGACCGCGGGGGCTGCGCAGTGCCGTGGTGTGCTGTGCTGTGCTGTGCGGTGCAGCGCGCCGGCCTGACGTCACCGCCTGGTTTGGCGGCGACCGGTCTCCGGCCAGCGGTAAAAGGCTTCCCTTCTACGGCAGCCGCCGAAGGCTGAGCGCCGCAGCACCCCGGCTGCAGCTCCGCTCCTAGGAGTGTGGCCCGGACACGGGCATACGCAGCTCACCGGAGCGCCAGGCTCCAGTCACACACACACCTGTCACGCCTCGGATGTCGGCGTGGTCTCGGGTCCTCAGCTAGACCGAGTTCTGTGCGACACTCACAAGGACACCACACAGCAGTGTCACTTTCGTTGTTTTTTTTTTTTTTTTTTTTTTTTTTTACATTTATGGCACGTCAGGTTCAGAACACAAATATCAAAAGTGGTTCAAATGGCTGTAAGCACTATGGGACTTAACATCTGAGGTCATCAGTCCCCTAGAACTTAAAACTACTTAAACCTAACTAACCTAAGGACATCACACACATCCATGCCCGAGGCGGGATTCGAAACTGCGACCGTAACAGCAGCGCGGTTCCGAACTGAAGTGCCTAGGAACGCTCGGCCACAGCGGCCGGCAAATATCAATTCTCAAAGTATTTCGGCGCAACACTAAAACGTTCTCGAGCAATTCAACTGTCACGTTTTCCGAGCGTTCTTAATATCCCAAATTAAGCCGATTTTACCAGAAGCAATGTGGCTGTATGGTAGAATGCTCGCCCACTTGAGCTGGATTCCTTGTCGAGGCAAATTTTTAAACGAAAGTGCATGTTCCACGAACATATCCGCGAAAAGTAAAATACAAAAGATGAAAACAAGTGTATTCTGTTTGTGTTTTTTTTTTATTCTGACATTCTTTATCAATGTAATTACGAATTTATATTTACAATGAAAACTGGATTTTTTGAGATATATAATTATAAATCAGACGACTTGTGTTTTTTTTATAAAAATGGCAATAAGTTATTTGTTAATTAGCGTATACTTGATGAATTTTCTATTTAAGTGACGTAGATATTCGAACTGAACGAATATCAGCGATAGATGGCCATGATTTTTTCAGATGACACTATCACATCCTAATACACAAGAAAAACACAAAAAACCTTTGCAAATTCACATACATTGCTTTATATATCCAGAAAAAATTAAATTACATTCCTTCACGAAGTTAGATCAAATTACGATATTTTTTTTCAATTATGTAATAGGTGGCCATCTCACCTGTGTATCAGATGTGCTAAGGATAGATGGTCAGCTGCCAAAACTTAAAAAACAAGGAGAAGATCATATTGAAAGAGTGACCAACAATCTTGACGTGTTTTTAATGAAATACTTGCTAACGTAACTTTTTCTGAGACAATTATAGGAAATCTCACAAATCGTTCCTCATTGGCTAAACCCAAACAGAAACCTGGAAACATTGCAGTTTTTGAATCACAACCGGTTTTTATTATTTCCTCAGGGCGTCCCGTCGAATGTTAAACAATACAAAACCTATTATGACTGAATAACTATCTTTTTTTACGTTATTAACAGCAATTTGGAAACTTCTTTGCCCCATTTGTCTTTAGTAGAACCAGTCTTGGGAACGTACGTAGTTGCCTTATGTAAAAAAGTAAATTCCCATCGAAACTAAAAGATAAACAGTTTGACGGGGTGGCTAACTATCCCAAACATGGTATCGTCATCTCTTCCACTCGACAGGACAAGATGTCCATAACGCATCATCAATCATGGTGGACAAGACGGTATTCAGTCGCACCTACACAGCCCTAACATGTAAATTTCTATAACTACTCACAGTCCAACATACGAAAAAATCGAAAAGTACTGATATGCTGAGTAATATCAAGGCGTGAAAAATACTTATTTTTTGTTGAAATAGTCAAGGGAAGCATCATCCAGCCACTCGCGACAAATACCCACTACCAATCATTCGGCAATGCTCCAAAGCACGTAGCTGGCGAACCACGGCCGTTGTTCATCTCCCCCGTACGGCTATCAGCCCCTGTTTCACCCTACAGTAGTGGAAACCAGTATAAAGGCAGAGATCCATGAAACGTATAACATAGCGTCTGAAGCGTACATCCAATGAATTTACTATTAAAGTAGTAGATACGTATAAAATGTAAATAATGATGACGGAATTACAAAGTTTCGTTCACAACACTAATGATAATATAAGGCGTCTGGATTTCCCGGATGGAAATTGGTATAAAGACACTTACTGCCCTATTGTGCTAATACTGTGTTAGTACTTTGTCCAGCCTACGTTCTTCCTAATTATCTCAGAAATCCTCACCAGAATTGATTTTGTTAGGGTTTTAGTGGTTGCAGTGAAATTATCGCTCACTCTTCTGGTAGGCCCTTTTCAGCTCACATACGGAATCAGATTGCCTTTTATTCCGATAACCACACCTTTATTCCCCAATGTTTTTACCACGGCGTTCATATCGGGCCACATGCTGGCCAGACCGAGACACCTATATCTATGTCTTCAAACCACTTTTTGGTTGTAGCAGATACATGTACAGATGTATTATCTTCTTGAAATATTAGGCTCTTGTTCCACACGTCCTCATACGTTCTAATCACTACAGTCTCTAGCATCTCAGTGCACATCATACGGTTCATTTTAGTGTTCATCCAATGAAAGCGCGATTTATTTTTGGCACAAAAGGCTGCCGAAATCATAACGCTTCTACCACCAGAAAACAGATATCATGTGAGGTAAAAGCAGAAAACTGAGACTCTCTAATCGTCAAATCGCCAGAAGTTGAACCGTTCAGGTACAGTGACAATTTCCTTAAACTGGATGTAAGATATGACCAGAACGGAAAATATACGCCAGGTAGAAAATTATATGAAACATAGAGGTGTTACGTTTGCGCAAAGCAAGCACCACAAACCGTTATTCTTCTCAGCTTGTTGCTGCTTTACAGGTTTCGGTAACTGCAAGACGTCTACTACAAATTTTGTCACATGACAAACTTCTTTCATTGAAGAAACGACTGTGGAAACCTCCTCCAAGACCCAGACATAAACTGCCTAGATTCGAGTTAGCTGAAAAACATTTATCATGGACTTTATATGAGATAAAGTGGGTCCCATTGATGATGTTGTTGTTGTAGTCTTTAGTCCTGAGACTGGTTTGATGCAGCTCTCCATGCTACTCTATCCTGTGCAAGCTTCTTCATCTCCCAGTACTTACTGCAACCTACATCATTCTGAATCTGCTTAGTGTATTTATGTTTACTCCTGACAACGACGTCCTCTTGAGTAGTCCCCGCCCGGAGATACGAATGGGGGACTATTTTACCTCCAGAATATTTTACCCAAGAGGACGCCATCATCATTTAACATACAGTAAAGCTGCATGCCCTCGGGAAAAATTACGGCTGTAGTTTCCCCTTGCTTTCAACCGTTCGCAGTACCAGCACAGCAAGGCAGATTTGGTTAGTGTTGCAAGGCCAGATCAGTCAATCATCCAGACTGTTGCCCCTGCAACTATTGAAAAGGCTGCTGCCCCTCTTCAGGAACCACACGTTTTTCTGGCCTCTCAACAGATACCCCTCCGTTGTGGTTGCACCTACGGTACGGCCATCTGTATCGCTGAGGCACGCAAGCCTCCCCACCAACGGCAAGGTCCATGGTTCATGGGGGAGGGGGACCTGTTTTCTGCGTGGCATTGTCACTGTCGTGGTTTATGTATACAACATGCACTGTGACTCATGGCGTCTGTGGTGTCACCGCCAGACACCACACTTGCTAGGTGGTAGCCTTTAAATCGGCCGCGGTCCGTTAGTATACGTCGGACCCGCGTGTCGCCACTATCAGTGATTGCAGACCGAGCGCCGCCACACGGCAGGTCTAGAGAGACTTCCTAGCCATCGCCCCAGTTGTACAGCCGACTTTGCTAGCGATGGTTCACTGACAAAATACGCTCTCATTTGCCGAGACGATAGTTAGCATAGCCTTCAGCTACGTCATTTGCTACGACCTAGCGAGGCGCCATTACCAGTTGCTATTGATATTGTTAATAATGTACAGACAAGAGCTAAGTTCAACATTAATGGATTAAAGTTAAGTATTCCACAAGCTACATCCTTTTTTCTAAAGTCTAAATTCCTTGTCCTGTTCCAGACCTCACGCCAGCCTGCGTGAGCTTAAACGCGTGCCTTTCGGCTTCCTCTCAATTTAGTGGGTTGGTCTCCTGCCAATCCACAACAGCGTCTCTTTCCCATCTGCAGCAGAGGTACATGTGCACTCACCAACATCACATAGAGCCGACTGTCTTTGTACCAAGTTCCATCCTCCACCATCTGAATCGTTGTTGTTATAAATTGCAATACTGACATGAAATGCGATTGCATTTGACTGCATTAGTCGGCGTACGGGATTTCATGCTATTGCATACAACTCGTGCACAACTATTCCAACCGACAGTGTTAATTTTCCTGCAAATGTCTCTGCCTTTGTACTGATTTCGACTGCTGTAAATTCAAGGCATCTTTCCTCTGCTCCGACACCATCGCAAGATTAATTCTCCATCTGCATGGTTGCCTGGACACACAGCAGTGTCACAGATGTCGAGTCGATAGTAATCGACAGCGCGCGTCGACTCATCACGACCTGCGCGTCACGGCGATACAATCTGAGCCGTGAGTGGCGCAGAGCCGCGAGAAAGGAGAGGCAAACGTTGCCCCGGGGCACCGGACACCGCGAAGGCCGGGGCTGGGGGGACCCACCTGCCTTCGAAAGCCACTGACTGGGCGCCGCCTTCGACCTCATCCGACGGTACTTGAGCCGAAGCTGGCCCGGGTAGTGAATATGACTGCGTTCGCCTATAACATACGTCTGCCACCAGTATCGCGTGAGTTGTGTTGAAACACGGGAATTAGGAATTGTATCGCCTCTTGTAACATCCACGAGATAAATTTTAGCTACAGTGCGACGAGAGAAAATTATGCCTCTAACAGTTATAAACATTATCTATTCGACGTATGAAAAAACAGTGAAAACGAATGAAAACGATGATAAATATTAATTATTTATATAATATTCTATGATGTAATTGGACATATCGATGTGTATCATACAAAGACAATGATAATTGTAAATTCCTTTTATGATCTGCGTTTGTCTTCCTTTGATTTTACCTTCGGTTGGTTGGCTTTTGTAGGTTGCGGACGCATATCGAACTGAGGTTTGTTAAGAAACTGTAATTATTTGTTAATTATTACTTGAAAATAGAGTTCATTATTATTATAAATATGAGTGAATAATTATTTGTAACTTTAATTCTTCTCTCAGTAGGCATTATCTGTGTTGATTATTTCTTTCCGCTGCAAGCAGCGCAGCCATTGATGATAGCGATTTGTATCGCGTTTTTGTCTGTGTTTTCCTTAGAAACAAATCAAATGTTTGCTTGATGAAGTCTAAATAGTGCACAATACAAAAGTAGATTTTAATAAGCATTTTAAATATTTACTTATTTGCTCTAACAATAGAAAGTCTCTATCAATTGTCTGCCGCCATCTTAACAATTATCTCGGCGGCAAATTCAAATTTAAATTACGCAACTCTGCAGAATAAATGCCGAAGGTAATACAAATGTGTAAAAATAAATGTGCACCGATGGTCCCGAACTAATTTTAATGAAAATGATTCGAATCAGATTGGTTCTTTAAAAACAGTGCTCATAGCACAATCCTTATAAGAAACTTTTCTAGCTGACGTATGGAGCCGAAATTAATTACGCACGAGTTGCGAAGAATATTGTTTCAGGTAACATACGTCAGTGTTGTGCGCGGCTGATATTCGGTGGTTTTAATGATCATTTTGCTGAAGATAACTGCTTCCATCTTAATCAATAGTTGTAAGGAATCTGTTGTATGAACTGTGATTTAGTGACACTTACACAACTCACAGACAACACTTTAACACGACGTTAACTTGGAATTCTTTAGCAACTTGATCAAATCTTTAGCCGCGAGAAAAATTATTTAGTAATTACTCAATGTAATAAAATAAGATTATCATTTCCATTTACAAATTAGTTAAATACCAAACCATTGAATAACACAGCAAACGCCACACTGAACCTCCAGATTTAAGTTACCCAGGTTCAGTATCTTTGAGCAAATGGCAGTATCGTTCCTTTTAGAGGGACACTTGATTTTGGGGAATGGAGTGTTTGGTGGCAAGCTGTTCATGAACTCGTAGCCAGTTTTCTGCAACTTGTCCTTTTTTAATCAACTTCTTTATTTCAGAGTAGCGCTTGCAACCTATGTTCTCAGTTATTTGTTGGATGTATTCCACTCACTGTGTCCCCCCACAGATGTTACCCCATGCCGTGCCGTGGAATTATCCCCTGATGTCTTGTCAGATGTTCTATCATCCGGTCACTTCTTCTTCTCAGTGTTCTCCATATATTCCTCTCCTCACCGATTCTAAGAAGCTACTCACTTCTTACTTTATCAGTCCACCTGATTTTCAGCGTTCTTCTGTGGCATCACATCTCAAATTCTTTGATTCACTTTTCCGGTTTTCTCACAATCGGAGACTCACTGGCGTACAATGCTGTGCTCCAGTCGCAGAAGTTTCTTCCTCGGACTGAGGCCGGTGATTAATACTAACAAATTTCTCTTGGCCATAAATTCCATCTTCGCGTATGCTGATCTCCTTTTTCTTTTTGTCCTCGTTGCTTCGTCATTTGTTACTTTTCTTCCAAGGTTGCAGGATTCCTTCACTTTGTCTACTTCGGGGTACCAAATTTTGATGTTTTACTGCTACTCCTCATCACTTCCTTTTTCCTTCGGTTTACTCTCATATTCTGTACTCGTTAGGCTGTTCATTCCATTCAACACGTCCTGTAATTCTCTTTCATTTTCACTGCGGATAACAAAGCCGTCAGCGGATCTTATCATTGATATGCACGCGCCGTGAATTTTAATCCCACTCTTGAATCTTTCTTTTATTTTCTTCATTGCTTCTTCAGTGAATAGATTTAACACTATGGGTGAAAGATGGCAACCCTGTCTTATACCCTTTTTCTTCTCACTACTTCGTACTTGGTATTCCAGTCTTATTGTTCCTTCTTCGTTCTTATACGTACTGTATATTACGCGTCTTTGACTGTAGCTTACCCTTATTTTTCTTAGAATTTCGAAGATGTTGCAAAATAATACGCTGTCGAACGCTTGTTTTTAAAGTCTTGCTTCCATTATCAACTGCAAAGCGTGTATTCATTCTCTCGAGCCCTTGTTTAGCGAAAACAAAACTGATCGGCATCCATCTTGGATGCTTGAACCCTATAAATAATAATAATAATGAATGCTTCTGCATGTAAGGACGAGAATACACATCAGCTAATCAATAATATTTCCAAGTATTAAGGTTAAACAATATTACGAAATTCGAATTGTATTAATACCTTCAGCTGGTGACGGGCATTGATCTATATCAACGGGGACGGGTGAAAATGTGTGCCTCGACCCGTCCCCATTGATAAAGATCAACGCCCGTCACCAGCTGAAGGTATTAATCTAATTTCGTTCTAGACGGCTCCACATGTCCGAAACGGTAGACAACATATCGATATAAGTAAACAATATTATTTCCCCACACATTGCCTAGCGTGCGAACAATGGCGTCGGTGGCTGAGGTCGTGGGTTTGGTAAGTATTTTTGTATTACCGAGCAAAATATCTGACTTCTTGCAGTAAAACCGCCGTGAAAATTGACTTTTATGTTAGGGCCTTATGATTTTCCATGAGACTGCACACAAACCTCTGCCATGTGGCAGTCGCTTACGACAATGTTAAAACTATTAATATGAAAAAAGACCTAGAGATTAATGAAATATGTATTCAGGAGCTCACATATACACATAAATTATGAATAGGCACTTTCATACAAATAATAGTTGTTGCTTGGCAGTATGTTAATGTAAATGAGTATGTCGATGAGCCTCTTTAAATCTGCCTATACCCAGTATGTAACAGAATGTCTGGAGTTACGGAGCAGTGACAAAATGCGTCCGTGCAGAAACAGATTATCGCACCACTCTGCGTAGCGCGAGAGGAGTCAGAGCTGAAGTACAGTATTAAAACACTTGCTGGTTTTTTTAACAGCAATTACATATCGCTTATCGATAGCACTTCGTATCATGTCTCTGACAACGCGAAAAAATTGTATTACCGCTTTCGCGTGCAGATGAGCCCTTAAAGCTCTTAAGCTGGTAGTGAAGTAGTGTCGCACGCTTCTGCCTTTGTTATACTCGTGAGTGTGGGGAAGATATTTTTCTAATAAGTTGATGGTATGTCTTCGTAGATGGTATTTAGCGACAAAAAGGCCAGTTAGTTCTTTCGAGGCCGCCATGTGCACAGCACCCGTGAATGTATTGGTAGTAACGTTTTTTGCTTATGACGAATTCGCAGAAATGGCGCATTGTGTCGCCAGCAGAAACTGACGTATTATGAACGTCCGGATTAAGTGGTAAGACCTTCTTCATATCGAATAATATCGTGATCTAGCCAGCAGTTCGTGTCTAAGACGACGTACTCTCTAGACCTCAACTCGAAAGTTATACCCGTGGGCATCGTATCGTGTATACAGCAGAAGATAATTGATTAATGACTGGTTCTTTTACGCTTTCACGTCCTGAAAGTGGGTATAAACCTGTAATGTGAAGCTAAAACTCTGTTATTCCTCCATGTCAGTTCTGAAACTGATGTAATTGATTTTCCCGTTGCCATACGATGTCAGAGATTACGTTTAACTGCAGTGTTCTTTACTATCCGTCAGTTCAGATAATCGCTACATCTTTGTTTTCTGGAAACACTTAACTAGCGTACCGTCCGTTTCTTTATTTTCACTTGCACAGTAGCCAGCCAGCACATTATGACCACTCACGTTCTGTAGATACAGGGTGTTTCAAAAATGACCGGTATATTTGAAACGGCAATAAAAACTAAACGAGCAGCGATAGAAATACACCGTTTGTTGCAATATGCTTGGGACAATAGTACATTTTCAGGCAGACAAACTTTCGAAATTACAGTAGTTACAACTTTCAACAAAAGATGGCGCTGCGGTCTGGGAAACTCTATAGTACGATATTTTCCACATATCCACCATGCGTAGCAATAATATGGCGTAGTCTCTGAATGAAATTACCCGTAAGCTTTGACAACGTGTCTGGCGGAATGGCTTCACATGCAGATGAGATGTACTGCTTCAGCTGTTCAATTGTTTCTGGATTCTGGCGGTACACCTGGTCCTTCAAGTGTCCCCACAGAAAGAAGTCACAGGGGTTCATGTCTGGCGAATAGGGAGGCCAATCCATGCCGCCTCCTGTATGTTTCGGAAAGCCCAAAGCAATCACACGATCATCGAAATATTCATTCAGGAAATTAAAGACGTCGGCCGTGCGATGTGGCCGGGCACCATCTTGCATAAACCACGAGGTGTTCGCAGTGTCGTCTAAGGCAGTTTGTACCGTCACAAATTCGCGAAGAATGTCCAGATAGCGTGATGCAGTAATCGTTTCGGATCTGAAAAATGGGCCAATGATTCCTTTGGGAGAAATGGCGGCCCAGACCAGTACTTTTTGAGGATTCCCCATATGCGCCAGTTCTGTTTATTGACGAAGCCGTCCAGGTAAAAATAAGCTTCGTCAGTAAACCAAATGGTGCCCACATGCATGTCGCCGTCATCAATCCTGTGCACTATATCGTTAGCGAATGTCTCTCGTGCAGCAATGGTAGCGGCGCTGAGGGGTTGCCGCGTTTGAATTTTGTACGGATAGAGGTGTAAACTCTGGCGCATGAGACGATACGTGGACGTTGGCGTCATTTGGACCGCAGCTGCAACACGGCGAACGGAAACCCGAGGCCGCTGTCGGATCACCTGCTGCACTAGCTGCGCGTTGCCCTCTGTGGTTGCCGTAAGCGGTCGCCCTACCTTTCCAGCACGTTCATCCGTCACGTTCCCAGTCCGTTGAAATTTTTCAAAACAGATCCTTTATTGTATCGCTTTTCGGTCCTTTGTTTACGTTAAACCTCCGTTGAAAACTTCGTCTTGTTGCAACAACACTGTGTTCTAGGCGGTGGAATTCCAACACCAGAAAAATCCTCTGTTCTAAGGAATAAACCATGTTGTCTACAGCACACTTGCACGTTGTGAACAGCACACGCTTACAGCAGAAAGACGACGTACAGAATGGCGCACCCACACTGCGTTGTCTTCTATATCTTTCACATCACTTGCAGCGCCATCTGTTGTTGAAAATTGTAACTACTGTAATTTCGAAAGTTTGTCCGCCTGAAAACGTACTGTTGTCCCAAGCATATTGCAACAAACGGTGTATTTCTATCGCTGCTCGTTTAGTTTTTATTGCCGTTTCAAATATACCGGTCATTTTTGAAACACCCTGTATAAACCAGGCTGCAGCAGCGTCACCTGGCTAGGAGTTATTGCCAGTGAGGCACGAGCACGGTGTGCTGTATGTGTGCAGGATGGGCAAGGCGGGCGGCGCGCGGCGCGCGGCCTGTCCGCAGGTTGTGACGGCCCGCAGGCTCGGCACCAGTACTTCGGAACCTGCACGACTTGTCGGGTGTCTGAGGAAGGCTGCGGTGAGTGGTGAAACCGAACTGAAAGAACGTCCAGATGCCACGGAGTTGGGGAGCCGTCCTGAACCGTGATTTATTTTCAAAGAATATTCTTAAGAGTTTATTTTATTTACTAGAGATTCATCAAGAGCATTAACACATTTAATCACTCTATGTAAGCAGGGAATAACTGATGAAATCGTAACCAAATTCCTTTTAACAAATAGGAATTTTATTCACTTTAATAGTGCCTAAAAGCATTTTTTAAAAGAAACAGATTTAAAATTATAATCAGAATGCACCCTCTAAATGTCAAAGTTACAATTTATTCAGAGGCAGAAAGAAACAAGTTTTGACTGTATGAGCTTCCGGGTAGAGAACACTGTCGCTCCCTTTTGACACGGCCATGGTCCTGACCACTCACAACAGCCTCTGAAAGACTACACTGGTGCAAATCTGCAACACATCAGATAACTTTAAACAAAGAGTTTTAACAATTTACACAAGCACACAAACTATGCATCCCCCGTAGGAGGGATGAAAGTGGTGCAAAACACTAACAATTAAAATATTAACCTTGCAACTTGATTTTCACTTCTAATAAAAGTCTTACAGTGAAAGGGTGGCAACTTTATATACTAAAATTATCATTTAAATAATACCCTATGAAATGTAATCTTATATAAAATTATACAAGGTTGGTCAAACAATAGTTAAGATGCTCTACAGTACACAGATACCGCCTCTCAAGATCATAGGCAATAATATCAAAGTTTCCAAAGATCAAAACATAGTTTCAGGTATTAGGCCGTTACACTCCGAGCAATAAATTCGTTGACACACCAAATCCGACAAACATGCTACTAACGTACGGTAGATTCATAGGGAGATTACCGAACAACCCGAACCGCAGGTTGCTCTAGCCTACCCCTACTCCACAAGGGAAAAACGGACCACCCAATTTATAAACAACCACCTTCCCGCGGGTGAGCAAACGTAGAAGAATGGTGGGACGAGCCCAAAGCAAAACTGCTGGTGACCTCACCAAGGAAACAAGTAGAATTTACCGAGAGTAAATCAAACAACGTATCACCAATGACTTAACTTCTAATAAACTGCAATTTCTCGAGAAGACCTGGCGCAGCACCCCCAAATTGCTCTCCTGAACCGTCCTCTGCCAGCCGCTTCAACGGACGCAGGAAGGCGCGCCGATCTCCCGTCTCTCGGCGTCGCATCTCGCACCGGCCAGACTGATGTCGTGGGTTGACTCCTGTCGCTCTCGTGTCGACCGCGAAGTCACTACCTCTCGCTGTACGTCGCGGCCCACTGGACTCACGTGGCGACCTCACATGCGCCGACGCTCAAGACGGACCAGTCATCTTGTGCCTCAGTGCACGACCGGCCAACCGATCGATCCAACCGCCAATGACCATTGCCTGAACAAACTCGAGCAGACTGGCGGCCTAACGCGCAGACTCAGATGCAGGAACTAAGCCCCGACCGGGCGACCACTCGCTGAGTTCTCTTACTGGCGGAGTGGAAAGACTCTCATTTTGACGGCTTTAAAGGTTGATCCGAACGACAGACATACTAGCACTCCGAACGACAGACAGGCACTATCTGCCTAACAAATGCGGACGAGAGACAGACTAGCGAGCTGGGGACGAGAGACCGACGCAGACTGACCGACTGGCGAGCTCATAGCGTCCCTTAAATGCACGTGAACAGGCAACCTTTCCCCTTTCCCACCAGAGGGAGACACCAAAGCTGCGATTGCCACAGCGTCGCCACCGCCAGAATCGGAGGGCGACTGCTTCACACTAGGCGCTGCGGCGCGCTCTTCAAAACAGCAAGTTTTACCACGGCTCACGTCCCTCATTACATACGTCGGACGCCATAGGCTCGGCGGCCAGGCGAAACAAGACAGCCAGCGAACTGTGGCGGAACTAACATCAGACTTTAATGTTGAGCAGAGAACAAGTTGGTCTGAGCACACAGTGCGCCGAACACTCTCAACAATTCGATATTGCAGCGCCGGTGTTATTCTGATGATAATGCACTGCGACGACCTCAGCTGTTACGGAACACGTCAGATGAATTCGCAATTGCGGATAACGACCACCGTCAGCTGTAGAGTGGAATGACGACAGGGAGAATCTGTGCAGGACCCGGACTTCCCGCTTGTCCCGGGCGGTCGCCTTACCGTTTGGCTATCCGTGCAGAACTCCCGGCCAGACCCAAACTTCTACTGTCGTATTTCCATGCTACAGCTGATGGTAGTCATTATTCACAACTGCGAATTCATCTGACGTGACACTCAACAACGGGCTCTCCAGCCGAGGACCGATGCATGAGGCCACGTTAACTCCACGACATCGCCAAATACGACTGAAATGGACACGTGACGCTGGCGCAGTGGCAGAGCGCTGCACGGCCTGACGAATCCCGATACCTTCTTCATCGTGCCGATGGGAGGGCGCGAATCCGTCGTCCTGACACACGTACTGCGGCTCCATTATGCTCTGGGGAATATTCACGTGCGCAAGGCGCCGAGACTACCGAGGAATGCCGTAGCCTGGTTGCAGACCACCTACCTCCCTTCTTGACGATCACGTTTCCCGACGGCTGTGGCATTTTTCAGCACGACAATTCGCCGTATCTCGAGGCCAGCAGAGTGACGGGTTGGTTCGAGGAACACAGTGAGGAGCTCCAGTTGAGGTGCCGCCTGCCCAGCTCACCAGCTCTTAACTCGACTGAACACGCCTGGGATGTGACTGAGTGTGGCGTCAGAGGTCTTTGCCCCCTTCCCAGAATTTGCGGAAATTAGGAGACTTGTGTGTCTCCCATAAGTCCAACCCCTCGTCCAAGTCGTGGGAGATGGGCAACGGCACAAAGTAGGGGATTGCCTTTAGGGGCGATGTACAGCGGGGACTTCGTGTGCCCCAGGACTGCTACGGTAGCTGAGAAGGCCCTATGGGAACCCTGAAACGTGACGGCTAACGGGGCTCTGGTGAAGCTGCGATAGGCCTAGCAAGCCAGTAGTGGATAAATCAACTGCTTTCAAAAAGGGAACATGCCTCGGATCACGGAACGGATTTAAAGGAAACGGACCAAGCAATGGAAAAGGATTACAAGATGGTTTACGGCTGGGCACCTTAAACGTAAGGACTCTAACTGGGAAGTTAGAAGAAATTGTAGAAATGATGGAAAGGAGGAAATTGGACATCTTGGGACTTGCTGAGACTAGGTGGAGAGGAGTTGGTGAAAAACCACTAAGTAAAGGATGTAAACTGTACTGGATAGGGAATGAGAGGGGAAGAAATGGAGTGGCAATAGTGGTCAGAGAGGGTCTGCAGGAGGAGGTGGAAGGTATCAATGATCGAATGATAAAAGCCAGAGTACGGGTGAAAGGAAAAAGCATTGAAATCATCCAAGCATATGCCCCGCAGGTGGGGTGTACAAAAAAGGAGAAGGAGGAATTTGAAGATGACATGCAAAAGCAGCTAAATGGAGGAAATCAGATTATAATAGGGGACCTCAATGCACATGTTGGCACAGACAGGAAAGGATTCGAGGAGATAATGGGACCAGAGGGCTGGGGGAACCGAAATAGAGAAGGAAAATTGTTGCTGGAATTCTGCAAGAGGAATGGGCTGGCGATCGCAAATTCGTGGTACAAGAAGAGGAGTAGTCACAAAATAACTTGGTACAGTGGGGACTGGTCCCAAACTTCAGTAGTAGACTATGTACTAGTGGATAGGCAGATGATGAGCAGCCTCACAGATGTTAAGGTCATACCATCTGAGGCCTTAGACAGCGACCATCGGCTGTTGGTAGCCACCCTAAGAGAGAAAAAAGATAGGAGGGCAACAGATATACAGGAGAAAAGGTTGAAGACATGGATGCTGAAAGAGGATGAACGGAGGACCCAGTACCAGACACTGATCAGGAAGAAGCTGCCAAAGGAAGATCAGAGAACAGTGGAAGAAGAATGGGGCGATTTTAAGAGGGCTCTAGTTGAGGCAGCTGAGACTGTGTGCGGAAGAACTAGCACAAAGAGGAGAAGTAGGGAAACCCCATGGTGGAACAACATATGTAAAGAGGCAGTACTTCGAAAGAACAAAGCCTTCAGAGAATGGTTCCAGACCCGAACAGAGGAAGCTAGGGTAAAATATAAGGAAAGCAAGAAAGCGGCACAGACCATAGTAAGGGCGGAGAAGAAGAAGTGGATGGAAAAATGGACAAGAATGTTAGAAGAGGACAGTGAAGGGAACAAAAAAGTACTTTACACCATGGTAAGAAATAAGAGGAATGACAGAAGCGAGTGCCTGAGGATCATGGATAATAATGGAAGAGTTGTGGAGGAAATGCATGAGCTCAAAAAGATTTGGAAGGAGTACTTTGAAGATCTGTTGAATGCTGCCAAGCAGGTAACTAACAGCGATGGAGAGCCTAAGGCAGCAGACGATTATAATAGTGGGGAAATTGATGATCTAACTTGGAATGAAGTGGAAGAAGCCATAAAGAGGATGAAAGGGGGCAAGGCACCAGGTTGGGACGAAGTAACAGTGGATATGATACGAGCAGCAGGAGAAGTAGGAACCCAGTGGCTATACAGAGTGCTGAGGGTGGTGTGGAAGGAGAACAGAATTCCTGAGGATTGGAAGAAAGGAATTATAGTCCCGATCTTCAAGAAAGGGGATAAAAGGAGATGTGAGAACTACAGAGGAATCACCCTGCTATGCCACTGTGGAAAAATCTATGAAAAGATGCTGGAGAAGAGAATAAGAAGCAGTATTGAAAGTAGACTGCAAGAGGAGCAGTACGGTTTCAGACCGGGAAGATCAACAACGGACCTCATATTTGCGGTAAGGCAACTGCAGGAAAGGCACTATGAGTACGGGAAGGACTTAATCATGGCCTTTTTGGATATTGAGAAGGCGTATGACAGTATCTGTAGGGACAAGCTCTGGGATGTGCTGAACGCAAAAGGGATAGATGAAGAGATTACACGAAAAGTCAGAAAAATGTATGAGGGAAGTGAGAGTTGTGTGAAAGTGGGGAGGGAACGTACTGCATGGTTCAAGCTGGAAAATGGGCTGCGACAGGGAAGTGCACTTTCGCCTTTATTGTTTATTATTGTTATGGATGAAATCCTACAGCAAGTATCAGATGCAATTGGAGATCATAAAATGAAAACAGTGCTTTTTGCCGATGACCTGATGTTATGGGGAAATTGCGTGAAGGAGGTGCAAGAGCAGTTAGATGCATGGGAGGCAACGGCAGCACAATATGGAATGCATTTCTCTGCAAAGAAAAGTGAAATAATCGTCACAACAAGGAAGAAGAATAGGCCAAATGTGGATATAACTTGTGGAGGGGAAAAACTACAAGTGGTAGAGAACTTCAAGTACCTGGGAAGCGTGATTGAAAGTAAGGGGGGAAACGCAATGGAAATAAATGAAAGATGCAGAAAAGCAGGGCAGTTCTACAAATGCATTAGGGGGCTTATTTGGAGCAAGGAGGTGCCACAGAAATCCAAGGGAATTATATACCGAACCTACTTTGTCCCCATATTGACATACGGAAGTGAGACATGGGTAATGCACAAAAGCGACAAAAGTAGAATACAGGCTAGTGAAATGAAGTTCCAGAGGAGCAGGTTGGGTGTAACAAGACGAGACAGATTGCGAAATTTGTATGTGAGGGAAAGACTAAAGGAGGAACCAGTACAGGACAGGATAGAAAAATCAAGACTGCAGTGGTATGGACACATGAAGAGAATGGATGATGGAAGAATTCCAAAGAGGATGTTTGATCTGCAACTGGAGGGGAAGAGGCCCAGAGGAAGACCAAGAGATAGATGGGTGAAGGGAGTGAAGGAATGTGTGATGAGAAGAGGAGAGAACTGGACGAAGGTGGAAGAGGGGGAATGGTGGAAAGACAGAACACGGTGGAGAGGCTTGTGTTCCCGACAGACCCAGCCAGTGGCTGGAAACTGTCCAAGATGATGATGATGAGGAGACTTCTGTGGTGCCAACTGCCACCAGCGACCCGCCGGGGCCTAACGGCTTCCCTGCTACGACGCGTTGCCGCTGACATCCGCTTACGCTTTCTTGCCTCACAACCAATATCTAAATTACAATTTAAAAACCGGGTTAAAAGAATAACAACTTTCATAACAATTTAAAAAAAACGGGAACACGATCATTTCATTAATAACAGACTCCTTTAGCAACAGGACCACCAAGCGAGAAATATACAATCCCCAAAGACAACCAAGAAGTCACACCAACTAGGTGTGAGTCCAAGCTGGTTCAAAAGTACAGTGAATCACTTAAATGAATTACAAATGACTGCCACCAAATGTACTGACAATTCCCAAGCGTGGATAACACGTTAAAGAATTTGACAATGCCCACCCACAATACAAAAAGGATAACAAGTCACGCCACTGATTGTGCCTGTTAGAAAGCCCTTAAGCCTTAATAAAATCCGTTAAGCAATAAAATATGCAATCCCCCAAAATACAAGCAACGCATACAATTTAAAATGTGACTTCCAACTGGTACATACCAGCAGAAACATTGAAAATGCCCCTTAAATAAATACACAAACCCCAAAAATACAAGGTAAGCTGGCAACTACAGCAAGCTGTTGTCACAGGCAACAAGCAGGCAAGTTTTAGAATGAGTGGAGTTAGCTAATGGATGTGGATAAAAAGGAAAAGCTCAACAATTCATAAAGTAAACTACAGAAGTTAAAACTATAGAAGTAGCAATAAGGCTTCAAGGTGTAAACTAGTACTTAAAGAGCAGGTATAGTGATGAGAAACTTCAGGCTGGCAGAACACACTTCGAAGCTTGTGTTCTTACTGACTTCACAATATTGGATAGATGAAGATATCCCGATTACTTGGCGACTCTCCGCCGTAGCAAGTATCAGACGATTAAACATGCTTAACTTGAACCAACACGATGCGGCTGGTACAAGCTCCAGATTGAGGGCCAACCTACACTATGTGATCAGAAGTATCCGGACACTTGGCTGAAAATGACTTACAAGTTCTTGGCACCCTCCATCTGTAATGCTGGAATTCAATATGGTGTTGGCCCATCCTTAGCCTTGGTGGCAGTTTCCACTCTCGCAGGCATACATTCAATCAGGTGCTAGAAGGTTTCTTGGGGAGTAGCAGCCCATTCTTCACTGAGGAGAGGTATCGATCTCGGTCGATGAAGCCTGGCACGAAGCCGTCGTTCCAAAACATCCCAAAGATGTCCTGTAGGATTCAAGTCAGGACTCTGTGCAGGCCAGCCCATTACAGGGATGTTATTGTCGTGTAACCATTCCGCCACAGGCCGTGCATTATGAACACGTGCTCGATCGTGTTGAAAGATGCAGTTGCCATTCCTGAATGCCAGTCGGAACCAAGAAGGTGCTGTGATAGTGGTAGAGCTAGGCCTGCGCTGTGATAGTGCCACGCAAAACAACAAACGGTGCAAGCCCTTCCAGGAAGAACACGACCACACCATAACAGCACCGCCTCCGAATTTTACTGTTGGCACTACACACGCTGGAAGAACCGCTCACTGGGCTTTCGCCATACCCACACCCTGCCATCGGATCGCCACATTGTTTACCGCAATTCGTCACTGTTTCCACTGTTCAGTCGTTCAATGCTACGCTCCTTACACCAAGCGAGGCGCCGTTTAGCATTCACCGGCGTGATATGTGGCTTATGAGCAGCCGCTCGATCATGAAAGCCAAGTTTTCTCACCTCCAGGCCTAACTTTCACAGTACTTTCTGTGGTTCCTGATGCAGTTTGGAATTCCTGTGTGATGAACTGGATAGATGTCTGACTATTACACATTAGGACCCTCTTCAACTGTCGGCGGTCTCTGTCAGTCAACAGACGAGGCCGGCGTGTACGCTTTTGTGCTGTACGTGTCTCTTCACGTATGTTGAGTACATAGTGTAGATGTAGTGCGGCGACGGAAGTGTGGCCACAGCAGAAAGAAAACATGTCTCCGCTGCCATAGCTACCCTGCCAAAACAAAGGGAACAGTAATATGCCCCAAAAGGCTACAGACGATAATTCCTAGGATGTAGGCAATATTAACTTATTGCGGAAACGACTACACATACAAGTTACATGTTGAACACTCCTTAAAATTACTTCAAAATTGAAAGGCTGAAAAATCAGCGCCTAGTAATTCATTGACTAGGGCATACTCATGTATAGAGGGGTGCTCTGCCATCGACACAGACTATGTTGCAAACTCTGTTTCATTAACTCAGTTTGTAACAGAGAATGTTCGTCCATTTGTACGCACACAATCACTCGGAGGCGCGTTTATAATACAGGTCAAATTTCACATTAACACAGACGTAGCGTTACGATAGAAAGTACCAATAAGAACAACTCAGGTGTGAAGTAGCCGTGACTTCAGGGATTCCTAGAAGGAGGGTCATTGCTTCTAGTCTGTACAGGTGGTCTTACAAGTGCCGTAAAATTTACGCTTGCAGAGCTGGCTGGGAACCTGCCGACCAAGTGGCACGTGGCGTCCACTGCTCTTCCCGCAACTCGCGGCTGCCTGAGGCCTGTACCAGGCGGCGGGAGTCCCCCGAAACCAACAACTTGTCAGCTACGTTCACAGATTTTATTGTCTATGTACTAGCTGATTATGGAATTTAGTAATCACTGGGAATGTCTGGGATATTTCTGTTTTATTGGCACAATTAAGTTCTTAAATTAATGAGAGCTGGCACTGGGGGATCAACGAAAGGAGAGTTGATGCTGGTGTTTATTGTTTCTGTATGATAAGTCAGTCAGTACTATATTCCTTCGTGTACCTTTGACCAAAGATATGCTTTCCCATGAAACTGTCCCTTGCCATTGATGTCCGGTAAATTATAAATATGTCTGTGGGCGTTACAATGTCTAACCTTCTCAATCCTCACGACACGATATTAATTATGGGTTCGAATCCTTTCAATGTCTGTTCAGCACAAGCTTAGTCTTTTAACGGGCACTATTTTTCACTTCTCGGTAATTAGCGGAATCACCTTGACTACGAGCGGCAAAGATACCAGGGTGATAAGGTCCAAAATTTTTTCACTCCCAATACTCTTAAATAATTCGCTTACAGCGAATAAAGTCCTAATTCAAGATAAAAGTTTCCGTATTGTCAATAAATCTCTTCACAATCGTAATTATAGGATCGTAGCGTTTCGTTTAACACGTACAATCACCATTCACTTGAATATCAATGTTCGTACACCGAATCACCCCTAATTGACTCCGTTTCTGAATTTATCCCAAAATAATCTATTCTCCACCACTCCAATATCTAACCGAGTTCTAAGAATGCAATTTAATTAGGCTTCTAATCCCAAAATTCCGACTACCACGGAAGAACTGCGAACACACTCCCCACCGCTGAAAACAAAAACTCAGGAGACCTAACGATGCTACGCATTTGTTTATGCAGGGTGTTACAAAAAGGTACGGCCAAACTTTCAGGAAACATTCCTCACACACAAAGAAAGAAAATATGTTATGTGGACATGTGTCCGGAAACGCTTCCTTTCCATGTCAGAGCTCATTTTATTACTTCTCTTCAAATCACATTAATCATGGAATGGAAACACACAGCAACAGAACGTACCAGCGTGACTTCAAACACTTTGTTACAGGAAATGTTCAAAATGTCCTTCGTTAACGAGGATACATGCATCCACCCTCCGTCGCATGGAATCCCTGATGCGCTGATGCAGCCCTGGAGAATGGCGTATTGTATCACAGCCGACCACAATACGAGCACGAAGAGTCTCTACATTTGGTACCGGGGTTACGTAGACAAGAGCTTTCAAATGCCCCCGTAAATGAAAGTCAAGAGGGTTGAGGTCAGGAGAGCGTGAAGGCCATGGAATTGGTCCGCCTCTACCAATCCATCGGTCATCGAACCTGTTGTTGAGAAGCGTACGAACACTTCGACTGAAATGTGCAGGAGCTCCATCGTGCATGAACCACATGTTGTGTCGTACTTGTAAAGGCACATGTTCTAGCAGCACAGGTAGAGTATCCCGTATGAAATCATGGCGGTGAATCGAGGAAGTACAGTACATACTGACGAAACTAAAATGAGCTCTAACATGGAATTAAGCGTTTCCGGACACATGTCCACATAACATCTTTTCTTTATTTGTGTGTGAGGAATGTTTCCTGAAAGTTTGGCCGTACCTTGCTGTAACACCCTGTATGTTACATCCAAAACAAAACGCAACTCTGTTATGTCTTCCTTGGATTCCCTTTGTACTACTTTCCGTTACTCTATTTCGAATATCTGCTCTTTGTAAAATTTTAACTGTTACTTCGAAATACTAAAAATGGTTCAAATGGCTCTGAGCACTAAGGGATGTAACAGCTGAGGCCATCAGCCCCCCTAGAACTTAAGACTACTTAAACCTAACTAACCTAAGGACATCACACACATCCATGCCCGAGGCAAGATTCTAAACTGCGACCGTAGCGGTCGCGCGCTTCTAGGTGCAGGCTGGATATTTTCTATCTGGCGTGGGCTGGCGTGTGGCTCGTGAATCGGCATCTTTCTCACGGTTTCACATTCTTAAAATGTTTTCCCGCATTCCGAGGCTGTTTGGAGAGCAGCTACACAGCACTTCTTGATAACCGCTCTCTCTGCGTGAGGTCTGGACGCACTCATGTTTGGGCTCCGTCTCAAAATCTGCCGGCGTCCGTCTTATATAAGGTATGTCCTCACTGTCGAGGAAAACATCTTCTTACGAATGCTGGCTTCTTTCACACGCCTCCATGCGTCAATTCCCCGCGCTTTTTACACTCTCCTCCCTGTGCCCGTGCGGTGCTGGAATTGTCGGCACATCCTGCACGCGTCCATCCGCCGTCGGCAAGCTTCTGGTTGTCAGTCGCGCCCTTCGCAACGTCTCCCTCCTTGAGCGACGCGAGGCCGCCCGCTGTCTCCCTGGCAGAATGACTGCAGCCCCAGGGGGTCCGGCTCGGCAGCTCGCGACGCGTTGGCCAAAGTGGCCGCGGGCGGATGTGTTACAAGGGACACTATCGGCTGCCATTTTATCTGTTACGCACTCATTTATGCTTCTTTCCTTACGAATTCTGCCGGTAATGCTGTCATATATTAGCTCATTTATCTAGTGTACCAACACTAACGAAACGTAGTTTTTGTAGAACGCGTCTCTCTTCCTAGCTGATCCCTTTTATGGTCAGGCTGAATCATGAATTTTTTTTTATTTCCCAACACGGTTCACCTCTTCCTCATTAGTTATTCGATTAGCCAATCAGTATTCTTTTGTAGCCCCACATTTCTAAACCTTCTATTCTCTTCTTGTCTAAACTGTTTGTCATACACGTTTCACTTCCGTACAACATACATTTATGTTGAATGTTAACAATTATCTCGTTTTCGGAAATGCTTTTCTTCCTGGCGCCAATCTACAATCTATGCGATTTCTACTTTTGTCATAGTCTGTTATTTTGCTTTCCAAATTGCAAAACTCATCTAGTAATTTTAGTGTATCTTTGTCTAATCTCATTTCCTCTTTATGGTCTTATTTAATTCTACTACTATTACCCTTGTTTTCCTGTTGTTCATGTTCCCTTCTGTGACTGAATTGCAGTATCATCCGCAAACCTCAATGTTTTTATTCCTCCTCCATGAACTTTAACTCCCTTTCCAATTTTCTCCTTGGTTTATTTTGGTACTTGCTCGTTGTGCAGATTGAACTACATAGCGAATAGCCGGCAGTGTAGTTTTGTATGGAAGTGAAACGTGTGCGGCAAAAAGTTTAGACAAGAAGAGAATGGAAGCTTTAGAATTGTGGGGATACAAAAGCATGCTGAAGATTACACTCGGTGCTTTTCGCTCCCTGCATTTTACTCCTGCTACCTTAGAATTTCAAAAGTTTATGAAAGTCAGTATTGTCAAAAGCTTTTTTAAAAACAAACAAAGGCTATAAAAGTAGGTTTGCCTTTCTTCAGCCTGCCGGTATCTTCCAGGATAAGGCGTAGGCTCCCTACACTTCTCTAGAACCCAAACTGCTATTCCCTGAAGTCGGCTTCTTCCAGTTTCTTCATTGTGCCGTGTCAATTTTTGCAAACAGTTGTTATTACGCTGACGATTCGTTACTACTCACACGTGTCAGCACCTGTATTCCTCGGAGTAGCCCGCCTGGTATATCTTGGATATAGGGTGGAAAAGTTCTGTCAAAGCTGGCTGACTCAAGATCTCAATAATTCTAAGGTAGTGTCGTATACTCCGAGTGACACGTTTTGACCTACGTCTTTCAGAACTCTGGCAAATTGTTCTGGTAGTATAATATCTACCAACTCATCGCCATTTACTTGCTCTCCTCTTTATATTGTCTTCAAGTTCATTTCCCTTTCATAGCCTTTCTATATAGTCCCTCATTTGCTTTAGTGCTGACTCGCCACCTGAACGCTTGATGTTCATATGGCTACTTTTGTTTTACTTAAAGGTCCCTCAATTTTTGTACAGGCGGTACATATCTTTACTTATGCGTTCTTCTATAAGCTTGCATTTATCCCGCACCCATTCCTGCAAAGTCATTTTGCACTTTTAGTCAATCTTATTTTCTTAGAGATCATACGACGAAAGATAAAAGAAAGCAGAAATCCACAACACAGAAGCTTGTGACATGCACAATCTGCTCAGTAGTCCGCAACTACGGGTGGACATTAATGTGTTCTCCCTTCTCCTTTATGAGGGAGTGAAATCTGCTGAGGATACTTAGCAGACAGTCTGAGCAGCCGTGTCAGGTTGTTTGCTGAAGATGCTGTCGTTTATCGTCTAGCAAAGTCATCGGAAGATCAAAACAAGTCGCAAAACGATATAGAAAAGATATCCGTATGGTGCAAAAATTGGCAGTTGACCGTAAATAACGAAAAGTGTGAGATCATCCACATGAATACTAAAAGGAATCTAATAAACTTCGATTACACGATAAATTAGTGAAATGTAAAGGACGTAAACTCAATTAAAAACCTAGGAATTGAAATTACGGACAACTAAAATTGGAAAGGTTCCCGTCAGATCACCGAAGTTAATCACTGTCAGGCTGGCCTAGCATTTGGATGGGTGACCCTCCGGTCTGCCGAGCGCTGCTGGCAAGCGGGGTGCACTCAGCCTCTTGAGGCAAACTGAGGAGCTGCTTGACCGAGAAGTAGCGGCTCCGGTCTCGGAAACTGACAGGCGGCCGGGGGTGCTAATCACATGCCCCTCCATATCCGCATCCAGTGACGCCTGTGGGCTCAGGATGACACGGCGGCCGGTCGGTACCGTTGGGCCTTCATGGCCTGTTCGGGTGGAACCCACTTTAGTTTAGTCTTATGTTGGAAAGAATACGTAGAAAATGTGCCATCTTGAGGCCTTAGTTGATGCTGAAGGTGTCATGACAGTCCGCATACACTCGGCATCACTTGCCAACATAACTGGCTTGCGCAGACTGTCTGTGTGATGTCAGCACTCCAGCATCACAGTAACAGATAGACTGCGTAAACTAGTTATGTTGGCCACTGATGCAGAGTGTATATGGATCGTGGTAACCCTTCAGCATCAACTAAGGCCTGAAGATGGGGTAGAACGTCTACACTGGTAGCCACGCAGTAATTATGATCATAAGGACGGCTGTGGGCGTTTCATTTTCTTACAAAAGTGAACGGCCATGGTCCCCAACACCTCCAGTCAAAAGAATGGACACACAAAAGCTAAATATTTTTTGGCTAATTTGCGGACCGCAGTCTCTTTCGCTTGGTGACAACCCCTATGTCGAGAACAAGAGCAGTCGTGTTCCGTTTCTTCTAGAACTTGTTCTATTCCAGACAGCATGCAGTTCATGGTTTCACTCGCAAATCTTTGTTCGTGATGAGTGGTTGCAATCGTAACGTATTCGTAGCATGCGACAGCAGTCCGATTTGCTGCCCGGTTCTGTGAGTGAACGCTTCCCTGGCCGACAGCGCGGCGTGGTTGTGCCAGGGTGTGGCATCTCGGTGCACATCGCCACGCCCGCAGGCCACGCCCAGCTCGCTAACCAAAACATCGAAAGCACCGCCGACTGAGAAAGCAGCGCTGGTTGCAGGCTCGGAAAATCCTGCAAAAGACTCGACGCAGGGCGAAGTGAACTGCTCTGTGGCCTCCATCGTACAGCAGACATAGCGACGGTCAGAATAATGAATTCATCTGATAATCCTGTCCTGCAAATCCCGTAGAGGAAGGGAGAATTCACGAACGTGGGTCTAGATAATCCATAAACAGCATTAACAATAAACTGTCACTGTAGCCCTACTGCGTAGTACAACTCATACTTGCGCCAGGTTAATCGGATCACGTAAGTTACAATGAAATCTGTCACTTCTGGAAGAAAGCTACTGCTTACTAACAACGGAACATTCCCACGCCAAAACAAACAATCTTTATGAAACGGCCTGTGTCTAGAGAAGTCAGAATAATGCAGTACAGTACGTATATTGTCGTGTTCGTCCATTTTAGTTTTTAATGGGTGCAAAACATTCATAAAGTTGATTTGGCATCTTAGGTTTAGAGGGAAATACCTTCGCAACCACGAATTCTAAAAAACGTGTTTCATATAGAAGGTGAAGCGTAATTCTAAAAAACGTGTTTCATATAGAAGGTGAAGCGTTCTTGTAAACTTTATTACCAGCTTTCGTAATGAACTGAAATTTTTCGAAATACTCCATCACCACTAATCAGTTCTGAAAAATGAAAACCTTTGTTACAACATAAAGACGCTTTTATGCCACATCCAGCCATGTGTAACAAAGCAGGTTTCTGGAATAGGCCTACCATTTGTGGAGAATACGCTGTAACACAATGTGCTGTCATAGTATTTTCAACACATATAATTACAATAGCTAAACCTTTCTAATTATTCTAATTACCTGTTTATATTTAAAATTGTTATTGTCCATTTTAAATTCACGCTTTTCTGTTTTTCAGTTTAACGTTTGATATACTTGTATTTTGCTACTTTACAACCATTAAGTGCCTCATCGTAAGACATAAAATCGTTAAAGTAATGATAATCTGTAATGAAATGCTTAAATTATAAGATTTTCACATCATGCACATTGAGTAAATGAAATTTCTTCACATATTACACGCGACGGACAACACACTATTAAATAAAATTCAGGAGTATTCTCAAATTGTGCCGGGTGATCCTCTAAACAACGTGATTTATGACAAGAATATTTCGGTACAATGCAAAACTCTGGCGAAGAGAACTGATCATGTTCTAGCTACTGCAGCTTAATTGTATTGTTTCTCAAGTCGAGATTGACATCATAACCACTCATCAAAACTATATGCGAAAATCTTTTCACGAAGTTATTCCAAAATTAATGTCTATACGACCAACGGCTGTAGTTGGCCCATCGACCCTTTTGGGATCTCCAGGCGAACATGATTCTCAACTATGACGCTCAGAACGGTTCTTTCGCAGTGGCAGTTCCAAGAATCTAACGATAATAAGGGATTTTTCTCCCGCACTGGGAAAGAAAACTTCCGTCAAAATCTATTTATATAGTCAGACGATGGTTTTCCAGATTTCTAAGACGCCACACGAACAATTGGGGCTTCAAAAAGAGATTCCCGAATTCTCGGTCTAAACTCCCCATTGGGTCCTTGTAAAACTATGGAACGAAGGGTGATCAGTGTGAAAGAACAGTTTTGAGCGTCGTACTTTAGGCCAAGCTATTTGTGCATCTGGTGATCCCAAAAGGTTCGACGGGACAGGTAGAGCTGTTGAACTATACGGCTTTCGATGTTCGAATAACTTTGTAAGAACATTTTCAGATCTAATTCCGGTGACTGCTTACGAAGTAACTCTCCACGCAGCGCGGGATAGCCGCTCGGTCTCGGGCGCCTTGCCACGGTTCGCGTGGCTTCCTCCCGTCGGAGGATAGAGTCCTCCCTCGAGCATGGATGTGTGTGTTGTCCTTAGCGTAAGTTAGTTTGATTAAGGGAAGCCGGAGGTGCCTATGCTGCCCATGTTAAAATCACTAAGTTTGAGGAACATTTATGAATAAACTACCAAACAGAAAAATTTGAATTTTTTTTTTTTTACATATAGAGTGGTTTAGTATTGCAGTTATGACAGAGGGATTTTGTAGTATCTTTTCTAGTTTCCTTCCAATTATTTTTTTATTAATGACCCAAATTTTTTTACAAATAATTGCTTCATAATTACGCTGAAATGAAACTACTGAACATATTGCCAAATGGCTGTGTTACAATGTAAGTTTGCCCACTAGGAGTGCTGTATAAAAATTTCATATCTCTAGCTTGAGTGGATTTTGAGAAAATGTTCCTTATATTCGAAAAATTCTAATTTACGGGAAATGGCTATCAAAGTTTCTCAATACATTCCTGCACTATAGGATGGATTATCAGGGTCTTCTTCTTTATCCTCCAAAAGCTTCCTCTTCTGTCTTCTTTTCTGGCCTGTTGTTCCATCATACTTGATATGCCTTTCTCTTCTTTCTGCTCCTCTTATCCTTTCTCTGTCAATATTTCTTAGTGCTCGTACAGTGTTGATCCCAGCTGTAAATCCTAATGCCTTCAGAACTTCACACTTCACACTGTTCCCTTGGTTGTAGGTTGCTATTGCATCATAAATGCCAAAGTGCCGTGTTTTTATGCTTACAGACACCCTTTTAGGAATCACTTTCCAAATCAAATTGTTTACGCTCTCATTAGGATTCCGCGTCTTTCCGTGTAGACATTTGTGTAACAATTCTGGCTGTGCTAAGTCATGAAAAATTGGTTTTATTGTTCCCTCCTGATTCTTGTATATACTGCATATTACCCGCTTTACACAAGAAGTATAATACTACCAACAACAGGCGCAACACTGAACTAATTCGAAACGGTAAACAGCAAAGAGACGATGTTCCGCGCTCTTATTCATTGTAGTATCGCAACTTGGTATTAGTGTTAATTTTCTTTTCCCTACGTTCTTCCTCTTCTTATGTGCACGGTTACTAAAACGTGGCATCGTAACCAGAACAAAAGTGTACGACAATATTAAATGGAGCAAGATGTTCGAAATTCTGAGGAAAATAGGAGTAAGCTGTAAGGAAATACGGGTAATATTTGTCACAGAAAACAATGTAGCCAACCCTTGCACACTCGCTGTATGCGTAACATAAGGCGCTGTATGCGTAACAGGCCGAGAAAATCCCAAGCAGTTCGCCAGGAAGTCACGAGAGGGTATTAGATGCATTCAGCGGCCGCCCATTTCCTCTGCAGGCGTGGGGGAAAATGGTAATAACTCCACTTCTAGGGCGAGTAGAACAATAATTCAAAGTTTACATTAAAGAGGAATGTTCCAATTAATTTTCGGTGGAAAAAAAATCGTAATTTTTTGGATTTGACCGGCTCCCCTTAAGTAGTGTATAAGCCTAGGGACCGACGACCTCAGCAGTTTGGTCCCATACGAACTTACTACAAAATACTCTCCACTTGAGAAACAATATAGTTAAGCTGCAGTCAATCGTACCTAGGTTTTCCAATGTAGTGAATTATTCCTTGTAAGGATATTTAGAGGATCACCTGCCACAATTTGAGAATCCTGCTGAATTTTTTTTGTATTCTATTGTCCGTCGCGTGTGTTAAGCGAAGAAATTTCGTTCAGTCAACGTGTACGGTGCAAACACAACCTCATTTCTTAAGCTTTACGGATTATGATTATTGTAATGATTATGTATCATAATAATGAGTTAGTTATTATTTTCACTTAGGTGAAACGGAAAAGTGAAAAACAAAACAAAAAACGTTATTTGAAACGAAAACCACCATTTAAAAGATTAAACAAAATACGTAAAACAAATAATTGGATCAATATTGAGTTTTTACCTATATTAATTATATATGTTGAAAATACTCTGGCAGCACATTGTGTACAGTTTATTTTCCAAAAAACGATATTTCAGAAACCAGTTTTATTACAAATGTTTGGGTGTGGCTTGAAAGCCTCTTTCATTTATGTTGTAACAAAAGTTTCTTATTTTTCAAAATTATTTAATGCTGATGAGGTATTTTGAAAAATTTCAAATCGCTACAAAAGTTGTTAAATAGTTTTCAAGGATGTTCATTACATTTAAACTTTTAAATGAAACACGTTACTTATATTTTATGGTTTCCAAGATGTTCTCTCTAGATCTAATATTCCACATCACCTTTCTGGGCATGTTGCACCCCTTAAAAGTGAAATTGGGTGAAATCGTCAAAATATATTTTGACCGCTCTACATACACGCTGTGTTTCATGAAGATCGTTTCTTCACACCTTTGAGTGCTCCCTTGTAAGTTATATTGGGTAGCTGTCTACTATTACAAAATAAATTAGCATTGTGCAGCGGTACGTGCGCTGTTTTGAACCAAGTCTGACAAATCGAGCAATATGGAGAAACCACGTACTATCATAATCTTCTATTTCACTTCATTGGAAAAGCAGAGAAAGAAATCCAAATTTGATTCACTCCGTGCATTTAACCCGTAACCAGTATGGTGGGGTCCTGGGACCCCCAGCCACTTTTATTTATTCTGGAATTCCGCCATCAGGAGCTTTGGTTGACAGTACCTTTCTGGCAGTAGCTTCTGAGCTGTTGACAGAAGTGGTTGTTCTGCGGTAAGTGGTTTATGAGTTTTATTCAATTATTAGTGGAGCGTGGGGTCCGTGTGACTACCATTAGTGAATTTTTACTCGTATTAAAAATAATTGATATTGTTTTAGTCAAAAATGGCATATTCACAGTGACAGACGATGAATTTTAATGATCCCAATTTTCTGGAATGGCTGGAAGGTGCTATGAGTGATTATGGAAGTGACCAGGCATTTGATCCAGATTTGGAACGTGGGACTGTGTACGTAGGCAGGACGGCAAGAGGACGAGTCGGACAACGGAGGAGTGGGGCCCGCGGGTACGGCGTGTTGAGTCGTGAGGGCAGGTCCACCGCCCGTGGTGATTTGTTTTTCCTAGAGGTCGGAAGGACAAGCTCCTTCGAGTCGAGTCTGTAATAAGCTACGCCGGCCCATTGAATTGGAGTCGCCGAGATGCTTCGGTGGGTTGCGGGCGCCGTAATTGAATATGCCAGTGTACTAAAAATCCTTTGGAATTCTTTTACATGTTTATCGCTTACCTCGGTGTCGAGACTAACTATCTTGACGGCAGTTGAGGAAAGGTGGCTACGCCCACCCAACCGACAGGAGGCGTGGAGTTAGATTACGGGACCAATGACAATCAGGAATATGAAGCCGAATCAAGTATTCCTTTGGAAAACTTAGAACAAGGATGCGGTGTTCAGGAAAATGTTGCATCTTAGGGCATGAAAAAAAATAGATTCAAGTGGTGTTCCACTCCACTTGCCATAAATGTACGAACCCGTTCCCACAGTACAGTTGTACATTTACCAGGAGTTATAGGCCCTGTTAAACTACTTGGAAAAAGTTGCTCTCAGCTAGCTGCTTGGTCTTGTACTTTTACAAATGATATTTTCGATGAAGTATTATTATTCTCAAATAAAAAATGGAGGGTATAAGAAATAACTTTACAGATAACACATATTTAGAAGCAGATATTGATACGTGGCGTTGAAAGCATTCCTTGGCCTTCTCTTTTACACGGCTATTTTCAGATCAAATGAAGAGGATTTGAACTCAATATTTGCAGAGAAATTTTCGGATGCACTATGTCAGAGAAATGATTTACAATAATTTTACCTGCCCTCAGTCTTGACGACTCAATTACTAGACAAGAGCACACAAAAACAGACCCAACCGCAGCAATTTCTCATACATTTAATCTATTTCTAAAAATTGTAAAAAAAAATTATTCTATTAGTGACCGAACATGTATCGATGAAATGCTTATTGGCTTTCGAGGCAGGTGTAAATTTAGAATATATATTCCAAATAAGTCAAGAAAACACGGTATAAAAATTCTTGCAATCAATGATGCAAAACCTCATTATTTTTTTGAAGGATACATTTATACTGGCGAAGGAAGAAGAAAAAAGATTCTCAAAACCAACGCAGGCGGTTCTTAGGTTGACAAAATCAGTCGAAGGAACCAACCGCAATATCACGGCTGACAATTTATTCTCATCCATTGAAGTTGGAGTTGAGAAGAAGGGGCCTTACTTATGTTGGGACTTTGAAGAAAAATAAAAAAGAAATCCCCAAAGGATTTCTAAAGTCAAAAGCAAAGAAAACAGGAACATCAGTTTATATTTGTGGAAAATATGACTATAGTATACTATGGCTCTAAACCAAGAAAGGCCGTGGCTTCAGTTGCCTCGATGCATCACAGTGCTACTGTTAATGACTAAACTGGAAAGCCTGAAATAACACGTTATTATAATGCCACGGAAGGAGGAATCGATGCTGTTGACGAGAAGTTTAAAAGCAGAAGGCGGCCCCTTCCCGTTTTTTACCCAGTGTTGAACATTTCTTCCGTAAATTCATATGTGATTTATTCATCGTTGCCGGAAAATAGACAATTATCAAAGTTTGACTTTACTTAAAATTTGACTAGGCAGTTGGTTGAACCGCAACTTCACATTCCGCGTGATCTTAGACAGTCGATTGCAGTGTTGGTAAATTACCAAATCCCAAAGCCCCCAGCTGTACCTGGCAAAAGAATAAGGTGTGGGAAGTGCCCAAGGAGCAGGGATAAAAAAAAAGCAAAGGTTTACTATGCTCACTGCAGTACACCATATGCACGGATTGTGCCAAGAGTGTATGTGAAGACTGCCTGTAATAATGTTTGTTATTAGTATAACATTTTTAAACTAATTTTTGTCCAGTTTTTTAATGTTCCTTGTATAGCAAATAATAGAAATCAATCACTATTTTTTATGATTTTCCGTGTACTCATGTCTTAATTTTAATGTTTAATATTTTGCAATTTTCTTTTTTACAGTTCTGCGTTTGTTAAATATACTTTTTATAAAATACAAATTTACATTTATTTGTTCAGTCCGATTTAGATCCCTTTAGATACGATGTATGGTTGTAAAAAAAAATGGTTTTCATTTTAATTGAACTTTAACAGGGGACATTTTGAAGTAACAAATACTGGGGTCGCGGTGACACCACTTTACTGGTTATGGAAGAACGTATGGAGCGTACCAGTAACGGGTTGATAAATTTTGCGGTCTCTTTTCTTTCTGTAAATATCACCAAATCTTCTAGCACATTCAACAACTAATGTGTCCCATGAATTTTTCCTATTGTAGCCAATGTTACGTTTGAATGTTCAGCTAATGTCGTACGATTAGGATTTCCGTTGCAGTGTTCTTTATAGAGCACATGAAATGGCCTTCAGGAGGAATTTTCACTCTGAAGCAGAGTGTGTGCTGTGTGAAACTTCCTGCAGATTAAGACTGCGTGCCGGACCGAGACTGCGCGGAACCTTTCTCTCCCGCGGGCAAGCGCTCTACCAACTGAGAGGCCCAACCGAGAGTCAGAACTCGTCTTCACATGTTTACTTCCGCCAGTACACCAACACCTACATTCCAAACTTCACAGAAGCTGCAGGTAGGTTTCAGGTCGTCTGCCACTTCACTCTGTGGTGGTAAATACTGGTTTATCCGACAAAAACGGCGTTGACAAAAATTCGACTAAATATCAACAACGCAAAGGCCACATAACTCCAGTCTATGGGCAGTAGCTGAAAGTTGGTGAGCTGGTGCGTTTCTGGCGCCAGTTTCCATCGATCGTCAGTTTGATCTTTGAGTCGACTTCGATGCTTCTTTGTCTTCTGCCCATCTCTGGCGGCGCGGATTTAACGGCAGCGCGTGCGCTCTGCTGGGGAGGTGTCTCGGGATCGGCGGTGAGCGAGAGTCGCGTGGGACCGTGTGTACGTAGGCAGGGCGGCCAGAGGACGAGTCGGACAACGAAGGAGTGAGGGCAGATCCACCGCCTATGGTGATTTGGTTTTCCTAGAGGTCGGAAGGACAAGCGCCGGCCGACTGAACTGGAGTCGCCGAGTTGCTTCGGTGGGTTGCGGGCGCCGTAATTGAATATGCCAGTGTACTAAAAATCCTTTGGAATTGTTTCAGTTGTTTGTCACTTACCTCGGTGTCGTGACTAACTATCTTGACGACAGTTGAGGAAGTGTGGCTACGCCCAACCAACCGACATGAAGCGTGGTTAAAGACATAGCTAGAAGTGCAACGAGTAGTAAGTCCGGCTCTGGCGTTTCAAGAAACGCCGAGATACGTCCTCTATTCTACCTTGTAGTTCTTTTGGTAGTTTGGCGTGGAAATGTGCGCCGAGATAATTCTTGTCATCTTAACTTTAGGTTATGATTTTTAGCGAACTTATTAATCAAAGTTTAAGGGCTGGCGCTGGCCAAGTAACTCACGGAGGCTAATTTGTTTCTATTCAGTTGTATTGATCACCTGTTCTCTAGATAGGATTGTGTAGTTTATGTCTCAGAGTATTGTCTGCCGTTGATGTGTGTCGTGTTACAGATAATTGGCAGCGGTCGACGCGAGCATACTGGGAACAGAGTACTCTCTGGGGCAGAGAGATATTTGAGGCTCGGTCCTCTCCTTTACATCTTGGCTTATATTCTCACAGTTGCGTAATTCCATCTTTCCGGTGGAGAATTACAGCATCTGAAGTTCAATTGCAGTGCAAAGTTGAGTACATTTCTATGTCATTTCCTGTCTCGTGGATCTCTCGTATTGATTTGAATCCTTGGTCTGCTAGCGTTTATCGCTAACTCAACGCAGTATTGAAGCGACCTCATTTTAGGGGTACTGTCATATGGTCATGTTCTAGTTGTAATCAATCTAAGAATATTTTTGATTAGTCAACTGAATAGGTAAATTTGAAAATTGGTTTGGTCAAAATTAAAGCACCTCCTCAACTGTTCTAGTCATTTGTATATAGTTTTGTTTAGGGAGGTTGGCTAGCCAAACCTTAAAAGATCTGTGTTCTTACCCATAATCTGTTCCTTAGCTGATTGGAAGTAATAAGAGTTCTGATGGGAATTGTATGGACATTTGTACTATTTAAATAAAGCTTTACCTGAGTATATTTACCTAGTCATATTCAAATTTCATTGGTCTTGTTCCGGTTAAAGAAATTTATTTGTTATTTCTCCAAGTGCTCTGGCCTTGTATGGCAGTCTTCTGTATTATTGCGATTGTGATTTTATAATGCTTCTGATTGCAATAAAAAATGTAGCAACTACAACGGATTACTATTGTCATTAGTCCCCTAGACTTAGAACTCTTTAAACCTAACTAACCTAAGGACATCACACACATCCATGCCCGAGGCAGAATTCGAACCTACGACCGGAGCAGCCGCGTGGTTCCGGGCTGAAGCGCCTAGAACCGCTCGACTATAGCGGTCGGCAATCAAAACAGAGTATTTGAAATTAATTATAAAAGACACCTGATCGCAAACGCATCTTTATTACAAGCTTTCGAACATCATATGATCATCTTCAGACCTTCAAAGCCATACTGTTCCTGCTCTGGGCAGCCGTTGTCCATCACTATGGTTTTGGAGGTCTGAAAATGATCACGTGATGATCGAAGCCTTGTAATAAGTGTGCCTTTGCGATCTGGACTGTTTACGATTAATTCTTTTGTCGCCTGCTCTTGGTTTCAGCTTGACGGACGCTCAAGTAAGCAGAACGCCGATAACCGACCAGCATCGACGTTTCCAAAACGTTCGTTCCCATAACAACTTGCGCTTTGTTAATACATATCCGCATTTGAGGGCGGTATCGTAGTTAAAACGTTTCTGCATTAGTGTCTGCTCCGCTTATGTACGGACAGGAAAAATTTGCGAACACCATAACTTGAAAAATAACGCGAAATTAACGAAATTGAGGACTATTAGGACACATTTATAATTTTGCTGTGTAAAAAAATCAAAGGACGGCAATTTGCGAATGTTCGCAACTCATAGCTATTCAGTATTAAAACTTCATTTACTCAAGGCTGAGGGTTTGTGTGTAATCTTAAGATAACATTTCATTTCCTTCGTAAGAAACTTCGACGTGGAGATAAAAATAGGACTGAAATTAACAAATAGAACAACAAAGAATTTAGGAGAAAACTAAACCTATGGTACTCAATTTGGGAACTTGTAACACTGAATTTGTCAAAAAGTACACCATATCTTCCGAAAAATAATACCGAATTTGGCAAGAAACAACAGCGAATTTGGCCATAAAACAATATAATTTTCTTTATTTCTACTTACGTGCTACCCTCCCTGCGTCAACGTGGCCGACACGCCGGAAGGTGGGACTCTTGGTTATAATAGTGTGACTAAACACTGTATTTTCATTACAATTTTCTAAGTTTCCAGAACCAACTTTAAATAATGACTCTGGAAGTATACAGTAATATCCAACAGTTAAGCATACTCACCAGAACAATAAAATAAAATAGGGAAACATGAGCAATTACCCAGCATCGCCGTAAATATTTACTTACGTACCCTCGTTGTCCGCTCTGTGTAGGAAAGGAGTGCTCCGTGTTGTGAATAGCGGCGTAACCGAAAAGTAAACACACATAGTGCAGGAGACCACTCATCTCTCGGCCTTGTTTGTCCGTTCATAGTGAGCAGAGTATAGTCTCTCGGTGAAGCTGACAACGTAATGTCACCAAGACCCCATCTGGTCCCTGCTTTGCAGGGACGCCTGGAAGCGGGACCAACACAGACCGAAGGCTCAGCATCTTTGCACGCACCACAGAGCACCATATCCAGACTTTGGTTCCGAGGCCAGGAGATGTTCTCGTAGGCCAGAGAATAACCGTCCCACAGAATGGCCGATACCTGGCCTTTCCGACGGAGTGCACGTGCGAGACAACTGGGCGCAGAGCAGGAGCTGCTGTTTCCCGACGAACTGGTTATCGGAGGCTCAGAACAGCAGACATCCCGCTCATTCCAGCACAGAGACGGGCCCGTGTATCGTGCATCTGGAAACATCAAAATGACCGAATTAGTGTACTGTTCACAGATGAATTCAGCTTAAGTTTGCAAAATGGATCTCGTCTGCAAAGGAACTGGTAGCGGATACAACCCCAGCTACTATATGAATGTGTGGCGTCTGTACTTTCGGAGATGTCCGAAAGGACAGACACCACACGTTCATATGCTCTGATAGGCCTGGTTGGGCAATAATCCACCTTCTTCAGAGCGGATGCACAGATGCGTCCGACCTCCTGTGGGAACCTCGGAAAAGCGAATGTGGACAGGGACTGCGGACATATGGCGGCCGATGGCAGCGTGGACCGGCCGTGAGCCGCGCCGAGGCGGTCCGCGCAGCTGTGGCAGCGCGCTGGTTACCGCATCTGCCTAGTAAGCAGCAGATTCCGGGTTCGAAACCCGATCCGGTACACATTTCACTCGTCGCCGATTCCGTGTGATATCCCAGCGCGGATGACAGCAATGATCCCTGCACTTTCCTTTCCTTTGTGCGTCTCTCCACCATCAATTTACGTATAACCCCAGGAACATTGTGGAAAGAAATCGTGTCGGTGCTGATTTCGTCATGGTGAGAGGAGGCGTCATGTCAAACGGCCGTACCCAGCTGCACGTCTCAGTTGGTTAGCCGGTAGTGGAAGAGTACTGCAAACGCTCAGAGGTTCAGACACGTGGTGGTGCTGCCGATTGGACCAGACTTACTTCTCAGGATCCAGCTGTTCCGGTGGATGAATTTCTTGAAGGTGAATACATGCATCGCATGCTCTAGCCAGCTAGGTCCCTGGATCCGAATTCTGTAGAGCAGGCTTGGAATGCGTTGCGGAAGCGAATTTCAGCCCGTCAGCCTACGTCCAGGACACCTGCAGACCTCCGCACCGCTCTTGTTGGGAAATGGGACGAACTGCGAAGAGAGCTCTTGAACCATCTCGTAGAGAGCGTGCCACGTCACTGTCAGCACGCGTGGTTGTTACAGGTAACCACATAGCCTGCTTTTGTTGTGGAATAGATTTCCCAGTAGTGCAACTTTCTTACAAATGTGTATCTCAGCTATCAGTACTTTCTTGTAGCAATGCTGTACATCAAATGTATTGTGATTCAGCTGTAGCTTGTCGAGCAATACTCCGTAATACGACATCATCATATGTCCTCTTTTTGTGGTTATGTTTAGCGTTCGGTCATCTCTCCCTTATTGGTCGTGAGGACGAGATAGGTTTAATTGCAGCACTCCTGGAGGCGTTACAGCAGTCAGTCATGCCGTTCTCCGTACGTGAACGAAAAAATGGCTCTGCGCACTATGGGACTTAACTGCTGTGGTCATCAGTCCCCTAGAACTTAGAACTACTTAAACTTAACTAACCTAAGGACATCACACACATCCATGCCCGAGGCAGGATTCGAACCTGCGACCGTAGCAGTCGCGCGGTTCCGGACTGAGCGCCTAGAACCGCGAGACCACCGCGGCCGGCCAATCCGTTTTGAAGTCTACGTATAGCGCCACCACCTGTTGGCAATTCGGGAACTACAGAGGCTGAAGCGGGAATATTCCACCATGTCCCACAACAAAGTCGGCAATTTTTCAATCCAAACTGGCAGAGAAAAGCATGTGTTGTCTTACTTATTGAACTTGTTGTCCCTCTCTCGATGTAAAACAACTGCATACATCTGGGTTACTAAGTTTCGAAGTAAATTCGCGGTACAGTAGATTCTTAATAATCCAAAACTGCTATTGTTGTAATGAATTTTCTTCTACAAAGTGTCACAGTATCCCGTACTCATAATATGCAGCAAAAGTCATCCCACATATTGAAAATTATTTATAAAATATGAAATGTACTGAAATAAAATTGCTCATTTCAGAATTATAAGACTTTTGTGAGGTAAGCATACACTTATCACATGTGTAATAAGCTCCGGAAGTTCCAAAGCTCCATTCTGCTCTCTCTCTCTCTCTCTCTCTCTCTCTCTCTCTCTCTCTCTCTCTCTCTCTCCCCCCCTCTCCCTCTCTCTCTTCTTCTTCTTTCTTTTTTTTTTGTGACACGTCCTAAGAAGAATAGCATCTGTCAGATCCGTATCATACCGAACATACGTCTGAGTATAGTTTTTCTGTAATTAATTATGTCTCTGCTGAATTGAAACTCTCTCCTAGATGAAAACTGCGAAATATTTATTAACACAATCATTTTATGTTTGAATTATTATTAGTTGTATGCTCTTCCAAATAGTGCCTATTGTACAATAAACACCACACTGTGTCAAGATTACAGTATAAGTTGTTCTTAATTGTAATCCTGACACATTGAGCTGAACCGCCAACCTTATTTATAGTGCAACCGAAATTTAACGTTTTTTTCGCACCAAACCGAGATCTTGTCTATATACGCGCTGCAGTCGTCTTATGAAAATCTTTTATTTATTTGCCATGATCACCATGTTAAGTTATTGTTGGATTTCGGCTATACAAACTGCCGTCTTCAGTTTTATAAAAAAGAAAGCATGCCTACGTTACAGGCTTAAAGCCCTGTAAAAACACAGTAAGGCGTACGTAAAAACTCTGTCGCACAAATTTTACATACGCATAAAACTGGGCAGCGATAGTTACATCGTACCTTCATTTACACCATTCTGTCATAGGAACAACGCACCATGTGCTGTAAAATAATACCTCCCATAAAATTCTGTTCGTATGGACGGATGTAATCCAAAGTCAAACTTCTAAACGTCCACACACGGCTACTTCCCCTTCAGCACGAGAACGCCAGAACACACACGATATTCTACAAAAACCCGACACCTTGTGTTCACTGTCCTCGATCGTTCTCTATACAGTTCCGACTTCATACCAACCGATTTTCATTCACCTCCAAAACATAAAGAACACCTTCCAAGACTTCACTTTGATAGTAATGAAGTGGTGTGTGCAGTTTTGGCTTCGTCAACAAAGCCAAACATTCTACAGTGACGGAATCAACAAACTGTTCTCTCTTTGGGAGAAATGTGTTCGCCGTCATGGTCACTATGCTGAGAAATAAATCCACAGACTTGAAGGATAAATATTTAGAATGTCTATTCAATCTGTTTCATTTAAAATACTGCATGAATTTTCACGCATAACGTTCAGAGGCATTACTTCTCAGCATTCCTTCCAATACAACCTGTATGTCATCATCAATTGCTTACGGAGGTCACTGTTTGGCGAATTCTCAAATGCCAACAAAAAAATTTTGTTAGATTACAAATCGGACATCCCTAAAACAGTGATGCGCGCGTCTTACTATGAGAAACATTCGGAGGATCACGTCTTGAAGGTTTAAGAGGGGCAAATTTGGCAATGCGAAGAAACAAAAAATCGACGTAATAACACATAAAAATTTCGTATTTCCATGTCGTGACGAGATACTGCTATATTTTCCTCTGCTTAAAATAATTACGCTGCTTTTTCTGCTGACCTGGTGGTGTTGCACAACTATTCAACCTTTGGAGTGCAGGTGTGGGATTTCAGTGAAGTAGTGAAAGCAAAGTGGAACAGAACAATGCGCGCACGTGGATAATGCCTTTCTTTTCACATTCAGCGTCACTTTGGCATTCGAGCAGTCCATTATCAAACTGCCACACTGATTACATTATCGGACGAAGATATTGGTATGTCAATGCCACAACCTGCCTTTTGCAAGCATATTGTAACATACGTTTGTACTTTAGTGCTTGAAGTTGATTGTATGACACAGAGTGAATGAAATCTGATGATGAAATGATGAGTGTGTAACTTCACTAGTGGTTTGAAAACCACTACGTCGTTAAAAACCATACATCATTGTATTACAAAATAAAACATGCTCCTCACGTAGATCTTATATTGCCTAAAGAAGTACACCTGGCTATACGTTGTTGTCTTCGGTGAGGTTTTCGACCTATTATATCGATATTTTGTTTCTTCTCCTTATCAAAGTTCCTTTCATAGACCTTGAACAGGTGATCATTCAAATGTTTTTCACTCGCAGTTTTGCATGCCAACGGCTCACACCATTGTTTCTGAGATGAGCGATTTATATTCTGAGCACATTTTCGTGCGGTTCATAGCGTTCGAGGTCGGACTTCCCTAGTAAGAGGGCTGTTCAGATTGTCTCTGGAAATAGCGTTTGTATGCTGGATGATCAGTAGTGTGAAACCACTCTTGTAAAACAAAATCATGTGGACGAACAGAAATTTTAAGTGCTATGAGATGCGAGAGAGAAACCTGTGAGGATATGTAACCGACATGGTGGCCATTTTGGAAACTGCCATTTAGGATACAACTCGTAATTTTCAAATGGAAAGAGGGTCGTGTGACATATTACACGGATGGAGAACAGCACGAGGAAAAAATGACGTGTTCGGTTTAAGTATAGCTTAATTTATCTTGTTACATTTTGTTCAGAAATGCACAAATGCTGGTGATAAAACTCAATGTCTAAAGTATGTGATCGGTGCTCTATCCAGAAAGTTGTAAGGTTGTTCTTATCCGCTTCATGTCTTCCTCGTGTTCTGAAATTCTCATTAACGATGTATGGGTGACTCCAGTTTCCTGAGAGACGTAAGTACTGCGCTCTCGACTCTTCCTGAAGACGTCAGAACAGCGGTTAACGTTGCTTTGAAATTTTCTGCGTCGTATGAGAGTTGCGGTGCAGCGTGGTGCCATGTAAGCCGAGCATGTGCTATTGTCGTTTCTTCCTCAAAGCAACAGACAATTATCCTTGTAGCTGGCCACTGTACACAAGGACAGCCCTGACACAACAAAGCGTAATTTGGCAATATATCCAGTTATAGGACAGTTTTAGGGTATAAAAATGCAGAATTTTAAATACTCTGAAGTTCGACAAAGGTTAGTCAAAAATAATGAAACAAACAAGATTAATTTAATTCCGAATTACGTTGACAAAAATTGGTGCTAACATTGTGGGAAGTACGAAATGATCATATTCGGTGATGATATTGGTATCCTCATTGAAAGCGAGGAAGTATTACACACCTTGCTGAATGGAGTGAACAGTCTAATAAGTACAGAAGGACAACCGAATGTAAATTGAAGAAAGTCGAAAGTAATAAGAAGTAGCAGAACTGAGAACAGCGAGAAACTTAATATCAGAATTAAGGTCACGAACTAGATGAAGTTAAGGAATTGTGTTACGCATGCAGCAAAACAGCCCATCGCCTTCGGAGCTAGGATGACAAAGCAGACTCGCACCTGCGAAAAGGGCGATCCTGGCCAAGAAAAGTCTGCTAGTATCAAAGATAAGGCAAGGAAGTAATTTCTGAGAATCTACGTCTGGAACACGGCATTCTATGGTAGTGGTACATGGACTGGGAAAACTGAAACAGAAGGGACTCGAATAATTTGAGATGTGGCGCTACAGAGTAATGTTGAAAATCAGGTGGACTGATAAGATGAGGAATGAGGAGGTTCTGCGAAGAATCGGCGTGGAAAAGAATATTGACGAGAAGAAGGGACAGGATGATAGGAGATCGGTTAAGGCATCAGGGTACTAGAGGGACCTGTAGAATCTAAAAACTGTGGAGGAAGGCAGAGGCTGGAATACGTCCACCAAATAATGAAGGACATAAGTTGCAGGAGCTACTCCGAGGAGAGGAGTCAGTGGAGAGCCGCATCAAACCAAACAAAGATGTTGAATCACTATATACAGTTTCTGTGGTGTCACCGCCAGACGCCACACTTGCTAGGTGGTAGCTTTAAATCGGCCGCGGTCCATTAGTACATGTCAGACCCGCGTGTCGCCACTGTCAGTGATCGCAGACCGAGCGCCACCACAAGGCAGGTCTCGAGATACGGACTAGCACTCGCCCCAGTTGTACGGACGACTTAGCTAGCGATGCACACTGACGAAGCCTC
This sequence comes from Schistocerca piceifrons, assembly GCF_021461385.2. NCBI lineage: Eukaryota > Metazoa > Arthropoda > Insecta > Orthoptera > Acrididae > Schistocerca > Schistocerca piceifrons. The sequence continues at coordinate 29,843,140 of NC_060146.1, read as the reverse complement.
GCTCATTTGCAGAGCAGATAGTTAGAATAGCCTTCAGCTAAGTCAATGGCTACGACCTAGCAAGGCGCCATAGCAATTGATAGTTATCGTATGAAGCATGTCTCGTCAAGAACGATGTATACAAATGATGGATTAAAGTTAAGTATTCCAGAAGCTACGTACTTTTCTTTATAGCATTCATTACGTATCCTGTTTCAGACCTCACGCCATCCTGCGTGAGTTTAAGCGCGTGCCTTTCGGTTACCCGTCACTGTGGACTGGCTGTCTTGTCAGTCCACAACAGTTTCCATGGTGAATGAAACACCAAATTATTCTTGTTGTTGAGCTCACGAATACGTGATTATCATTTTTTTCCTCTCCTATGCCAATCTCGTCATCTCAGAGTAGCACTCGCTGACTACGTCCTCAATTTTGTTTTCCAGTTCAGTCTTCCGTATGTGTCCGTGTCCGTATGTTATTCTCGTCAGCAACTTGCATGCATGAGCTGCTTAGCAGATTGTAAGATAGTTCTCAGACTTACCGGCCCTTGTTATCTTTGGAATTGTGTGGATAATGTCTTCCCGAAATTCCGAAGGAATAATATCTATTCCTTCTACTACATTTGATCTTAAGTCGTTCAAAACTCCTTTAAGTTCTGATTCTAATACTAAATCCCCTTTCCATTCCCTGTCCTCTCCTGTTTCTTCTTCTATTACGTCGTCAGGAAACTCTTCCCCCGGATAGAGGTCTTCAAATAAATATTAACTGGAATTAAATCAATAACTCAAGCTGCATGTCAGAAACGTAAAAGAAGCGAGCTGCTCGTATTATGGACGCCCTACCGTGGATAGCGTTTGCTGCTGACACGCTTTGCGAGTTCGTAATTCAGTTCTGCAGTGACTTTTGCAGCTGTCGTCGTCTTATTTTTCTTCACATTCCTCTTCAATAACTATCCTACACGGTCACTCGCTCACTTAGCGGACGATGTTTTCCTGTTTCCTTGTACGCAGTATGAATCTTCTATGCGGTGCTTCTTGAAACGCCATATACTGCGGCTGGCTTCGTTTCGTAAGCATCCAACAAACGACCAACAAAAATTTGCCTACGATCGAATTTACTTAGGTGCGACATAATGCACTCACAACTACTGAGAACACTGCTCTGGCCACGATTGACAATTACAACGTATCGCAGGCGCAGGCGCAGGTGCAGGTGGCGTTCGTCGTCAAATACAACAGTGCCACGTCTAGGCTTGGATAGCATCTGCTTTTATCGCCGTGTTTTCAAATTTTGCTCCAACTTGCGTCCACACTGCCCTAGCAAAGTCAAATCTCGTCGCTGAGCGATACCATTGCCCGCCGCGGATCAACGTTCAAAAGAAAGACATGCTTTGCACTACCCAACCAGACATTAAACTCGCTTTAACCGATAAAAGTACTGACTATAGGATCTCTGAGTCACACAAGTTCTAGGCAGCTCAGGTACGAATACAGCACATGAAGGCTGTTTATGGCAGATGGCATTTACCGTTCAGCAATATGTAGTCTGATCACATTGAAAAATTACCTCGTATGCACTGGTACAAAATACAGACTGCTCCGCACATCGTATGGCGCGTGAATCTGGACTTGGATGAACCTGGTGTTTACAGTTAAAGCGGAGCTACTCATGGTGGTTCAGTGTGGGCTGAAATTGTCGTGTGGCAGCGAAACTCGGTAAATATGTTAATGCGATAATGACAAACCGATTTACGCTGAAAAAAAAAATAGTTCCAATTTTAGCCACAAGATCCAAATCTGGTGCTATGAATACAAGAAAGACGTATAGAAATGTTTGCATAAGTAATTGATTAGGAAGGGGACGCGGGCAGAAACGGTCAAACAATTTTGAAAGGCACAAGGTTGTTTTTATTATTAACCACATTGAATGAGAACTGTGATTTCGACACAGTTGTATTCTTGCAGAGCAGGAATCTCCTGCTGTGCGGGGAGGTCTCGGTAACGTCCAGCCGGCCCACCTGAAACGCCGTCTCGGTGTATTCTCTCCAAAGAACAACGGACCGACAAGAAAGGTTTTTATGAATCCAAGCCATACAGCCACACATGCCGAGTGCAGTACCTCTTCACGCACAACACACAGTTTAACAGTGCGCAAAATTTGGTGGTTCTGTATATTCACAAACTCCTGTACTAAACAATGCCTAGCCACATGTCATCAACTTTGAACCGTGTCATAAAACGATGAGCAAATTCAGAATGTTGCCGAGGATCATGAGCTGTCAGTTGCTGCACCCTGTGGACCTTGTCCGGGTACCAGTGTAAAATAGACCGCAAAACTCGGTCCGTGGGACGGACAATTCTCGTCACACTGCACGAAAACTAGCAGCGCCTCGGGCACGTGCTGGATGACCAGTTACAAGCGACAGCAACCTCGTCAATATCTACCGTCAGGACAGGACGCCTTCCCTGTGCTACATCAAGCTCGCCTGCATTTTGGAATTTCATTATCTTCTTTTTTAAATCATTTAATTTTCATTATCTTCTTCTTTAAGTCATTTAATGATAACCCCTACCTCCATGAACCATGGACCTTGCCGTTGGTGAGGAGGCTTGCGTGCCTCAGCGATACAGATGGCCGTACCGTAGGTGCAACCACAACGGAGGGGTATCTGTTGAGAGGCCAGACAAACGTGTGGTTCCTGAAGAGGGGCAGCAGCCTTTTCAGTAGTTGCAGGGGCAACAGTGTGGATGATTGACTGACCTGGCCTTGCAACATTAACCAAAACGGCCTTGCTGTGCTGGTACTGCGAACGGCTGAAAGCAAGGGGAAACTACGGCCGTAATTTTTCCCGAGGGCATGCAGCTTTACTGTATGGTTAAATGATGATGGTGTCCTCTTGGGTAAAATATTCCGGAGGTAAAATAGTCCCCCATTCGGATCTCCGGGCGGGGACTACTCAAGAGGACGTCGTTATCAGGAGAAAGAAAACTGGCGTTCTACGGATCGGAGCGTGGAATTTCAAATCCCTCAATCGGGCAGGTAGGTTAGAAAATTTAAAAAGGGAAATGGATAGGTTAAAGTTAGATATCGTGGGAATTAGTGAAGTTCGGTGGCAGGAGGGACAAGACTTTTGGTCAGGTGAATACAAGGTTATAAGTACAAAATCAAATAGGGGTAATGCAGGAGTAGGTTTAATAATGAATAAAAAAAATAGGAGTGCGGGTAAGCTACTACCAACAGCATAGTGAACGCATTACTGTGGCCAAGATAGACACGAAGCCCATGCCTACTACAGTAGTACAAGTTTGTAAGCCAACTAGCTCTGCAGACGATGAAGAAATTGATGAAATGTATGATGAGATAAAAGTAATTATTCAGTTAGTGAAGGGAGACGAAAATTTAATAGTCATGGGTGACTGGAATTCGAGAGTAGGAAAAGGGAGAGAAGGAAACATAGTAGGAGAATATGTATTGGGGCTAAGAAATGAAAGACGAAGCCGCCTGGTAGAGTTTTGCACAGAGCATAACTTAATCATAGCTAACACTTGGTTCAAGAATCATGAGAGAAGGTTGTATACATGGAAGAATCCTGGAGGTACACAAAGGTATCAGATAGATTATATAATGGTAAGACAGAGATTTAGGATGTTACTTTAAATCCGTCTTGATTGCAAATTTTTTTTTTTTTTTTATTATTCATATGACCGGTTTCGGTTCATTCAGAACCATCTTCAGATCTGATATTTAAGTTACAGGAGTAACCCGTCCAATTCAGCAACTTTCACATGTGACGTAGCATGTGAAAGTTGCTGAATTGGACAGGTTACTCCTGTAACTTAAATATCAGATCTGAAGATGGTTCTGAATGAACCGAAACCGGTCATATGAATAATAAAAAAAAAAATTTGCAATCAAGACGGATTTAAAGTAACATTATAAAATCACTGATTGCTGTTATCCCATAAGACATTATGTCTGTTTTTGCAGAGATTTAGGAACCAGGTTTTAAATTGTAAGACATTTCCAGGGGCAGATGTGGACTCTGACCACAATCTGTTGGTTATGAACTGTAGATTAAAACTGAAGAAACTGCAAAAAGGTGGGAATTTAAGGAGATAGGACCTGGATAAACTGAGTAAACAAGAGGTTGTACAGAGTTTCAGGAAGAGCATAAGGGAACAATTGATAGAAATGGGGGAAAGAAATACAGTAGAAGAAGAATGGGTAGCTCTGAGAGATGAAGTAGTGAAGGCAGCAGAGGATCAAGTAGGTAAAAAGACGAGGGCTGGTAGAAATCCTTGGGTAACAGAAGAAATATTGAATTTAATTGATGAAAGGAGAATATATAAAAACGCAGTAAATGAAGCAGGCAAAAGGGAATACAAACGTCTCAAAAATGAGATCGACAGGAAGTGCAAAATGGCTAAGCAGGGGAGAAATGTAAGGATGTAGAGGCTTATCTCACTAGGGGTAAGATAGATACTGCCTATAGGAAAATAAAAGAGACCTTTGGATAAAAGAGAGCCACTTGTATGAATATCAAGAGCTCAGATGGAAACCCAGTTCTCAGCAAAGAAGGGAAAGCAGAAAGGTTGAAGGAGTATATAGAGGGTCTATACAAGGGCGATGTACTTGAGGACAATATTATGGAAATGGAAGAGGATGTAGATGAAGATGAAATGGGAGATACGATACTGCATGAAGAGTTAGACAGAGCACTGAAGGACCTGAGTCGTAACAAGGCCCCAGGAGTAGACAACATTCCATTGGAACAACTGACAGACTTGGGAGAGCCAGTCTTGACAAAACTCTACCATCTGGTGAGCAAGATGTATAAGACAGTCGAAATACCCTCAGACTTCAAGAAGAATATAATAATTCCAATGAGAGGCACCCACATGCCTTGCTCATACTGTGGCATTAAGCAGTCAAGCCTGCAAGATGAGTGGTCTGCCAAGCGAGTGGATTCATTCTTATTTATCGAGTAACATGAACTCTAGTACTCATACTCAAGTTACAAGTTATCCACCTATATGATTAATACGCAACGGAAACACGCATCTGACTATCAGTAATTTACAGAACTCTGACTGTACACTACGCACTGGCAATACCACATTTTCTTTTTGTCTTTTATTTAACGACTTTTGTCAACACGTGGCCACCGCACACATTATAAATTCGGGACATTATGACAACATACAATTCGAAGTAAAAGTCCACCAATCTTTTTCTTTTCACTATCTTATTTATTCCGATAAATTCTCTAACCTAAACACACAAATTCTACAACCTACAACAATAACACATAAGAAATTCCGTCCAGTGGGGATGGCTTTACAATGGTGAATCTCTATATTATGGTCTCGTAATTACTTTTAACGCTACAGTGCACTTTCTGGATAGGATGGTGGATCTTTTATTATACCTCACGCTTCGACTCTCACAATCATCATCACTAAACCTTCCTCCAGACCGAGCGGTACCGAAGGAACAAGCATAACTCACTAATCTTTTGGAACTACCTCGCTACTCTCCCATGCAAACCACACATACCCAAATTACATGACATACACCACACTACAACATGAAATACTACACAGAGAATAGTCACAACATTATCACTTTCAGCTTTCCCACTTCAATTAATATTTATCCCAGTTTCACACGACACTGCCCCACTTCATAATTCGACTTTCCTACTATGCACTCTGGAGATATTTGCACGTCTTCCTGTGCAATGCAAGCCAAGTGGCGTTGCCGGATAGACGGCCGACTCACCTTGTTTCTCTCTCAGAGTTTGAATCTAGCGTCACACGGAATTATATCACGCATAGTAATATTAAGAACATCACACACGTGAGTCCTCAACTGATACCATGGACGAGTACTTCTCTTTATCCTTTGTCTCACACACAGATTGAGACTCACACAGTACTCACCACGTGGAAGTACTCGTCTCTAATTTCAAGTCCTGCACACGCCATTTCTTAAATATTTCAAATTATGGTACACACGCTATTTTTTAAATATTTCAACTTATTGTACACACGCTAGTAATTCAGCTTAACTTAAGCACACGGAAGTATTTCAACTTATTCCTACACGTGGTTTCATTGTGACCGTTGGTCACTTCTGAAGATTCCTACAATCCCATTAATATTACCTGCCTGATATTTAATTCTCCCCACAAAAGATCCTGAAATCGAGAAATTAATATTTCAAACTACTCTTAAATATTCCACATGCATACCATGTCTCCACTCTATTGTCATTACGGAGCACAACTAAAACAGGTCTTAACAGCACAAGATCCAGCGGCAGAGTGCCGAAACATGGCCGTTCTCTAGGTGCTCTCACACCTCTGTCGAGGTGGGGGAAGCACCTTGCTATCGTATTGGTCAGCCACATTTCAGGCGCTCAAAGCTCTGGTAAGTTTCATCTCTTTGGTCCCACCAAAGGTGGCCAAAGGATCGACTCAAAGATGATCATATATTCACATTCACTATCTGCGGTTAGCAGACGACCATACATTCATTCCTTTCACAGATCTCACCAAACTGGATGTTGGGATTTACTTTGTGGGAGTGCACATGTGATCAATTAAATAAATAAATTGTCATTCTTTCCCACACTGGTATCCGGCTTCGCTGTATTAATTGAAATTGAGTTATTTTACAAAAAAAAAATGTGTTGTTCTGACAAAAATAATGAAGTATGTTGTACCCATTTTCAATGTTGGGCGGTACTGTACCCTTTCACCAATCCCAAAGAAAGCAGGTGTTGACAGATGTGAAAATTACCGAACTATCCATTTAATAAGTCACAGCTGCCATATACTAACGCGAATTCATTACAGACGAATGGAAAAACTGGTAGAAGCCGACTTCGGCGAAGATCAGTTTGTATTCCGCAGAAATTTTGGAACACGTGAGGCAATACTGACCCTACGACTTATCTTAGAAAATAAATTAAGGAAAGGCAAACCTACATTTCTAGCATTTGTGGACATAGAGAAATCTTTTGACAATGTTGACTGGAGTAATCTCTTTCAAATTCTAAAGGTGGCAGGTGTAAAATACAGGGAGCGAAAGGCTATTTACAATTTGTACAGAAACCAGATGGCAGTTAAAAGAGTCGAGGGGTATGAAAGGGAAGCAGCGGTTGGGAAGCGGGTGAGACATGGTTGTAGCCTCTCCCCGATGTTGTTCAATCTGTATATTGAGCAAGCAGTAAAGGAAACAAAAGAAAAATTCGGAGTAGGAATTACAATCCATGGAGAAGAAATAAAAAGTTTGAGGTTCTCCGATGACATTGTAATTCTGTCAGAGACAGCAAAGGACTTGGAAGTTGAACGGAATGGACAGTGTCTTGAAAGGAGGATATAAGATGAACATCAACAAAAGCAAAACGAGGATAATGGAATGTAGTCGAATTAAGTCGGGTGATGCTGGGGGAATTAGATTAGGAAATGAGACACTTAAAGTAGTAAAGGAGTTTTGCTATTTGGGGAGCAAAATAACTGATGATGGTCGGAGTAGAGAGGATATAAAATGTAGACTGGCAATGGCAAGGAAAGCGTTTCTGAAGAAGAGAAATTTGTTAACATCGAGTATAGATTTAAGTGTCAGGAAGTCGTTTCTGAAAGTATTTGTATGGAGTGTAGCCATGTATGGGAGTGAAACATGGACGATAAATAGTTTGGACAAGAAGAGAATAGAAGCTTTCGAAATGTGGTGCTACAGAAGAATGCTGAAGATTAGATGGATAGATCACATAACTAATGAGGAGGTATTGAATAGAATTGGGGAGAAGCGGAGTTTGTGGCACAACTTGACAAGAAGAAGGGACTGGTTGGTAGGACATGTTCTGAGGCATCAAGGGATCACAAATTTAGCATTTGGAGGGCAGCGTGGAGGGTAAAAATCGTAGAGGGTGACCAAGAGATGAATACACTAAGCAGATTCAGAAGGATGTAGGTTATGGTAAGTACTGAGAGTTGAAGAAGCTTGGAGAGTAGCATGGAGAGCTGCATCAAACCAGTCTCAGGACTGAAGACAACGACAACACAACAACAATGATAACCAGCCTCCACTCAGACCTTTCAGTCGGTAATATTCTCTCTCTGCAGCATTGCATTTGATGCCGTTCACATGAAGTGCCACACTGTTCACACACGTTATGGCTTCTCAAATGACAGCGTGGTTTTTTTTTTGTTTTTTTTCTTTATTGTAATTTGAACACCCCATACAAGGTGGGCTGGCAGCGGAAAAGTGTACTCCGCTCTTCAGCCATAAGCAGTACAATAAAAGAGAAAGGGAGACAGAAAAGTAACAGACTGGCGCTTTAAAAAACAGTAGATACAATAATTAAAAAACATGAAGCCGTTCACACTCGACGAAACAAACAAGAAAACTGTCGGCACTGTGCACAAACACTGACGAGTTAGACGACACATGTGAACGAAGGAGCGTGGACGGCGAAAAACACTGATGCACAAACACGACGGCACAGACACTAAATCAAGGGCGACGATCTCCGGCGCGCGAATGTTCACAATGCGTGTGCGAGTCCGGGGACCTGCCAAGAGAGGAGGAGGAGGAGGAGGAGGAGGAGGGGCAGGAGGAGAGCGAGAGGGGAGAGTAGAGACGCTACAGGCAGGGGAGAGAGGGGGGAGAGAGGAAGGGGAGGGGAAGTCCGGGGTAAGAGGGGTGGAGGGAGGGGATGGGAGAAAAGGAAAGAGAAGGGAGGGGAAGAGAAGGGAGGGAGGGTGCCTAAGGGAAAGGACACCGGAAGTGGGGGGGGAGGCAGGGTCAAAGTTGATAGGAGGGGTAGATGGAGGGGACGAGGACATCATCAGGGAGGGGGAGCTGGCGGAAGCCACCTTGGGAGAGAGTAAGGAGGGTGGAGAGATGGAGACCGGGTGGGACGTGGGAATACAGGCGCGGCAGTGGGCGGGGGTGGGAGAGGATCGGGGATACAAGCGGGTGAGGAGGATCAAGTTTACGGGAGGTGTACAGGATCCGTATCCTTTCAAGGAAAAGGAGGAGGTGGGGGAAGGGGATGAGATTATACAGGATCCGCGTGGGGGAGGGGAGACGGATGCGATAGGCAAGGCGGAGAGCATGGCGTTCAAGGATTTGGAGGGATTTACAAAAGGTAGGGGGGGCGGAGATCCAGGCTGGATGGGCATAACAAAGGATAGGGCGGATGAGGGATTTATAGGTGTGGAGGATTGTGGAAGGGTCCAGACCCCACGTACGGCCGGAAAGGAGCTTGAGGAGATGGAGCCGGGAATGTGCCTTGGCTTGGATTGTACGGAGATGGGGAGTCCAGGAGAGGCGACGGTCGAGGACAGCGTGGATGTCATGCTGACATACGTGCAGTGTACAGTGCCAGGTTTGCACTGGGTGGCCAATATTGGAACTAAATTTTTCCAGCGTAACTCGATTCCACATTGACGCATTATTATATCTACCAAGTTTGGCGGTGTAGCTGTACTTTAATTCACCTGATACAAACGCAGCTTTTCAACGTAGAGAAACAAATTGGCGAGCGTTTGAAACGCAGGGTACAGCGCTAGCCTGTAGCTGCTATTCAGGACGGTGGCGCATGGCGCGGGATGTTATCTTCAGCGGCATCTACGGGTCGTCAAGAGAGTTGTCGAGCCTTCCGGCAGCTCGAGGTCTGCTCTGTACGTGGTACCGATCATTCAGTATGGGGAGCCTCGATTACTTTACGAGGCACAAGACGCACATACTGCTGAATAAATTTTCGGCGTAACGCTAGATGACCAAAGTGTCACTTCCCGCCTCACAGGTACAGGGGCAGGACAAAAATATGGAGGCACCGCGAAGGATGCAAGCACAGATTGCGCTCTTGTATTCGACCGAGAACTGCACCTTTGCAATGTCCTCAAAAAGTTGCGAGTGTCATTCGTGTTCGGAACAGTGATCTGTGTAGTTGCGATTGAATTATGTCTGAGCTACGTGAATTCGAACGTAGGCAAATTGTTTGTGCTCCTATGACGGGTGCTACAGTAACCGAGCAAGGCGAAGTGTTTGCTGTTTCAAGAAGGCACCGTGTCCAAGATTTATACAGCATACAGCGAAAGTGGGAAAACATCATCCGCCGAGTCACAACAGGAACGAAGATGTGTGTTGAGGGATCGTGACGGGCGGCCATCGGAGAGGAGTGTGAGGACTAAGAGGACGACAGCTGGCTACAGTCTGTGCAGAACTCAGAGTAGCATTCACGAACCGTTTCAGCAGCAAAACAAGGCTAAGAGAGCTGGAGAGGCTCCGAACTATAGGGCGAGCTGGAATTCCAGAACCGCTCGTAAGAGATGCAATTTCCCCTAGCTAGAAAACACGGTGGCAAAACCTTAAAACCATAAAGCCGTTTGGTCGGACGAGTCTTGTTTCGCACTGTTCACAGCCGTTGGCCGAGTTTAGCTCCCAAGAGTGAAAAGCGCCGTGAGCTCAGTGCTGCTGTGGGCAGACACGTCGTGGTATCCCGCGGGCCGCACGGTTACTCCGCAAGGTCGCGTTACTGCCAAGCATTGTGTGGTTCCGTGATAAAATGTTTGTTACCCGAGGGTGATGCCGTGTTGCAAGGGGACAAGGCACCTATTCACACAGCTCGCGCTGTCCAGGACTGGTTTGTTAACACTAGGACGAATTGCCGCATCTGCCCTGGCACCACAACGGCTAATCTCAGTATTATTGAACCTTTGTGATCTGCTTCGCAGGGAAGGGTGGCCGATCGCTGTCCGTCTCCATCATGTTTACCCGAACTTGCCACTGTTTTTCAGGGAGAACAGTGTACGCTGAAACCCAGATAGCAAGTCTATCCTCTTCGAGACGGCTGTTTCTTGTTTTGAATGCCAACGGTTTCCCGTAGAATATTAGGTGCGATAACGTTTCTTTTTACTGTTTCCGGATTCTCGCCCATCCCCCGTAAGTAACACGGTGAAAGCGTTACCAGAGGCGCCCAGCACTACTTACCTGCGATTTGCCCACAACTGTTGTTCGTGTTGCCCTTCCCAAATGTAGTGGTTCCACACTTAAGTTGGCTCTTGCACACTACAACTGGTCGTAAACTGAGGGCAAAGTTATGAACTACAGTTTTAAGGCAAATTGAAGACAGTGTGTTTCATGAAGAATAGTACATTTTTAAGGAGGTAAAAGTGCAGGATAAAAAAAATGGTTCAAATGGCTGTGAGCACTATGGGACTCAACTGCTGAGGTCATTAGTCCCCTAGAACTTAGAACTAGTTAAACCTAACTAACCTAAGGACATCACAAACATCCATGCCCGAGGCAGGATTCGAACCTGCGACCGTAGCGGTCTTGCGGTTCCAGACTGCAGCGCCTTTAACCGCACGGCCACTTCGGCCGGCTAAAAGTGCAGGATAATTCGAATTAAACAAGTCATCTTGTATGTGTCCAGCTTTTGGTCAAATGTTTGAACGGAGCGACAGCAAGACCCCTAGAAATTACATTACGAATTTTTCCCGATTTCTCATAGGCAGATGGAGAGTGGGAAACTGACAAATGGGGTAGGGTATCAAATTCTGGTTTGCTTGAAAGTAATGATGGTAATTAACGAAAACTTAATTAGTGATGTGAAGGAACATAGAAATATTTCAGGAACAGCCGCTGCCAACTATGGAAATAGTGTCAAACATATCAAATTACAGCATAAATTGAAAGTTCTATGCCTTCACTTGATCACTACACTCTTAACAATACAATACCGGTGGATATTTAAATAAATTTGCGGCGCAAAAAATAGTAAATCATTTTAAGCGTTTCCAATTCACTCAAGATTTATTGTTGCAACAGTGCATATGGAATATATAAAATGATCAAATTTACAGATCAATAGCAACAGCAATTCAGAGGTACCAGGTACCCATACTGAAACACCGATATCAGTATGTTTGTTTTTATTTTCTGTTAGGGCGCAAAATCAACTAAGGTCATACGAGCCCATGTCAGAACCGTGGAACATTAAGATGAAGAAGGGATTAAAAGTGACTGCACTTAAGCCCATTTCACGGAAGGAAAGAGAGCTAAGAACGAGGACATCCTCTTAGAGAAAAATCCCCAAAATACGCCGCTGAGATAACGGAGGTCCCGAACTAAAGATTAAATGTCCTTCGCCATATTGCTATGACGGATAAAAAGTAAAACGCGGTCGACAGCCCGCGTGTTGTTCGCTAAAATGAACGATAACTCAGACGGGGACTACATATTAGAGTGTAAGTGGTTTAAAAAGAAAGGGTATTCCACCAGGAAATGGCGAACCGTCAGAGCTTGAGGACAATGAGCACAGAGCGGTGGGGGATAACCGCTGACAGGTGGCGACTGCTGAAACCTCAGCGACGCAGCCTAGCAAAGTGATCTCGTCGCGGCGAGAGGGACGAGAGGAGCCGCTGGGGGAGGTTTAACTCCCCGGAGCTACAGAGTAGTATTTCACTCTTCATCCAATTGTATATTTCAATAGTTTTAACACTTGTATATAAACACCTGTTATGTTATACAAATTGCCAATCAATCATGTACAACATAAATGACAAGTCCTCAGTTAGACAGTTCTCTGCCAATGTTACGCCCTCGCAGAATATGGTATCATAACCATATAGCGTGTAAGACCGTAATATTGTGTATTTTAATGGTTGTGTTTAATATTGTCCACTGCGTAAAATGCAATTTCAGCGTTAAAAAATAAGTTTGCTACACAACAATCTGTGCAAGCGGATTTTATCTTTTCCTATTACGTATGGTTACCTTAGGACTAGTATCCCTTGCAGACACTAGTCAGTTGTTTCCTGAAGGTGGTCTAATAAGCTGAAGACTAGTTAGAAATAAACAAAAATCAGTAGAACAAAAACAGCTTATTTGTTATTCAACCTTAAATATTTGTTGTATTCATCCGATGTAAAAGCAAATATATTATCTGAGGTCAGACGCTAGAAGTGCCGGTAATAATCTGAGAATGAATGAAAACTTTCGAAAATCGCCAATAAAATTGTTATCTCAAATTCTGACGAAAATCTTAATTAATGTATTGTGCCACTGCAAGTATGGTGGCTCTGACTTCCAATATCTGTAAGCTGGAGATAATTTGTAAAGGAGAAACCAAATACGAAAACTTGAACAAGACAATAAAAGCTGATAAAAGGATCGATATAAAAAAAGACGGAAAAATTGCAATCAAATTTAAACAATAGCCGTGAATGTATCTTGCAACAGAAACAATTTCTTTTACGTAAACTTGTACGTTATAATTCGCAATGGTATTTTCAGAAGAAGCATTTGATTTTGAATACATCGTCCAGTCGCAGTCGGTCTCAGATTCGTGAAAAGAGCGGGCAATTCGGTAGAGCTGAAAGGCTGTCCTCAAAGCTTTCATCGGCAACGCACCCACGTGCGAACAGGCCGCAACAGGCGAACGATTCCGGCCAACAGCTCATTACCTGCCCAACGCGGTCGACGGCATTGTTCGCGCGCGTGTCGCGATAATAACAAACTCCACACGTCTCGGCGATACCGTGAAAGTCGATAGATTGCCGCGCTCGATAGCAACTAGTTAACGCAACGCGTCGTGAGCGGAAACTGGGGAAAATTTCAGGCATTCCTTCCCCCTGCTCGCACGACTGGACGCGCTAAGAATAAAGATTGCGTTCGTGTGCTCAGCACACTCTCCACACACACTACTCCTTTTCTCTCACATCATACACCAGAGAGTGGGAGGAACTATCTGGTCATCGCAAGGAACGCACGCAGTCGACGCATCTCCTTTCTTTTCATTTGGAATGTTGCTGGTTGCCTCATTACTCTCTAAAATCCGTATTTTTATTCAGACTGTAAGCATGCTTAATTTCAATGCCGAATATTAAAATATGAGATGCACTGTAAATTTTAATTGGTAGGCTCACCAGAAGAAATGTTAGCCGCCCTCTAATAGAGCTCTGGTGCGCTGTACCTGGTGCAGAATTAGTACGAGGACCTCATGTGACCCTCCGACGCAGATGGAAGACAAGCTTTGAAGTGGTACGTACGTCAGTAGGATATGTGCTATCACTCAAGTAAAATTTTGCGTAATAAAAATTGATTTGTTATGTAACTTAACAGGCACATCCGATCACTACATAAAATTGCTTCGAATTGGTGGTCCCCTTTATAAGATCCCCCTCTCACTATGCTGTACTACTGTCTTGTTCCGTCTGTTACTATATAGTCCCTATATAGTCCCTACTCACACGTCACATTATAAGATGGCCTGCGGCTACTTTATAAACGACTCTGATTAGTGCTCGGATTTTTTACTACTACCTGTTTAATTGTAGCTATCAATGAGTGTTTCATCAATCAGATTTTTTTGGTCATAAAACGTTCTGTTAGGTAATGGTGAAAAGCAGTTGTCGTAAAAAGAGAGTGATTATTTATTTTTCTACGGTACACTAAACTCGCCACACTGCTGTATTCGACAAGTAGCGTTCGAAATTTCACACTGGAACTTGGTATTTAACCACCCATGCTACCCATGTCTTTAAGTGATTAAACACTTGTGCGACCGACATTAGCCTCATAAAACAGTAAACTATCATTCTCCAAGAATTCTTTACATCATACATGTGCCCTCCACGAACGCCCGTCTATGACAAGATTCCCGCACAGACTGCAACACTTTTCGAAGGCTAAGCTATGCGACAACGTATCCACAATAGCGCGTCAGGGAGGTGACAGTAGCGGAATGCCTGCGCCACTATCGTACATATACTCTTGCAGCATGAGTCCGAAAACGTCCTCGAGGCAAAAGCAATAGCGCAGCACCCTTCTACTGGCGAGGCAATTATTGAGGGCAGCATTACTGCCCCATCATCAATGTGAGAGTGTGTGGGTTACAGTGAACCTGCGGCGGTGCATCGGTTACACGCTGCTGGACACCTAGCAGAGGTTCCACGCGATGGCCATAGCTGAGAGCCAGCGCCGGTATTATAGCGCAACGACTCCGGCAATGTCTTTGGGGGGATTTGCAATAGCACGGCAGCCGTCCGATGGAGGGCAGTATTAGCAACGTGGAGAGACGTCGGCACGGAGCCGGTGGCATGCAATGGCGAAGAAATCTCCGTGCCCCTTCGTCAATGTGAGTCTACGAAGGTCACAGTAGACTGCAAGCAGTGCATAGGTTACAAGCTACTGGAAACCCAGCAGAGGTTCCATGCGCTGACTGTAACCTAATGCCAGCGCTAGTATTACAGATGTACTCTAGGAGAATGACAGAAAAAAATGTTCTGGAGCTATATAGAATAGGAACGACACTTCACATGGAGATGCGGTTCCTTAGCACAGCGTTAGTGTCTCGGAAACGCGACGGCAGATGGCCCATAGTCTGCAATGGCGAAGAAATTACTGTGACCCATCGTCTATGTCAGGGTGGGAGGCTTATAATATGGCGGCAAAAGTGCATCAGTGAAAAGCTACTGGAGACTGGAGAGGTTCCTTGCGGTGATGGTAGCCGAGTGCCACGCTGGGGTCACAGACATACGCCAACAAAATGACTCAAAAAATGATCCAGGATCATATGCAACAGTGCAGAACCCGTCCAATGAACAAGCAGCGCACAGGACAGCATGAGTGTCTTGGAAGGACGTCGGCAGAGCGCCCGTAGTATCCAGTGGCGAAGAAATTTCTGTGCCCCATCGTCAATGTCAGAATGCGAGACTTATAATAAATAGACAAAAGAGCATCTGTCACAAGGTACTGGACCCTCTGAAACTTCTTTACAAATTTTTTACTTAAACTCAAATAACTGGGAAGCTAAAACTTCTAAATTTAATTCTGAAACTGCTGAGTGAAATTGAATGCACTGTCAATTTGCTATATTTTTATCATTTAATTTCTGACCAACAGAACTGTTTCTGACGAATACAACTCAAACTTATTCATTTATTACCCACAATATACAACGATAACGCAATCTGACTATTAGTTAACACAAAAGAGTAGCTCTGAATAAGAAGAAATCCAACAATAACCCATACATTTCATAAGTTACTTACATCACAGAAAATCTTCATTACACTGACTGCAGAAATACAGCAAGCACCAATACAGCCAGCTAAATAAAGGATTCTAACTACTGAAGGCTCTAACTACTAATAGGCATGTGTTTAGCAAAGGAAAGATTTTGTTTCAGAGCAAACAATGTATTTAGCAAATTTTACGTTAATAATGTGACATCCAGTTAACAACGTATATAATCGTTGACATCCAGTTCCAAAAATTGTATAAACGTCAACAATATTACATTTCCATGTCGGACACACACGTCCAGATCGTCCGCCTGCGCCTGCGCTTGGGACCTCTAACCTCCAACTTCCAGGACTGCGAGTCCGACCAGCCACACAGAGTCTCTTACAGAGGGCGCACAGCACTGTCAGAGTTTATGAATCGTGCGCTCCATGTGGTTCCCAAGTCGTGCAGCGACCGCAAACCATAAAATTACCAAATACGCCGCAAAAGCGTATAAATAAAACATGATTCTGCGCCTGGTTGCTGCATATTTGGTAATTTTATAGTCAGAGTTATTAATGCAGTCTATCCCGCTGCCAACATACAAACATACAAAGAAACTACTTAAAACACAGGAGAGGTTTCCTGCGGTGCTCGTAGCCGCGTGCTACGCCAGTACCATAGATATACACTAGCAAAATAACTCCAAAAAATCCCTCCAAGACCCAGGCGGTCATCATAGGCCGCACCACCCGCTCCTTCCGCCTCCATGATTTCTACCTCACCATTTACGGCCGTCCTATCCACCTCACTCCTACCCTCAAATACCTTGGCCTCACACTCGACCGCCACCTCACCTGGACTCCCCATCTCCTTACCATCCAAAACAAAGCTCACAACCGCCTCCGCCTCCTGAAACTCCTGTCCGGCCGGACGTGGGGTCTGCATCCTTCCACCATCCTTCACACCTACAAATCCATGATCCGCCCCATCCTTTGTTATGCCAGCATCGCTTGGATTTCCGCCCTTCCCCAGTTCTATAAAGCCCTCCAAATCCTCGAACGCCATGCACTCCGCCTCGCCTTCCGCATCCGCCTTCCGTCCCCCACGCGCATCCTCTATGACCTCATCCCCTTCCCCCACCTTCTCCTTTTCCTCGAACACATCCGCACACTATATATTGTCCGCCGCCTTGATCCCCCTCATCCCCTGGTGTCTCCCTTCCTCACCACTCCCAACCAGTTGCCGCGCCTTTACCGTTGTGTCCCTCCCTATCTCCATCTCCACACCCTCCATCTCCTTTCCCAACACAATTTCCACCGTCTACCACTCCCGGTTGATGAGCTTCGCCCTGACATCTACCCTTCCTACCAACTCTAACCCCCTCTTCCTGCCTCCTCCTCAGGGCTCCCTCTCCTCCCCCTCCCTCCTTCTGAGCGGACTTCCCCTCCTACTCCCCGTCCATCTCTTGTGCCTTCTTTCAGTGTCTCTGCGCTCCCTCCTGCCCTGTCTTCCCTTTTCCTCTCCCGCCCCATGTGTCTCCTGCCTCTTTGTGAACCCACGGTTGCCCCTCCTTTCTTCATCCCGCCGCTTCCCCAGCTGCCCCATGCTCTCCCCTCCTTTTCCATCCTCTTTGCCCTTTCCCTCGGCAGGTCCCGCCTGGTAGTTTTACTCTTCGTCGTGTGTGCTCCAAGTGGGTTTTATGTGTGTTGTTTTTCGGAGTGTTTTTAATACTGTGGCCAACTTTTAAACTGTGCATGCGCATCCAGTGTCTTCTCTGTGTTTTAAGAATCGCCACCTGGGTTTTTTAACTTTCTGGTGACTATTTTAACTGTCCCCAATGAACTTCTACATGTCAGTGATTTTTACCTCCATTTTCTCCCCTTACTCTGTTTTATGTTCCCCTTTTTTTACCTCCTTATGTATGTATTATTTTATTCTTGTTTTAGTTGTCATGTCACTTGGCTGAAGAGCGGCGGATTGTGCTGCTGACAGCCCTCCCCTGCCCATATGGAGCAGGGGCATGAAATCACAATAAAGAAAAAAAAAAAAAAAAAAAACTCCAAAAATGTCCTGAAGCCACATGCCATAGCACAGCACCCGTCTAATGAACTATGAAGGCTTCATTAGCGTCTTTGGGAGACGCTAATGACGAGGCTGTAGTAATCAAAGGCGAAGAAATTTCTTTGTCCCATAGCCAAAGTCAGGGTGCGAGGCTGACAATGAAGCGGCACAAGTTCATCGGTTACAAGCGATTGGACACCCAGGAGACTTACCATGGGGTGATCGTAGCCGCGTGCTACGCCAGTATCATAGATGTACACTAGCAAATCACTCCAAAAATGTCCTGAACCCATATGCAATAGCATAGCACCCGTCCAACGAGTGAGTATCTTTGCTTAGTAACGTAAACAGAGATCGCAGTTTGGTTCGTATTGAGAAATAATTTAAAGATATAGTTGTATTACAGACAGTTCAACTTTAAGCGCTTTCCACTAGCGATCATAATCTTTCGACAAGAAATTACAAAAAAGTTTCTTTTCTCTGGGATCAGAACAGCGGGTTTTGCGGCCGTCCTGAGCGGCCGCGTTATGGCACTTCCGTTTGGATGTTACAACGCTCTATTCAGTCTCTGCGTTACATTGTTGTGTAAAATTGTGATTGTGGTGAGGCAGCATTTTAGTTTCCTTCTTTTCGCGTGCTGTTAACTGCTGACGTGGCAGACATGTTTCCCAGAAAGCTTACCCTAAGATTTGGATTTGACAAAGCAACCCGTAACGTTTAGCCAGATTCACTGGATATTCGTGACTGAATCGTTGACGTTGTTGGCATTACTTCGGATCGGACGCACACTGCTTATTACGACTTGGAGCATTACTATTCTTTTGTGAAGCTGCTTTCCCCGTTGGTGCTGCAATGGATTTTCAGAAATTTGAAGGAAAAGCTGCATTCCTCCATCGCGATAATTCGGTGAGTACAGTTACAATTTCATATCCTGATCTTGATTATAAACAAGTCAGAGTATTTGATTTGCCGCCTGAGGTAGAAAACTGCTAGGTTAACTCAGGGAGAGTTGGACCACTTTTTTTCTTTAGGGTGAAATTCATCGGTTTTAATTTTTTTTTAACTTCTGGCAGCATTTTCCTATAGATTGTCATATAAACTTACATACAGTACATTACTGAGGCCCTCCCACTCAAAGTGTAAGTCACACAACGAAATAAAAATATACATCAGCGGTCCCATCTCACCCGTAGCTGTGTGGGTGAGATGGACCAGTGTAGTGGGAGAGATGGACCACGTAAATAATTGCTACACCTGAAGAAAAGAGTGAATGGAAATCACATATTTTTATTGGAATAGGTAGTAATGAATACAGTAAGGCGTTTCAGACTAAAACAATTTTATCAGTTTTTTGTAAATAGTAGGCGAACACTGGATTTTCATCGATTTGTAGATTTTCTGCAAACTGTAGGATACTTTTCTCCTTCCTCAGCTGTTACACTTATTAGCAAATGGTGGACAACATTCTTGTGATCATCGTAAACAGGAAATACACTGAATCCAATCGTCTTTTTTGTTGGTTTCGTAATATATTTCACCACACACCACACATTCATCTTCATCCCGTTCGTCAAAGCTATTTTCACTATCTTCTACAGTCTTCAGTGTTGCAGCTTTCTGCATCTGATGAACATGGTGGACTGTTTGCAGCATTTTTCTTTTGTCGTTTCTTGGGTCTCTTTTTCTCCTCCCTAGTTCTCTGCTTTGTTGGTAGTTTTTGTTCCCTTTTTTCTGTTGCCTTTCTTTTCTCATCCCTCTTTCCCTTTAGACTTTTAATATTTTCAGCAAAGTTTAGTGCTTTGGAGACAGTTGTTGTGTTCCTCTTGAAATTCGGTGTTTGCTTGGACATCGAAGTGGTTAGTTTTGATGTGGTAATCGTGGAAGTCTGGGATTTCGTATGAGTGGTGCTTGAAGTTGTGTCGGAGGAGGAAATCAGCTCTTTTGACGTGCTTGGGATTGCTAGGTTTGTTGATGAGCTGTGAACTGGTTGGCTGGCTTGAGTGCTAGATTCAGCTCCTGTATTTGTTGGCACTGACTCAACTTCCGACAAAAAAGCGCAGTCGGAGATTGCAGACATACTCAGTGGAATTATTCCACATGCCTTGAAGACACTTGTACCATTTTCGACGGTGACTGATTTAGCCCACGCTGAATTTAGTAGTTTTCCAAACGGTTTATTTTCCTCCCCGGGATTATTTATCAAGAAATTGTTGCAAGCTTTGTAAAAATAGTTTTTGAGTGATTTGAAAAATGTTAGATCCAACGGTTGCAATCAGTGGGATGTATATGGAGGTAGACTCACTAAAATAATCCCTTGTTCCTCTGCAAACCCTAACATTTTCAAACAGCTTATGTGAGACGTCCATCAAGTATTAACAGCACTTGTCCTGCTGGTTTCCTGGGAGTGAAATGGTTTATTTGCCAATCCAGGAAAACAGAACTGTTTACATATGCAGATTTTTCAGACATTCTTACAATTGCACCAGGTGGCATTCCATCCATAAATTGCTGCTTTAGGTTTTCCCCCTTCATTATGGAAAAGGGAGGGAGAAATGTTCCTTCGCCATTGACACAGCACAGAACAGAAATTGTCTCTCCTTTCTCGCCAGGTGTGACTGACGCAACGTTTCTTGAGCCTTTATTGCTAAAACATTGCCAGGTTTGTTGTTCAGCTGCAGCCTAGTTTCATCCATATCGTAGATGTGGCCTGGTTTGCCAAACCATTCGTTTTCGCGCATGACAGTTGCAAGAAGCTTGAAATACTCTTTCACAGTGTCTTTATTCATCGCTTTGGCTTGAGCAGCTGACACACCTTGTAAGTAGGCTGTTTAGGTTTTTTTATTGGTAACGCCACCTCTGTATAAAAATCACTCGCTGTGCTGTGTGCAGTCTGTGTCTAGTTTGTATTGTTGTCTGCCATTGTAGTGTTGGGCAGCGGCAGCTGGATGTGAACAGCGCGTAGCGTTGCGCAGTTGGAGGTGAGCCGCCAGCAGTGGTGGATGTGGGGAGAGAGATGGCGGAGTTTTGTAATTTGTCATGAACTGCTATATATATTATGACTATTAAGGTAAATACATTGTTTGTTCTCTATTAAAATCTTTCATTTGCTAACTAGGCCTATCAGTAGTTAGTGCCTTCAGTACTTTGAATCTTTTAGTTAGCTGGCAGTAGTGGCGCTCGCTGTATTCCAGTAGCTTGAGTAGCGAAGATTTTTGTGAGGTAAGTGATTTGTGAAAGGTATAGTTTAATGTTAGTCAGGGCCCATTCTTTTGTAGGGATTATTGAAAGTCAGATTGCGTTGCGCGAACAAAATATTGTGTGTCAGTTTAAGGACAGTCGTGTATAATTTTTCTAAGGGGACGTTTCATATGTCGACCCTTAGCCGAGGATACCTCACTGGAATCTTCTGATTTTTTTCTTGTAGTTTGTGTAATTAGTGTAGATTTTGTTTATTGCTGACGCGTAATTGTAGAGAGAATCTCCTTTGTAGTTGCAGTCTTTCATTGTTGTACAGTAAAACAGGTGTGGCATGCATGTAGATTTGCACCAAGTATTTCGCAGCTGCGCTTGCAATTAAGTAGACATTATATCCATTGCTATGTTATTTTATTTTGCTCTTCAAATTGTGCTTTTCTGTGTTATCGTGTGAAATATTGTGACAATTATGGCGTGTGAAAAACGTAATACTAGGCTCCAAAGTAAACTGAGAAATGACAGTGAAGACGAAAGCAGTGTGTTAGCGCCACCGAGTAATGAATTAACTGATGTTCAAAGTAGTAATTTGGTAATTGTGCATAGGGAAATGGAGCGGGCGGCAAATAATGGTGTAGACAGTGAAACAAGTAGTGAACAGGGAAGCATTATCGATCGATCGGTCGGCAACAGCTCGCCTCAGGAATACGAAATGACAGGACACAATCTTGCAAATACTGTAGATTCAGGTTTTGGGTCCTCACCGTTTTCTCAAATAAGTCAAGACACGTTTTCTGCTTGTCAAAATGTGAATGTTGCCGGTGCAAATGCACTGCCGAAAAGCATAGAGGAACAGATTCCAGACACTAATACATTATTATTGCAATTAATGCAACAAATGAAACAAAATCAGAGTCAAACACAGCAAAAGCTACGAACGTTAGACAGAATGGAACAAAATCTTCAAAAGTTAGACACAATAGAACAAAATCAGAGACAAACACAGCAAAAGCTTCAAAAGTTAGACACAATGGAACAAAATCTTAAAAAGTTAGACACCACGCTTGAACAAACACGTGAAGATTTAACTACTGAGTTACATAACATCGAATCGAAATGTCAAAAAGTCTGTAATGACGTAAAAACACAAATTTGTGAGCATTTCCAACCTATTTTTTCGCGTCATGAAAATGCATTACAGAATCACGAAGCAGCCATAAAAGAACTGCAAACTATTGTTCATGAAAATCACGACACCTTGCAAGCTAAAATTGACTCAGTAGCATCTACCGATTCGGTTACGCAACTTGCAAAAACTCAAGAAAACTTAAAGGACACAGTAGATACGATTTCGACACAAATGGACACTCTGAAACTTGGTTGAGAAAAACACACTGAGGAAATAAGTACACTATCGGAGAAAGTAGCCGAACTTTCGGATCAGTTCACTAACTTATCTACGAAGGTAGATGATAATCTGAATGACACAAAACCAGTAGTCTTTAATGACACAGAAGAGAGCGAACAAATTAGGAAACTGAAACAAAATCTGAATCAAATTAATACGCAACACCAAAGAGAAATCCTGGAAGTACAAGATCAGCTGACACAGGTAATACAAGAATTACGTATTTCAGAGGACACTCGTGCTCCAACACAGGAAGAGGGACTTAGAAATACGGAAAAGCCGCAAAATAATAACACAGGGCATTTCGGAAATTATGAAATAAATTGGCAAGGTGCACCGAATTTTGAGATGGAACCGCCGAAACGACGTAACAATGACCGATATGCGACTCGCCGACATGATGACTTTGACTATAAGCTGTTCATTACTACATGTAAATTCAAAACATTTAAGAATTCTGGCAACGACATTCATCCACAAGCATGGCTCCATCAATTTTCTCATTGTTTTCCTCCCAACTGGTCATTGGAGCACCGGTTAGAATTTATGTGTGGCTACTTAGAGAATGAACCAGCTGTAAGAATGCGATCGGTCATTCACGATTGCCACAGTGAAGGAGAGTTTTACCATGCCTTCCTCTCAGCATATTGGTCTCAAGCCAGACAAGACCGAGTAAAACATGGCATCATAATGATGAAACATTACAAACAATCTGAATTTTCCAGTCTTGTGAAATATTTTGAAGACATGTTGCAAAAGAATCAGTACCTGTCAAACGCATACAGCCCCTCAGAACTCATCCGCATTTGCTTAATCAAATTACCTGAACATTTACGGCATATTATTTTAGCAGGACGTTGCAAAGAAGACATTGAGGCTTTTCAAGGACTGTTACAAGAACTGGAAATTGACACTGACAATCGGGGAACGCGGAAACAGGAGCACAACAATTACAGGTCACATATGTCACAATTCCGCGATGAAAGAAATGATAACTGGACGCGACAAGGCTATTCTCACAACACAATTCGTGACCAAAACAGACACCACCCGTATGACAACCGTTGGTAGAGTAGTAATAATTACAGGGAAAGATCACCTCTCCGCGGTAGTGACTATCACAGAGACAATCAGAGAAACAGACAATTTGGGAACCAAAATAATTATTATCAAGGGAGACAGAATAACTTTAGACGCAACGGTCCAGCGCGCAGTTACGATTCAGGGAGAAATTCTCCACCACGTGACCGACAAGAAAGAAACTATGGCATCTACCGACATGACGACAGACGATATGATCGTAACAACAGACCTGAATTGCATCAGAACTGGCGGGATTCAAACAGAGCAGGGCCCTCTCGAGGAGGTGAATTTGTAGAAGTTAGGTCTCCAAATCCCAATAACGACGCGCGCCAACAAAGAGACAATAGGCAATGACTCACACCGCTGGCAGCCACAAAACGTACTTATGAAACTGACGACGCAGCTGCCGTAGCTAGTAATTACGTAAAAATGGAAGACATTAGGGATATCTTACTCCAGGAACACGATGTAAAACATAACAACATTGCATATCCTGTGATTCACATCACAGTAAATGATGAAAAATTTACGGCAGTACTTGACTCTGGCAATCCCATTTCAGTAATTAGTGAAACAGCCTTTAGCAAATGCAAAAAATCGAACGATTGTCCCACACTTCCGTTACGTAAGATTAAATTACAAGGTGCAATCTTTGGAAAAAGTGTAGATGTACGCCAACAAACCAACTTAGAATTCTTTTGTCAAAGCCACAGCTTCTCTATGAACTTTCTTATTGTTCCATTATTGTCGACGGAAATTATATTGGGAGTAGACTTTTTGAATGAATACAAAGCAATCTTAAACTTTCACGATGCTGAAATAAGTTTAGAGAAAGAAGGTAAGTCAATTGCTTTGAAATTTGAAGATTGGCTCTGAAACCATGACGAGGAAATTAATAGGCTTTATCTTCTGCTAGACAACAGTTCGGAATTTTCTACAGAACTAGACACTAACAATCACTCTGCAAGTACCGACAGGGATGATATCGACGGCGTATTTGAAACTAATGAGTTAATTCAGAATAAAATTCAAACAATTGAGAATTGTAATCACACTGATAGGCAGGACCTTTTTGAGATTTTACAAGCACATTCCACAGTTTTTACTCACAAAACAGGAACAATCAAGGGATTTCAATACCAATTTCGTGTTCGTGAGCATACTAAATTTTGTGTTAGACCATATGTAATTCCAGCACATTATAGGGACCGTGTTAGAACAGAAATACAATCTATGCTTAATGAAGGCATTATTGAGCCTGCAGTAAGTTCATACAACAATCCATTACATGTTGTTGAGAAGAAAAATGGATCGATCAGACTTGTCTTAGATTCGAGACAAATCAATACTATCATTATTCCTGAAACAGACAGGCTGCAGACGATGGAAGAACTTCTTCAAAATTTTAATGGTGTAAAAGTGTTGTCTTCCATTGATCTCAGATCCAGCTTTTATCAGATCGAACTTCATCCAGAATGTAGAAAATACACAGCTTTTCTTTGTTTCGGCGTTTGTTATCATTTTCGGAAACTTCCTTTTTGTTTGAACATTTCTTCAGCAGCATTCATTCGCGGGCTAAATTCCATATTACCTGAGTTCTTAAAACGTCACATCACCTTATATGTGGACGATATTCTAATAGCAGAAGCTTCATGGAAACAACACAATCGTATTTTTGCAGAATCTGGAATTACAGTTAACTTGGAAAAGTCTGAATTCGGTAGGTCAAAGGTGAGGTTTTTGGGACATATTATTTCTTCTGAAAGCATTCAGCCGGATCCTGAAAAGTTAGAAGCAATCAGAGCCATTCCAGTTCCATCCACAAAAAAACAAGTCCGCAGTTTTCTAGGTCTCGTAAAATTTTACCGTCGTTTTCTGAATATGCAAATTCTTGTCACACCAAAACTTTGTTCTCTCACTGGAAAAAATGCTACTTGGAACTGGGACGAACAAGCACTGTTGGAATTCAATTCTTTGAAAGAAGCGTTACTTCACGCGCCAATACTAGCTCATCCAGATCTGTCACAAGATTTCTGCCTTAGCACGGATTCTTCTAAAGTCGGTCTTGGTGCCCATTTATTTCAAGAAGCCACAGAAAATGACACTACTGTTCAGAAAACCATTGCTTTTGCTAGCCGAGTGCTAACAAAATCTGAAAAAAATTATTCCGTTACTGAATTAGAAGCTTTAGCTATCGTTTGGGCATTTAACAAATTCCGTTTCTTTCTTTCTGGTAAGCACGTAAAAGTATACAGTGATCATCGTGCATTACAATTTCTTATGTCTTCAAAATTAAATCATGACAGGTTAAAACGTTGGGCATTGTTTCTGCAAGAATTCCACTTCACAATAGTCTACATTCCCGGCAAGAAGATCATTGTTGGGGACGCGCTGTCATGCGCACCGGGTGGGCTTGAGAAAAGTAACACAGAAGGCAACCTCGAAAAAAATTTCAGTATTCTTTACATTCAGAAAGTCGCCTTTGAAAACTTCATCACCACATCTTTAAAGGACATTGCTCATGAACAAGATAAAGATCCGATTTGGAAAGACATCAAAAGTAAATGGCATGAAAAGGCACACACTCAGATTCGGCATTATTACCTGGTTAGAAACAACATACTCTTCAAACGCTGCACTGTTGATGACAAGCTATGGGTACTTTGCATTCCAGACGATTTTGTTAATAAGCTCATTTGGTACATTCATTTCAGCTACGCAAATTTTGGCCCATGACAATGTTATCATATTCTTCGAACGACTTGTTATTTTAACAATATGGAAAAGCGAATTCGAAGAGTCTTGTCTATTTGTAAACTTTGTCAAAAGGCGAAACCATCTACTATCTCACATTGTGCTCCGTTGTTTCCTATTATTCCTTCTAAATTAAAAGAATTTGCTGCTGTTGATCTCTTGGGACCCCTTGTCAGAACATCGAATGGATTTTCGTACGTTCTAGTCGCTGTTGAACTTACTTCAAAATTTGTTTCTTTCACACCGTTACGTAAAGCCACTGGACGGTCTGTATCTAACGCCTTCGTTAAAAATTTCTTACGTGAAGTTGGACACGTTAGTAAAGTCATTTCAGATAACGGACCGCAATTCAGGTCTGCTGTTTGGTCACGCATGCTTCGCAACCATAAAATCAAACCTGTTTTTATTTCATTGTACTCACCACATTGTAACCCCTCCGAACGGATTATGAAAGAAATCAATAAGCTTTGCAGACTTTATTGTCACAGAAAGCATCAGCATTGGGACAGACATTTACACTTATTTCAAAACGTGCTGAATGAAATGCCTCATGATTCCACTGCTTTACCACCTACTCTTGTACTGAAGAATGAAGAACCACCGAACAGAATCAGAGAGCTTGTACCTTTCCCGAATACACGTAAACTTCGACACAAAGACATAATTGATTTGGCTCTTAAAAATATAAAATCTGCAGCAGACAAAAGGAGAAAACTACACGGTAAAGCAAATGCAAAGAAATTGTATATTGGTCAGAAAGTTCTCGTTAAAGCTCATTCATTGTCACATAAGAAGAAACACTTGAGTCACAAATTCTTTCTAGTTTACAATGGACCTTACAGAATCCGGCGTGTACCACATTATAATTGTGTTGAAGTTGAAACTCTGCGTACTAGGAAGAGTAAAGGTTTACACCACATTTCACATGTAAAACCGTTTATTGAAAGATAATCTGCTTTTTAACTTTGTCTTTGCCATATAACTTTTCACTTTACATTACTAGTATGCATTGTCAGACTTAGAAACTGTTACCATGCAACAATGTTTGAAGTTAAATATCCAATCAAGAACCAAGAGAACTTATTTAAACAGAAATTATGAATGCATTGTTATTGTGAACAGACGACACAGTGTTATTGTGTGTGTACATTCTTGCTTGTTAGTTGCTCGATTACGTAACGACTATAAGGCTTACATACTTAGAACATGTACTGTTAATGAGATTCTAATGCAACATTTTGGTTTACTTGAAAATACATTCTGTATTTAAAGTACTTTCAGTGAGATACCAGATGAGACAGTGGTTAGTTTATGTGACAGCTACACGATTTTATCACGACGCACTAATGAGTGACCATTTACAGTGTTGCTTTTGCGGTGTTCGTGTTTTATATCTGCACAGTTTTCTGTATTATTCTGGAATGTAAAACATCTTTTAGTAGTAACTTCTGTTGTATAGCTACAATGAGGCAGCCTTTTCCGTAGCACAACAATACGTTACAGCACAGTAATTTCTTCAACACAACAATAAGCGTAATAACTATGATATCTATACGCAAAGCATTTCACTTTTGTTTATCATGAGGTAGGTACATTGGCTTCTGCAGAACTTAGCTTTCGGAGGACAATAAGTACGACACTTCCACAGAGATTATCTTACAGCAAGACGCACATTTAGCGCTACAGGACACGTATTTGAGTGATTAATTTTGCACTTAAATCATTTATTTTTAAAGATATTTGAAGCACAATGATACAAAGGTTTACCGTGACACATTTCTGTAACACCTGAGAGTATTATTCATTGATCCTCCAGTGGGGTACACGCCTACTTTGTGTACCATGTGTTTGGCAAGCACAAGGAGCCCTAGCTAATATGGTATTTGCTTATACAACTTTACACATCGGTACCATATTTCTCTAACACACAAATTACACAGCTATCTGATCATTTAACTGAGAGATAAACTTTTTTTACTACATCAGTGACACATGTTTACGCAATTACACAGTTGGATAACTTCACACTTACGAAATTGTATTTTGTCTGTACTTTGTGAAATGCTCATATTTTTCGGACCCATTGTAATATTATGAGAGCTTTGAATGATATATTTGGTATGGGATCATGATTTTTAAAGTGCGTTTGAGGCAGATGACACTTTTGACATGAGCAGAGAATTTTTTTTAGGTTTTGAAATTATTGGAGGAAGCTACGACGATTTTGAGAGTTGACTGAGGTGTTATGATGATATTATTACGATGACTATGTGTATTATGCTGTTGCGGTATGTTTATGATCAGTAAGCTGATGCTATATGAGTTATTTGATTATACTACGTATTTATTAAGATAAAATATTGTAGAAGTGTCGACGAATAAGGTAAGGAATAATGAGTAGTGGTTAGGGACGCTGATTTGTGAAAAAGGTTGTTGGAAACCAAGAAATGTACTTTAAGAGTAGTTAAATGTATGTAAATGCGTGAATGTATCACAATGCCAGCGAAAATTTTTTGGACACTGTTATATTGATAAGATTTTGTTTCTACACATTTGCAACGCAAATTCTCGACCCGTGAAATTTTGTATATGAGACTGTCACTGTAGCGAAAACTGCTGTCATAAATATTTCCGTAAGAAAGTTAAGTGACCACCTGCACGTAATGCGTCGTGGGCACCCAGCTGTGTCAGACGCTGGGAGAACAAGTCATTAGTGAGTGCCCTTCAGAGGCACAGGTAGAAAAAAAAGGGAGCCCTTATCCTGGCTATTGACATTCCTTTGTAGAAAGCATCCCAAATACGACACGCTCAAACTTGAAAACATATAATTACACTACACTGTGGAGCTCTTAATTTATGATTTACTGAAATGCCTAATGAAATGACGAGAAATATTTTATGTCTATACACCTGATTATGACTGCTGTCTATATAGTTGAGAGATTTTTCTACTAACTTATGAAATGCCTCATGACTACTGACTGATGTTCTTATGCTTTACTTTGTACATAGTTGCTTATTTCGTCTGATATCTGGTTTCCAGCTGTGTTGCAGCATTAGTTTTATAAAATAAACTTAGATGCATTTGCTAATGTGAACACTTTCTGTCAACAGATCTATTAAATAATTATTTAATGATCCACATTCTTCGAAAAAGGAGCTCTTGGAATGGAAAGAACAATAAGAAGGGACTGATAACAATAACTGCATACATAATTTTCTTTTCAAGTACTTGGTAATTTCTTTTGTAGAAATAGTTATGATGCACCACTTTACTTACATAGACATTAAGATGTGATTATACATTTCCCTTGTCTGCATTGTTATCTTCAGTGTACTATTTTTTCTGCTTGAGCTTTGTCATGCTTAGGTATACGTTATAGCATTTACTGCTGCTGTTTGCCAGGCATAGTGTTACTGAATTTGAATTTGTGTTACTCTGCTAAGCCAGATTTATTTTTCTTGTTCGCTGTGCATTGCCTCATATTAGTTGTAATGTGAATTGCTTGGTAATTTAGATTTACTGTAGCTTGCTTTGCAAATTTCCATTTTTTGCGTTAATTGTTTTGTGCTGCTGCATTGCCTCGTCCCTTAGTTTAGCATCTGAGCTCAGTAGATTTAAGTTAGCTTAAGAGGGGGTAGACTATATAAGAAACTGACTATGGACAATAGGGAAAAAATGCATTGAGAAGTTATAAGAAACAGATTTGGCAAAAATGAGTATGGTGCACTGAGAAATAATTATTTTGAAAGAAATATGAATAGAATACAGGAAGGAGGTATAGATAGGACTTTTTGGGAATAATGATGAATGAAGGGAGATCTCCAAGAAGCAAAGAAAGTTTTGTTTGCAAAATACTGCAGTAAAACAAACCCTGTCCTTTGCTTTTGTATTATTATGCTATGTGTTGGTGTACCCCTGTGTGTTTGTTTTCTTCCTGTCTCTGTGTACTGTTTCATAGAATTTTTTTTATCTTCTAATACTAAGCTACATTCACTATGATGAGGAATACTGTTATCCTCAAATATAACTGGCATTAATAATATCTTATTTACTTTGTAAAGATGTTTAGACATTATTTATTCTGTTTTGTTTTAATGCTCATGTGTGAAGTCGATGTTTCAATAATTATTCTGATCTTTTATGTATGTACTCATGTCATAATTCCTGTAACACTGATGTATATGTTATTTCGATTCTTTTGTAAAGCCCATATTACTACAAATGTTATCTGTACTATTATGTTCTTTAATGATGTTTTCTGTATCTTTGTAATTGTATTCTCATGTTATAAAATTGTAATTGTCACCAGTTCATCATATTATTAAC
This sequence comes from Schistocerca piceifrons, assembly GCF_021461385.2. Lineage (NCBI taxonomy): Eukaryota > Metazoa > Arthropoda > Insecta > Orthoptera > Acrididae > Schistocerca > Schistocerca piceifrons. Next base: position 29,812,305 of record NC_060146.1, on the reverse strand, counting down.
TTGTAAGTTACATTTCACTGCACACGTTTCTGTTGGTCATAGTATATGGACAATATGTGAGAAGTAGGGACTGTTAGTGTTTGCACATGTGTTAATAATTCTGCAAGGGACTGGATAACAGCATTGCTGGTTCTAAGGACAATTCCAAAAACTTTGTGAGTGCACAAGTGGTGGTTATGGACTTGCTACATTATCCGCAAGACTCTTCAATGGTGATTGTGCACCTGCACAGTCACAACAGATGGCTGCTGGCCATCTCTACAAGGACTACAGTGGGTCTGCATCTTTGATGACCCACCAATACCATTATCTCTACCAGGACTACAGTGGGTTTGCATCTTTGATGGCCCACCAATTTCTACAAGGACTGCACTGGGTCTGCACCTTTGATGACCTACCAATATACACTCCTGGAAATGGAAAAAAGAACACATTGACACCGGTGTGTCAGACCCACCATCCTTGCTCCGGACACTGCGAGAGGGCTGTACAAGCAATGATCACACGCACGGCACAGCGGACACACCAGGAACCGCGGTGTTGGCCGTCGAATGGCGCTAGCTGCGCAGCATTTGTGCACCGCCGCCGTCAGTGTCAGCCAGTTTGCCGTGGCATACGGAGCTCCATCGCAGTCTTTAACACTGGTAGCATGCCGCGACAGCGTGGACGTCAACCGTATGTGCAGTTGACGGACTTTGAGCGAGGGCGTATAGTGGGCATGCGGGAGGCCGGGTGGACGTGCCGCCGAATTGCTCAACACGTGGGGCGTGAGGTCTCCACAGTACATCGATGTTGTCGCCAGTGGTCGGCCGAAGGTGCACGTGCCCGTCGACCTGGGACCGGACCGCAGCGACGCACGGATGCACGCCAAGACCGTAGGATCCTACGCAGTGCCGTAGGGGACCGCACTGCCACTTCCCAGCAAATTAGGGACACTGTTGCTCCTGGGGTATCGGCGAGGACCATTCGCAACCGTCTCCATGAAGCTGGACTACGGTCCCGCACACCGTTAGGCCGTCTTCCGCTCACGCCCCAACATGGTGCAGCCCGCCTCCAGTGGTGTCGCGACAGGCGTGAATGGAGGGACGAATGGAGACGTGTCGTCTTCAGCGATGAGAGTCGCTTCTGCCTTGGTGCCAATGATGGTCGTATGCGTGTTTGGCGCCGTGCAGGTGAGCGACACAATCAGGACTGCATACGACCGAGGCACACAGGGCCAACACTCGGCATCATGGTGTGGGGAGTGATCTCCTACACTGGCCGTACACCACTGGTGATCGTCGAGGGGACACTGAATAGTGCACGGTACATCCAAACCGTCATCGAACCCATCGTTCTACCATTCCTAGACCGGCAAGGGAACTTGCTGTTCCAACAGGACAATGCACGTCCGCATGTATCCCGTGCCACCCAACGTGCTCTAGAAGGTGTAAGTCAACTACCCTGGCCAGCAAGATCTCCGGATCTGTCCCCCATTGAGCATGTTTGGGACTGGATGAAGCGTCGTCTCACGCGGTCTGCGCGTCCAGCACGAACGCTGGTCCAACTGAGGCGCCAGGTGGAAATGGCATGGCAAGCCGTTCCACAGGACTACATCCAGCATCTCTACGATCGTCTCCATGGGAGAATAGCAGCCTTCATTGCTGCGAAATGTGGATATACACTGTACTAGTGCCGACATTGTGCATGCTCTATTGCCTGTGTCTATGTGCCTGTGGTTCTGTCAGTGTGATCATGTGATGTATCTGACCCCAGGAATGTGTCAATAAAGTTTCCCCTTCCTGGGACAATGAATTCACGGTGTTCTTATTTCAATTTCCTGGAGTGTAATTAATTCTACAAGGACTGCAGTGGGTCTGCACCTCTGGTGGCCCACCAGTACCGTAATCTCTACCAGGACTACAGTGGGTCTGCTCTGTGATGACCTAACTACCAATATTCTTCAAAACGTCGACTGGCTCTGTTGTGGGTTTGCTCTGTTGTGACCCATTACCTGTCTGCATGTCGAGAGTCAGCGCTGTCTTTCCGTTGGAAGGACAAGACTACTTCTTCAAGACTGCATGTGTAATTATGAAAAATCTTATCAAATCATTATTGGCCACTGCCCAAAACAATTTGTAAAATTTTTTGTGGGGAGCATGGGGGCTATGTAAGTAGGCTGTTTAGGTTTTTTTATTGGTAACGCCACCTCTGTATAAAAATCACTGGCTGTGCTGTGTGCAGTCTGTGTCTAGTTTGCATTGTTGTCTGCCATTGTAGTGTTGGGCAGCGGCAGCTGGATGTGAACAGCGCATAGTGTTGCGCAGTTGGAGGTGAGCCGTCAGCAGTGGTGGATGTGGGGAGAGAGATGGCGGAGTTTTGTAATTTGTCATGAACTGCTATATATATTATGACTATTAAGGTAAATACATTGTTTGTTCTCTATTAAAATCTTTCATTTGCTAACTTGGCCTATCAGTAGTTAGTGCCTTCAGTACTTTGAATCTTTTATTTAGCTGGCAGTAGTGGCGCTCGCTGTATTCCAGTAGCTTGAGTAGCGAAGATTTTTGTGAGGTAAGTGATTTGTGAAAGGTATAGTTTAATGTTAGTCAGGGCCCATTCTTTTGTAGGGATTATTGAAAGTCAGATTGCGTTGCGCGAACAAAATATTGTGTGTCAGTTTAAGGACAGTCGTGTATAATTTTTCTAAGGGGACGTTTCAACCTTCCTCTCTTCTTACAACTATATTGGGATTAGGTCTAAGAAAGGAATGAAGCCAGTCGTAACCAGCCTTTTTTAATTCCTTATTGAAAGTATGTTGTTCATTTAGCCTATCAGCTAATTCAAATGCTATACTCCTTACCGAATCTCTACATGGTGCAAAACCTCCCTCTTGAAGTTTTTTAATGTGAGCGATGACTTTTCGTTCATTCTCAATGCCCAGTAAAGGCCGAGGTCCCATACTATTATTAGAATAATTTTTTTGTTGCAGTCTTCTTTTCAATGTAGTTTTAGGTTCACCAAAAGCTTTAGCTGCAGCATTGACACCCATAATCTTATCCCACACAGCATGTATGGCCTTCATCAATCCATCTTCGGTCCATTTGCCTAGCTCACAAGATCCGGTCCTTTTGAAATTAGTTGGCATTTTTCTGAAAGAGAAAAATACCACCTATGCAATAACATGTTATTCGATCAATTTTTAAAATATTAATGTAATTTCCATGGTCAATTAAGATAAATTTAACTGTTGTCCATCTATCCCGGTTGTCTGGGAGAGATGGACCAACCCGATTTCAGTCTGCAGTTTTAGAGATCGATGGCCATTTTAGATTAGGTACATGCCAACACATTCGTCAAGCTTTTAGTAATAAAACTGCAGAAATACTGTGCAAATTGTGCCATAATACTAAAGGAACGTAACTGCGTGATAAAACATTTCAACTTACCAAAACAGAAAATATGATTTTTCTTCTGAACTAAGACGATAATGACAAAAACACTATTGCTTACTCACAAGTGAAAGGTGCTGCTCTCTAGCGGCGCATTCACGAAATACGTCACTGGTCCGTCTCACCCAGTGGTCCAACTCACCCCGAGTTACCCTTCTTAAAAGACGTATTATGTAAATACAAAGTCCTCAAGCAATTTCGTAATGAACGATGGTGAACCCAGGATAGACTGCAATACTTTAGTGGTGTTCGTTCTGTCGATATGCATGTCAAACATAACGTTCCATCTCATATTTTGGTTTATGGTAACAAAGCGCACGTTATTTACAATGGACAGACTTTGACTTGTCACATATGCAACGAAAGTGGGCATCTCCGGCAAAACGGTCCAAAAATGCGACGCTTATAATAATGTGGCAGCTGCTCGTCGGTTACAAGCTACTGCAGACACGGGGGAGGTTCCATTCGGTGATCGTAGCTGAGTGCCACGCCAGTATAATACACTCCTAGAAATGGAAAAAAGAACACATTGACACCGGTGTGTCAGACCCACCATACTTGCTCCGGACACTGCGAGAGGGCTGTACAGGCAATGATCACACGCACGGCCCAGAGGACACACCAGGAACCGCGGTGTTGGCCGTCGAATGGCGCTAGCTGCGCAGCATTTGTGCACCGCCGCCGTCAGTGTCAGCCAGTTTGCCGTGGGATACGGAGCTCCATCGCAGTCTTTAACACTGGTAGCATGCCGCCACAGCGTGGACGTGAACCGTATGTGCAGGTGACGGACTTTGAGCGAGGTCGTATAGTGGGCATGCGGGAGGCCGGGTGGACGTACCGCCGAATTGCTCAACACGTGGGGCGTGAGGTCTCCACAGTAGATCGATGTTGTCGCCAGTGGTCGGCGGAAGGTGCACGTGCCCGTCGACCTGGGACCGGACCGCAGCGACGCACGGATGCACTCCAAGACCGTAGGATCCTACGCAGTGCCGTAGGGGACCGTACCGCCACTTCCCAGCAAATTAGGGACACTGTTGCTCCTGGGGTATCGGCGAGGACCATTCGCAACCGTCTCCATGAAGCTGGGCTACAGTCCCGCACACCGTTAGGCCGTCTTCCGCTCACGCCCCAACATCGTGCAGCCCGCCTCCAGTGGTGTCGCGACAGGCGTGAATGGAGGGACGAATGGAGACGTGTCGTCTTCAGCGATGAGAGTCGCTTCTGCCTTGGTGCCAATGATGGTCGTATGCGTGTTTGGCGTCGTGCAGGTGAGCGCCACAATCAGGACTGCATACGACCGAGGCACACAGGGCCAACACCCGGCATCATGGTGTGGGGAGCGATCTCCTACACTGGCCGTACACCACTGGTGATCGTCGAGGGGACACTGAATAGTGCACGGTACATCCAAACCGTCATCGAACCCATCGTTCTACCATTCCTAGACCGGCAAGGGAACTTGCTGTTCCAACAGGACAATGCACGTCCGCATGTATCCCGTGCCACCCAACGTGCTCTAGAAGGTGTAAGTCAACTACCCTGGCCAGCAAGATCTCCGGATCTGTCCCCCATTGAGCATGTTTGGGACTGGATGAAGCGTCGTCTCACGCGGTCTGCACGTCCAGCACGAACGCTGGTCCAACTGAGGCGCCAGGTGGAAATGGCATGGCAAGCCGTTCCACGGGACTACATCCAGCATCTCTACGATCGTCTTCATGGGAGAATAGCAGCCTGCATTGCTGCGAAAGGTGGATATACACTGGAATGTGTCAATAAAGTTTCCCCTTCCTGGGGCAATGAATTCACGGTGTTCTTATTTCAATTTCCAGGAGTGTAGATATACATTGGCAGAATGCAAATTTGTCAGCGAGTCATGTGCAATATCGAAGAACCTGTATAAGCAACGATCGTATATTAAGGGTAGTATTATCATCTTGGAGAATCGTTGCAGAGAGCCCTTTAGAACGTATTTTCTAAGCTTTTGTGTCGTATCGTCAGTGTCACAATGCAACGCTTATAATAATGTGGGAGCTGCTATTCGATTACACGCTACTGCACTCCTAGGGTAGGTTCCATACCGTGATAGTAGTAGAGTGTCTCTACAGTATCATAGATTTACACTAACAGAATGCAAATTTCTCCGCGAGCCATATGCAATATCGCAGAAACTGCCTAATCAACGATCGAACCGTAAGCCCGTATTAGTGTCTTCGAGAATCGCCACAGAGTATAGAATGAATTTTCGAAGCCTTTTGAGTCCTATCGTCAATGTCAGAATGCAACACTTACAATGATGCGGCAGCTGATCGTCGAATAGAAGCTAATACACTCCCAGGGTAGGTTCCAGTCCGTGATCGTAGTTCAGTGCCACGTCAGTATGGTAGATATACACTGGAAAAATGAAATGAAGTCCCATTCTTCTTTACAGAGCGTAGGGGAACGATGCAAGAGACCCGCATCGCTTTACTGGGCAAGCTCCTAGTGGAGGTGGTTTGCCGTAGCCTTCCTCCGACCGTGATGGAAATGAATGATGATGATGGTGGCTACACAATAACACCCAGTCATCTCGAGGCAGGAAAAATCCCTGACCCCGCCGGGAATCGAACCCGGGACTCCGAGCACGGGAAGCGAGAACGCTACGGCGAGACCAGAAGCAGCGAACAGATATAAACTAGCAGAATGCAAATTTTTTTGCAAGCCATATGCAATATCGCATAACTTGTATAATCAACGATCGAATATTAAGGAATTATTAGCGTCTTGGAGAATCGTCGCAGAGAGCCTTTAGAACGAATCTTCTAAGCCTTATGTGTCCTGTCGTCAATATCACAATGCAACGCTTGTAATAATGTGGCAGCTGATCCGCGAATACACGCTACTGCACTCCTAGGGTAGGTTCCATTGCGTGATCGTAGTTCAGTGCCACGACAGTATCATAGATATACACTAGCAGAATGCAAATGTATCCGCAAGCCACATGCAATGTCGCGGATCCTGTATAATCAACGATCGAATATTAAGGATTTATTAGCGTCTTGGAAAATCGTCGCAGAGAACCTTGTAGAATGAATTTCCTAAGCCTTTTGCGTCCTATCTTCATTGTCACAATGCAACGCTTATAATAAAGTGGCAGCTGATCATCGATTACACGATATCACACTCCCAGGTGAGGTTCCACTCCGTGATCATAGATGAGGGCCATGCCAGTATCATAGATATACACAAGGAGAATGAATCCAAAATTGTCCGCGCGCCATATGCAATAGCGTAGAACACGTCTAATCAACGATCGAACCCTAAGGACACTATTAGTGTCTTGGAGAATCATCGCAGCGGTCCTATCCAATGTACTGGCGAAGAAATTTTTGTGTCCCACCGACAATGTCAAAATGCAACGATTATAACAATGTGACAGTTCTTCGTCGATTACAAGCTACTGCGAACCACGGGGAGGTCTCATTCGTTGATCGTAATTGAGTGCCACGGCAGTATCATAGATATGCAACAACAGAATGAATCCAATATTGTCCACGAGCCATGTAGAATGGTCCACCAGCCGCCTAATGAACAATCGGCCTCTAAGGGCAGCATTAGCGTCTTGGAGAAACATCGCTAAGAGCCTGTAGAATGCGATGGGGAAGAAATTTTTTTGCCCCATCGTCAATGTGGGAATGCAACACCTATAATGAAGTAGCAACTGTTCGTCTGTCACAAGCTGCTGCACAGTCAGGTGAGTTTCTATTCGGTGACTGTAGTCGCGTGCCTCCCCTGTGTCACAGGTATCCACTAGCGAAATAACTTCAAAATTGTCCGCGAGCCAAATGCAATAGCGTAGAACCCGTCTCTTGAACTGTATAACACTAATGGCAGCATTAGTATCTTGGAGAATCGTCGCAGAGAACCTATAGATTTCATTGCGGAAGAAATTTTTTTGTGCCTCCGTCAATCTCAGAATGCAACGATTATAATAATGTGGCACTGGTTCGTCGGTTACATCCTACTGCAGACCCAGGGGAGTTCCCGATTGGTGATCGTAATTGAGTGACACAGCAGTATCATAGATATGCACCAGCGGAATGGATCCAAAATTGTACGCGAGCGATATGGAATAGCACACCAGCCGCCTAATGATCAATCGGCCTCTAAGAGCAGAATTAGCGTCTTGGAGAATCATCGCTGAGAGCCTGTAGAACGCGATGGGGAAGAAAATTTTTGTCCCATCGTCAATGTGGGAATGCAACGCCTATAATGAAGTAGCAACTGTTCGTCTGTCACAAGCTGCTGCACAGTCAGGTGAGTTTCTATTCGGTGACTGTAGTCGCGTGCCACCCCTGTGTCACAGGTATCCACTAGCGAAATAACTTCAAAATTGTCCGCGAGCCAAATGCAATAGCGTAGAACCCGTCTCTTGAACTGTATAACACGAATGGCAGCATTAGTATCTTGGAGAAACGTCTCAGAGAACCTATAGAATTCATTGCGGAAGAAATTTTTTTGTGCCTTCGTCAATCTCAGAATGCAACGCTTATAATAATGTGGCATTTGTTCATCGGTTACTTCCTACTGCAGACCCAGGGGAGTCCCCATTTGGTGATCGTAATTGAGTGCCACAGCAGTATCATAGATATGCACCAGCGGAATGAATCCAAAATTGTCCACGAGCGATATGGAATAGCACACCAGCCACCTAATGATCAATCGGCCTCTAAGAGCAGCATTAGCGTCTTGGAGAATCATCGCTGAGAGCCTGTAGAATGCGATGGGGAAGAAAATTTTTGTCCCATCGTCAATGTGGGAATGCAACGGCTATAATGAAGTAGCAACTGTTCGTCTGCCACAAGCTGCTGCACAGTCAGGTGAGTTTCTATTCGGTGACTGTAGTCGCGTGCCACCCCTGTGTCACAGGTATCCACTAGCGAAATAACTTCAAAATTGTCCGCGAGCCAAATGCAATAGCGTAGAACCCGTCTCTTGAACTGTATATCATGAATGGGAGCATTAGTATCTTGGAGAATCGTCGCAGAGAACCTATAGAATTCATTGCGGAAGAAACTTTTTTGTGCCTTCGTCAATCTCAGAATGCAACGCTTATAATAATGTGGCATTTGTTCGTCGGTTACAACCTCCTGCAGACCCAGGGGAGTTCCCATCTGGTGATCGTAATTGAGTGCCACAGCAGTATCATAGATATCCACCAGCAGAATGAATCCAAAATTGTCCGCGAGCGATATGGAATAGCACACCAGCCGCCTAATGATCATTCGGCCTCAAAGAGCAGCATTAGCGTCTTGGAGAATCATCGTTGAGAGCCTGTGGAATGCGATGGGGAAGAAAATATTTTGGCCCATCGTCAATGTGGGAATGCAACGCCCATAATGAAGTAGCAACTGTTCGTCTGTCACAAGCTGCTGCAGAGTCAGGTGAGTTTCTATTCGGTGACTGTAGTCGCGTGCCACCCCTGTGTCACAGGTATCCACTAGCGAAATAACTTCAAAATTGTCCGCGAGCCAAATGCAATAGCGTAGAACCCGTCTCTTGAACTGTCTAACACTAATGGCAGCATTAGTATCCTGGAGAATCGTCGCAGAGAACCTATAGAATTCATTGCGGAAGAAATTTTTTTGTGCCTTCGTCAATCTCAGAATGCAACGATTATAATAATGTGGCACTGGTTCGTTGGTTACATCCTACTGCAGACCCAGGGGAGTTCCCATTTGGTGAACGTAATTGAGTGCCACAGCAGTATCACAGATATGCACCAGCGGAATGAATCCAAAATTGTCCGCGAGTGATATGGAATAGCACACCAGCCGCCTAATGATCAATCGGCCTCAAAGAGCAGCATTAGCGTCTTGGAGAATCATCGCTGAGAGCCTGTAGAATGCGATGGGGAAGAAATTTTTTTGTCCCATCGTCAATGTGGGAATGCAACGCCTATAATGAAGTAGCAACTGTTCGACTGTCACAAGCTGCTGCACAATCAGGTGTGTTTCTATTCGGTGACTGTAGTCGCGTGCCACCCCGGTGTCACAGGTATCCACTAGTGAAATAACTTCAAAATTGTCCGCGAGCCAAATGCAAAAGCGTAGAACCCGTCTCTTGAACTGTATAACACTAATGGCAGCGTTAGTATCTTGGAGAATCATCGCAGAGAACCTATAGAATTCATTGTGGAAGAAATTTTTTTGTGCCTTCGTCAATCTCAGAATGCAACGATTATAATAATGTGGCACTGGTTCGTCGGTTACATCCTACTGCTGACCCAGGGGAGTTCCCATTTGGTGATAGTAACTGAGTGACACAGCAGTCTCATAGATATGCACCAGCGGAATGAATCCAAAATTGTCCGCGAGCGATATGGAATAGCACACCAGCCGCCTAATGATCCATCGGCCTCAAAGAGCAGCATTAGCGTCTTGGAGAATCATCGCTGAGAGCCTGTGGAATGCGATGGGGAAGAAATTTTTTTGTCCCATCGTCAATGTGGGAATGCAACGCCCATAATGAAGTAGCAACTGTTCATCTGTCACAAGCTGCTGCACAGTCAGGTGAGTTTCTATTCGGTGACTGTAGTCGCGTGCCACCCCTGTGTCACAGGTATCCACTAGCGAAATAACTTCAAAATTGTCCGCGAGCCAAATGCAATAGCGCAGAACCCGTCTCTTGAACTGTATAACACTAATGGCAGCATTAGTATCTTGGAGAATCGTCGCAGAGAACCTATAGAATTCATTGCGGAAGAAATTTTTTTGTGCCTTCGTCAATCTCAGAATGCAACGCTTATAATGATGTGGCATTTGTTCGTCGGTTACAACCTACTGCAGACCCAGGGGGGTTCAAAATTGGAGATCGTAATTGAGTGCCACAGCAGTATCATAGATATGCACCAGCGGAATGAATCCAAAATTGGCCGCGAGTGATATGGAATAGCACACCAGCCACCTAATGATCAATCGGCCTCTAAGAGCAGCATTAGCGTCTTGGAGAATCATCGCTGAGAGCCTGTAAAATGCGATGGGGAAGAAATTTTTTTGTCCCATCGTCAATGTGGGAATGCAACGCCCATAATGAAGTAGCAACTTTTTGTCGGTCACAAACTGCTGCACAGTCAGGTGAGTTTCTATTCGGTGACTGTATTCGCGTGCCACCCCAGTGTCACAGGTATCCACTAGCGAAATAACTTCAAAATTGTCCGCGTGCCAAATGCAATACCGTAGAACCCGTCTCTTGGACTGTATAACACGAATGGCAGCATTAGTATCTTGGAGAATCATCGCAGAGAACCTATAGAATTCATTGCGGAAGAAATTTTTTTGTGCCTTCGTCAATCTCAGAATGCAACGATTATAATAATGTGGCACTGGTTCGTCGGTTACATCCTACTGCAGACCCAGGGGAGTTCCCATTTGGTGATCGTAATTGAGTGACACAGCAGTCTCATAGATATGCACCAGCAGAATGAATCCAAAATTGTCCGCGAGCGATATGGAATAGCACACCAGCCGCCTAATGATCATTCGGCCTCTAAGAGCAGCATTAGCGTCTTGGAGAATCACCGCTGAGAGCCTGTAGAATGCGATGGGGAAGAAATTTTTTTGTCCCATCGTCAATGTGGGAATGCAACGCCCATAATGAAGTAGCAACTGTTCGTCTGTCACAAGCTGCTGCACAGTCAGGTGAGATTCTATTCGGTGACTGTAGTCGCGTGCCTCCCCTGTGTCACAGGTATCCACTAGCGAAATAACTTCAAAATTGTCCGCGAGCCAAATGCAATAGCGTAGAACCCGTCTCTTGAACTGTCTAACACTAATGGCAGCATTAGTATCTTGGAGAATCATCGCAGAGAACCTATAGCATTCATTGCGGAAGAAATTTTTTTGTGCCTTCGTCAATCTCAGAATGCAACGATTATAATAATGTGGGACTGGTTAGGCGGTTACATCCTACTGCAGACCCAGGGGAGATCCCATTTGGTGATCGTAATTGAGTGCCACAGCAGTATCATAGATATGCACCAGCGGAATGAATCCAAAATTGTCCGCGAGCGATATGGAATAGCACACCGGCCGAATAATGTTCATTCGGCCTCTAAGAGCAGCATTAGCGTCTTGGAGAATCATCGCTGAGAGGCTGTAGAATGCGATGGGAAAGAAATTTTTTTGTCCCATCGTCAATGTGGGAATGCAACGCCCATAATGAAGTAGCAACTGTTCGTCTGTCACAAGCTGCTGCACAGTCAGGTGAGTTTCTATTCGGTGACTGTTGTCGCGTGCCACCCCTGTGTCACAGGTATCCACTAGCGAAATAACTTCAAAATTGTCCGCGAGCCAATGCAATAGCGTAGAACCCGTCTCTTGAACTGTCTAACACTAATGGCAGCATTAGTATCTTGGAGAATCGTCGCAGAGAACCTATAGAATTCATTGCGGAAGAAATTTTTTTGTGCCTTCGTCAATCTCAGAATGCAACGATTATAATAATGTGGCACTGGTTAGGCGGTTACATCCTACTGCAGACCCAGATGAGTTCCCATTTGGTGATCGTAATTGAGTGCCACAGCAGTATCATAGATATGCACCAGCGGAATGAATCCAAAATTGTAAGCGAGCGATATGGAATTGCACACCAGCCGCCTAATGATCATTCGGCCTCTAAGACCAGCATTAGCGTCTTGGAGAATCATCGCTGAGAGCCTGTAGAATGCGATGGGGAAGAAATTTTTTTGTCCCATCGTCAATGTGGGAATGCAACGCCCATAATGAAGTAGCAACTGCTCGTCTGTCACAAGCTGCTGCACAGTCAGGTGAGTTTCTATTCGGTGACTGTAGTCGCGTGCCACCCCTGCGTCACAGGTATCCACTAGCGAAATAACTTCAAAATTGTCCGCGAGCCAAATGCAATAGCGTAGAACCCGTCTCTTGAACTGTATAACACGAATGGCAGCATTAGTATCTTGGAGAATCGTCGCAGAGAACCTATAGAATTCATTGCGGAAGAAACTTTTTTGTGCCTTCGTCAATCTCAGAATGCAACGCTTATGTGGCATTTGTTCGTCGGTTACAACCTCCTGCAGACCCAGGGGAGTTCCCATCTGGTGATCGTAATTGAGTGCCACAGCAGTATCATAGATATGCACCAGCAGAATGAATCCAAAATTGTCTGCGAGCGATATGGAATAGCACACCAGCCGCCTATTGGACAATCGACCGCTAAGGGTAGCATTAGCGTCTTGGAGAATCATCGCTGAGAGCCTGTAGAATGCGATGGGGAAGAAATTTTTTTGTCCCATCGTCAATGTGGGAATGCAACGCCCATAATGAAGTAGCAACTATTAGTCTGTCACAAGCTGCTGCACAGTCAGGTGAGTTTCTATTCGGTGACTGTAGTCGCGTGCCACCCCTGTGTCACAGGTAACCACTAGCAAAATAACTTCAAAATTGTCCGCGAGCCAAATGCAATAGCGTAGAACCCGTCTCTTGAACTGTATAACAGGAATGGCAGCATTAGTATCTTGGAGAATCGTCGCAGAGAACCTATAGAATTCATTGCGGAAGAAACTTTTTTGTGCCTTCGTCAATCTCAGAATGCAACGCTTATAATAATGTGGCATTTGTTCGTCGGTTACAACCTCCTGCAGACCCAGGGGAGTTCCCATCTGGTGATCGTAATTGAGTGCCACAGCAGTATCATAGATATGCACCAGCAGAATGAATCCAAAATTGTCCGCGAGCGATATGGAATAGCACACCAGCCGCCTATTGGACAATCGACCTCTAAGGGCAGCATTAGCGTCTTGGAGAATCATCGCTGAGAGCCTGTAGAATGCGATGGGGAAGAAAATTTTATGTCCCACCGTCAATGTGGGAATGCAACGCCCATAATGAAGTAGCAACTGTTCGTCTGTCACAAGCTGCTGCACAGTCAGGTGAGTTTCTATTCGGTGACTGTAGTCGCGTGCCACCCCTGTGACACAGGTAACCACTAGCAAAATAACTTCAAAATTGTCCGCGAGCCAAATGCAACAGCGTAGAACCCGTCTCTTGAACTGTATAACACGAATGGCATCATTAGTATCTTGGAGAATCGTCGCAGAGAACCTATAGAATTCATTGCGGAAGAAACTTTTTTGTGCCTTCGTCAATCTCAGAATGCAACGCTTATAATAATGTGGCATTTGTTCGTCGGTTACAAGCTCCTGCAGACCCAGGGGAGCTCCCATCTGGTGATCGTAATTGAGTGCCACAGCAGTATCAGAGATATGCACCAGCAGAATGAATCCAAAATTGTCCGCGAGCGATATGGAATAGCACACCAGCTGCCTATTGGACAATCGACCTCTAAGGGCAGCATTAGCGTCTTGGAGAATCATCGCTGAGAGCCTGTAAAATGCGATGGGGAAGAAATTTTTTTGTCCCATCATCAATGTGGGAATGCAACGCCCATAATGAAGTAGCAACTGTTCGTCTGTCACAAGCTGCTGCACAGTCAGGTGAGTTTCTATTCGGTGACTGTAGTCGCGTGCCACCCCTGTGTCACAGGTATCCACTAGCGAAATAACTTCAAAATTGTCCGCGAGCCAAATGCAATAGCGTAGAACCCGTCTCTTGAACTGTATAACACGAATGGCATCATTAGTATCTTGGAGAATCGTCGCAGAGAACCTATAGAATTCATTGCGGAAGAAACTTTTTTGTGCCTTCGTCAATCTCAGAATGCAACGCTTATAATAATGTGGCATTTGTTCGTCGGTTACAACCTCCTGCAGACCCAGGGGAGTTCCCATCTGGTGATCGTAATTGAGTGCCACAGCAGTATCATAGATATGCACCAGCAGAATGAATCCAAAATTGTCCGCGAGCGATATGGAATAGCACACCAGCTGCCTATTGGACAATCGACCTCTAAGGGCAGCATTAGCGTCTTGGAGAATCATCGCTGAGAGCCTGTAAAATGCGATGGGGAAGAAATTTTTTTGTCCCATCATCAATGTGGGAATGCAACGCCCATAATGAAGTAGCAACTGTTCGTCTGTCACAAGCTGTTGCACAGTCAGGTGAGTTTCTATTCGGTGACTGTAGTCGCGTGCCACCCCTGTGTCACAGGTATCCACTAGCGAAATAACTTCAAAATTGTCCGCGAGCCAAATGCAATAGCGTAGAACCCGTCTCTTGAACTGTATAACACGAATGGCAGCATTAGTATCTTGGAGAATCGTCGCAGAGAACCTATAGAATTCATTGCGGAAGAAACTTTTTTGTGCCTTCGTCAATCTCAGAATGCAACGCTTATAATAATGTGGCATTTGTTCGTCGGTTACAAATTCCTGCAGAACCAGGGGAGTTCCCATCTGGTGATCGTAATTGAGTGCCACAGCAGTATCATAGATATGCACCAGCAGAATGAATCCAAAATTGTCCGCGAGCAATATGGAATAGCACACCAGCCGCCTATTGGACAATCGACCTCTAAGGACAGCATTAGCGTCTTGGAGAATCATCGCTGAGAGCCTGTAGAATGCGATGGGGAAGAAATATTTTTGTCCCACCGTCAATGTGGGAATGCAACGCCCATAATGAAGTAGCAACTGTTCGTCTGTCACAAGCTGCTGCACAGTCAGGTGAGTTTCTATTCGGTGACTGTAGTCGCGTGCCACCCCTGTGTCACAGGTATCCACTAGCGAAATAACTTCAAAATTGTCCGCGAGCCAAATGCAATAGCGTAGAACCCGTCTCTTGAACTATATACCACGAATGGCAGCATTAGTATCTTGGAGAATCGTCGCAGAGAACCTATAGAATTCATTGCGGAAGTAACTCTTTTGTGCCTTCGTCAATCTCAGAATGCAACGATTATAATAATGTGGCACTGGTTAGGCGGTTACATCCTACTGCAGACCCAGGGGAGATCCCATTTGGTGATCGTAATTGAGTGCCACAGCAGTATCATAGATATGCACCAGCGGAATGAATCCAAAATTGTCCGCGAGCGATATGGAATAGCACACCAGCCGCCTATTGGACAATCGACCTCTAAGGGCAGCATTAGCGTCTTGGAGAATCATCGCTGAGAGCCTGTAGAATGCGATGGGGAAGAAATTTTTTTGTCCCATCGTCAATGTGGGAAAGCAACGCCCATAATGAAGTAGCAACTGTTCGTCTGTCACAAGCTGCTGCACAGTCAGGTGAGTTTCTATTCGGTGACTGTAGTCGCGTGCCACCCCTGTGTCACAGGTATCCACTAGCGAAATAACTTCAAAATTGTCCGCGAGCCAAATGCAATAGCGTAGAACCCGTCTCTTGAACTGTATAACAGGAATGGCAGCATTAGTATCTTGGAGAATCGTCGCAGAGAACCTATAGAATTCATTGCGGAAGAAACTTTTTTGTGCCTTCGTCAATCTCAGAATGCAACGCTTATAATAATGTGGCATTTGTTCGTCGGTTACAACCTCCTACAGACCCAGGGGAGTTCCCATCTGGTGATCGTAATTGAGTGCCACAGCAGTATCATAGATATGCACCAGCAGAATGAATCCAAAATTGTCCGCGAGCGATATGGAATTGCACACCAGCCGCCTAATGATCATTCGGCCTCTAAGAGCAGCATTAGCGTCTTGGAGAATCACCGCTGAGAGCCTGTAGAATGCGATGGGGAAGAAATTTTTTTGTCCCATCGTCAATGTGGGAATGCAACGCCCATAATGAAGTAGCAACTGTTCGTCTGTCACAAGCTGCTGCACAGTCAGGTGAGTTTCTATTCGGTGACTGTAGTCGCGTGCCACCCCTGTGTCACAGGTATCCACTAGCGAAGTAACTTCAAAATTGTCCGCGAGCCAAATGCAATAGCGTAGAACCCGTCTCTTGAACTGTCTAACACTAATGGCAGCATTAGTATCTTGGAGAATCGTTGCAGAGAACCTATAGAATTCATTACGGAAGAAACTGTTTTGTGCCTTCGTCAATCTCAGAATGCAACGATTATAATAATGTGGGACTGGGTAGGCGGTTACATCCTACTGCAGACCCAGGGGAGATCCCATTTGGTGATCGTAATTGAGTGCCACAGCAGTATCATAGATATGCACCAGCGGAATGTATCCAAAATTGTCCGCGAGCGATATGGAATAGCACACCAGCCGCCTATTGGACAATCGACCTCTAAGGGCAGCATTAGCGTCTTGGAGAATTATCGCTGAGAGCCTGTAGAATGCGATGGGGAAGAAATTTTTTTGTCCCATCGTCAATGTGGGAATGCAACGCCCATAATGAAGTAGCAACTGTTCGTCTGTCACAAGCTGCTGCACAGTCAGGTGAGTTTCTATTCGGTGACTGTAGTCGCGTGCCACCCCTGTGTCACAGGTATCCACTAGCGAAATAACTTCAAAATTGTCCGCGAGCCAAATGCAATAGCGTAGAACCCGTCTCTTGAACTGTATAACACGAATGGCAGCATTAGTATCTTGGAGAATCGTCGCAGAGAACCTATAGAATTCATTGCGGAAGAAACTTTTTTGTGCCTTCGTCAATCTCAGAATGCAACGCATATAATAATGTGGCATTTGTTCGTCGGTTACAACCTCCTGCAGACCCAGGGGAGTTCCCATCTGGTGATCGTAATTGAGTGCCACAGCAGTGTCATAGATATGCACCAGCGGAATGAATCCAAAATTGTCCGCGAGTTATATGGAATTGCACACCAGCCGCCTAATGATCATTCGGCCTCTAAGAGCAGCATTAGCGTCTTGGAGAATCATCGCTGAGAGCCTGTAGAATGCGATGGGGAAGAAATTTTTTTGTCCCATCGTCAATGTGGGAATGCAACGCCCATAATGAAGTAGCAACTGTTCGTCTGTCACAAGCTGCTGCACAGTCAGGTGAGTTTCTATTCGGTGACTGTTGTCGCGTGCCACCCCTGTGTCACAGGTATCCACTAGCGAAATAACTTCAAAATTGTCCGCGAGCCAAATGCAATAGCGTAGAACCCGTCTCTTGAACTGTATAACACGAATGGCAGCATTAGTATCTTGGAGAATCGTCACAGAGAACCTATAGAATTCATTGCGGAAGAAACTTTTTTGTGCCTTCGTCAATCTCAGAATGCAACGATTATAATAATGTGGGACTGGTTAGGCGGTTACATCCTACTGCAGACCCAGGGGAGATCCCATTTGGTGATCGTAATTGAGTGCCACAGCAGTATCATAGATATGCACCAGCGGAATGAATCCAAAATTGTCCGCGAGCGATATGGAATAGCACACCAGCCGCCTAATGATCATTCGGCCTCTAAGAGCAGCATTAGCGTCTTGGAGAATCATCGCTGAGAGCCTGTAGAATGCGATGGGGAAGAAATTTTTTTGTCCCATCGTCAATGTGGGAATGCAACGCCCATAATGAATTAGCAACTGTTCGTCTGTCACAAGCTGCTGCACAGTCAGGTGAGTTTCTATTCGGTGACTGTTGTCGCGTGCCACCCCTGTGTCACAGGTATCCACTAGCGAAATAACTTCAAAATTGTCCGCGAGCCAAATGCAATAGCGTAGAACCCGTCTCTTGAACTGTATAACACGAATGGCAGCATTAGTATCTTGGAGAATCGTCGCAAAGAACCTATAGAATTCATTGCGGAAGAAACTTTTTTGTGCCTTCGTCAATCTCAGAATGCAACGCTTATAATAATGTGGCATTTGTTCGTCGGTTACAACCTCCTGCAGACCCAGGGGAGTTCCCATCTGGTGATCGTAATTGAGTGCCACAGCAGTGTCATAGATATGCACCAGCGGAATGAATCCAAAATTGTCCGCGAGCGATATGGAATTGCACACCAGCCGCCTAATGATCATTCGGCCTCTAAGGGCAGCATTAGCGTCTTGGAGAATCATCGCTGAGAGCATGTAGAATGCGATGGGGAAGAAATTTTTTTGTCCCATCGTCAATGTGGGAATGCAACGCCCATAATGAAGTAGCAACTGTTCGTCTGTCACAAGCTGCTGCACAGTCAGGTGAGTTTCTATTCGGTGACTGTAGTCGCGTGCCACCCCTGTGTCACAGGTATCCACTAGCGAAATAACTTCAAAATTGTCCGCGAGCCAAATGCAATAGCGTAGAACCCGTCTCTTGAACTGTCTAACACGAATGGCAGCATTAGTATCTTGGAGAATCGTCGCAGAGAACCTATAGAATTCATAGCGGAAGAAACTTTTTTGTGCCTTCGTCAATCTCAGAATGCAACGATTATAATAATGTGGGACTGGTTAGGCGGTTACATCCTACTGCAGACCCAGGGGAGATCCCATTTGGTGATCGTAATTGAGTGCCACAGCAGTATCATAGATATGCACCAGCGGAATGAATCCAAAATTGTCCGCGAGCGATATGGAATTGCACACCAGCCGCCTATTGGACAATCGACCTCTAAGGGCAGCATTAGCGTCTTGGAGAATCATCGCTGAGAGCCTGTAGAATGCGATGGGGAAGAAATTTTTTTGTCCCACCGTCAATGTGGGAATGCAACGCCCATAATGAAGTAGCATCTGTTCGTCTGTCACAAGCTGCTGCACAGTCAGGTGAGTTTCTATTCGGTGACTGTAGTCGCGTGCCACCCCTGTGTCACAGGTATCCACTAGCGAAATAACTTCAAAATTGTCCGCGAGCCAAATGCAATAGCGTAGAACCCGTCTCTTGAACTGTATATCACAAATGGCAGGATTAGTATCTTGGAGAATCGTCGCAGAGAACCTATAGAATTCATTGCGGAAGAAACTTTTTTGTGCCTTCGTCAATCTCAGAATGCAACGATTATAATAATGTTGGACTGGTTAGGCGGTTACATCCTACTGCAGACCCAGGGGAGATCCCATTTGGTGATCGTAATTGAATGCCACAGCAGTATCATAGATATGCACCAGCGGAATGAATCCAAAATTGTCCGCGAGCGATATGGAATAGCACACCAGCCGCCTATTGGACAATCGACCTCTAAGGGCAGCATTAGCGTCTTGGAGAATCATCGCTGAGAGCCTGTAGAATGCGATGGGGAAGAAATTTTTTTGTCCCATCGTCAATGAGGGAATGCAACGCCCATAATGAAGTAGCAACTGTTCGTCTGTCACAAGCTGCTGCACAGTCAGGTGAGTTTCTATTCGGTGACTGTAGTCGCGTGCCACCCCTGTGTCACAGGTATCCACTAGCGAAATAACTTCAAAATTGTCCGCGAGCCAAATGCAATAGCGTAGAACCCGTCTCTTGAACTGTCTAACACTAATGGCAGCATTAGTATCTTGGAGAATCGTCGCAGAGAACCTATAGAATTCATTGCGGAAGAAACTTTTTTGTGCCTTTGTCAGTCTCAGAATGCAACGATTATAATAATGTGGGACTGGTTAGGCGGTTACATCCTACTGCAGACCCAGGGGAGATCCCATTTGGTGATCGTAATTGAGTGCCACAGAAGTATCATAGATATGCACCAGCGGAATGAATCCAAAATTGTCCGCGAGCGATATGGAATTGCACACCAGCCGCCTATTGGACAATCGACCTCTAAGGGCAGCATTAGCGTCTTGGAGAATCATCGCTGAGAGCCTGTAGAATGCGATGGGGAAGAAATTTTTTTGTCCCATCGTCAATGTGGGATTGCAACGCCCATAATGAAGTAGCAACTGTTCGTCTGTCACAAGCTGCTGCACAGTCAGGTGAGTTTCTATTCGGTGACTGTTGTCGCGTGCCACCCCTGTGTCACAGGTATCCGCTAGCGAAATAACTTCAAAATTGTCCGCGAGCCAAATGCAATAGCGTAGAACCCGTCTCTTGAACTGTCTAACACTAATGGCAGCATTAGTATCTTGGAGAATCGTCGCAGAGAACCTATAGAATTCATTGCGGAAGAAATTTTTTTGTGCCTTCGTCAATCTCAGAATGCAACGATTATAATGATGTGGCACTGGTTAGGCGGTTACATCCTACTGCAGACCCAGATGAGTTCCCATTTGGTGATCGTAATTGAGTGCCACAGCAGTATCATAGATATGCACCAGCGGAATGAATCCAAAATTGTCCGCGAGCGATATGGAATTGCACACCAGCCGCCTAATGATCATTCGGCCTCTAAGATCAGCATTAGCGTTTTGGAGAATCATCGCTGAGAGCCTGTAGAATGCGATGGGGAAGAAATTTTTTTGTCCCATCGTCAATGTGGGAATGCAACGCCCATAATGAAGTAGCAACTGTTCGTCTGTCACAAGCTGCTGCACAGTCAGGTGAGTTTCTATTCGGTGACTGTAGTCGCGTGCCACCCCTGTGTCACAGGTATCCACTAGCGAAATAACTTCAAAATTGTCCGCGAGCCAAATGCAATAGCGTAGAACCCGTCTCTTGAACTGTATAACACGAATGGCAGCATTAGTATCTTGGAGAATCGTCGCAGAGAACCTATAGAATTCATTGCGGAAGAAACTTTTTTGTGCCTTCGTCAATCTCAGAATGCAACGCTTATAATAATGTGGCATTTGTTCGTCGGTTACAACCTACTGCAGACCCAGGGGAGTTCCCATTTGGTGATCGTAGACGAGTGTCACGCCAGTATCATAGATATACAGTAGCAAAATGATAGCAAAAATGTTCTCGAGCCATGTGCATTAGCGTAGCATCTGTGTCATGGACAATCAGGTCTCAGTGCACGATAGTGTCTTCTCGATGCGGTGGCAGAGAGCCTGTAAGATGCAATGTGGCAATTTCTGTGTTGCATATTCAATCTGATAGTGCGTGGGTTACATAAATGGGCAGCGGTCAATCTGTTACATGCTACTGGAGTCGTTAGAGAGGTTCCATACGGTGACCATAGCCGCGCTAGTATCATAATCGTTGTGACGCCGTCACCAAGGTAGCCACTTCGGTCCGGCAACACAACGCTACACATTACCGAGGTTGTCTATCCCAAAGGAGTAAGGTTAGGTTAGTGTTGTGTAACGTCCCGTCGACAACGAGGTCATTAGAGACGGAGCGCAAGCTCGGGTTAGGGAAGGATGGGGAAGGACATCGGCCGTGCCCTTTCAAAGGAACCATCCCGGCATTTGCCTGAAACGATTTAGGGAAGTCACGGAAAACCTAAATCAGGATGGCTGGAGACGGGATTGAACCGTCGTCCTCCCGAATGCGAGTCCAGTGTGCTAACCACTGCGCCACCTCGCTCAGTAAGAAGTAAGAAATCGTAAACATTGGCTGTTTTGGAAACAGACATTCCTGCATTGGGAGTTCGAGATGGCTGCAGGAAAATGTTATTACACCAACATCTGATTGGCTCGCCAGTACTATTTAAAGGCTAGAACAAGCCTCGGACGTCAGTTCACGCCGAATGCCGACCGACCTCCAGGATGTCTGCACGGATGACTACGTCTTCGCCATCGGAATAGGATTTGGAATTAAGTGTATGTGTGTTACCGCGGACTCTTGTGGGAAACTTAGAAGTTATCTTTTGTTGCCTGT